>NC_047659.1:14632416-15271582 GCF_011762505.2 Arvicanthis niloticus
TTAAAACAATTGGTTACATAAAACTGGCTACAGCCAATTACTGGGGGGTAAAAAGCGGGAGAGAATGAGTGAGTACACCGGGTTGTTGGCGTGGGGTGGGGTCACAAGATAGGGACCACAAAGAGAAGAGAGGAGAGAGAGAGAGGAAAGAGATTATAAGATAGAGATATAAAAAAAGGCAGGGAGGAAGACAAGGAGGAAAGCAAGGAGTGAGAAAAAGAGGAGGAGAAGAAGGGGAGGAAAGAAGAGGAATAGAAAAAGAAGGTGACAAAGGAGAAGGAGAGAGGAAGATGGGAGGAGGAAGAGGATAGTAGAGGGGAAGACAAGGAGGAGGAAGAAGGAGAGGAGGCAAAAAAAAAAAAAAGGAGGTCTCATTTAGTCCTGATGGACCAGCAGCAGGTATCAGACTGTGATGCCTTTCCAGGATGCCAGACAGCTGCAGCATCAATAGCCCAAAAAATTTTCATCAGCAAGTATTTGGGGAACACAGTGAGGTAGTAGCCAGATCTTGGGGGTCAGTATTACCATTTGAATACATAGCAGTACCGGGATCAACCCCCTATATATTCCTTCAGTCTATTAATAAGTACTTACTAAGAAACACTGTGTTACAAGGAAAACCTACAGAATCAACTAATGTGGGGTCATAGAAGCTCACAGAGACCGAACTGACAACCAGGAAAGCCAGCATGGACCTGCCCTAGGCACTTCTGCATGGTTATGGTTGTGTTTACTTTGGTCTTCTTGTGGTAATCCTAAGAGCAGGAGAGGAGGATGTCTCTCTCTTTCTTTTGCCTTTTAAAGGACACTTTGACTCCTACTGGGTTGTGAGTTTCCAGCCTTGATATGAGGGAGGTGCCTAATCTTGGTGCAACTTGATGTACCATGTTTGTTTGATATGCCTGAGAGGCTTCCCTTTTTCTAAAGGGAAAGGAAGGAGGAGTAGATGTGCCAGAAGCAGAGATAAGGGGAGGATCAGGAAGGAGAGGAAAGCAGGGACAACTCTGGCCAGGATGTAATAATATATGAGAGAACAAATAGTAAAAGAAACACTGTGTTACATGCAGTGTTGTGTAAAAACCAGTAAATTCAACTCCATTACTTAGAGTCCTGCAAAGACATTGTACTTGGAAGACAAATATCTGTAATCAAAGTGCAAGGAAAACAGAAAACAGGAAATGGGAATCTACATTTAATTTTATCCAAGTTTGAACTTTCTATCAGCTTCATTAAACTGCTTTGAAAGAGTTTGAAATCTGAGGTTATCTTCAGCATACTGATGCAAATCCTTCTGCATCCTTAGAGATAGTAGCCAATGACTGTCTGTCTGCAAGTGTCTATAAAACATATGGAGAAATGAATGCATGACTTGGAGCTATGGTTAAACACAGGACAGTCTTTTGTTAAAGAGAAGAGGAAATGGAGACAATCTGCTTCTCCATCTTCTCTTGCCTTAGCTTGATGCAAAGCCCAACTGAGGCTGTGCACTGAGGAAGAACTGGGGAAAGGACATAGGGAGTTGACACCATGGTCTTCCAGTAATCGAGAATGGTTTGAGAAAGAGAAAGGAGGTAGTTGGGGCAGCAGTGGAACTAAGGGACTCAAGGATGGGAACACAATGAGAGAGGCATTCAAGATGGAAGGAAAGTGAACAAGCAAGGCAGGCAGTGAAGAAAGGTAAGGTAAAGGCCTTGTACAGCACATGGATGTGTAAGAATGTAATTTCAGGTCTCAGCTTGAACTTAAAATTAAAAGATTCTTAAGTTTGAGTCAAATATTAGCTGCCCCAGAGTCACATACCAGGAAGAGCACATTCCAAAGACTCAAACAAACATTCTAAGAAGAAAGACCCAAGATAGGAGTTTATGGGACCATAACACAGTAAACCTGGATAAACAGAAGCTACTTAAGCTGACCTTCTTTTTGTAAAAAGATAAGGTGCAAATTTGAGTTACTTAGAAACCAGGCCTGGGAACAGAAACCAGGCCTGGGAGTGGCTGTTGGAGTTTGGCCTTTATGGTTATTGTTTAAGAATAATTTTATAACTACCCTCATAAATTTTGCAAAATAGTATGTAAGCTGCCCTTAGCTTTAATTTGGGGTTCTTCTTGCCTGCATGCAAGAGAACCCTAGTACCCTGGTTGTCATCTGGTCATCTTATCATTAATAAATAAACCTCATATTATTGCAATGATTCCTATCCTTGAGTGTCTCTGGGGGAATGTGTTCCCTGAGTCCAACAGATGATCGTTTAGCAGAAGCTCAAAAGTCTATGATTTTGTTGAATATGTTTTCTGTGCCATTAAACTGGTATTCTTCACCCTCTTCTATTTCTGTTATTCTAATATTTTTGATCTTTTCATTGTGTCCTGAATTTCCTGAATCTTTTGGGTTACAGGTATTTTACACTTTGTATTTTCTTTGACTGACTTGTCAATATCATCTGTGGTATCTCCTATGCCTGAGATTCTCTTTTCTATCTCTTGTATTCTGTTGGTGATGCTTGCATCTTTAGTTCCTGATCTCTGTTGTAGGTTGTCCATCTTCAGGGTTGCCTACATCTGTGATTTGTCTAAGGTTCTTTTGCTCTTGTGTTTTCTTGTTTTGTTTATTTATTTACATTTCAAATGTTATCCCCCTCCACAGCTTCCATCCATAACACATTTATTCCACCTCCCTATGCCTTTATGCAGGTGCTGCCCTCACCCAACCCACCCATCTCAGCACCCTAGCATTTCCTACCCTGCCATGGAGCTTCCACTGGACCAACCTCAGCTGCTCCTTTCCTAAAAAGGGTCTCTCAGTGCCTGGAGATCCTGTGGTTTACAACCAAGGGTACAGATCACAACACCCAAAGAATGATCCCATTATATAATTGCCATTATGGCAAACATTTAATGAAAATACGCGTATGGTGACAACTTATCTTTGATGACCCTTATTGTACTTCATCTTACCTTAGCTTCTGTATGTACTTTTTATTAACTCATTAAATAGAGAAATTATCCTCTCATTAGTCATGATACATTGTTCCTACTCTGACATTTGATACTGGGTCTGAAGAACACAGTGAATAACTTTTACCAGTTTTGAAAAACACAAGATTTCTGGGAGCTTTTTAAAATTTTTTAACATTTTTAGATTGCACCTCAAGGGAAAAGAACTCCAATGCCTGAAGCAATCATGCTAATTCCCACACTACACACCAATCTATTCTTCCCAGATAAATCCAGTTCTTCTTCTTCCATTTCATCCCAAGGTCAAACCTATAAAAGTACCCTTAGAAAACACTATGGCCCTCTTATAGATTGATTTGATTGATTCCCGAGTTGAAGCCTCAGTCTCCTAAATCTGTGACCTTGTTTAGTAATAGACTATATGGTGGTTTGAATAAGAATGGACACCATAGGCTCATATGCTTGAATGATTAGTCAACACTATGGCCCTCTTATAGATTGATTTGATTGAGTCCCGAGTTGAAGCCTCAGTCTCCTAAATCTGTGACCTTGTTTAGTAATAGACTGTATGGTGGTTTGAATAAGAATGCCCCCATAGGATCATATGCTTCAATGATTAGTCACTGGAGAGTGGCAGTGTTTGAAAAGGATTAGGAGGTGTGTCCTTCTAGAAGATGGACTTTGAGGTTTCAAAAGCTCATGCTAGGCCCAGTTCTATACCGGCCTCTATGCCTACAGCTCAGAATGTAGCTTTCTACCAGTGCTCCAGTGTCTGACAGCATATTGACATACTATCCACCAAGAGGATAATGTCCTAAACTCCTGAAACTGTAATGATGAGCCCTCGATGAAATGCTTTCTTTCACAAGAGTTGCCTTGGCTATGCACAGCACTCGAATATTATCAAGGACAGACAAATTAGAGACATAACAATGTAAGATGGGGTCTTAGAAGGGTCAGATAGATCTGTGCCTTAGTCACTATTTTCATTTTTGAAACCAAATTCCTGACAAAAAGCAAGTTAGGACAAGTCTTATTTTGGTTCACTATTGGGTCATCATGGTGGGGAAGATGTGATGACAGGCATGTAAAGCTGCTTGCTCAATTATAAGCCAATTAGGAGAAGGGGTAAATGGAATTCCAGCACACAGCTAACTTTCTAGCTTTCTCCATGTCTCCTTCTTAATTGTGTTTTTAATGAAAATATATCTATAACATTCCCTCCTCTTCCCTTCAACTACAGCTGTGTGTCCTACTCCCTATCAACTACACAGTCTCTTTTTCAAAATTACTCTTGTTATACACACTAGAATAAATAGATAAGTGAAGCCTGATAAGTCCATGTATTGTTGTCTACTTGTTGATGTCTTGTTATTCTATTAGTGATGTCTACTGTGTAATAGATAACCAGAATGAGGGCTCATCCTGGAGAACACTAATTCTACCTCTCTCAGCTGCTGTTAATTGCCCACAGCTCTTTATTTAGACCTGGAGCCACGTGAGACTACTTCATCCATGTTGGCATGTCAGCAGATGTTATCATTGTTCAGGTCTCATTTGAGCAGACATATTGTTGAAATATCATGGATGTGGCTTCCCTGTGATATCAAGAAGACACAGTCTCACAGTAGACTTGCTAGTCCTCAGACTCTTACAACCTTTCTGCTTCCACTTCTGAGATGGCCCCACAGCCTAAGGTATAGGGATTGTGTTGTACATGTATCAGATGGTGCTGGGCAGCCTACAGTCAGTAGTTACTTGCATTTTGATGAGTATGGTCTTTGTCTGCTGCAATAAGAAGCTTCCTTAATAAAGGGTGAGAGCCTTACTTATCCGTGGATAGAAGGATAAGTACTCAGAATACAGTTAGGATTTGTGCTGGTTTAGGAAAGCTGCAGTAGCATGTTCCCCAAGACTCATGTCCTGACTACTCACAAACAGTTGGCTAGGTTGACAGTTGTCATTTCCCTCCTGTTGAGCACTCCTTGAGTCCAATTAGACAGTTGTTGGTTACCCCCAAGATATAAGTGCCACTTTTACATCTTTGGAGAGAACTTGCCATGTTGTGGCTCACTGGCTTTGTAGGTAGAAGTATTGACTGCTTTCCTGTCTTTACAGCTTGCATTTCACCCTCTGGTAGTGTGAAAACTACTCAGAGTGGAAGCTCTGGGTCAGAACTTGCTTGAATTCTTTAAGTCTTATGTTAAAATCTGTAGTATCTTCAGCAATGGGGACTTACCTTCAGATCCTGGGAGGCAACCAAAGACATCATCTGCTATTCAGGCTCTGACTACCTACCCATAGTGTCCTGATCAGCCTACAACTGATCATAATTAGTGGATCTAGAGATGAGAAGTAAGGTGGATGGCAAGAGAAAAAGAGATGACAGGCTGCATTGAGAGTGTTAAAACAGACTCTAGTGGGGACAGCTTCAGTGAGACAGTGCATTTAAGGGGAGATCAAAGGCTATTTGATCACCTTTGGAGGGTGAGTAAAAGCTTTCAGATTGAGTGTATATCATTGGCTGGGGTCAGTGTGCTGAAGATGCCTCATTAGCACAAGGAGGAATTCCAGGTGGTGCTGGACATGACCTTATAAGATAAAAGAAAGTTTACCCTGGCTATTTAGCTATATGATCTCCTATGGTGGGCAAATGTGAGGGCATGGATCTACATACACTGCGACAATTAGCCTTGGTCATTTTCACAATATTAATCTTACCAGTCTGTGGTTCTGTGAGATCTTTCTACCCTCTAGTGTCATCTTCAATTTCTTCAGTGTTTTAGACTTTAGATGTCTTTTATGTACTTGGTTAGGTTTACTCCAAAATATCATTTGCTTTTGTAGGCTGTTGTGAATCCAATTGTTTCCTTGATTTCTTTCTCAGGGTATATTTATCATTGTTAAATATGCTGGCTAGTTTATGATCAACTTGACATTAGCTAGAAACAATCAGAAAAAGAGAGACCCTCTACTGAGAAAATGCCTCCATAAAGGTGGCCTATATGCAACTTTGTTGGACAATTTCCTGATTAATTATTGTTAGGAGTGGGTCCAGCCCACTGTGGGTGTTGCCAACTGAAGGCCTGGTTCTGAATATTATAAGAAAGTAGGTTCCATAAGGAGTAAGCCAGTGAGCAATGTTTCTCCACGGGTTCTATTTCAGTTTCTGCCTCCAGGTTTCTGCCTATGTTTAGAACATGGTCTTCCTAGTGACTGCCAGGCAAATGAGTGTTGTTATAGAAGCAGAACCTAAACATAACAAGTGGATCATGAAAACCACCTGAGACAAAACATGGTTGCAAGGTGAGCATCATGACAAAGTGGTCATAACAGGTAGGCATCAACACAGGTGTTGGTGATTTTCCTTAGGATAAACAAAGGCATTTTTGCCATTCTGGAAACAGCTAGTACAGAACCATTTGAGTTAAGGTTATTGGTTGAGCATAGCCCAATCCTTGAGATATATTTAATCCTAACCAGTAATGAACATAATTTTCCTTCACTATAAAATGATGTTCAAACCTAAGATGGAGGCAGGCTGGTTGGTCAATATTATCTGAATGGCTAATTGTTGTCTAGGAGAGATTCGAAAATGTGTGAATTCCAATAGAAGGAGTGGGAGAGAGTATCTTAAAAGAGTTGCAGGAGAGGAAATCATAATCTGAATGTATTGTATTAAAAAACGTTTTCAATAAAAAACATAGAAAAAGAAAAAAGAATATGTCTGCATTCTACTTTCAATTTTAAATTATAAATAAAGCTAAATTCAAAACTAAAAGATGTCAGATGAAATTTCCAGACCACATGAAAAATATACTGGCAACATCTACCATCTCTCTCCCTTGCTAGTCTTGAACTGAAATACTCATCACCACAGTCCTGTGTCCTCTGCTGCAGGCTCCATTCCCTGGGTTTATATGAAGCTTACCCTAACACTGTTTTGATGGTACTTCAACATGATTTATTTACCACCTTTAGGAGAGTTCTCAATTCTGCAGTTCATCTGATAAACCCAATCTGCATTGTCATGCAGGAAGAGACATGAGAGATCAACTCCAACCCTAAATCCAGACGCATGATCAGGAAGCCACTCTAATGCCCTACATGGAGGCCTCAAAGTTTAAACACTGAGCATGCCTACCCCAGGAATGTGACCCTACAGATCTCAAGAATCTTCACTCTTTGGTTGGGTGTGATCCAGTGCAGATAATACACCACTCAAGGAAGGACAAAAGTCCAGGCAGTGGTTTGACAGATGGTTTGTCCACTTGAGAATTTGTTTCTCAGAGAACCTAAAGAGAAATGATTAACAATCCTCTGTCACTTCAGTTCCAGGAGGAATCCACTGACCTCTTCTGGCCTGGCCTCTGGGGACTTGCAAGCATGTAGTGCAAAAACCTACAGCAGGAAAAACACCCATACATATAAAAGAAATAACTCAAAAACAGAAACAATGCCCCCTAAATTTTTTATAAAAAACAAATTTTTATAAAAGCATCAAATATATTGTCCAGACCAAGAGCAAAAAGAAAAAGTAACCATCATTATTATAACAACAACAATAAAAAAAGGATAAAACATCAATACTAAAAAAATAACCAACATCTCCAAAAGGGTCTTGAAATTCATTATCTCTGTTGGGAATTCATAAGTGATGCTATATTTCAAGAAAACAAGAGGCATACAGCTCCATGTTTACTGATTTCTTTTATACTCATTTATTGAATATTTTTATTTCTTGGGATGTAGTAGAGAAATACACTTGTGTTTCTACTTTATTCAACTTAATCATCTACATAGTGGTACATTTTTAAATAGCAAAATTTATAACAACAAAGTTACAGCATGGATACATTTTTCATCATGAAGTTGGGATCCACAGATTTTGACACACTATCCATATCAAAAGCACAATTTTCTGTGTAGCTGTGACTGGCTGGGAACTAATAATGAGGCCTAAGCCACATGCTACTTGAAGAGGTCCACTCCTGCCTGATACTTGCAGTGTTAGAAGACAGAGAACCACACATGAATACAGAAGGTCTCATGAGGGAAAAATTAGTGATTACATTTTTATCCATGAAAATACATTAAATTTATTCAATACCAACTTAAAGTGGGGGAATCAATATATATAGTATATAAAATTAGTAAAACAACAAATTAATAACATAACAAAAAATAAATAAACAGAAAACTTCAAATGAAACAAAGAAACCATATACTCAAAGTAATCAAAATTCTAACCAAATCCAAAACATTATAATTAAACTAAGAAGCATTCTTTAGCTGCAGATTTTACAGCACAGACCTACAGCCTGTTACTGGCCTTGTAAATATTGTCCAAAGTCTGCCAACGATGGTAATAATCTCTTCAACATGTGTACTCCTTGTGAAGAGTTGTGTCTGAGGGAAATCTTGACCTGGTCTGCCTGTTTGAGCTTCAGGAGGATTATTTCAGACCTAGGGGAGGAAGACACAAAGGCCTGTTGGGGACCTGCCATGTCAGCTATCCAGCAAACACCAGCTTTATTGAGCAGGACAATTCTGTATGACCTTTCAGCCTAATATCATTGCCTGTATCCCCAAAGGAGAAGGGCCACACACCAGCTTTATTGAGCAGGACAATTCTGTATGACCTTTCAGCCTAATAACATTGCCTGTATCCCCAAAGGAGAAGAGCCACAGAGCACCTGGGCCTGGGATTTTTTCTCAGATTTAAAAAATGGCTTGAAAGTGAACAGTGTACTACACACTGTGCTGGAGTTAAAATAAAACACCACATTTCTCCAATGGTCCATATATATTATACTGAAAAATAACTGTGTAGCAATGTCTGAATCAAACACTATACAGAGGCCTTCGAGGGAACCTAGCCACCATTGAAGTGAAGGCTCTTATTATATCTGGAGTGCAGGAACCTGCCTGGTTCTACTTGTGAACCCCTCCATCTGTGAATCCCCAGAAAAACCATCTCCCAGGAAATCCATGCTCACTGAAGAGATACTATAATCAGCAAGAGTGTGCTGCATGCAAATCTTCCCAATGGAAAGCCTTGAACTTTAAAACAAATATTCATGAAGGAAAAAGGATACCCCTGCTATGTTTACAGTTACTGTAGTATTATTTGTGGGGTGACTTAAGGGACAATAGGCTCAGGTCATACCAGAGAGCTCAGAAGGGAAGTAAGAGTACACAATCAACACAAACTCTGTGGATCACAAGAATGATCATGGACAGGATTTCTTTTAAACTAGATCAGAACAATATTCTGAGCTGTTCCTAGGTGACTGAGGCAGAGAATCCTGTGGAAGGCCTGAGACCCAAAAATACAGTTATACAGGTATAGGAAATCTTCTTGGCTCCTGCTATCCCATCCTAGTACCTCATATCTCAGAGACAGCAAAATGATCCTGCATTGTTTGAGCCCAGCAATGGACACACACACACACACACACTAACACATACATAGACACACACACAATGACACTCAAAGACAGACACACACATTCCTGAACACACACAAGCACATGTTCATACATACAGTTGCAGGAACATTTTGACTTTCCCTGATCATGTTAATATAAGAGGTCATCCAGGACACTATAAAGCCATAAGAAATAAATGCTTGAATTGACAAAATCCTGGAGAGATATCTCCGCAATTAGGAGCACTGATTTGTCTTTTGGAAGTCCTCAGGTCAATTCCCCAAAACCGCAAGGTAGCCTACAAACCATCTTAGTAAAATCAGATGCCCTCTTCTGGTATCTGATGAGAGAGACAGTGTACTCACAAACATAATCTGATTAATTAAAAAAAAAGAAAAAAGAAAATAAAAAACCTTGAATGGGACACGAACATAGTAGGCATAGCCTAGAGACAGCTCAATAAAATAAATGCTTTTCCCTAATAAACAAAGGATGTAAATATGGAGTTTTGGCCTGCTATGCAAGCCTGCTTAGGAAGTTCCCAAGGCTGTGCACAGTCGGCTTGGTTCCCAGCAAAGGCACATGGAATCAGGGTGGACAAGCCAGTCCCTGCATCTTGCTCACTGTTTCTCAGGGACTCTAAAGTTAGCAGCATCTTCCAATAGGCCCTCCATTTTCCACAGCCTGTGTGGCTTTGTAACCAAAGCTATGAGCCCAGACAACTAGGAAATCTCTGTAACTAGGATGCAAAGTGAGAATTTCTTCACATAAGGAGATCCTGTCCGGGATAATTTGTGGAAAATATGTCTAACTAGTTCAAGACCAAATGGTGGTTTGTATGATCACCCTAGGCAATAGTCCATAGAAGGGCTGCACTACAGTATACTTGTTCACTCCTTGACTGAAGAACTTCTGGATAGTTTCTACTTCAGGGTAGCTCTGTGGAGTACCACTACAACCATGATTTGCCCTAATTTCTCTGTGGACACCTACTTCTTGTTCTGGAGTCGATGGGTCAATGGGGACTACAGAAACTATACACTTTCTGAAGAGTTGGACATGGCTTCTCACAGGGCTGCCACATTTTATATCATCAGCCATGTCTGAAGTTCCTCTTTTCTTCCAGCCCCCCTTGAGGATGATTTTAACTCAAAGCAAATCACTTTTGAATGACAGCCTTTACAGAGTGCTACAGACAGAACACAGGGTGAGTGCTTTAGACTACCAGGAGCCTAAGGGGCTGTCTGAGGCAGCCCTGTTCTAGCACCTCATCATAGGTATGGGCCTTCTGCTTGATGCAGATGCAACACCAAGCAACTCAGTGTTTCACAGAGTTATACCCAGGACAAACTCCAAGGCCAAAGATAACTGAGTCAAGCTTAGGCAAAGTTGGAAAAATGGTAGGAGGTAATGAGGAAAACAAACTAGGATGCTGAGAAGATGCAATGAGCCACCTGACCTTCCAGCAGGCAGTCACTATCCACCAAGAGCAGAGAGGTGGACACAGAACCTTAGCCACCCTTGTTGACTCTCAGGCCCATGAATTTGACACAGCAGCCTCCTACTCACCACCATGTACTAAAGTGTTTGGTTTTCTTACAAGTGATTTCAATATGGGTAAATAGATTTCCCTCTATAACCAGTTTCAATAGTGATAAATAGGCTTCCCACTACCAATAGTTGACAATCTGACTTTACACCACTATTTGTCTCCTTTTGTTCGATTGAGCAAGGTGTAGCAGCATGATGACCTGCTGCTCTGTTTCATGTTTCCTTGATGCAAAGTGAACTGACACTGACACTGTGGTGAGCCCCACACTCCCATCTTAGAACAAGAGGCTGGTGTTCAGGTCCATATGTTTCCTTTGAATAGGACCACCTTGGGGCCACCTTTTGTCTCATGTGTGCAGCCAGCTGTTGCTGGGCACACCTTTGTGCCTCATATCCTGCTGTGGTTACAAGAGTTATATGTCTGCTTTGTGGTTGTTCCTCACATGGGTAGGCCTCCAAACCCCGGGCTAGGGAATTGTAATGAATGAAGGAAGGACTGGGAAGGGGAAACTGAAGTCATATGTTAAGATTTCAGAAGGGTGGGCTGGGCTAAATGTGAAATTATTGACTTTTAAGTGTTGGCAACATGGGTTCTGTTTGTTTGATAAAGGGTTGAATAATTCAAGTGTGGGTTATGTGGAGCCTATGTGTCTTGGGTAAAACCCATCCTGGCAAACAAACGCCCTCCTCCTTTCCCTGCTGATTTCATCTAAATGACAAGAAAGCTCATAAGAAGGCACAGTGGGCCAAGTTGTGTAACTGACACGTGGAGCAGACAGCATGAGCTTCTTCTAAGTTAAGAAATTGTTTTCTTACAACAGCAACAAGAA
This sequence comes from Arvicanthis niloticus, assembly GCF_011762505.2. NCBI lineage: Eukaryota > Metazoa > Chordata > Mammalia > Rodentia > Muridae > Arvicanthis > Arvicanthis niloticus. Next base: position 14,644,186 of record NC_047659.1, read on the forward strand.
AACTCAAAACAATGAAACATATAAACATGTTCTTCCTCTCTGTGAGTTATGAAACCTTGTAGCAGTTACTTGAGACAAAGCAATTCCAGGAGCTCTGCCTGGGAGGTGACAGAAGATTCAAAGATGCTGGTCAGACAGCTTAACCAAAACAGAAAGCCTGATCAAAACCACATGGAATTAACTGGCCTCTCAACACACACATCTATATACATATTGTCACAGATATGCATATGACTCCCCTCCCCACACACACATTCCAGAAATCATAAATGAGCGGGAAACAGTAAGGAGACCAAAATGCAGGAGGAACCACTGAATGTAGACTGTGAATATCTGATGTTTCATGTGAGACCCAGGACTCTGTAATCCATCCCGTGGAGACTAAATAAAACTTAGTAACTTCTGCAGACTAGGTTGAGAGAGTTTGAGAAATCTTTTTCTTGAAGCCTCACATCTCTCACCCAACCCTCAGCCTGAGAGAAGTCTTTCAAACATCCCTGTTCATCCAGTCAGCTCGTGAATACAAGCTACAGGAAAGAAATCTAGCAACAATGACAGAAACCAGGACTGATGAGCTATCTGTCAGGATCTGTCAGTATTAACCAAGGTCTAGGTTCAGGTAGGACACCATGTTGCAATGCAGGGTTGAGGAACAGAAAAGACACAAGACCCCTACCCCCACCTTTTTTAAAAAATAATTTTTGTTAGAAAATTTATTACATTTCAGACGTTATCCCCTTTCTTCATCTTCCCCACCCAGAAACCCCCTATCCCATCCCCCTCCTCCTCCTTCAATGAGGATGTACCACCACTGACCCCCGCCCCCATACACCTACATGCCCTTGAATTCTCCCACACTGGGGCATCTAGCCTTCATGGGACCAAGGACCTCATCTCCCACCTATGTCTGAAAAGGTCATCCTCCCCTACATATGCAGCTGGAGCCATGGGTCCAAAGCAAACTAGCTACAGGCCCTGACTTCATCACTCAATGTTCTGTGCTACTGCAAAGGAGGCAGCACATAGAACCCCTCTAATACAATGGCATTTAGGTGTGTAATGTGTGTTCACCCCATCTATCTTAATGAAATTCAGCTTGTAGTTGATCAGGAGGGTGTGCTTGCCAATCATCCAGTTTTTGAGAGAGCCTAACTCCACAGAAAGTCTTGTAAATGATCACAGAACAACTGGATAAGAATTAGGAGAGTCCCTGGACAAGGTGGAGGATGGTTATCTGGGCTTGACATTGTTTATGGTTAGACATGAGAGCAACCTGCTCCTAAGCATCCTCCATGCATCTTACCTGTTGGATATGCTTAGAAAAATTTGTCATAGATCTTCATGCTGGCCTCCACACATAGCCTCCTTGTTTCCTTAGAACACACTTCCAGTGTAATCTGCTCCTTAAGCAGCTGCCTGTTTTCATTCCAGAGCATTTTTACTTCACTCTTCATATGAAGAGACTCAGTCAGGAGGTGACAGTTCCTAATGATGAACCACAAAGAAGAAATGGTGATTATTCCCAGGCACCATCCATCTTCCTCCCACTTCTTCAAGTACCATCCCTTCTCATCATGGGCCCTGATCCCCAGATAGCCCCAGACTACAGACCAGAGTAGCCATGGGAACTCACATATAGGAAAGTCAAATCCAGAAGAAAGCAACATTCCAGAAGACTCAAGGTACTTCTGAAAACCCTGACACCAACAGGGACTCATGTATCTCCCAGAAGAGGACATGGGACCCATGACTGCATATATGTCTTTGGTATTAGAGAACCACCTCTAGGTAGAGACAGGTCAAGTCTTCTCTAGGAGAAGAGAGAAGACCCAACAGGTACACATCATTCTATGTGTCTCATGCAAACCAGATCTTTAAATGTGTTTTCAGTGCCCCAGAGACTCAAGGTTGATTGATGTCTCCATCAAGGTGCACACCTTTTGTATTTAGAGGATATTGACTTTGGAAGGACAAAGATTGGAGGGGCTCACAGCCTCATCACACTTGATCAAAATGATTTCAAAAGATCACAATCCTAGAGCCTTTCTTTGAGGGAGGAAGCTTCCTGTTGAGAGGCAAAAGTATAGAACTAGAGTCCTCACATTGTTTTAAAGAAAATGATGGGCAGACACATTCTGTGCCTAGTGCTGGGGAAACAACAGTGTTAGTCACTCACCTGTAAAGTTGACTATTTTTAGTCAACTCCTGGCACATATACAAGGCCTCACTGATCTGCTGCGGAATGTTTTTGAGCTCGCTCATCACCTGGTCGTGTTGCATCTCCAGCATCGTGGTCTCAAAGTTGAACCTGTGGAAGGAGCAAATAATCCCTGAACTAAGGATTCAAGGATTACATTAATTCAAGCTGAATCGTGAACTACCCCAGCCCATATATGCCACAACCTAATGCCTTGTATTGGGTCCTCTTGGTGCTTATTAAACTTGTTACACTTGATCTGGGCACAGTAGAGCTACGGAACTAAAAAATGGGAGCTGACCTGCTTTGGCTTCATGAGGGGTCTTGAAGGAATAGATTAGGTCTTCAAGAACTTTCCAGGAGCCTGTGCCACAGTCCTAGGTCCAACTTAAACCTGTGATGACACTTTTTCACCTTGTAGACAAGGTTTTCTCAATCCTTGGTTCTATCACTACATAATTTCCCAAACTTCAGTATTTACAAGGAAAAGGGCTTACTGCCTATATCAGGATTTTCTAATGCCCATCAGTGGTGCGCACAGAGATCATGTGCTGTGATGCTACAAGTGACCCTCCATGGCCTCATCACTCTCATTACCTAAAAAGTCAGTCAGGTAAATTCTCCAGCCCCATCACACTACACAGACTCCCTGGATCTTAAGTGGAATACACACACAGAGACAAACATACACACACATACACACACACACACACACACAAACACACACACACAAATACACCATCACAATGCCAAATGTATACAGTGATGTGACATTATCTCAGTGTAAACTGAACAGAATTTGAAAAAAGCAGTTATGACTTACCAGAAATCCACTCACACTGAGGGGCAGCAAATAGAACCAGGTCCTCCCAGTTGTTGACAGGACTAAATGGACCCAAAGCAGCTCCAGAAAATTACAAAAATGATTCAACATAAACACACAGCAGCTAGCATCTCCCACAAAGCAATACCAGTCCAGGCATCTTAAAAATGCATGATAAGAGCTCACACACTAATACTGCTATTTCCTGAATGATTCATGCCACAGGCTATAGATTTCTTTTAGAGGAATCAAAAGAGCTTGTGACCCCATCTCACTCCTATCTGAACTTCAAGTTCTGTGTCGAATATCCAATCAGCAAACTGCATTTGGACATGAGGATAGCCTGGAGTTGTAGCCTCCTGTGATATGTGGAAATCTAGGTTCAACAGAGAGGGCCCAAGATAGTCAGCTGAGAACTGGGCATAATGATTACCTCTTGTTCAAATCCTTGTTAATATAATGTGTCAGGATTCCCCGGAGTTCGTCTCTCTCGGTGCCAGGATTCCCCGGAGTTCGTCTCTCTCATTCTTCATTCTTTCAAGGTCCTTTGTGAGCTTCTCCAACCTCTTCATTCTCTGCTCCTGCTCACTGATGGTGTAGGCTTGGGAGGACTCTTTCCCAACAGACCCTTCAGGTAGAGAAACACAAGGAAACTTGTAGGGAAAATAGGACAGGAAAAGGAGCAACCATACTTACTCCCACAGAGAAGCCTGAGGAAGAGGGAATTCTAGAGACACAGTGAATTCCTGAAAGAGCAGGAAAGCTATCTTCAAGCTGGAATCCTCACCTTTGTCCCTGCTCCCAACCACCATCACTAAACATATGGCTCAGTCCCTACTGCAGTCCCACTAACCCTGATGTGCTTAAGCTTTCCCAGTCAAGAAGAAATTGAGGGCATTGTCAGTTTATATCTGAAGTTGCAGTCTGTACTGCTTAGCACAAAATAGATTGACCATAAACACCAGCACCAAACATTTCCCACAAGCCAACACCTATCCTTGCTTCTTAAATGCATGATGAAAAACCACACACTACTACACTTATCCCAGACTGTAATTCAGCCCACATCATGTGTGTTCCAGACCAAAGTCTCTGAGACCTTGATACTTGACAAGGGGATTATCCCTCTCTGTTCTTGGCATCACATATTCATGTAACCTACAGGAATCTATTGAGGATGAAATGCTTCAGCACTCTATCCTGAGAGCAAGTCTTTGTTATTCTCACAGAACTTTCTCCTGGCATCCTTTGCCACTCAGCAGGAAATTCAGATCTCTCAGCAAAGCAACTGAAGTCTTGTCAATTCCTGGATCTCTGCGAAAGTAATCATCAGAAATTCTGGACTCTGGGTCTGCCATTAAGAAATTTTGAGGCTCCAGATGCTGAGCCCTTCTCCTGTAAGGACCTGCTCAAGCGCCCTTCCTCCAGGAAGCTTCCCCATGCACTGCCCAGGACTCACTGTGTCTTCCCCAGGGCCATCTCCTTCTTCCTGCTTTACAGAATGCCTTCTGCCTAGGTCTGGTCTCTGGTTGTATTGTATTGTCCCTATGAAACAGCCTGAGCAGCATGGACAACATGACTGCTTGTGAACCCAAAGGCTCTGACAGAATACCCCACAGGCAGTTGGTGTCACCACAACACTGGTGACATCACAGAAGATTCTAGGGTTCTCCTGGATACAAGAGATTGTCCAGGGAAGTGACGACTGATGATGTCTCTGGAAACTGCCATGGCCTACCTGCTGACCAGCTTGCCCCACATTGACCAGTTTCTGAGGTACCCTATCCTGGAGTCTCTCTTTGGACTCAGGGGATACCCCTTGGAAACTTTTCCTTTTAAAGCTAGAGATTTCTCTCTGCTTCATTACAAGTCAAGCACTTTGGATGGGAGAGTTGGTTCGGGCCTTGGCATGGGCAGCTCATCTTTGTTAGTACCTTAAGGTCTAGGGTTCTTGCTTGAGGAAGATTCTTCTCCATGATAAATCTACCCTTAGGTTCCGTTCATGTACTACAGTCCACTTCCCCAGGGTGTCCTGTTTCCCAGAGGCAACAATGGTTCTCCTGCACCTTTAATCTTATGCAAATTGGATTATATCTTCTTATTGTGCACATGCCTTGAGGGGAGACATTGCTTCAATATATTCAGACATGTGTTTCCACAATCCCATTTTTGCAATGTAAACTCCCTTGTTCATGGCAATATAGGAAGGAGTTTAAATCCAGGGGAATATCCAATTGTAAAGTTTATGTCTCTTCTTCAAAAGAGAAAACCCCACTTTCTCCCTTTCTCCATTACAACCAGACATCGTAGGTATCTTGAGCAAAGGTCAACAGGGACATTGGATTGCTGCTCTGTAGTTCCATTAGCCATCACTTCTCCAATATCTACCTTTCTGAGTTCCAGTGAGAACTCAAGAGTTCACTGAGATCCAGTGAAACCTCCATTTAAATGTGTCCAGTAGTTCAGGAAGGACTGTGTTTGGCACTGTCATCTGTGGCTTCTGCCTTCTGAATCTATGGTACAATGTGACCTAACCTCTCAGGTGTAAGAGTGAAAAAATCATGTAAGTCCTTTCCAAATTGTTTGTGTTGTCCTGGGCTACTTCCTTCAGCCAGGTAGTATCACTATGACAATGATCAAAGGTGGCAATTCTGCAGAGAAACAGCAGGGGATTTATTAGGTAAAATGAAAAGGATTTGGAATAATAGTCAATCCTAGTATAGAAATGAATTTCATTATGTGCTTGTGGTTTTATGAGAACAGCAGGAATAGCAGGGTGATTTACATCAATGAAAGTATGAATTTCATTTTATAGTCTTACTCTTTCCATCTATATATATATATGTATATATATATATATATATATATATATATACATATATATATATATATATATATATATTTAATTTAATTTTGCAAAGATAGGTTTATTAAGACCAAAAATAAAACAATGAAACAGGGAAAAACATCCAGGACAGAAATAAACATGAATTCTCCTGCTGGGTGTGGCTGCTCCTCTCTAACCTCAGCCTTGGCTACATACTGAATCCAGACCAGCACTTGCTAAACTCAAGGCAATTAAACAAAAGCCATCAGTTACAAACAAAATGACAACCATTTTCTTGGGTTAATTACCATTACAAGGTTAATTACAATTACTTAGTGTGATTCCAATATATCACTTAAAGCAATTCACTGGCCAAATGCACAACCTGAACCAACATCAAAAAGCACTATACTTTTAATATTAATAGTTAGTGGCAAAGTTTTCCTAATACAAGGGGTCTTTTTATATTATTTATTTATTTATTTGGTTTTTTTCTGAAAAAGGGTTTCTCTGTGTAGCCCTGGCTGTCCTGGAATTCACTCTGTAGACCAGGCTGGCCTCGAACTCAGAAATCAGCCTGCCTCTGCCTCCCAGTGCTGGGATTAAAGGCATGGGCTACCACCGCCCAGGGAGGGGTCTTTTTATAACCATTGTAACTACTTTGTTTTTCTCAAGCACACTCCATACTGGTACCCAGGTTACTGACTTCACATACAACCCCTACCAACAGTAAAAGTTAAAAGCAACATCAGGTTAAAGCATACCTTTACAATACTTGTAAATCACAGGTGGACATAATTTTCCCCCATCCTCCTTTGCTTCGATAAATATATAAACTTTGTTACAAAAATAATGCAAAAATGTTGAAACCAATCTACTATAACTAAGAAGTCTGTTCAACTCTTACCCAGTATCAAAGTCAAGATAAAAAAGGCAGGCCTTAACTTACTCCTGGTTCTGACCATATCATTTCTATAATTCTCACTTTCCAAAATACACTAACTTCCAGTCAGCGTCTCCGTTAGTTCATAGTCCAGCACTGACTCTCTTGGGGAGGCAAACCTGTCACTTCAATGTCAATCTCACTGAGGACAGCAGCCACCTCCTGAGCCAGCCTGCAGCATGCACAACTTAATCTTTAGTAGAGTCCTAGCTTTTCAGAACAGGTCCAGAGTGGAGAACACTACTTCCTCCTCTTCCCACCTTGGCGCGGCACTCCTGTCTTCTTGCCCCCTGACTCAGGTGGCCTGGAATGCTTCTTGCCTCCCAGGCCTCCTTTCCTTTTCTCTCCCTGACCCAGCAGGCAGGCTGCCCTTTCTCTTGCAGGAAGGTCCTGGCAGGCCCTCTTTTCTCTTGCCTTTCTGGCTCATCTTCCTCCTCTTGGCAGGCTCCTCTTGGACCTCTTCCCTCATCTGCTTGTTGGTGGCCCTTGTCACGTCCAGCTGAGGTTTATTACTGTTCATGATTTGAAGTAGCTCCCACTGGTTCTTTTTCTTGGCTGGCTGGGAAGTCCCCAAAGGGGGGCTGAAACTTCCTCTTCTTGCCAGAACTTTGGGGCGCTTTCTCCTTGGGGAGGCGCTCCTGGAAGCTTCCCACCGAAGCTCCTCCTTACTCTGGTGTCCCTTAGGGTGCAGCCCAGCTGAGCTGGGCATCTGCATCTTGTGCTCTCAGGCCAGGCTCTACAGAAGGTTCATCTCTTTCTTGGCCACGCGTTCTTTCTTGGCCTGAATCCTCTTGGTGAACTGGTCTTCCATGGGGTTGGCACTCCTGGGCACCTTGATGAGCCATTCCTTAGTGTCATCCTATGTGCGCTTGTAGCCCCAAGACACCCCCACTGTCCACTCACCTCATCCCACATGAGGTTGGTCTTCTTTTTGGGATGGATGGGATGCCCTTAAGGCCAGCGGGTGAGGGGCAATGGTCAGGGCAGCAACTTCTCGCAGGGCAGGCATGTGGCAGGCTCCAGCAAGGGCACTACCACCGCCTCCTCCATGTGCTCCATGGTCTGCAGCTGCCAGTAGCTGGTTGATGAGAAGCTGCATGTTGTCCCGCGCCAGGGCACGCAGCTCAGCCTCCAGCGAGGGCCTGGCCTGGCGCAGCACTGTCGGGGGATTGTTGTCCTAAGCCAGCAAGTTGCCCAGGTCGAATTCCAGCTCTAGCTCCTTGTGCACCTTGATGAGCTGCAGCTTCTCTGCCTCCTCTTGCTCTGCCTTGGCCAGCAGCTCCTCCACTCTCTTGCCATCCATGGCTCTTGATGCACACCTGTGCCTCACTTTGGGGCAACAGCAGAATGTGTCCCTACTACAGCAATACTCTGTTTTATATTTCTGAAAGAGATGAATTAATGATCAGAAAGTTTAGAAAAAGCTATTTAACTATCTAGTGAACTCCTGCAGACACGATCTGCTTTCCAACAAATTATACTTCTCTGTCCACCGTGTTTTGTGCCAATCAGCAATTCAAAAAAAAATTTGTGTTGAACAATTTGTTGTTTCCACAGGGAATAACAAGAAATAAAAATTTTAAAGACTCAAATGAAGACCATAGAGTGTTTCCTATCATGTTCTTTTTGAACCGCTTGCTTATTTAAGTCTTTTTTTTTTCATAGCTCCAAGTGTGCTGGAGGAGAAGCTTCCACTGCTGTCAGATGTTCGGGTTCTCCTTCTCATTGCACACAGAATCATCCCCACAGTACCCACAGTTGCCAGTGTCTAAGGATGAGTTCTCTTGTCACCTGACATAAATCATTCTTCTATCCAATATCTTTCTAAGCACTCCACCCAGAAAGGAAATGGCTCTGTAATTTCTGCATTTTAAAACAGCCTGAGTGAACCAGCAAGAACAGTTTTCTGGCTAAACATTACGTTACAGCAAGTAAGAGAGCTAAATGGAAAAATGAAAATAATTTTGTTTTATGGCATATATGCTTGTGACTTTTAGAATTGCACATTGAATATTTTCAAACGGTAACTGTTTGGCACCAAAAATTCCTGCCACCTTTTAAATGATGTAGCAAGAAACATAGCTATTGATCTAAAGTGAGACAACTGATTCTTTACACAAAACAGTTTATTTGGTTTAAACAGTCAGTCACTGATTACATGGTGAACTCTCTAGTAATCTACCTATAACAATGCTTACAAAACTACTATTATACAGGCTATCATGACTTTTGGTTTGAAACTCAGAAGCACAGGTGTTAGAAAGGACCCAAAGTCTCTGGGGATGATCTGGTCCAGTTGATTCATAGAAATGCAAGACCCAGGGTTTTCAGGTAACAATGGAGGTTATACAGCTAAGCACTGATAATTGGTCAAGTCACTTCAATTGTACTATACAGCTTCAGCTACAGGCACCTGAGCACAGAGATCAGCATATTAGAAAGGAGTGCCCTTCCCAACACTAGGAGATTCAGAATACCCTTGAAGTATATAGATTTCATTTATTACCTTTTATAGGCATTGTTTTACCAAGTAACTGTCATCTTCCAGGTTCTGCTGAGGCTTCATTTTCCACAGTTGTTCTGGGTTTGTAATATCTTTACTGATCCCCTTGAATGCTGTAAAATAGTGTGGCCTTAGCCACCTAAAGAAAGAAAATGGAAGTCTGTTCTATTTATGATACTATTCTTTTGTTGTTGGTTTGTATTTGAGACAGGGCTTCCATTCTCTGTGTATCCCTGGATGTTCTGGACCTTGCTCTGTAGACCAGGCTGGCTTCAGCTTCAGAGATATGTCTGTATCTCTCTCTCAAGTGCTGGGACTAAAGGCATACACCACCATTGTCCAAAAACAATACTTTTTTTTGATGGAACAATGTAAAGTACTTATTCAGTTGAGAACTAGAATAGAACAACACAATTAAAATTCAAATAGTGAATAAGCTACACATTTAACTAGCCTTCAACCAGTTCACTAATGTCAATTATTCATTCAATGAGTGACCTGTTACTTATAGGAAACATATAGGATTGCCTGTTTCTCTTTTCTACAGGAAGATTTTACTCCAAGTTCTCAATTAGACAAAAGCCTATTCCCCTTAAAGATAAATGGAATTAGGAATGCATTTTTAAGTTTTGGCATTGATTCTATCATCAAGGCTTGAAGAAGTTGATAGAGAACTGCAGGAAGATAATGTTTCCTAGGCTTCCACGTTAATGATGGAATCCGTAACAAAAATGATCTGCTTTGTATGCTGAAACATTCCTGAAGGTAGGAAAGAGAAAAGATACAGTCATGAAGCTGAATCCCAATAGTTACTTCAAGGCACAAAAGGCTGCACTGCCAGAGTGTCCTTTGGACAAGCCCTGTTGGTAAAAGTGGCTGCTCATCTATTTCTGATGGGTATTAAGTTGTGTTCAGTCACTGACAAGCCCACTTTCTCAGTCAACCCTGTGGAGAGGAACTTGTTAAAAATTTTCCTAAACCAAGAAAATTGTTCCTTAAGAACTTCATGGAGCCTGATCCAGTCTTGGCTTTGCACATCTTATGCATGACAAACAGGAGGTCATAGTCTCCATCATTTTTAATGAGCCCTAATTCACTTCTAGAAGGTTATACCTCCAATCTGTACCTTGGCCAGTGAAAGAAAAACAAGTTAGGTACACAACCGGTAGGCTGTTGGAAAATATTCCAAATACTTTGGGAGTTTGGACCACCTGTGATGTCTTATTGAGTGGAAAGTTAGTTTCAGGAGTAGATTATAATACTTAGAATGTTTCCAAGTTTTAAAGGTCAGCTTTTTCCATAACAGCAGTATTGTGTATTTTCTTACTAAGGTGCTCTGGGAATTCCAGAGTTCCCTATCTTGGAACATTCTGGAGGAGACTATAGGTTGAGCATCCCTCACGTGAAAACTCACAGTGTTGAAATGCTCCAAAGTGCAAAACTGGAGTCTCTTCATGGAAACACAAGTGGACCTCACATGAGGGTTTGCACAGAAATGTCAGGTATAGTAAATATATTCTAATTGTACATTTCTATAGTAGCTTCTCAGTATATAGTCCTTGCTGACTTGGAACTTGCTATGGATAGCAGACCTCCAACTCACAGATCCACTTGTCTCTGCCTCCCAAGTGCTGGGATTAAAAGAGTGTACCACCACATCTGACAGTAAGTCATAATATGTATATTAAATTATCTTCAGGCTAAGCATATTTATATAAAGTGTAAGCAAAGCCTGTATGAGCTTCCTGTTTAAACTTTTATCTTATCTGCAAGGTCTCTTATTTTGATTATATAAATTATTACATTTGTATGTTACATATTAAAATCCACAGATTTTAAAAAGCCCTACCACACAAAATATTTGTGGTTCTAAGTGCTGATTTGGAATGTTAGATACATAAATCTGTTTTGATTGTCCCATGTAAAAGCCATCCTCTGGTTATAGAAACAAGCAAATGACACAGGCCTGGCCATCAAGAGTTAACTCATGTGATCACACTGAGTTGCTTAGGGATGGCAGCCAAATCTAGTTGATAAGTTACAGTCCTCTTCTGATATCATCCCCAGTGGAAGAGAATAAAGTGATACCCTTAACATGTTTGCTAAGTTAAAACGCTACCCATGTAAGACAAAAGATGTCTTCCCGTGAACACAAGAAAGCAAACACAGAAAAGCCAAACAAGAAACAAAGAAGGGCAGTGAGAAATGCTGCTGGCAATAGCTTAAGCACTGGAAGCCAGGTTACTTCTCACTCAGTTACATAGTTAATACCTTCCTCTTTTTTGTTTGACTGATTGCTTGTGTCCAGTTGTGTATTGACCATTGCCATTGAAAGACTTCTGGGTAAAATCTATGCCATTCAACAAGTTCTTAGAAGGCTGATTACTACATAGGCATTAAAGAGGAGAAAGAGAATGAGAGTTCAAGCCTGCCTGTGAGATGCTTACAGTCTGTCTTCAGGATATATTACTCCATGCCATTTGCTGACTTTAACCAATATTATAAAGTGAGTGGTTTGGCATGAGGTACCTAGGAATAGAGTAGCATGCATTGTACTAAAGTATAAGAAACAGTTTACTCTAAGTTTAGAGTGTATTTTAAGTCTGGTGGTTCAAGCTGGCAGACAGTGATGCATAAATATATAGGTGTTCACTGTTAATTTCTTAACCAAACTGAACAATGATGGGAGACACAGCAAATACAAAGTCAAATGCTATGTCTGTTCTCAAAAACCTTTTGGTGCAGGACAGGCAAACAGTCCAGCAAGAACTGTGTGGTAATGCCATGCATCTTAAAGGATGACACTTTATAGACAGGTGGTGACCTGCAGCGAGTTGTTGGTGCTTGCTGACAGATAGCCACTGCCTAGAGATTGTGGGTGGAAGGCCAGAGTGGCCCAGAAGTGATGCCCAGCCATATATCTGCATGGTACCATGTTGAGGGACATCACTAAGGAAAAGAACCCATGTCAGTAAGGGTGATTGTTGACTGTGTGCCCCCAACTGAGAAACCAAAGTACCAGTTAAATAAAACATGCCTTCTTTCACCAGACATTAGCTAAACCTATAATTGAACTTCTACAGGAGAGAAGGTTTCATCAGTCTGCACAGCAAACCCAGCAGGAAACATCATAGTGCAGAGATGTCAAGAATTCCCAGAGTTGAACCAACATGCACCAGCCTCCTTCCAAGTTAAACAGTGAATTCTGTTTTGCTGGAATAGGATGACTGGCTTGCTGTTGCTACTAAATGTTGACACAGCCCCACAGACTTGTGTGTATGGCCAGGAGTTTAGATTCTAAGAAACCCAATGACTGGAATACATAGTGGTTTGCAGCACATGTCTCATGAGTGTTTCAAATGTATTTTTGCTTTGTCACAATTAAGTATTAGAAGATGGGAAGCTGTTCACAGAAGTGCTGTTTCTTAAAGCATTACTTCCCCATGTGCTTAATGTTAATATTAAATACATTGCCTTGATTTAATATCGAGATGTGGATGCATGCCCCACCCCAAGGGAACAGCATAACCAAATTTGAAGTGGATTTAAATTCCACCACTACAAATGCCTGTTAGTTGCTTTCACCAGAGTGCCTTCTTTAAAAGTATTGACTATTTTGGAGAAACCCTGAATCCTACCAAGATCCCAAAAGAGTAGGACTGGTGTTCCAAGGACTTAAAATGAAAGAAAATCCACAATTTAGGAAACCAGCCCAAATGGCACAATGAGGTACCAGTCATTCATCCATCTAGGCAAACTTTTGGAAACTGCCAAGTTGGCAAACTTTAGTGGTGGAAGCCAGTTTGTCTGCAAAGTTGACCAGCACCCTATGCTTTAGCACCAGGACCAAGAGACCTTCTCCCTGAGGGGCTTGCATAGACCCAGGAGGGGTTGAAGGGTCAATCAGACCTGGGCTGCCTGGAGTACCACTGCCAGATTGCCTACTCCTGAGACTTGCCTCACTCTTCACTCCTCAGCCCAGAGCAGATTCCCAAGGCCTGCGGATAAGAGGAGCAAGTTGCCTGCAAAGGAGTCCCGGAACTCACCCCCTTGACCATGGGATCTGATGGCGAGGTGCTCGCTGACCATACTACCAGTGATGTCAGCTTCCGCTGACAGAGGATCTGTTTTTTTTTCCTCTAAAATACACCCGACTTGTGTCTTTGCTCTTTGTATAAGGGCTTTTAAATTTTTGAAAAGATGAACACCCCTGAAGAGGGCCAGATGAAAAATTGCTAATCCTGCCCTTTCCTCCCTAGACCAATTGTCTCAAAGTCCTGATGACCTCTTATTAGTTTGCACCAAAACTGTATTTCTTGGTATTAGAGAATACTGCTCTAATGAGGAAGAAGGTAATATTGTGACTTACAGCAACGCCTGAGCATTAGAATGACCATTAGAGTTTTGTTGAAGACACCTATGCCTCTGTCACATTCTTGGAGTTTTGAGTCAATGAATGTAGAATATAGGGGTGAGCCTTTATAAAGACACCTGCAGAGGTCAGCATGCATAACCAGGGTTGGCAATCAATGGAGATGTAGGGCAAGACACTTTGTCTTTTGCTAGCTGGCATAAAAGAGAGCTAACTGGAGATGACCCCATTGCAGGTTTTATTCTAGACTACCTTCCTTTGATTATTGACACAAAATAAGAGGAAACCTTCAACAAATCTCAGTTGGACTTCCGACTTTAAGGAGATGACAGGACAATTGCTGTGCAGCATTGGAGAAAATCATGATGACACTGAGCAGCAGATGTGGCTGCTGGGAAAGAAAATAGCATGGCAAGCAGATCAGGAATGCTTTGTACAGCCTTGGGGTTCAGCCAGGACCAAAGCCTGTCACTAATCACTGAATGCCTTATACATTTCTAACTTCTGGTTGTACTTACAGATCAATATACTCTCAAGAATAGAAGGTCATGGTGGGTATGTGATGCCCTAATCTTTTTGAGATAAAGTATTTTTGTAAAATTGTGTGGGTGTGTGTTTGTGTTAGCCTCAGATTTAAGGGAAGCTAGGAGGGGCCTGGTAGCACAGTCACTACCCAGAGTAAAGGCAGTAGGTAGAAGAAAGATACAGGCAACATTTACCATCCCTCTCCCTGCTAGCCTTGAACTGAAATATTTACCAACACAGACTTGTATCCTCTGCTGCAGGTTCCCTCCTCCTGGGCTTGTCTGAAGCTTAATCTAAACACTCTTTTGATTGTACTTCAACATGATTTATTTACCACCTCCACCTTTAGGAGAGTTTTCAATTCTGCAATTCATCTAATAAAGCCTAATCTGCATTGTCATGCAGGATGAGACAGGAGAGATCTGCTCCAACCCTGACAAAAAGAGATCCTGAGGCATGATCAGGAACCCACTCTAATGCCCTACATGCAGGCCTCAGAGTTTAAACACTGAGCATGCCTACCCCAAGTATGTGACCCTAGAGGTCTCAAGAATCTTCTGTCTTTGGTTGGGTGTGATCCAGTGCAGCTAATACACCATACAAGGAAAGACAAAAGTCCAGGCAGGTGCTGGATAGATGGCTTATCCATTTGAGACTTTGTTTCTAAGAAGATCTAAAGAGTGGCATTAAGAATCCTCCATCTTGGGTGCTGGAGAGATAGCTCAGCAGGTAAGAGCACTGACTGTTCTTCCAGAGGACCCAGGTTCAATTCACAGCATTCACATGTCAACTTACAACCATCTATAACTACATGATCTGGCACTTTCACAGACATACATGCAGGCAAAACACCAATGCACATAAAATAAAAATAAAAAAAGAATCCTCCATCACTTCTGCTCCAGGTGTAATCCATTGACCTCTTCTGGCCTCGGGAGAATTGCATGCATGTAGTGTACAGACATACAGCAGGAAAAACACCCATACACATAAATGAAATAATGCAAAAACAGAAACAACGCCTTAACCTAATTAAAAAATTATCATCAAATACATTGTCCAGGTCAAGAGAACAAAATTCATCACCAGTAGAACAACACTACCACCAAAACAAAACAAACAAACAAACAAACAAACAAACCAAATTGCTAACATCTGCCAAATGATCTTGGAATTCATGATCTCTGCTTTGCAGTTATAAGTGATGCTACCATTCAAAGAGATAAAAGGCATACAGCTGTGTGGTTACTAATTTCTTTGATAATCCTTTAGTGAATTATATTTCTTGGGATGTATTAGAGAAACACTCTTGTGTTTCTCCTCTGTTTGTTCATCATGAGCATCCATGGAGTAGTGCATTTTAACATAGCTGAATTTATGACCACAAAGATACAGCATGGATATGTTTTTCATCATGAAGTTAGGTCCACAGATTTTGACATACTATCCACACCAAAAGCACAATTCTCTGTGTAGCTGTGACTGTTTGGGAACAAATAGTGAAGACTAAGCCACATTACACTTGAAGAGGTCCATTCCTACCTGATACTTCTAGTGTTACAAGACTGTGAACCACACATGAATACAGAAGGTTCTTCTGAGATAAAAATTAGAGATTATGTTTTTATTCATAAGAATACATTAATTTTATTCAATACAAGCTTAAAGTAGGATAGTCAAAGTATGTAGTACATAGCCTTAACAAAACAGCAAATTAATTATAGTAACAAAAACAAATAAATGACAAAACTTCAAATGAAAAGAAAGAAAATCATATACTCAAGGAAATCAAAAGTAACCAAAACCAAAACACAGTTCTTAAGCTAAGCAGCATTCTCTTGCTGTAGATTTTGCAACAGAGACCTACAGTCTCTTGATGGCCTTAGAAATATAGTGCAAAGGCTGTGACTAATGGTAATAATGTCTTCAAGATGAATGTAGCTATGCCCCAATTGGCTTTGGGGTTTGCTGTTGGACAAGTCCTTGCAAGGCAAAGCAGGAGTCATGTTACAGACAATACCTCAAAGTCTTTAGAATTCGCTTGACTTATCTCCATGAAATTGTTCAGGATGACCCATGAGGACAAGCAAAATTTGCATTCTCAGGCCCCTCCCGGATGACCAGCAGATGTTAATGACCCTTCTCTGAAGCCTTCCAAACATGCACTCTTGCTGAACCAGAGGCTACACAAAATAAAGGCCTTTATGATATATAGTGACCCAAAAAAAGGAAGAAAATTCAGCCCAAGTTTTCCATGGTTATAGGGATGAGATGCAATGGTGGTTCACTTGCTTTGCACAATCAGTGCTCCTGGTGAAGAATTGTGTCTGCGGGATACCTTGACCTATTCTGTGCCCTGTTTGAGTTTCTGTTGGAGTATTTCAGACATAGGGGAGCAAGACATAAAGGCCTGGTGAGGACCTGTCATTTCAGCTATCCAGCAAACACCAGGCTTATTCCGCAGGACAATCCAGTATGACCTTGGAGCTAAGGTCTTTCCTTGTATCCCCAAAGAAGCAGTGCCACAGAGCATCTGGGCCTAAATTTTTTTTCTCAGATTTAATAAACAGCTTACAAGTTAATTGTGAACTACACACTGTGCTGGAGCTAAAATAAAACACCACATTTCTCCAATAGTCCATACATATTATATTGAAAAATCACTGCATAGCAATGTCTGAATAGAGCACTATACAGAGGTCTTCTAGGGAGCCTAGCAACCATTCAAGTGAAGGCTGTTATTATATCTGGAGTGCAGGAACCTGCCTGGGTTCCTCTTGTGAACCCCTCCATCTGCAAATCCCCAGAGAATCCATCTCCCAGAATCCATGCTCACTGAAGAGATACTATAATCAGCAAGAGTGTGCGGTATACAAATCTTTGCAAGGGAAAGCATTAAAGTGTAAAAGGGATATTAATGAAGAAAGACGTGATACCACTGCTAATAGAGAAGAGCAGAGATGGGTCACGGACCCTTAGCCAGCCTTGTTGACTCTCAGGCTCATGGATTTGACACGGCAGGCCCCTACTCACCTCCATGTACCACAGTCTTTTATTTTCCTACAAATGATTTCAATATAGATAAATAGATTTGCTCTACAACCAGTTTTAATAGTGATGAATAGTTTTTTTCTTCCAACTGTTGAATATCTGACTTTACACCATTATCTGTCTCCTTTGGTTCTATTGAGTTAGGTGGAGAGGCGTGATGACCTGCTACTGTATTTGATGTTTCTGTGATGCAAAGTGAACTGATAGAGTACTTTCTCATTAAAGCTGGACTGTATTATCATTTAAGATGTTTGCTGACCAAGTGTATATATGTATAGATACATATGAATATGTACATATATGTTCAGAAACAAACAAGTTCATGCCTTCGTACATGCACACACACACATGCACACACAGAGACATACCTAAATACACACTTGTATATACAAGTAACCATACTACAAACACCTAAAACAAGCACCTACCAATACAGAAATACACAACATAAAACTGCTAACACACACATGGACAAAAGCACACAGACACACACACACAGACACACACAGAAACACACAGAGACACACACATCAATCCAAAGATTGCTATGTTTCAGCACATTTCCTGACACTTGAGAAGGGATTTGGACCTAAGCTGTGTAGTAGGCTCTTAGACAAACCCAGGCTCTGCTGGTCAGGCCTGTACTTATTTCTGTTTCAGGAACTTTTCCCATGCAGATACTTGCTGATCCTACAAGAATTAATAAGCTCTATACAGATAGGCTGGTTCACACAATTCAAGATACTAAGAAAGTGGGTTTTAAGAACATCCTCCAGGAAGCTTCAAGTAGAAACATATTCTGCTCTCTAAACCTACCTTGGCTCCCTCTCAGAAGACCCTGGTAGCACCATTAAAAAGACAGTTAGTCATGTTTATTATCCATGAACTTTACAACACATTACAGCTCATGTGATATTAAAACATCCCTAATGACGTTCAAAGCAAGCTAGGGAATTAGCATGCAATGATTTCTCTGAAATGCAGCACTCTACAAAACTGTGAGGGGGAAGTGTCCTGAAGCAAAGTCATGTCCATGAAATACTCAGCAAAAGAATGTCAGCAGAGGGATGCACTGTAGGATTTCATGAATCCTCATGGTGAAGCCAATAAGACACACCATGAATTTCCAGGGTGTTATCTCAGTACAGGATAGGCAAAGAAG
The DNA here is from genome assembly GCF_011762505.2 of Arvicanthis niloticus. Lineage (NCBI taxonomy): Eukaryota > Metazoa > Chordata > Mammalia > Rodentia > Muridae > Arvicanthis > Arvicanthis niloticus. Next base: position 14,662,589 of record NC_047659.1, read on the forward strand.
TCTAACTTTGTATTTTTATAATAAGTATATTTTAAAACTTTTTATTATAAAAAACTCTAATTACAAAACAATAAATGGGGTTCCTTTCTTTCTGTCCTGGGAGAAGGCTGGACCAGAGCCTCTCTGAATGAGGCACCATAGAGCAGGAAGGATGATCTGGGTCCTAGATAATTCCAGAAGTGGCATCCTTAGACACCTCTTCATTCCATAAAGCTGGAAGGAGTCGTGGTCACAGGACCAGGAGCTCCTCTGCCTAGAGTGATAGGGTAGCATTGGCAGCCTGGGAGGTAGAGCAGAGTCAGAGGCCCTTGCAGAAACAGCCAGGAAGGTCACTTCCAGCCGGGGCACCTGTCCCCATGACCTGAGTGTTGGACATGCAGATGCTCCTCTTGCTGCCACCATATGGTAGGCATTGAGAGGAAGAGTGCTGTGTGAAAGTCCCTGGGTCATGGAGGGACCCAGACTTGGAGATTCTGGAAGAAGCTTGGAATCTGGGGCCACTGGATTCTGAAGACCAACAGATGGCCAGTTATAAGAACCCAGGTGAGATGGCCTCAGTGGTCAGTCAACCAAACCCACTGCTTTCCCACCAGACTACGGAACCATTCTATGTGACGCTGGGGTTTCTGGACTCTTGCCCTCTTCCCTCTAAGAGCCTCATACTCCCTTTTGAGAATGAGAGGCTGGTGTTCAGGTTCCAAAGGGTCATTTAAATAGGACCACCAAATTCTTGGAGACAACTTTTGTCTCATATGTGCAGCTGTTGTTGAGCACCCCTTTGTGCCCCATATCTCACTCTGGTTCCAAGAGTATCATATTTGCTTCCTGGTTGTTCCACAAATGGGTGGACCAACCAACCCAGGGCTAGGAATTTGTAATGAATGAGGGAAGGGCTGAAAAGGGGAATCTGAGGTCACAATGTAAGATGTGGGAAGTGTGGGCTGGGCTAAAAATGAAATTATTCACTTTTAAGTTTTGGCAATATGGGTTCTGTTTGTTTAATTAGTATTATTGGGTTGGAAAACTCACCTGTGATTTACGTGGAGCCTAGGTTTGTAGGATAAGACCCATCCTGGGTCACCAACACCCTCCTCCCTCTCCCTAGGGATTTAAGCCTAATGACAAGAAATTCATGAGAAAGCACAGTGGGCCAAGTTGTGTGTCTGAACCTGGAACAGACAGCATTGGCTTCGTTCATGTTAATAAAGTGGTTTTTTACAATAACAACAAACCGAAAACAATAAAATCTGTAAAAATGTGCAGAGAGCTACCATGTTCTTCCTCTCTATGAGTAGCTTACCCTTGTAGCAGTGACTTGAGACCAAATAATACCAGGAGCTCTGCTGGGAGGTGACAGATGATTCAAAGATGCTTGTCAGATAGCTTAACCAAAGCAGGAAGTTTCAGATTCAGTGAGAAACCTGGGCTTATGTTGCAAAAAGACTGCAAAACCACATGTAACTAACTGGCTTCTCAGTGCACCCATCAATACACATATTGGCATAGACATGCATATCCCCCTCCCCAAGGCACACCAGAAATCATAAGTGAGCAGGAAACAGTAAGGAGACCTCAATGCTGGAGGATCCATTGAATGTAAAAAAGCTAAAGTTTCAAGTGAGACCCAGGACTGTGCTATCCATCCCTTAGGGACTAAAAACGCTTAGTGAGCAGCTTCTTCTGCAGACTAGGTTAAGAGAGTTGGGGAAATTTTTTTCTTGAAGCCTCACATCTCTCCCACTAACCCTGAGCCAGAGAGAATCCTTTCTTCACACATCCCTCTTCATCCAGACAGCTCCTGGATAGAAGCTTCAGGAAAGGACCCTAGCAACACTGACATGAAACATGACTGACAAGCTGCTTCTCAGGCTCTGTCACTGTGAACCAAGGTCTAGACTGGGTTAAGAGACCATTTTGCAATGCAGGCAAAAGGGAAAGAAAACATACAAATCCCTTGCCCTGTGCCCACCCCCCCCCAAAAAAAAGATAATGAGAACTACTCATTTTGCAATTCCAGTGGGCACTAAAACTTGCAAATTCTTCCTACCTGTGACATCATATGAACCTTACAAAGCAAATGAGCTACAGTCTCTGACTATATGACTCAAAGCTCTGTGCTCCTGTCAAGTAGGCATCCAAAGAAAACCCCTCTAGCATAATGGCCTGTAGGTGTGTAATGTGTGTTTAGCTTATCTATCTTAATGAACTGCAGTTTGTAATTGAGTAGGAGGGGTTGCTTGCCAATCATGCAGTTTCTTGAAAGAGGCTAACTCCACAAAAGTCTTGTAAATGATCACAGAACAACTGGATAAGATATAGGAGAGTGCCTAGATAAGGTTGAGGATGGTTCCATGGGCTTGACTTTGTTTATTAGTCATGAGGGCAACCTGCACCTGATGCTTCATGCATCGTACCTATTGCTGCTTGGTACATATAGGTCATAGATCTTCACATAGCACCCTTCCATGTTACCTCTGGCCCTGAAGGAGTCATTAAATCTATGTCCTCAGCATTGAAAGTAAGAAACTCATAAAGGAAGGCAAATAGTTTGGAGGAGAGCCAAGAATCCCTCTTTGATATTAATGTCCTTCCCAGCAGCTGTGATAAGCCCTCTTTTTTATAGATCATAACATACACATATGTAGTAACTAAAGCATAGTGGTGTCCTGATACTTGATAACAGGTCTTCTTTTTCACCATATATTTGGGCTATAAGTCTTAGGTCCAAATCGTTTCTGTTGTAATAAATGCTGAAGCCCCTGTGTACCTGGTTCCATGTTTAATGAAGATTTCCAACCCATCCTGAGTGATGCATCAGACTCTTACATTAAATGTAGGGTTTCCATTAGTTCTAGACTGATCTCTTTCATCATGTTTGTTTCCTCATACAGTTACTGATGAGCATCTGTGGGTCATCATCTGTCAAGATTGATGCCAGTGGGTTTTCAAACCAGATTCCAGGATGGTTCGGAAATAGGACCTACTACTGTTTCACACATGCATTAAACAGCTGGGGTTTGGGTGTTCCTTTGAGAAGAGTCTCTACTGTATGGGGTGAATGTAAGTATAAGATGCTAACCCAGAGTTAACTTCTCTGTTTCTTTCACTAGAATCCTGGTAGCCACCACAGCTCTTAAACAAGTAGACCAGCCTGCCTATACAGGGTCCAATAGCTTGGACAAGTCTAGTACACTGTGATTCCATGGGCATACAATGTGTGGTTCCACACCCTTTGCAGTAACTTTTGCTTCATTGGCCTATAGATGAAAAGGTTTGGAAGTATCCTGAAGTGCTATGGTTAGAACCAAAATCACCTGTCTTCAAAGTCTCAAAGATGATTTGTGCAGAATCATTCCAGATTAGAGAACCAATGGCCTCATTTGTGCTGGGAATTTTTCATTGGGAGGTTTTTAATGATTCTTTCTACTCCTATAGGGGATATGGGATTGTTTAGATAGTTTACCTTATCTTGATTTGATTTGGGTATGTGGTATCTGTCTATAAAACCATCCATTTCATCTAGATTTTCCAGATTTGTTGAGTATAAGCTTTTCTAGTAAGACATGATGAATTTTTAATGTCCTGTTTTTGTTGTTATATCTTCATTTTCATTTCAGATTTTGTTAATTTGTGTACTGTCTCGGTGCCCTTTACTTAGTTTGGCTAAGGCTTAATCTATCCTGTTGATTTTCTCAAAGAACCAGTTCTTGCTCTTGTTGACACTTTGTATCTAGCTCTTTGTTTCTATTTGTTTGTTTTCAGCCCAGAGTTTGAGTATTCCCTGCTATCTACTTCTCTTAGATAGGTTTGCCTCTTTTGTCCTAGAGACCTCAGGTGTGTTGTTAAGTTGCTGGGCTGAGATAACCTCAGATTCCTTATGAAAGCACTCGGCACTGTGATTTTTCCCCTTAACACTGCTTTTCTTGTCTCCCAAAAGTTTGGGTATGCTGCATCTGTGTTTTCATTGAATTATAGAAAATCTTTCTTTATTTCTTGCCTGTGACTCTGGTTATAACAATCCTGTGGGTGTATGGGTATGATAAGACCCTAGGAAGTACTCTACAAAAGGAGCAGGATGCTCTTATGACCCCTGTGTGACCTCACCTTTGTCATGTTTGTGGGCTTCTGTAGTGGTGCTATGAGCCCAGCTGGTAAGTCCTGGAATAGATCCATAGTGTCCCATTCTCTTTTTCTCTTTCAGGATACTAATGAGGGTAGATTTGATGAAAATATAGTCTTAATCCAAATAAGCATCTCATTAATCCTTGTGGACCATCTGGAGGAAGCACCAAGTTCCCAGATAGTTCAGCGTGAACTTCAAAAAGCCAGCAAACTGGAGCCAGAAGAAATCCAAGCAGAAGGCATCCATAACCAACACTGCCAGCACTTCCCCAAGCACAGGGTAATGTGGCTTGAGTGGAAGAAGAGATATGTTCAAGACAGCTGGCACTCCAGTACCATAGCCAGCACCTACCATGTCTAGACCAGCACAAAGAAGACCATGGAGGAGGAGGCTTCACATAAATGATTGCCTGGGTCAGGCAGCAGTTCCTGTAGACTTTGGGTTTTGCTGCTAGGCAGCCAGCACCTCTGGACTGACTGACACTTGCCCAGCATCTTGTTTACTGCCATGCCACACAGTCACACTTAGAGCACAAATATGAGTGATGCAGGGGTGAAGGACCATAGGACCAAGACCCTTAGTGCACCTGCAGCACCAGCAAGATCACATTGACCATCAGCCATGCAGAAAAGAGCACACTGCCCATAATCAGAAAGGACCTAAGTTCCACTTAAGTGGATGGTCAGAAACAATAGGACTCATTCAAGGTTCCTGCTCCATTAAACTGGAGGGGAAGCTACAGTCCAGCCAGATGTGGTGGAGACCTAAGACCTTCCTTTTGTAGCTAAGCATAGAGTTAGTTCAGCAGAGAATGTCTGCAGGAGGCAGGGTGTTGTTCACAGTTATATCCCCTATCTTAGCATCAATAATAGTGTCTAGGTTGGGTAACTGTATGTGGGATGAATCTCCAGGTGGGGCAGTCTCTGGATGGCCTTTTCTTCAGTCTCTGTTCCACAGTTTTTCTCTGTATCTCCTCCCATGGGTATTTTGTCCCCTTTTCTAAGAAGGACCAAAGTATCCACATTTTGGTCTTCCTTCATCTTGAACTTCATCTTGTATACAAATTAAATCTTGGGTATTTCCAGCTTTGGGGATAATATCCATTAATCAGTGAGTGAATACCACATGTGATTCTTTGTGATTGGGCTACATCTCTCAGGATGACATTTTCTAGTTCCATCCATTTGCCTAAGAATTTCATGAAGTCATTGATTTTAATAGCTGAGTAGTACTCCATTGTGTAAATGTACCACATTTTCTGTATCCATTCATCTATTGAAAGGAATCTGGGTTCTTTCCAGATTCTGGCTTTTATAAATAAGGCTGCTATGAACATAATAGAGCCTGTGTCTTTCTTATATGTTGGACCATCTTTTGTGTATATGCCCAGTAGTGGATGTTGAACATTTCTTTATTCATCATCTGGTATTCCTCAGTTGAGAATTCTTTCTTTAACTCTGTATCCCATTTATTAATGTGCTTATTTGATTCTCAATTCCATCTTCTTGAGTTCTTTGTATATATTGTATTATCAGCCCTCTTTCAAATGAAGAGTTAGTAAAGATGTTTCCCCAATCTGTTGGTTGCAATTTTTTTCCCATTAACAGTTTCCTTTGGCTTACAGAAGTTTTGCAATTTTATGAGGTCTCATTTTTCAATTCTTGATCTTAGTGCACTACCAGTGGTGTTCATGTGGGTATATGAGTATAGATGGGAGCCCCTCTCTATGTGTTTTTGTAAATGTGTGTATCTGTGTGTGCACATATGGCCATGTGTGAAGGTCTTCGTACAATAATGTATGTGTGTATGAGCACACATGCATTCACATATATGTTCTTTCCCAGGTATGGGTGAGCATCTGTGTCCTCATGTTGAGTATATGTGTAGGTGTGGATGCCTGTATGAGCTTTTGTGGCTGTGGTTGCTTCTGTATGTTTGTATGTGTGTGTATGTGTCTCTCTGTCTGTCTGTCTGTCTGTCTGTCTGTGTTTCTATGTGTTTTCTCATACACATGTTTGTGGTTTTCTGCACATGTTTATGTTCACTTGCTCATGGAAGGAACATCTTTAACAATGATTGTACCCACCTTAGGTGAGAAAGTACTATGGCCACTCAGGTTTTTACCACTCTGTATCAAACATTGCATGAAGCCACCCAACTTTTTACATGTCCACCCTGGAACAAACAAAACCTGTAATTGTAAATATAAAAGTTCTCAGGAGTTTGTAGAGGCAAAAAATGTTCATTTACAATACAATCATTTGGAGGAAATCAAAGGAATGGGGTACACAAAGGTTAGGAGGAGGCTGCTGTGGCAAATCAAGGTCCTGGGGAGGCAGAAAGGGTAGCTGGGAAGTTGTGTCCCTTCTCTGTCCTGGGTAAATGGTAACAGCTCACTGGATGGTCAGGGGTTCACTGTTTCTCCCCTACAGCCTGTTTTCTTCTCATCCTCAATGCCAGCTAGCATTTTCTTTCCACCTTTGCCTAACACTGAATCAGTTATCCTTGTCTTTAGAACTTGGCCTGGATTTTGTTCTTTGAGAGATTAGAGTAGCCGTGTGTTCGCAGGTGCTTCCAACACAAGCAGAATTCACATAGCCATGGTGAGGTGTGAGAACAGGTCTGTCTCAGTGAAGTGCAGCCCACTTAGGCTCCTGATACACTAAAGCTCTGTGTCAGCAGCACTCAGTAGCTTCTTTTATCCCAAACTTGTTCACACTGTGTTAAAATTGACTTCATGGAAATTTGGGGGAGATGAGGACCCTTCAGATATTGCTGTTGGCAGTGCATGGTAGAGCCCTGCCAGAAGTCATGTACCATTCTTCAGAAAGTTGAACTGCAGTTTCCAGGTGACCCAGTGATTCCAGAATGAGAAGTGGGTGTCCACAGAGAAACTAGGGGATATTTGGATTTTAGCAGCATTCCTTAGAGCAGCCCCAAATTGAGATTATCTCAGTGTTCTTCAATCAAAGAATGAAAATGTACAATGTGGTCCAGCCCTTCCATGAAATATATTTTGGTATGAAATCATACATCATTTGGCCATGAGATCATCAGCCTTCTGTTAGCCAATCAAATCCCTGATAAAATCACCTTACATGTATTAAAATTTTACTTTGCCTCCTGTTTGTGAAGATTTTCTAGTTTCCTGACCTCATTGCTCTGTGGTTAAGAGAGCTCCTTTTGAAGAAAACTGTTTCTCTTAAAGCAAGATGGAAGCAGTGTTTGAGAGCAAGAGGCTGGTCCTTGCTGGGGAATTAAGCCTTTCCTATACAGCCTGGAGAACTTGCTAAGTGTGCCTTGTTGCAAGGAAAGGACTTTCAAGAGTCCACTTGACTTTGCACTTTGTCAGAGTTCTCTATCTCTTCCTCCCACTGTGATCTTTCTCCATCTGACAAAAGTTAACTTTCTTTTCTACAGTAGTACAGGTTATAGCCACTTGCATTAGCATTAATGGGAAACTGAACATGTGATAATAATGCACTGTGCTTTTCTGTGTTCATACATGTAGTTGTGTATGTTCACAAGTGTACATGTATCTGTGCAAGCACACTGTAACATACACACACATGTGCTTATAATCCTCCATCAAGTCACAATTAGCTACTGAACAAGAGCATAACAGACTGGAGGAAAGAGTGCAGTACTTGCTGAAGCAGAAGGAGTTGGTCACTTATTGGCAGTAAAACTGCAGCATTACTTGAGTGTCCTCCAAAAGAACTTAAGAGCTCAGGCTGGGAGGAGGGGGTAAACCAAGTGGGTCCCCTGTACCTTTGTCCTTTTAGAGTTTCTTAACATTTGCCTGGTTCTCAGCTCTCCATATGTTGTGGATAATCCAGCATGGTATACTGTGATGCTATCATGATGCTACCCTGACAGAGTAAACACCAATAACATCATACTACCTCTTCCAATCTGTGTTGAAGTAGACCCCATATTATTCACAAGTGTTGCTGAAGATAATGTAGTTTAGAGATGAGGACAGTTCCTCTCTCTGTTGTATTAGTGGTTTGCTCTTCCAAAGGCAAACAACTGGAGATTCCCCAGTTTCACAGCTTGAGCGAAGTGACTTGCCAAGAGCCATGCAGGAGGAATGACAAATACCTTAAAATTTATGGAATGCAGCCCATGGGTTACTGTTGAGGACTGCACTAGTCCCACGTTGGGGTGGCCAAAAAATGTCTCGGCCTGAGCAAAATGTTGAGGCCCGGGCTGTCCCACGTTTGGGCGGCCACCGTATCCCGGCCCAAGCTGCTGCTCCGGTCTTTAGGTCGGGGGGGTTCAGCAAGAGCGAGGGTGACGGCAGATTCTACCTAATGTCTGAGATTCATCTCTGATGATCCCTCTATATTCTCTGATCTCTGGTTCTGTCTTCTATTGTCTCAATTCTGATCTGTTCTGTCTCTGCCTTTTATATGTCTCACTTCTAAGCCACGCCTCTAAGTTACACCTTTAATCATGCCTTTAGGTCTTGTCTCTAACTCTGATCTCTATACTTCTATGTATACTATTAAGTCACACACCTTTATTCTCACACACCTTTAATCTCAAGGTATCTAAACCAAGATTATCAGAGTGTTCTCAGCTGTTGTAGGCTATTGTAATTTAAATCTCATGTCAGGGTATATGGCTCAAGATGGCTGCAAAGCTGACAGCCGCTTTCTGCTAAAAGTCGGCCCCCAAAAGGTTACCACAGCCACAGGGGTAGGCCTTGGTGTGGCATGGCCATTAAGATGACATTGGACATTGTGCTGTTATGAAGTACTGCTCTGCTTCTTGCCCTCACAACCCTCTGAATCTATGAGTTATTTGAAAACATTATGGGTGCTTCCTGTCCCCCACCTGACAGTGTCTCTGGCATTCACAATATTAATGCTTGATTTCTTTCAGGCATTGCTGGTGGAGCACATCTTGATTCAGTCACCACCCTGAAAAATATGTAGATTGTTGACAATGACCACCACCCTTAGAAAACCTTTGGGAGAATAAAGTTTTTAGTGAAGGTCTGTAGCCATGTTTGGTACTACTGACTCTGATATGAAAACTTTAGGGAACACCATGAAGATCAAAGGCATATTTAAAGATATGGACCTTTTTTTGTTCAGAGAACAAAACCATGGTAGCACTGGCTTACAGGACTCTCACTGAGGGTGGAAGGGGGCTAATTGATTTTGTATACCCTTATTTTGCCCTCAGCTTCCTGATAGGACTTATGAAGAATTGCTAAGGAGTAGATACACATTTTGAAGATTTAAGGTAGATATGACTGATTTTTATATAAATGTTTACATTTGTGATACTTTTAAGAATTTTACAAGATTACTTTAAAATACATAATAAAATAATTACTTCTTTTTTATTACAACAAATTGCTGCCTTCCAGTAAGAGAAACTAGCTGAGAAACTTACCTTCTTTGCTTACACATTAATCTATAATAAGTTGCTTGGATATGAATGTAAGTAGGTTTTTAAAAATAATTTATTTTTTTACCTCAATATGTAATGTTATTTCCTTTGATGATAATGATGTATTAACACATTGTTTTTATCATAATCATTTACTGGAAGGAAACTAAAACACAATCACATTGTAATTGTATACTGCTTGAAAGACTTTGCTGGGACATATAAACAATGGAGGAAAGAATAAAGCATGGTGTGGTGTGGCTGGAGAATTGTCTGTTCCATCCATCGACTACGTGTGTACATGTAAAGGTTGTGTTAGAGCGGGTTGGAACATTGTTCCTACTCTCCACCAATTGTTTGTACTTATGTATGTATATATGTGTGGAATACTTAGAGCCTGCATGTTGGAGCTTTGCTGTAACCATTTAGTGTGTGAATATGGATGTCTATCTATAGGTCTGTATACATGTGTGTGTGTGTGTGTGTATCCATGTACTTCTGAGTACAATTGACCTCTTTGGACAGAAGATAATCCCCACGGATTTGTTGAATCTTGAATTATCACACAGGCATGAAAGAGTTGGTTGACACAGTGGTCAACATATTACAGGAATCGCCTGCTCTAGACTTAAATTCTTCTTTACAGAGCAGATATCAAATGCTTTATATATTATGCCAGAAGATAACAATAAATTATCAAAAAGCATCCCTTAGGTCAATAAAGTGTATTCTATGAATTACCACACAATGTTAAACCCTGTGGGAAGTAACAGTTACTTGGTTGGAAATTTTCAGGTAACTCCCTGACACTCAAGAACTATATTGAGTATTGTTAGAAAATGTGAAGCCAGCTTAAAGGCATGTGGACAGAAGGCACCATTCCAAAAGTATCCAGAGGCAGCATGATGAACTACATTCAGGGCAAAGATAGTCCCTCCCAGACCTTGAAATTCTGATGTGATCCAGCTAAGAATAAAGGAATCATATATGGGATTCACTTGTGAATCATGTGACAGTACAACTGGACAACAACAACAAACATAAACTTCAGGAAGAACGACCTGAGCTTTAAACCAGTGTTGTACCTGCAGATGACAAGATTCATACATGAGCCTCAGATGGCCAAAACATCAACGTGAAAGACAAATTCAACTTCTCAGATTAATCAATATTGCTGAATCTTGGTGGAAAACAGAAGCTAAGGACACTACAAATTATTTACCATGCAGTCATGAATCCCACTGGAGAGAATAATGATCAGTAGTATGAGGTTAATCTGAACCACAAGGATGTGTGCAAATGGTCTAAGTTGGGGGTGATGTGGTGTGCTAATAAAGTGTATAACAGAGGAGGTTATGCTCTCTTTCAAGATGGGTGCTCCTAAAATTATGGAGCATGACATACTGTGGACTCTTCTACATACTTGCTGTCCATTGTGTGTGGCATGAAGGATGTGTCCAGGATATGAAGTGCATCATCCACAATTAAGTTAAACCCAGTGTCACAGACAGAACTTAGGATTCATGCTCCACTCTTAAAACGCCTTTGATAAATGATGACATATTAGAGTTTCAGAGGGATCATCTGAAAAGTGTAACTGTAAAACTTTCTGTGAAATAGCATTTCAGAGAATTCTACTGCTGCAACTGTTTAACTGCCATTATTCATTTCTCAATGTTATAGGTCAGGACCAAGACATTATTAGACATACCTGTGTGGGGACAGTAAGAGCTGCTATCATACTTCAAGCCAAGAACCTAAGAAAATTCAATATTTCTAACTAATGTAAAAAGTGCCTACTTGGGAATGAACAAAGCTGTAATTCATTAGGTTCAGCAGCCATTTCACAGCCAAGGAAGAAATATCATATCCAAGTCAGTGCTGCTGTGTGCAGTATGTGTCAGAAAAACAGGAGGGGAGCTACAGATAAGCAGGACAAAGCATGAAGAATACTTAGGATGCTAGAAATTATAGTCTATGCTATATGGTGTATATTATATTATACAATGTGCTACAAAATTATTGCTGTACATCAAGAAGATGTTCATCTTCTTAGGAGTAGAAATATTTGAGCAGAGGTTCCAGATTGGCAGGGCAAGTGTGTTTCTACACAGAGGTGTGCAGGATACCCCTCTTGCTGTGCTTGCAGCAGGCAGGGCTTCAGACAGAGCAGAAGCACATCCATAGCTGCTCAGCATTCAGGAGAAAAGGTTCAAGAGTAAAAATTAATACTAGTTTTGATCTGTCTGCGATAATCTTTAAAGGAGATGAGTTAACTAAGGTTAAAAGTCTTTGAGCAAAAGCCTATAATACGTTCCACCTTAAAAGCCCCTAAAGAGACATAGCAATGAATATCTCCATAGCCTATTACCTCTGAAACTGCCTTTATACCCTGCCTTCAAGGCTGGCCACATGGTTTAGTTCACCACTGCGAAACTGCAGCAAGAGAACACTGCTCATAGTGATTTGTGTTTATTTGCTTGTTTGTTTGATTTTGGTTTGGGTTTTGTTCGGTTTGAGGTTTAGGCTTTTTGTTCCGCTGGTCTGAGGTTTTGAAGTTTATTTTTTCTTTTTTTAATCTGGTCATTATTTTGGTATTTTGCTGTGGCTATATGCATTGGTTATACTGATCTAGCTGATTAGAGAAATGGCTGCATTTTTGTGAATTAGAAAAAATCATTTTCTTTTTTTTTTTTCAAACAAAAAAGCAAAAATGGTATTTATTCAGCTTTTAGGAAATTAAATAAAACCCAGAATAAAGCAAAAAAAAAAAAAAAAAAGGTATGTCACGTGACTGATCTGTCACATGACTGATCATGTCCAAGCACAACAGCACTTATTAATGAATATAAAAATAAAATTTTTATATTTTCATTCATATTTGCTCTTTTCCCAACTTTTACCACATGGATGTTTTTAGAAGCCTGAGCTACCAACCCCTACCATGTGACTGAGATTACGGTCCCACAGGGAAATAAGTTTCTATTCTTGGAGGCCCCATACAACCAGATCCCTCAGAACGTTTGCACTGGCACTTTCATGAGGAAAACAGGCACTGTCTGTCAGAGCACAAGCCAACCTGTCTCTGCTAACTCTTCAAGTTTTCTAAGCTTTCCACATGACAACTGTTCTAAGCCATCAGTGATCCTGGCAGCTGCTGTCCCATCATCCTCGGTAGCAGCCTCTTACACTGCACCAAAACTGGGAACAAGAGAGCTGTAGGTCAGACTCTGACCAGTGCTCCTGGGAGCTGGAGGGCAATTGCTCTGGGAAGATAAGAGTGGCTGCTAAGTAACCAAGAGTGCTGCCTGTACTTACCCACCAATACCCAACGAACACAGCAAACGAGCAGGCCACACTGAACCAAGCCCCTCAAAACAGAGGCAGATTTAGTGAGCCAAGGACACAGCCCACGCTAACAGCCTCAGCTCATCTAGAAGAACCTCATGAATCTCCTGGCTCTAGAGGCACCCGGCCCAGGGCAGAGAACAAAGGAGGCAGGCTTTCCTGCCAGGACAATGCCGCATAGAGTTTAAGTTGTGCAGAAGACTACGGCGTGAGACAACAGCATCTACATATGTAGAGCTGTGGTGCTTGCCCGCTGGACCACACTCCTGGAGCGTCTTAGTGCAGCTGAACGGCAGTTGCCCAGATGTCGTTGCTGGGGAGCGGAGGAAGGACCCATCCTTGGGGAATGGAGCTGCCTTTAGGATGATCAGACGGAACCAGGTACTGATCCCAGTCATGCCTGATCTGAATGAGCGCAGGCAAGGACTGCTCGGCCTGGAGGTAATACTGACGGAAGGGCTGCAGGAGGTGAGCGAGGGGGAACCCATCTGGATCCCCGAATAACTTGGACTCAATTTCACGTTTCTGAAGTAGAAGCTTCTCTTTCTCTTTTCTCTGCTTCTTTTCCAGTTCTCTTCTCCTCTCTTCCTCCTGTTCTCCTTCCAGCATAACTCAGAGGGCTCTCTCTTCAGCTTCGTACAGTTCAGAGCGCTTTTTAATGAGCTTTCTCAGCCGCTGAAGATGGTGCTCAAAAGTCTCATCTGCTGATGCAGGAGGACAGACCCCTTTCCTGGCTGCAGCTTCTTTCCTCAGCTTCCTCAGTTTCTCTAAAGCACGCAGAATGTCCACCATTCTTTTGGTGTCTGATTGTTTTTTTCCTTACTTCAGCTAAGACCCCATCAGCAGCTGCTTTGAGTTCCTGTTCCCGCTTCTTTTCCTCCACCTCCTGCACGCACTTCACCCTCCAGCGGTCAATCTCCTGCTCCCGTTCCGTGGCCTGCGCGGCCTCCGCCTCCCGCTCAGCCTCACGTTCCCGGGCCCTCTCACGAAGCCGCAGCCGGCGGCGCCGGACCCTCTCCAGCCTCCGTCGCGCCTCGCCCACATAGGCCGCCTGGGTCAGCGGCTGCAGCCGCTCCGCTAGCTCCGCCCGCAGTGGCGCCGCCTGAGCGTGCAGGGCGGCCCAGGCCGCTCCGTGGGCCTCGGCCTCGCGCAGGGACTGCCCCAGGCTGCGTAGCCGCCGCACCAGACGCAGAGCGGCACGCAACCGCGCGCGTACCTCGCCCAGACTGGGCCCGGCGGGTGTTCGCGGGGCCCGGAGGCAGCCCGGCCGCCGGGGGTTCCCGAACACCGCCTCCAGCCACTGCCGATCCCGCAGGCGCTGCAGGGCCGCGTCTCCGAGCACGTCGGGCGGCGGCGGCGCCTCGGCCCAGCGCGGGCTCCAGGGCGGCCCCGGGCCTGGAGGCGGCGGCCGTGGACGCTCGACGGCGTCGGGCCCCGGGAAGGGCCGGCACTGCGGCGGCGGCGGGGGTGGCACCGGGAAGAAGCCGCCGCCGCCGCCGCCGCGGGAGGCCTCGGCTGGCACGCGGGGCTGCAGAGCCAGCGGAGGCTGGAGGAAGGGGGCGGATGCCCCCGGGAAGGGCCCGGGTCGCTGGGAAAGAGGCGGCGGGAAAGGCGGAGAGGGCAGCGGCGGGGGCGGACATCCGAACGGAGCGGAAGGCGGCGGCTGCGGCGGCGGCCCCTGACGGCTCTGGGCGAAAAAGGGTGGGAGAGCCATGTCTGCAGTGTAGCGGCTGCGAGCGGTGACAGGGACCTGTGTACTTCTTTATCCGGGTTAGAAAAAATCATTTTCAAAGCCTTCACACTTTGACAGCTCTTGTCACCATGTGTGTTGTCACACTGCTCTATCCCCAGAATTCATAGACAGAGATGGATCTCTATGAGCTTCAGGCTACATTGTGAATTCCCAGCCAGCTAGCCAGTTCTACACAGTAGTTTTTAGGGGGCATGGATATCATGGTCTACTCTGTGAATACCCACTTATTGATGAAAATGTATCCATACCGTACCCCTTAGGTCATATGTTTAGATACCCCTAATATATGGTGCAGGCATTCACATGGTCCTGAAATAGTCATGCAAACAAAATTAATGAGAGCCACCACTATATTGTTCTAAAGCCTCTTAGTAAAGGAGTATTCATTCAGAGTTTTTTTTTTTAAAGAAATCCAGAGCTATTTGCCTCTCATTTCCTTGAAATACAGCCTCGGGGATAACTATAAAGTTGAAATAATGACTTCCCAGATAAAGACTTCCCAAATTTCCATGTTGGGAATTCCCACACATGTTGAGATGTGGCTTTCTTTTTAGGTAATATTAGTGTGGCAACACATTTGGAGGTTTTGTGGTGTTGCTTGGTTTTGGAGGGTTGTTGTTTGTTTTCTTTTATTTATATGTATCTTTCCCTGCTGGATGTCTGTGCACCACATGCATGCAATCCCTCCCGAGGCCTGTAGGGGCTGAAGGGGGCGTTCAGAGCTGGGCTGCCTTGAGTACCTCTGCATGCTTGCCCACTCCTGAGACCAACCTCACCCCTCCTAGGCCCGAAGCAGATTCCCAAGGCCTATAAAGGCAGGTTGCATGAGGCCTGGGAAAGAGACTTGGGACTCACCCAGTTCTCTGTGGGATCCCAAGGCAAGGCACTTGGTGTCCTGACTAACAGTCCCATGTGGAGCCTGATTCTCACTGCAGAGCATAGCCTGCTCCGCAGACCCCGCCCCTAGGCCTCCATGTGCACAGTGCCAACTGCTGGCTTCTACCAGCAGGGGTCCCCAGTAGTGATCCATCTCAAGGCAGGGCGACCCAGAATTAACTGGAGGGATCCCTGGAAACCTACTGACTCCTGGGATACATTCCATTCCAGGATCAGGTCTGGAAGAAATCTGCAGTTGTGCATTTCGCTGGTTGCCAGGTGATACTGCACTAATCCTAGATCACACTTGGAGACCAACTGCTCTGCAGCTACCATGTGCTTGGTGTCCAGACATGTAGCAGTTTCCCAGAGAACTGTTAGCACAGTCAAAGAATGAATCTGAGTTAGTGAGTGACTTTTATACCAGATTTACTCCTTCCCACCTCACCTTCCAATCTCTTCTATTAAGGACAGCTTCCCGGAGCACTCAAGTATTACGAACCAAAAAAAAAAAAAAATGTTCCTGTCAATAACTTAAAAATTTCAGAAGGAGGAAGTAGAGAAAGTGTCAGTGGGTAATCTACTCATCTGAAATGAAGCCGTCCTCAGAAGTTACTGACTGAGATCTCAATAACAGCATCTCAGGAATTTCATGCACAGCATTCCCAGACTAGGCTGATTAGAAAATGTAAAGAAAAATAAATGCCTGTCAACATTTTCCATGATTATCCTTGTTTTTCCACACAGTGCCAAATGGTGTTTTTTTTAACTATTTAATTTTATATCATTTTTTTTGAGACAGGGTCATCATGAGCTTTGATTAGCTTAGATCTCGCTATTAATTAATTAAATTATTTATTTATTTATTTATTGTAGGGACATGAAAGAATATTACGATACCCATGTGGTGGTCAGATGGTAACTCGGTGTGGCGGTCACAAGAAGCAAGGGTGGAGAGGATTTCAAAATAAACCCGTATCTCTGACTTCACGGACCGTTTTACAGAGTTCTGAAGATTCAACTCAGATTCAACACTGTAACTCCCAAGGTAGGTCTGGGTCTTGTTTTTAATGTGACCCTGGTTCCCAAACTTCCCCTCTTTCTGATATCAGTCTGCTTCTGCCTCCTGAGTGCTGGGATCAAACAGATTTTCTGCACTCCACTGTTCTGCATATTTTAATGCTTCTTATATAATTTTTGAATTCCCTGACTTTCATGAGAGTGTAAAAGGCCTTTGAAGATTATGTTACCCTGGGCTGACACCATGTGGTAAAATAGACTCTTGCAGCTTCTATTTCTAAGGATGGAAGAAAATCATTAAAAGGAGGGTTAGAGAAACTGCTAGTGAGTGGGATAAGCCACACAACCACAGGGAAAAGGATCCAGTTCTGAGCACCCAGCTTGTCCTTCAGTGTCCCGGTCGCTGGCTAGAGTCTTTATAATAAAGTTGATACACCAGAAGTTTAAATAAATTAGCTCCTACAAATAAGTCTGTATACCTAAACTGCACTCAAATACTTTTATCACATTTATTTATTTATTGTAGGCATGTGGATGAATGTCACTGTACTCATGTGCAGGTCTGATCACTCGGTGTGGTGGTCACAAGAAGCAAGGGTTGAGAGGACCTCAAAATAAACCTGTAGCTCCAACTCCAGAGACTTCTTTGCTCTCACCGCACAGTTCTGCAGATTCAACTCAGACTCCAGAAACTGTAACTCCCACCAAAGGTGGTAGGAAATATTTGCAATTCACCATCTGAGTTGTGTCTCCAACCCGAGTATTGTTTTCTATGTGGTTCTAGGTCAAGGGTTTCCCAACTTGATGAATCTATGTGCCTTCGAAGGATAATTTCTGGACTCCTATAGAGTGTGGGATGTCATTTTAGAGGTGAATGCAGTAACGTGGTATGAAAGAAAAAGGAGACAAGACACTACTGAGACTGATTGTAATGGGAGGGCCTAGATAAAGAGAGGCTGAACGTGTTTGTTACATTTTGTATCACGGGCTGAATATCACATGGAGCCCATTGAAATATGTTAGTATGGCTAAAGAATTAAAATTTTAAAAAGCTAGTTAGGGTACTGCTTAGCTCCAACACAGGTCTCCAAACCCTGACACAATCTGATTTTGTTTTTAATCACAGAGAAGTAGTTAAACGATTTACCATAACTGAAAAACCACCCTAGCTGTAATAACACATCTCTTCCTCCCCATCTCCCCTTCTTTCATCCCTCCCCCTTCTTTCCCCTCATTTTCTTTCTTTCTGTTCTTTTTTCTGGGGATGTGAGCCCAAGACTTCATGCGGAACTACTGATCCAGAACATGCAGGCACTAAGGAGTCTGATCAGGATGTGCTTTCTGTCATTGCTGATGACGTCCTGGCAATAGTCATGTTTGGCCTTCATTCTACTTCGGGTAGCATCTGTTCATTTCCATGCATTTCTGCTTGCTCAGGGCCTTCACATTCCTAAGAGAGGATCGATCGCTTATACACAGCAACACAGACCTCTTCTCAGCAGCTTTTCTGAGTTCTCATAGCACCTTACCTCCCTATTTCGTGTTTTATTTTAAACACAAAACTACCTAAGTGCTAATATGCATATTTTTAAGGGTTTGCTCAGGTGCAATTGAAATGCTAAGTTCTGAACCCCAAGACCTGGTTGCTCCAAGATAAAAGGATCTTCATGTACACCAGCCTTTGTTGTGTAAACCTTGCTCCCCAATTTAAAACTATTGGTTAAATAAAACTGGCAAAAGCCAATTACTGGGGGGGAAAAGTGAGGTAAAGTGTGAGTTACCAGGCTGTAGGGGTGGGGTGTGGGTCACAGGTAGGGACCACACTGAGAAGAGAGGATTGAGATAGGAGAAGATAGTATAAAGATACAGATAGAAAAAAGGCAGGGGAGGAAGAGGAGAAGAAGGAGAAGCAGACAAAGAAAACAGGAGGTCTCCTTTAGTCCTGATGGACCAGCAGCAGGTGTCAGACTGTGATGCCTCTCCAGGATGCCAGACTGCTGCAGCATCAAGAACCCAAAAAATTTTCAACAACAAGTATTTGGGAAATACAGTGGGGTAATAGCCAGATCTTGGGGGTCAGTATTTAGCATTTTAATACATAGCAGTACCGGATCAACCCCCTATATATTCCTTCAGTCTATTAATAAGTACTTACTAAGAAAACTGTGTTACAAGAAAACTTACAGAATCAACAAATGTGGGGTCATAGAAGCTCACAGAGACTGAACTGACAACCAGGAAGCCAGCATGGACATGCCCTAGGCAATTCTGCATATGTTATGGTTGTGTTTACTTTGATCTTCTTGTGGTAATCCTAATAGCAGGAGAGGAGGATGTCTCTATCTCTTTCTTTTGCCTCTTTAAGGACACTTTGACTCCTACTGGGTTGTGTAGTTCCAGCCTTGATATGAGGGGAGGTGCCTAATCTTGGTGCAACTTGATGTGCCATATTTGCTTGATATGCTGAGAGGCTTCCCTTTTTCTAAAGGGAAATGAAGGAGGAGTAGGTGCACCAGAAGCATAGATAAGGGGAGGATCAGGAAGGAGAGGAAGGAGGGGCAACTGTGGTCAGGATCTAATAATCTATGAGAGAACAAATAGTAAAAGAACACTGTGTTATATGCAGTGTTGTGTTAAAACCTGTAAATTAAACCTCGTTACTTAGAGTCCGGCAAAGACATTGTACTTGGAAGACAAATATCTGTAATCAAAGTGCCAAAAAAAAAAAAAAAAAAAAATAGGGAAGCTATGTTTAATTTCACTCCAAGGTTGAACTTTCTATCAGCTTCATTTTGCTGCTTTGAAAGCCTTTGAAATGTGGGTATATATTCAGCATACTGATGCAAATCCTTCTGCATCCCTTAGACAGTAGCCAATGACTGTGTGTGTGTAAGTGTCTATAAACATATGGGGAAATAAATGCATGACTTGGAGCTATGGTTAATCACAGGACAGACTTTTGTTAGAGAGAAAAGGAAATGGAGACAAATCTGCTTCTCCATCTTTTCTTCCCTTACCTTGATGGAAAGCCCTGCTGAGGCTTTGCACTGAGGAAGAACTGGGGAAAGGGCAGAGGGAGTCTTCACCATGTTCTTCCAGTAATCTAAAATGGTTTGGGAAAGAGAAAGGAGGTAGTTGGGGCAACAGTGAACTAACAGACTCAAGGATGGGAACACAATGAGAGAGGCATTCAAGATGGAAGGAAAAGTGAACAAGCAAGGCAGGGAGTGCAGAAAGGTGAGGTAAAGCCTTGCACAAGGATGTGTAAGAATGTAATTTCAGATCTCAGCTTGAACTTAAAATTAAAAGATTCTTAAGTTTGAGTCAAATATTAGCTGCCCCAGAGGCACATCCCAGGAAGAACACATTCCAAAGACTCAAACAAACATTCCAGGTAAAAAGACCCAAGATAGGAGTCTATGAGCCATTAACAAGTAAACCTTGGTAAACAGAAGCTACTTAAGCTGACCTTCTTTGTTGTAAAAAAGATAAGGTGTAAATTTGAGTTACTTAGAAACCAGGCCTGGGAACAGAAACCAGGCCTGGGAATGGCTGTTGGAGTTTGGCCTTTATGGTTATTGTTAAGAAGTAACTGTATTACTGCCCTCATAAATTTTGTAAAAATAGTATATAAGCTGCCCTTGGCTTTAATTTGGGGTTCTTCTTGCCTGCATGCAAGAGAACCCTAGTATCCTGGTTGTCATCTGGTCATCTTATCATTAATAAACCTCATATTATTGCAAGGAATCCTGTCCTTGAGTGTCTCTGGGGGAGCACATTCCCTGGTTTTGTTATCTTTAGAGTCCAACAGATGGTCTTTGAGCAGAAGCCCAAAATTCTATGATTTTGTTGAATATGTTTTCTGTGCCATTAAACTGGTATTCTTCACCCTCTTTTATTTCTGTTATTCTAATATTTTTGATCTTTTCATTGTGTCCTGAATTTCCTGAATCTTTTGGGTTACAGGTATTTTACACTTTGTAATTTCTTTGACTGACTTGTCCATATCATCTGTGGTATCTCCTATGCCTGAGATTCTTTTTTCTATCTCTTGTATTCTGTTGGTGATGCTTGCATCTTTAGCTCCTGATCTCTGTTGTAGGTTGTCCTTCTCCAGGGTTGCCTACATCTGTGATTTGTCTAAGGTTCTTTTGCTCTTGTGTTTTCTTGTTTATTTATTTATTTATTTACATTTCAAATGTTATCTCCCTCCATATTTTCTCCTTCACAACACACTTTTATACCACCTCCTCATGCCTTTATGCAGGTGCTGCCTCACCCACCCACCAATTCCTGCCTCAGCCCCTAGCATTTCCCTACCCTGCACATGGAGCTTCCACTGGACCAACCTCAGCTGCTCCTTTCCTAAAAAGGGTCTCTCAGGGCCTGGAGATCCTGTGGTTTACAACCAAGGGTATAGATCACAACACCCAAAGAATGATCCCATTATATAATTGCCATAATGACAAACACTTAATGAAACTACACATATGGTCACAACTTATCTTTGATGACCCTTATTGTACTTCATCTTACCTTAGCTTCTGTAAGTACTTTTTATTAACTCATTAAACAGAGAAATTATCCTCTCATTAGTCATGATACATTTGTCCTACTCTGACATTTGATACTGGGTCTGAAGATCACAGTGAATTACTTTTACCAGTTTTGAAAAAACACAAGATTTCTGGGAGCATTTAAAAAAATTATTATTTAGATTGCACCTCAAGGGAAAAGAACTCCAATGCCTGAAGCAATCATGCTAATTCCCCACACTACACAGCAATCTATTCTTCCCAGATAAATCCAGTTCTTCCTCTTCCTCTTCATCCCAGGGTCAAACCTATATAAATACCCTTAGAAAACACTATGCCCCCCTTATAGATTGGTTTGATTGATTCAAAAATTGAAGCCTCGGTCTCCTAAATCTGTGACCTTGTTTAGTAATAGACTGTATGGTGGTTTGAATAAGAATGGACACCATAGGCTCATATGCTTGAATGATTAGTCACTGGAGAGTGGCAGTATTTGAAAAGGATGAGGAGGTGTGTCCTTCTAGAAGATGGACTTTGAGGTTTCAAAAGCTCATGCTAGGCCCAGTTCTATACCTGCCTCTATGCCTACAGGTCACAATGTAGCTCTCTACCAGTCCTCCAGTGTCTGACAGCATATTGACATACTATCCACCATGATGATAATGTCCTAAACTCCTGAAATTGTAATCGAGCCCTCAATGAAATGCTTTCTTTCACAAGAGTTGCCTTGGCTATGCACAGCACTCGAATATTATCTAGGACAGACAAATTAGAGACATAACAATGTAAGATGGTGTCTTAGAAGGGTCAGATAGATCTGTGCCTTAGTCACTATTTTCCTTTTTGCAACCAAATTCCTGACAAAAAGCAAGTTAGGACAAGTCTTATTTTGGTTCACTATTGGGTCATCATGGTGTGGAAGATGTGATGACAGGCATGTAAAGCTGCTTGCTCATTTCTTAGCCAATTAGGAGAAGGGGTAAATGGAATTCCAGCACACAGCTAACTTTCTAGCTTTCTCCTTGTCTCCTTCTTAATTGGGTTTTTAATTAAAATATATCTATAACATTCCCTGGTCAATATTATCTAAATGGCTGGTTAATATTATCTAAATGGCTATTTGTTGTCTAGGAGAGATTCGAAAATGTGTGAATTCCAATAGAACTAGTGGGAGAGAGGATCTTAAAAGAGTTGCAGGAGAGGAAGCCATAATCTGAATGTATTGTATTAAAAATCGTTTTCAATAAAAAACATAGAAAAAGAAAGAAGAATATGTCTGCATTCTACTTTCAATTTTTAATTATAAATAAAGCTAAATTCAAAACTGAAAGATGGTAGATGAATTTTCCAGACCACATAAAAAATATACTGGCAACCTCTACCATCCCTCTCCCTTGCTAGTCTTGAACTGAAATACTCACCACCACAGTCCTGTGTCCTCTGCTGCAGGCTCCATCCCCTGGGTTTGTATGGAGCTTACTCTAAACACTGTTTTGATGGTACTTCAACATGATTTATTTACCACCTTTAGGAGAGTTCTCAAATCTGCAGTTCATCTGATAAACCCAATCTGCATTGTCATGCAGGAAGAGACATGAGAGATCAACTCCAACCCTAACAATAAGATATCCAGAGGCATGATCAGGAAGCCACTCTAATGCCCTACATGGAGGCCTCAAAGTTTAAACACTGAGCATGCCTACCCCAGGAATGTGACCCTACAGGTCTCAAGAGTCTTTTCTCTTTGGTTGGGTGTGATCCAGTGCAGATAATACACCACTCAAGGAAGGACAAAAGTCCAGGCAGTGGTTTGACAGATGGCTTATCCACTTGAGAATTTGTTTCTCAGAGGACCTAAAGAGCAATGATTAACAATCCTCTGTCACTTCAGTTCCAGGAGGAATCCACTGACCTCTTCTGGCCTGGCATCTGGGGACTTGCAAGCATGTAGTGCAAAAACCTACAGCAGGAAAAACACCCATACATATAAAAGAAATAACTCAAAAACAGAAACAATGCCCCCAAAATTTTTTATAAAAAACAAATTTTTATAAAAGCATCAAATATATTGTCCAGACCAAGAGCAAAAAGAAAAAGAAACCATCATTATTAATAGAATAACAATAAAAAAAGGATAAAAAATCAATACTAAAAAAATAACCAACATCTCCAAAAGGGTCTTGAAATTCATTATCTCTGTTGGGAATTCATAAGTGATGCTATATTTCAAGAAAACAAGAGGCATACAGCTCCATGTTTACTGATTTCTTTTATACTCATTTATTGAATATTTTTATTTCTTTGGATGTATTAGAGAAATACACTTGTGTTTCTACTTTATTCAACTTAATCATCTACATAGTGGTACATTTTTAAATAGCGAAATTTATAACAACAAAGTTACAGCATGGATACATTTTTCATCATGAAGTTGGGATCCACAGATTTTGACACACTATCCATATCAAAAGCACAATTTTCTGTGTAGCTGTGACTGGCTGGGAACTAATAATGAGGCCTAAGCCACATGCTACTTGAAGAGGTCCACTCCTGCCTGATACTTGCAGAGTTAGAGGACAGAGAACCACACATGAATACAGAAGGTCTCATGAGGGAAAAATTAGTGATTACATTTTTATCCATGAAAACACATTAAATTTATTCACTACCAACTTAAAGTGGGGGAGTCAATATATATAGTATATAAAATTAGTAAAACAACAAATTAATAACATAACAAAAAATAAATAAACAGCAAAACTTCAAATGAAACAAAGAAACCATATACTCAAAGCAATCAAAATTCTAACCAAATCCAAAACATTATAATTAAACTAAGAAGCATTCTTTAGCTGCAGATTTTACAGCACAGACCTACAGCCTGTTACTGGCCTTGTAAATATTGTCCAAAGGCTGCCAACGATGGTAATAATCTCTTCAACATGTGTTCTCCTTGTGAAGAGTTGTGTCTGAGGGAAATCTTGACCTGGTCTGCCTGTTTGAGCTTCAGGAGGAGTATTTCAGACCTAGGGGAAGAAGAGACAAAGGCCTGTTGGGGACCTGTCATGTCAGCTATCCAGCAAACACCAGCTTTATTGAGCAGGACAATCCAGTATGACCTTTCAGCCTAAGATCATTCCCAGTATCCCCAAAGGAGAAGAGCCACAGAGCACCTGGGCCTGGGATTTTTTCTCAGATTTAAAAAATGGCTTAAAAGTGAACAGTGAACTACACACTGTGCTGGAGTTAAAATAAAACACCACATTTCTCCAATGGTCCATATATATTATACTGAAAAATAACTGTGTAGCAATTCTGAATCAAACACTATACAGAGGCCTTCGAGGGAACCTAGCCACCATTGAAGTGAAGGCTCTTATTATATC
Source organism: Arvicanthis niloticus (assembly GCF_011762505.2). Taxonomy (NCBI): domain Eukaryota; kingdom Metazoa; phylum Chordata; class Mammalia; order Rodentia; family Muridae; genus Arvicanthis; species Arvicanthis niloticus. The sequence continues at coordinate 14,687,036 of NC_047659.1, forward strand.
TGGAGTGCAGGAACCTGCCTGGTTCTACTTGTGAACCCCTCCATCTGTGAATCCCCAGAGAAACCATCTCACAGGAAATCCATGCTCACTGAAGAGATACTATAATCAGCAAGAGTGTGCTGCATGCAAATCTTCCCAAGGGAAAGCCTTGAACTTTAAAACAAATATTCATGAAGGAAAAGGGATACCCCTATGTTTATAGTTACTGTAGTATTATTTGTGGGGTGACTTAAGGGACAACAGGCTCAGGTCATACCAGAGAGCTCAGAAGGGAAGAAAGAGTACACAATCGACACAAACTCTGTGGATCACAAGAATGATCATGGACAGGATTTCTTTTAAACTAGATCAGAACAATATTCTGAGCTGCTCCTAGGTGACTGAGGCAGAGAATCATGTGGAAGGCCTGAGACCCAAAAATGCAGTTATACAGGTATAGGAAATCTTCTTGGCTCCTGCTATCCCATCCTAGTACCTCATATCTCAGAGACAGAAAAATGATCCTACATTGTTTGAGCCCAGCAATGGACACACACACACACACACACACACACACACACTAACACATACATAGACACACACACAATCACACGCAAAGACAGACACATACACATTCCTGAACACACAAAAGCACATGTTCATACATACAGTTGCAGGAACATTTTGACTTTCCCTGATCATGTTAATATAAGACATCATCCAGGACACTATAAAGCCATAAGAAATAAATGCTTGAATTGACAAAATCCTGGAGAGATATCTCCGCAATTAGGAGCACTGATTTGTCTTTTGGAAGTCCTCAGGTCAATTCCCCAAAACCGCAAGGTAGCCTACAAACCATCTTAGTAAAATCAGATGCCCTCTTCTGGTGTCTGATGAGAGAGACAGTGTACTCACAAACATAATCTGATTAATTAAAAAAAAAAGAAAAAAGAAAATAAAAAACCTTGAATGGGACACGAACATAGTAGGCATAGCCTATAGACAGCTCAATAAAATAAATTCTTTTTTCTAATAAACAAAGGATGTAAATATGGAGTTTTGGCCTGGTATGCAAGCCTGCTTAGGAAGTTCCCAAGGCTGTGCACAGTCGGCTTGGTTCCCAGCAAAGGCACATGGAATCAGGGTGGACAAGCCAGTCCCTGCATCTTGCTCACTGTTTCTCAGGGACTCTAAAGTTAGCAGCATCTTCCAATAGGCCCTCCATTTTCCACAGCCTGTGTGGCTTTGTAACCAAAGCTATGAGCCCAGACAACTAGGAAATCTCTGTAACTAGGATGCAAAGTGAGACTTTTCTTCACATAAGGAGATCCTGTCCGGGATAATTTGTGGAAAATATGTCTAACTAGTTCAAGACCAAATGGTGGTTTGTATGATCACCCTAGGCAATAGTCCATAGAAGGGCTGCACTACAGTATACTTGTTCACTCCTTGACTGAAGAACTTCTGGATAGTTTCTACTTCAGGGCAACTCTGTGAAGTACCACTACAACCATGATTTGCAATAATTTCCTCTGTGGACACCTACTTCTTGTTCTAGAGTCGCTGGGTCAATGGGGACTAGAGAAACTATACAGTTTCTGAAGAGTTGGACATGGCTTCTCACAGGGCTGCCCCATTTTATATCATCAGCCATGTCTGAAGTTCCTCTTTTCTTCCAGCCCTCCTTGAGGATGATTTTAACTCAAAGCAAATCACTTTTTTGAATGACAGCCTTTACAGAGTGCTACAGACAGAACACAGGGTGAGTGCTTTAGACTACCAGGAGCCTAAGGGGCTGTCTGAGGTAGCCCTGTTCTAGCACCTCATCATAGGTATTGGCCTTCTGCTTGATGCAGATGCAACACCAAGCAACTCAGTGTTTCACAGAGTTATACCCAGGACAAACTCCAAGGCCAAAGATAACTGAGTCAAGCTTAGGCAAAGTTTGGAAAAAATGGTAGGAGGTAATGAGGAAAACAAACTAGGATGCTGAGAAGATGCAATGAGCCACCTGACCTTCCAGCAGGCAGTCACTATCCACCAAAAGCATAGAGGTGGACACAGACCCTTAGCCACCCTTGTTGACTCTCAGGCCCATGGATTTGACACAGCAGCCTCCTACTCACCTCCATGTACTAAAGTGTTTGGTTTTCGTACAAGTGATTTCAATATGGGTAAATAGATTTCCCTCTATAACCAGTTTCAATAGTGATAAATAGATTTCCCACTACCAATGGTTGACAATCTGACTTTACACCACTATTTGTCTCCTTTTGTTCTATTGAGCTAGGTGTAGCAGCATGATGACCTGCTGCTCTGTTTCATGTTTCCTTGATGCAAAGTGAACTGACACTGTGGTGAGCCCCACACTCCCATCTTAGAACAAGAGGCTGGTGTTCAGGTCCATAAGTTTCCTTTGAATAGGACCACCTTGGGGCCACCTTTTGTCTCATGTGTGCAGCCAGCTGTTGCTGGGCACCCCTTTGTGCCTCATATCCTGCTGTGGTTACAACAGTTATATGTCTGCTTTGTGGTTGTTCCTCACATGGGTAGGCCTCCAAACCCCGGGCTAGGAAATTGTAATGAATGAAGGAAGGACTGGGAAGGGGAAACTGAAGTCACATGGTAAGATTTCAGAAGGGTGGGCTGGGCTAAATGTGAAATTATTGACTTTTAAGTGTTGGCAACATGGGTTCTGTTTGTTTGATAAAGGGTTGAATAACTCAACTGTGGGTTATGTGGAGCCTATGTGTCTTGGGTAAAACCCATCCTGGCAAACAAACGCCCTCCTCCTTTCCCTGCTGATTTCATCTGAATGACAAGAAAGCTCATAAGAAGGCACAGTGGGCCAAGTTGTGTATCTGACATGTGGAGCAGACAGCATTAGCTTCTTCTAAGTTAAAAAATTGTTTTCTTACAACAGCAACAAGAAAACTCAAAACAATGAAACATATAAACATGTTCTTCCTCTCTGTGGGTTATGAAACCTTGTAGCAGTTACTTGAGACAAAGCAATTCCAGGAGCTCTGCCTGGGAGGTGACAGAAGATTCAAAGATGCTGGTCAGACAGCTTAACCAAAACAGAAAGCCTGATCAAAACCACATGGAATCAACTGGCCTCTCAACACACACGTCTATATACATATTGTCACAGACATGCATATGACCCCCCTCCCCCCACACACATTCCAGAAATCATAAACGAGCGGGAAATAGTAAGGAAACCAAAATGCAGGAGGAATCACTGAATGTAGACTGTGAATATCTGATGTTTCATGTGAGACCCAGGACTCTGTAATCCATCCCGTGGGGACTAAATAAAACTTAGTAACTTCTGCAGACTAGGTTGAGAGAGTTTGAGAAATCTTTTTCTTGAAGCCTCACATCTCTCACCCAACCCTCAGCCTGAGAGAAGTCTTTCAAACATCCCTGTTCATCCAGTCAGCTCGTGAATACAAGCTACAGGAAAGAACTCTAGCAACAATGACAGAAACCAGGACTGATGGATGAGCTATCTGTCAGGCTCTGTCAGTATGAACCAAGGTCTAGGCTCAGGTAGGAGACCATGTTGCAATCCAGGGTTGAGGAAGAGAAAAGACACAAGACCTCTAACCCCACCTTTTTTTTCTTAAATAATTTTTGTTAGAAAATTTATTACATTTCAGACAGTATCCCCTTTCTTCATCTTCCCCACCCAGAAACCCCCTATCCCATCCCCCTCCTCCTCCTTCAATGAGGATGTACCACCACTGACCCCCCCATACACCTACATGCCCTTGAATTCTCCCACACTGGGGCATCTAGCCTTCATGGGACCAAGGACCTCCTCTCCCACCTATGTCTGAAAAGGCCACGCTCCCCTACATATGCAGCTGGAGCCATGGGTCAAAAGCAAACTAGCTACAGGCCCTGACTTCATCACTCAATGTTCTGTGCTACTGCAAAGGAGGCAGCACATAGAACCCCTCTAGTACAATGGCATGTAGGTGTGTAATGTGTGTTTACCCCATCTATCTTAATGAAATTCAGCTTGTAGTTGACCAGGAGGGTGTGCTTGCCAATCATCTTGTTTTTGGGAGAGCCCAACTCCACAGAAAGTCTTGTAAATGATCACAGAACAACTGGATAAGAATTAGGAGAGTGCCTGGACAAGGTGGAGGATGGTTATCTGGGCTTGACATTGTTTATGGTTAGACATGAGGGCAACCTGCTCCTAAGCATCCTCCATGCATCTTACCTGTTGGATATGCTTGGAAAATTTGTCATAGATCTTCATGCTGGCCTCCACACATAGCCTCCTTGTTTCCTTAGAACACACGTCCAGTGTAATCTGCTCCTTAAGCAGCTGCCTGTTTTCATTCCAGAGCATTTTTACTTCACTCTTCATATGAAGAGACTCGGTCAGGAGGTGACAGTTCCTGATGCTGAGCCACAAAGAAGAAATGGTGATTATTCCCAGGCACCATTCATCTTCCTCCCACTTCTCCAAGTACCATCCCTTCTCATCATGGGCCCTGATCCCCAGATAGCCCCAGACTGCAGACCAGAGTAGCCATGGGACCTCACATATAGGAAAGTCAAATCCAGAAGAAAGCAACATTCCAGAAGACTCAAGGTACTTCTGAAAACCCTGACACCAACAGGGACTCATGTATCTCCCAGAAGAGGACATGGGACCCATGATTGCATATATGTCTTTGGAATTGGAGAACCACCTCTAGGTAGAGACAGGTCAAAGCTTCCCTAGGAGAAGAGAGAAGACCCAACAGGTACACATCATTCTATGTGTCTCTTTCAAACCAGATCTGTAAATGTGTTTTCTGTGCCCCAGAGACTCAAGGTTGATTGATGTCTCCATCAAGGTGCACACCTTTTCTAATTAGAGGATACTGACTTTGGAAGGACAATGATTGGAGGGGCTCACAGCCTCATCACACTTGATCAAAATGAGTTCAAGAGATCACAATCCTAGAGCCTTTCTTTGAGGGAGGAAGCTTCCTGTTGAGAGGCAAAAGTATAGAACCAGAGTCCTCACTTTGTTTTAATGAAAATGATGGGCAGACACATTCTGTGCCTAGTGCTGGGGAAACAACAGTGTTAGTCACTCACCTGTAAAGTTGATTATTTTTAGTCAACTCCTGGCACATATACAAGGCCTCACTGATCTGCTGCGGAATGTTTTTGAGCTCGCTCATCACCTGGTCGTGTTGCATCTCCAGCATCGTGGTCTCAAAGTTGAACCTGTGGAAGGAACAAATAATCCCTGAACTAAGGATTCAAGGATTACATTAATTCAAGTTGAATCGTGAACTACCCCAGCCCATATATGCCATAACCTAATGCCTTGTATTGGGTCCTCTTGGTGCTTATTAAACTTGGTACCATTGATCTGGGCACAGTAGAGCTAGGGAACTAAAAAATGGGAGCTGACCTTCTTTGGCTTCATGAGGGGTCTTGAAGGAATAGATTAGGTCTTCAAGAACTTTCCAGGAGCCTGTGCCACAGTCCTAGGTCCAACTTAAACCTGTGATGACACTTCTTCACCTTGTAGACAAGGTTTTCTCAATTCTTGGTTCTATCACTACATAATTTCCCAAACTTCAGTATTTACAAGGAAAAGGGTTTACTGCCTATATCAGGATTTTCTAATGCCCATCAGTGGTGCGCACAGAGATCATGTGCTGTGATGCTACAAGTGACCCTCCATGGCCTCATCACTCTCATTACCTAAAAAGTCAGTCAGGTAAATTCTCCAGCCCCATCACACTACACAGACTCCCAGGATCTTAAGTGGAATACACACACAGAGACAAACATACACACACATACACACACACACACAAACACACACATACACCATCACAATGCCAAATGCATACAGTGATGTGACATTATCTCAGTGTAAACTGAACAGAATTTGAAAAAAGCAGTGATGACTTGACAGAAATCCACTCACACTGAGGGGCAGCAAATAGAACCAGGTCCTCCCAGTTGTTGACAGGACTAAATGGACCCAAAGCAGCTCCAGAAAATTACAAAAATGATTCACCGTAAACACACAGCAGCTAGCATCTCCCACAAAGCAATACCAGTCCAGGCATCTTAAAAATGCATGATAAGACCTCACACACTAATACTGCTATTTCCTGAATGATTCATGCCACAGGCTATAGTTTTCTTTTGGAGGAATCAAAAGAGCTTGTGACCCCATCTCACTCCTCTCTGAACTTCAAGTTCTCTGTTGAATATCCAATAGCAAAATGCATTTGGACATGAGGATAGCCTGGAGTTTTAGCCTCCTGTGATATGTGGAAATCTAGGGTCAACAGAGAGGGCCCAAGATAGTCAGCTGAGAACTGGGCATAATGATTACCTCTTGTTCAAATCCTTGTTAATATAATGTGCCAGGATTCCCCGGAGTTCATCTCTCTCGTTCTTCATTCTTTCAAGGTCCCTTTTGAGCTTCTCCAACCTCTTCATTCTCTGCTCCTGCTCACTGATGGTGTGGGCTCGGGAGGACTCTTTCCCAACAGACCCTTCAGGTAGAGAAACACAAGGAAACTTGTAGGGAAAATATGACAGGAAAAGGAGAAACCATACTTACTCCCACAGAGAAGCCTGAGGAAGAGGGAATTCTAGAGACACAGTGAATTCCTGAAAGAGCAGGAACGCTATCTTCAAGCTGGACTCCTCACCTATGCCCCAGCTCCCAACCACCATCACTAAACATATGGCTCAGTCCCTACTGCAGTCCCACTAAGCCTGATGTGCTTAAGCTTTCCCAGTCAAGAAGAAATTGAGGGCATTGTCAGTTTATATCTGAAGATGTAGTCTGTACTGCTTAGCACAAAATAGATTGACCATAAACACCAGCACCAAACATTTCCCACAAGCCAACACCTATCCTTGCTTCTTAAATGCATGATGAAAAACCACACACTACTACACTTATCCCAGAATGTAATTCAGCCCACATCATGTGTGATCCAGACCAAAGACTCTGAGACCTTGATACTTGACAAGGGGATTATCCCTCTCTGTTCTTGGCATCACATATCCATGTAACCTACAGGAATCTATTGAGGATGAAATGCTTCAGCACTCTATCCTAAGAGTAAGGCTTTGTTATTCTCACAGAACTTTCTCCTGGCATCCTTTGCCACTCAGCAGGAAATTCAGATCTCTCAGCAAAGCAACTGAAGGCTTGTCAATTCCTGGATCTCTGTGAAAGTAATCATCAGAAATTCTGGACTCTGGGTCTGCCATTAAGAAATTTTGAGGCTCCAGATGCTAAGCCCTTCTTCTGTAAGGACCTGCTCAAGCGCCCTTCCTCCAGGAAGCTTCCCCATGCACTGCCCAGGACTCACTGTGTCTTCCCCAGGGCCATCTCCTTCTTCCTGCTTTACAGAATGCCTTCTGCCTAGGTCTGGTCTCTGGTTGTATTGTATTGTCCCTACGAAACAGCCTGAGCAGCATGGACAACATGACTGCTTGTGAACCCAGAGGCTCTGACAGAACACCCCACAGGCAGTTGGTGTCACCACAACACTGGTGACATCACAGAAGATTCTAGGGTTCTCCTGGATACAAGAGATTGTCCAGGGAAGTGACGACTGATGATGTCTCTGGAAACTGCCATGGCCTACCTGCTGACCAGCTTGCCCCACATTGACCAGTTTCTGAGGTACCCTATCCTGGAGTCTCTCTTTGGACTCAGGGGATACCCCCTTGGAAACTTTTCCTTTTAAAGCTAGAGATTTCTCTCTGCTTCATTACAAGTCAAGCACTTTGGATGGGAGAGTTGGTTCGGGCCTTGGCATGGGCAGCTCATCTTTGTTAGAACCTTAAGGTCTAGGGTTCTTGCTTGAGGGAGATTCTTCTCCATGATAAATCTACCCTTAGGTTCCGTTCATGTACTACAGTCCACTTCCCCAGGGTGTCCTGTTTCCCAGAGGCAACAGTGGTTCTCCTGCACCTTTAATCTTATGCAAATTGGATTATATCTTCTTATTGTGCACATGCCTTGAGGGGAGACATTGCTTTAATATATTCAGACATGTGTTTCCACAATCCCATTTTTGCAATGTAAACTCCCTTGTTCATGGCAATATAGGAAGGAGTTTACATCCAGGGGAATATCCAATTGTAAAGTTTATGTCTCTTCTTCAAAAGAGAAAACCCCACTTTCTCCCTTTCTCCATTACAACCAGACATAGTAGGCATCTTGAGCAAAGGTCAACAGGGACATTGGATTGCTGCTCTGTAGTTCCATTAGCCATCACTTCTCCAATATCTACCTTTCTGAGTTCCAGTGAGAACTCAAGAGTTCACCGAGATCCAGTGAAACCTCCATTTAAATGTGTCCAGTAGTTCAGGAAGGACTGTGTTTGGCACTGTCATCTGTGGCTTCTGCCTTCTGAATCTATGGTACAATGTGACCTAACCTCTCAGGTGTAAGAGTGAAAAAATCATGTAAGTCCTTTCCAAATTGTTTGTGTTGTCCTGGGCTACTTCCTTCAGCCAGGTAGTATCACTATGACAATGATCAAAGGTGGCAATTCTGCAGAGAAACAGCAGGGGATTTATTAGGTAAAATGAAAAGGATTTGGAATAATAGTCAATCCTAATATAGAAATGAATTTCATTATGTGCTTGTGGTTTTATGAGAACAGTAGGAATAGCAGGGTGATTTCAATAAATGAAAGTATGAATTTCATTTTATAGTCTTACTCTTTGTATATATATATACATATATATATGTATATATATATATTTAATTTAATTTTGCAAAGATAGGTTTATTAAGACCAAAAATAAAACAATGAAACAGGGAAAAACATCCAGGACAGAAATAAACATGAATTCTCCTGCTGGGTGTGGCTGCTCCTCTCTAACCTCAGCCTTGGCTCCATACTGAATCCAGACCAGCACTTGCTAAACTCAAGCCAATTAAACAAAAGCCATTAGTTACAAACCAAATGACAACCATTTTCTGGAGTTAATTACCATTACAAGGTTAATTACCATTACTTAGTGTGATTTCAATATATCACTTAAAGCAATTCACTGGCCAAATGCACAACCTGAACCAACATCAAAAAGCACTATACTTTTAATATTAATAGTTAGTAGCAGAGTTTTCCTAATACAAGGGGTCTTTTTATTTTTTATTTTTTATTTATTTATTTATTTATTTATTTATTTATTTATTTATTTCATTTTTTTTCTGAGAAAGGGTTTCTCTGTGTAGCCCTGGCTGTCCTGGAATTCACTCTGTAGACCAGGCTGGCCTCGAACTCAGAAATCAGCCTGCCTCTGCCTCCCAGTGCTGGGATTAAAGGCATGGGCTACCACCACCCAGGGAGGGGTCTTTTTATAACCATTGTAACTACTTTCTTTTTCTCAAGCACACTCCATACTGGTACCCAGGTTACTGACTTCACATACAACCCCTACCAACAGTAAAAGTTAAAAGCAACATCAGGTTAAAGCATACCTTTACAATACTCGTAAATCGCAGGTGGACGTAATTTTCCCCCATCCTCCTTTGCTTTGATAAATATATAAGCTTTGTTACAAAAATAATGCAAAAATGTTGAAACCAATCTACTATAACTAAGAAATCTGATCAACTCTTACCCAGTATCCAAAGTCAAGATAAAAAAGGCAGGCCTTAACTTAATCCTGGTTCTGACCATATCATTTCTATAATTCTCACGTTCCAAAATACACTAACTTCCAGTCAGCGTCTCCATTAGTTCATAGTCCAGCACTGACTCTCTTGGGGAGGCAAACCTGTCACTTCAATGTCAATCTCATTGAGGACAGCACCCACCTCCTGAGCCAGCCTGCAACACACACAACTTAACCTTTAGTACAGTCCTAGCTTTTCAGAACAGGTCCAGAGGGGAGATACTTCCTCCTCTTCCCACCTTGGCGCAGCACTCCTGTCTTCTTGCCCCCTGACTCAGGTGGCCTGGAATGCTTCTTGCCTCCCAGGCCTCCTTTCTTTTTTCTCTCCCTGACCCAGCAGGCTGGCTCCCCTTTCTCTTGCAGGAAGGTTCTGGCCGGCCCCCTTTTCTCTTGCCTTTCTGGCTCATCTTCCTCCTCTTGGCAGGCTCCTCTTGGACCTCTTCCCTCATCTGCTTGTTGGTGGCCCTTGTCACGTCCAGCTGAGGTTTATTACTGTTCATGATTTGAAGTAGCTCCCACTGGTTCTTTTTCTTGGCTGGGAAGTCCCCAAAGGGGGGCTGAAACTTCCTCTTCTTGCCAGAGCTTTGGGGCGCTTTCTCCTTGGGGAGGCACTACTGGAAGCTTCCCACCGAAGCACCTCCTTACTCTGGTGTCCCTTAGGGTGCAGCCCAGCTGAGCTGGGCATCTGCATCTTGTGCTTGCAGGCCAGGTTCTACAGAAGGTTCATCTCTTTCTTGGCCACGCATTCGTTGTTGGCCTGAATCCTCTTGGTGAACTGGTCTTCCATGGGGTTAGCACTCCTGGGCACCTTGATGAGCCATTCCTTAGTGTCATCCTGTGCGCGCTTGTAGCCCCAAGACACCCCCACTGTCCACTCACCTCATCCCACATGAGGTTGGTCTTCTTTTTGGGACTGATGGGATGCCCTTAAGGCCAGCGGGTGAGGGGCAGTGGCCAGGGCAGCAACTTCTCGCAGGGCAGGCATGTGGCAGGCTCCAGCAAGCGCACTACCACCGCCTCCTCCATGTGCTCCATGGTCTGCAGCTGCCAGTAGCTGGTTTATGAGAAGCTGCATGTTGTCCCGCGCCAGGGCCCGCAGCTCAGCCTCCAGTGAGGGCCTGGCCTGGCGCAGCACTGTCGGGGGATTGTGGTCCTAAGCCAGCAAGTTGCCCAGGTCGAATTCCAGCTCTAGCTCCTTGTGTACCTTGATGAGCTGCAGCTTCTCCATCTCCTCTTGCTCTGCCTTGGCCAGCAGCTCCTCCACTCTCTTGCCATCCATGGCTCTTGATGCACACCTGTGTTCCCTCACTTTGGGGCAACAGCAGAATGTGTCCCTACTACAGCAATACTCTGTTTTATATTTCTGAAAGAGATGAATTAATGATCAGAAAGTTTTGAAAAAGCTATTTAACTATCTAGTGAACTCCTGAAGACACGATCTGCTTTCCAACAAATTATACTTCTCTGTCCACCGTGTTTTGTGCCAATCAGTAATTCAAAAAAAAAATTGTGTTGAACAATTTCTTGTTTCCACAGGGAATAACAAGAAATAAAAATTTTAAAGACTCAAATGAAGACCACAGAGTGTTTCCTATCATGTTCTTTTTTAACTGCTTGCTTATTTAAGTCTTTTTTTTTTCATAGCTCCAAGTGTGCTGGAGGAGAAGCTTCCACTGCTGTCAGATGTTCGGGTTCTCCTTCTCATTGCACACAGAATCATCCCCACAGTACCCACAGTTGCCAGTGTCTAAGGATGAGTTCTCTTGTCACCTGACATAAATCATTCTTCTATCCAATATCTTTCTAAGCACTCCACCCAGAAAGGAAATGGCTCTGTAATTTCTGCATTTTAAAACAGCCTGAGTGAACCAGCAAGAACAGTTTTCTGGCTAAACATTACGTTACAGCAAGTAAGAGAGCTAAATGGAAAAATGAAAATTATTTTGTTTTATGGCATATATGCTTGTGACTTTTAGAATTGCACATTGAATATTTTCAAATGGTAACTGTTTGGCACCAAAAATTCCTGCCACCTTTTAAATGATGTAGCAAGAAACATTGCTATTGATCTAAAGTGAGACAACTGATTCTTTACACAAAACAGTTTATTTGGTTTAAACAGTCAGTCACTGATTACATGGTGAACTCTCTAGTAATCTACCTATAAAAATGCTTACAAAACTACTATTATACAGGCTATCATGACTTTTGGTTTGAAACTCAGAAGCACAGGTGTTAGAAAGGACCCAAAGGCTCTGGGGATGATCTGGTCCAGTTGATTCATAGAAATGCAAGACCCAGGGTTTTCAGGGAAGAATGGAAGTTATACAGCTAAGCACTGATAATTGGTCAAGTCACTTCAATTGTACTATACAGCTTCAGCTACAGGCACCTGAGCACAGAGATCAGCAGATTAGAAAGGAGTGCACTTCCCAACACTAGGAGATTCAGAATACACTTGAAGTATATAGATTTCATTTATAACTTTTATAGGCATTATTTTACCAAGTAACTGTCATCTTCCAGGTTCTGCTGAGGCTTCATTTTCCACAGTTGTTCTGGGTTTGTAATATCTTTACTGATCCCCTTGAATGCTGTAAAATAGTGTGGCCTTAGCCACCTAAAGAAAGAAAATGGAAGTCTGTTCTATTTATGATACTATTGTTTTGTTGTTGGTTTGTATTTGAGACAGGGCTTCCCTTCTCTGTCTATCCCTGGCTGTCCTGGACCTTGCTCTGTAGACCAGGCTGGCTTCAGCTTCAGAGATATGTCTGTGTCTCTCTCTCAAGTGCTGGGACTAAAGGCATACACCATCATTGTCCAAAAACAATATTTTTGTTTGATGGAACAAGGTAAAGTACTTATTCAGTTGAGAACTAGAATAGAAAAACACAATTAAAATTCAAATAGTGAATAAGCTACACATTTAACTAGCCTTCAACCAGTTCACTAATGTCAATTATTCGTTCAATGAGTGACCTGTTATTATAGGAAACATATAGGATTGCCTGTTTCTCTTTTCTACAGGAAGATTTTACTCCAAGTTCTCAATTAGACAAAAGCCTGTTCCCCTTAAAGATAAATGGAATTAGGAATGCATTTTTGAGTTTTGGCATTGATTCTATCATCAAGGCTTGAGGAAGTTGATAGAGAACTTCAGGAAGATAATGTTTCCTAGGCTTCCACGTTAATGATGGAATCCGTAACAAAAAGGATCTGCTTTGTATGCTGAAACATTCCTGAAGGTAAGAAAGAGAAAAGATACAGTCATGAAGCTGAATCCCAATAGTTACTTCAAGGCACAAAAGGCTGCACTGCCAGAGTGTCCTTTGGACAAGCCCTGTTGGTAAAAGTGGCTACTCACCTATTTCTGATGGGTATTAAGTTGTGTTCAGTCACTGACAAGCCCACTTTCTCAGTCAACCCTGTGGAGAGGAACTTGTTAAAAATTTTCCTAAACCAAGAAAATTGTTCCTTAAGAACTTCATGGAGCCTGATCCAGTCTTGGCTTTGCACATCTTATGCATGACAAACAGGACATAATAGTCTCCATCATTTTTAATGAGTTTTAATTCACTTCTAGAAGGTTATACCTCCAATCTGTACCTTGTCCAATGAAAGAAAAACAAGTTAGGCACAAAACAGGTAGGTTGTTGGAAAATATTCCAAATACTTTGGGATTTTGGACCACCTGTGATGCCTTATTGAGTGGAGAGTTATTTTCAGGAGTAGATTATAATACTTAGAATGTATCCAAGTTCTAAAGGTCAGCTTTTTCCATGACAGCAGTATTGTGTATTTTCTTACTAAGGTGCTCTGGGAATTCTAGAGTTCCCTATCTTGGAACATTCTGGAGGAGACTATAGGTTGAGCATTGCTCATGTGAAAACTCACAGTGTTGAAATGCTCCAAAGTGCAAAACTGGAGTCTCTTCATGGAAACACAAGTGGACCTCACATGAGGGTTTGCACAGAAATGTCAGGCATAGTAAATAAATTCTAATTGTACATTTCTATAGTAGCTTCTCAGTATATACTCCTTGCTGACTTGGAACTTGCTATGGATAGCAGACCTCCAACTCACAGATCCACTTGCCTCTGCCTCTCAAGTGCTGGGATTAAAAGAGTGTACCACCACATCTGACAGTAAGTCATAATATGTATATTAAATTATCTTCAGGCTAAGCATATGTATATAAAGTGTAAGCAAAGCCTGTATGAGCTTCCTGTTTAAACTTTTATCTTATCTTCAAGGTCTCTTATTTTGATTATATAAATTATTACATTTGTATGTTACATATTAAAATCCACAGATTTTAAAAAGCCCTACCACACAAAATATTTGTGGTTCTAAGTGCTGATTTGGAATGTTAGATACACAAATCTGTTTTGATTGTCCCATGTAACAGCCATCCTCTGGTTATAGAAACAAGCAAATGACACAGACCTGGCCATCAAGAGTTAACTCATGTGATCACACTGAGTTGCTTAGGGATAGCAGCCAAATCTAGTTGATAAGTTACAGTCCTCTTCTGATATCATCCCCAGTGGAAGAGAATAAAGTGATACCCTTAACATGTTTGCTAAGTTAAAACGCTACCAATGTAAGACAAAAGATGTCTTCATGTGAACACAAGAAAGCAAACACAGAAAAGCCAAACAAGAAATAAAGAAGGGCAGTGAGAAATCCTGCTGGCAATAGCTTAAGCACTGGAAGCCAGGTTACTTCTCACTCAGTTACATAGTTAATACCTTCCTCTTTTTTGTTTGACTGATTGCTTGTGTCCAGTTGTGTATTGACCATTGCCATTGAAAGACTTCTGGGTAAAATCTATGCCATTCAACAAGTTCTTAGAAGGCTGATTATTACATAGGCATTAAAGAGGAGAAAGAGAATGAGAGTTCAAGCCTGCCTGTGAGATGCTTACAGTCTGTCTTCAGGATATATTACTCCATGCCATTTGCTGACTTTAACCAATATTATAAATTGAGTGGTTTGGCATGAGGTACCTAGGAATAGAGTAGCATGCATTGTACTAAAGTATAAGAAACAGTTTACTCTAAGTTTAGAGTGTATTTTAAGTCTGGTGGTTCAAGCTGGCAGACAGTGATGCATAAATATATAGGTGTTCACTGTTAATTTCTTAACCAAACTGAACAATGATGGGAGACACAGCAAATACAAAGTCAAATGAAATGTCTGGTCTCAAAAACCTTTTTGTGCAGGACAGGCAAACAGTCCAGCAAGAACTGTGTGGTAATGCCATGCATCTTAAAGGATAACACTTTATAGACAGGTGGTGACCTGCAGCAAGTTGTTGGTGCTTGCTGACAGACAGCCACTGCCTAGAGATTGTGGGTGGAAGTCCAGAGTGGCCCAGAAGAGATGCCCAGCCATATGTCCGCATGGTACCATGCTGAGGGGCATCACTAAGGAAAAGAACCCATGTCAGTAAGGGTGATTGTTGACTGTGTGCCCACAACTGAGAAACCAAAGTACCAGTTAAATAAAACATGCCTTCTTTCCCCAGACATTAGCTAAACCTATAATTGAACTTCTACAGGAGAGAAGGTTTCATCAGTCCGCACAGCAAACCCAGCAGGAAAAATCATAGTGCAGAGATGTCAAGAATTCCCAGAGTTGAACCAACATGCACCAGCCTCCTTCCAAGTTAAACAGTGAATTCTGTTTTGCTGGCATAGGATTGCTGGCTTGCTGTTGCTACTAAATGTTGACACAGCCCCACAGACTCGTGTGTATGGCCAGGAGTTTAGATTCTAAGAAACCCAATGACTGGAATACATAGTGGTTTGCAGCACATGCCTCATGAGTGTTTCAAATGTATTTTTGCTTTGTCACAATTAAGTATTGGAAGATGGGAAGCTGTTCACAGAAGTGCTGTTTCTTAAAGCGTTACTTCCCCATGTGCTTACTGTTAATATTAAATATATTGCCTTGATTTAATATCGAGATGTGGATGCATGCCCTACCCCAAGGGAACAGCACAACCAAATTTGAAGTGGACTTAAATTCCACCACTACAAATGCCTGTTAGTTGCTTTCACCAGAGTGCCTTCTTTAAAAGTATTGACTATTTTGGAGAAACCCTGAATCCTACCCAGATGCTGAAAGAGTAGGACCTGTGTTTCAAGTACATAAATGAAAGAAAACCCACAATTTAGGAGACCAGCCCAAATGGCACAATGAGGTACCAGTCATTCATCCATCTAGGCAAACTTTTGGAAACTGCCAAGTTGGCAAACTTTAGTGGTGGAACTCAGTTTGACTGCAAAGTTGACCAGCACCCTATGCTCTAGCACCAGGACCAAGAGACCTGCTCCGTGAGGTTCTTGCCTAGAGCCGGGAGGGGTTGAAGGGGCGATCAGACCTGGGCTGCCTGGAATACCATTGCCAGATTGCCTACTCCTGAGACCTGCCTCACTCCTCACTCCTCAGCCCAGAGCAGATTCCCAAGGCCTGCGGATGAGAGGAGCAAGTTTCCTGCAAAGGAGACCCAGGACTCACCTCCTTGATCATGGGATCTGATGGCGACGTGCTCGCTGACCATACTACCAGTGATGTCAGCTTCCACTGACAGAGGATCTGTTTTTTTCCTCTAAAATACACCAGACTTGTGTCTTTGTTCTTTCTATAATGGCTTTTAAATTTTTGAAAAGATGAACACCCCTGAAGAGTGCCAGATGCAAAATTTCTAATCCTGCCCTTTCCTCCCTAGACCAATTGTCTCAAAGTCCTGATGACCTCTTATTAGTTTGCACCAAAACTGTATTTCTTGGTATTAGAGAATACTGCTCTAATGTGGAAGAAGGTAATATTGTGGCTTACAGCAATGCCTGAGCATTAGAATGACCATTAGATTTTTGTTGAAGACACCTATGCCTCAGTCACATTCTTGGAGTTTTGATTCAATGATTGTAGAATATAGGGGTGAGCCTTTAGTAGAAAGACACATGCAGAGGTCAGCATGCATAACCAGGGTTGGCAATCAATGGAGATGTAGGGCAAGACACTTTGTCTTTTGCTAGCTGGCATAAAAGAGAGCAAATTAGAGATGACCCCATTGCAGGTTTTATTCTAGACTACCTTCCTTTGATTATTGACACAAAATAAGAGGAAACCTTCAACAAATCTCAGTAGGACTTCCGACTTTAAGGAGATGACAGGACAATTGCTGTGTAGCATTGGAGAAAATCATGATGACACTGAGCAGCAGATGTGGCTGCTGGGAAAGAAAATAGCATGGCAAGCAGATCAGGAATGCTTTGTACAGCCTTGGGGTTCAGCCAGGACCAAAGCCTGTCACTAATCACTGAATGCCTTATACATTTCTAACTTCTGGTTGTACTTACAGATCAATATACTCTCAAGAATAGAAGGTCATGGTGGGTATGTGATGCCCTAATCTTTATGAGATAAAGTATTTTTGTAAAATTGTGTGGGTGTGTGTTTGCGTTTGTGTTAGCTTCAGATTTAAGGGAAGCTAGGAGGGGCCTGGTAGCACAGTCACTACCCAGAGTAAAGGCAGTAGGTAGAGCAAAGATACAGGCAACATCTACCATCCCTCTCCCTGCTAGCCTTGAACTGAAATATTTACCATCACAGACTTGTATCCTCTGCTGCAGGTTCCCTCCTCCTGGGCTTGTCTGAAGCTTAATCTAAACACTGTTGTGATTGAATTTCAACATGATTTATTTACCACCTCCACCTTTAGGAGAGTTTTCAGTTCTGCAATTCATCTAATAAAGCCTAATCTGCTTGGTCATGCAGGATGAGACAGGAGAGATCTGCTCCAACCCTGACAAAAAGAGATCCTGAGGCATGATCAGGAACCCACTCTAATGCCCTACATGCAGGCCTCAGAGTTTAAACACTGAGCATGCCTACCCCAAGTATGTGACCCTAGAGGTCTCAAGAGTCTTCTGTCTTTGGTTGGGTGTGATCCAGTGCAGCTAATACACCACACAAGGAAAGACAAAAGTCCAGGCAGGTACTGGATAGATGGCTTATCCATTTGAGACTTTGTTTCTTAGAAGATCTAAAGAGTCACATTAAGAATCCTCCATCTCAGGTGCTGGAGAGATAGCTCAGCAGGTAAGAGCACTGACTGTTCTTCCAGAGGACCCAGGTTCAATTCCCAGCATCCACATGCCCACTTACAACCATCTATAACTACATGATCTGGCACTTTCACAGACATACATGCAGGCAAAACATCAATGCACTTAAGATAAAAATTTAAAAAAAATCCTCCATCACTTCTGCTCCAGGTGTAATCCATTGACCCCTTCTGGCCTCGAGAGAATTGTATGCATGTAGTATACAGACATAAAGCAGGAAAAACACCCATACACATAAATGAAATAATGCAAAAAACAGAAACAACGCCCTAACCAAATTAAAAAAATATCATCAAATACATTTTCCAGGCCAAGAGAACAAAATTCATCATCAGTAGAACAACACCACCACCAAAACAAAAGAAACAAACAAACAAACAAACAAAAATCCTAACATCTGCCAAATGATCTGGGAATTCATGATCTCTGCTTTGCAGTTATAAGTGATGCTACCATTCAAGGAAATAAAAGACATACAGCTCTGTGGTTACTAATTTCTTTGATATTCCCTTAGTGAATTTTATTTCTTGGGATGTATTAGAGAAATACTCTTGTGTTTCTCCTCTGTTTGTTCATCATGAGCATCCATGGAGTAGTGCATTTTAACATAGCTGAATTTATGACCACAAAGATACAGCATGGATATGTTTTTCATCATGAAGTTAGGTCCACAGATTTTGACACACTATCCACACCAAAAGCACAATTCTCTGTGTAGCTGTGACTGTTTGGGAACAAATAATGAAGACTAAGCCACATTATACTTGAAGAGGTCCATTCCTACCTGATACTTCTAGTGTTACAAGACTGTGAACCACACATGAATACAGAAGGTTCTTATAAGATAAAAATTAGAGATTATGTTTTTATTCATAATACATTAATTTTATTCGATAAAAGCTTAAAGTAGGAGAGTCAAAATATGTAGTACATAGCCTTAACAAAACAGCACATTAATTATAGTAACAAAAACAAATAAATGACAAAACTTCAAATGAAAAGAAAGAAAATCATATACTCAAGGAAATCAAAACTAACCAAAACCAAAACTCAGTTCTTAAGCTAAGCAGCATTCTCTTGCTGTAGATTTTGCAACAGAGACCTACATTCTGTTGATGGCCTTAGAAATATAGTGCAAAGTCTGTGACTAATGGTAATAATGTCTTCAAGATGAATGTTGCTATGCCCCAATTGGGGTGGGGGTGCTGTTGGACAAGTCCTTGCAAAGCAAAGCAGGAGTCATGTTACAGACAATACCTCAAAGTCCTTAAAATTCCCTTGACTTATCTCCATGAAATTATTCAGGATGACCCATGAGGACAAGCAAAATTTGCATTCTCAGGCACCTCCTGGATGACCAGCAGATCTTAATGACCCTCAGCACTTCTCTGAAGCCTTCCAAACATGCACTCTTGCTGAACCAGAGGCTAGACAAAATAAAGGCCTTTATGATATATAGTTACCCAAAGAAAGGAAGAAAATTCAGCCCAAGATTTCCATGGTTATAGGGATGAGATGCAATGGTGGTTCACTTGCTTTGCACAATCAGTGCTCCTGGTGAAGAATTGTGTCTGCGGGATACCTTGACCTATTCTGTGCCCTGTTTGAGTTTCTGTTGGAGAATTTCAGAAATAGGGGAGCAAGACATAAAGGCCTGGTGAGGCCCTGTCATGTCAGCTATCCAGCAAACACCAGGTTTATTCCGCAGGACAATCCAGTATGACCTTAGAGCTAAGGTCGTTCCTTGTATCCCCAAAGAAGCAGTGCCACAGAGCATCTGGGTCTAAAATTTTTTCTCAGATTTAATAAACAGCTTACAAGTTAATTGTGAACTACACACTGTGCTGGAGCTAAAATAAAACACCACATTTCTCCAATAGTCCATATATATTATATTGAAAAATAACTGCATAACAATGTCTGAATAGAACACTGTACAGAGGTCTTCTAGAGAGCCTAGCAACCATTCAAGTGAAGGCTGTTATTATATCTAGAGTGCAGGAACCTGCCTGGGTTCCTCTTGTGAACCCCTCCATCTCTGAATCCCCAGAGAATCCATCTCCCAGAATCCATGCTCACTGAAGAGATACTATAATCAGCAAGAGTGTGCGGTATACAAATCTTCCCAAGGGAAAGCGTTGAAGTGTAAAAGGGATATTAATGAAGAAAGACGTGATACCACTGCTAATAGAGAAGAGCAGAGATGGGTCACGGACCCTTAGCCAGCCTTGTTGACTCTCAGGCTCATGGATTTGACACGGCAGCCTCCTACTCATCTCCATATATCACAGTCTTTTATTTTCCTACAAATGATTTCAATATAGATAAATAGATTTGCTCTACAACCAGTTTCAATAGTGATGAATAGTTTTTCTCTACCAACTGTTGAATATCTGACTTTACACCATTATCTGTCTCATTTGGTTCTATTGAGTTAGGTGGAGAGGCATGATGACCTGCTACTGTATTTGATGTTTCTGTGATGCAAAGTGAACTGATAGAGTACTTTCTCATTAAAGCTGGACTGTATTATCATTTAAGATGTTTGCTGACCAAGTGTATATATGTAGAGATACATATGAATATGTACACATATGTTCAGAAACAAACCAGTTCATGCCTTCGTACATGCACACACACACGTGCACACACAGAGACATACCTAAATACACACTTGTATATACAAGTAACCATACTACAAACACCTAAAACAAGCACCTACCAATACAGAAATACACAACATAAAACTGCTAACACACACATGGACAAAAGCACAGAGACACACACACACATAGACACACACAGAAACACACAGAGACACACACATCAATTCAAAGATTGCTATGTTTCAGCACATTTCCTGACACTTGAGAAGGGAGTTGGACCTAAGCTGTGTAGTAGGCTCTTAGACAAACCCAGGCTCTGCTGGTCAGGCCTGTACTTATTTCTGTTTCAGGAACTTTTCCCATCCAGATAGATACTTGCTGATCCTACAAGAATTAATAAGCTCTATACAGATAGGCTGGTCCACACAATTCAAGATCCTAAGAAAGAGGGTTTTAAGAACATCCTCCAGGAAGCTTCAAGTAGAAACATATTCTGCTCTCTAAACCTACCTTGGCTCCCTCACAGAAGACCCTGGTAGCACCATTAAAAAGACAGTTAGTCATGTTTATTATCCATGAACTTTACAACACATTACAGTGCATGTGATATTAAAACATCCCTAATGACGTTCAAAGCAAGCTAGGGAATTAGCATGCAATGATTTCTCTGAAATGCAGCACTCTACAAAACTGTGAGGGGGAGTGTCCTGAAGCAAAGTCATGTCCATGAAATACTCAGCAAAACAATGTCAGCAGAGGGATGCACTGTAGGATTTCATGAATCCTCATGGTGAAACCAATAAGACACACCATGAATTTCCAGGGTGTTATCTCAGTACAGGATAGGCAAAGAAGTCTAACTTTGTATTTTTATAATAAGTATATTTTAAAACTTTTTATTATAAAAGACTCTAATTACAAAACAATAAATGGGGTGCCTTTCTTTCTGTCCTGGGAGAAGGCTGGACCAGAGCCTCTCTGAGTGAGGCACCATAGAGCAGGAGGGATGATCTGGGTCCTAGATAATTCCGGAAGTGGCATCCTTAGACACCTCTTCATTCCATAAAGCTGGAAGGGGTGGTGATCACAGGAGCAGGAGCTCCTCTGCCTAGAGTGATAGGATAGCATTGGCAGCCTGGGAGGTAGAGCAGAGGGAGAGGCCCTTGCAGAAACAGCCAGGAAGGTCACTTCCAGCCAGGGCACCTGTCCCCATGACCTGAGTGTTGGAGATGCAGATGCTCCTCTTGTTGCCACCATATGGTAGGCATTGAGAGGAAGAGTGCTGTGTGAAAGTCCCTGGGTCATGGAGGGACCCAGACTTGGAGATTCTGGAAGAAGCTTGGTATCTGGGACCACTGGATTCTGAAGACCAACAGATGGCCAGTTATAAGAACCCAGGTGAGATGGCCTCAGTGGTCAGTCAACCAAACCCACTGCTTTCCCACCAGACTAGGGAACCATCCTATGTGCCATTGGGGTTTCTGGACTCTTGCCCTCTTCCCTCTAAGAGCCTCATACTCCCTTTTGAGAATGAGAGGCTGGTGTTCAGGTTCCAAAGGGTCATGTAAATAGGACTACCAAATCCTTGGAGACAACTTTTGTCTCATATGTGCAGCTGTTGTTGGGCACCCCTTTGTGCCCCATATCCTGCTCTGGTTCCATGAGTACCATGTTTGCTTCCTGGTTGTTCCACAAATGGGTGGGAAAATCAACCCACGGATAGGAAGTTGTAATGAATGAGGGAAGGGCTGGAATTGGGAATCTCAGGTCACATGGTAAGGTTTGGGAAGAGTGGGCTGGCCTAAAAATGAAATTATTCACTTTTAAGTTTTGGCAATATGGGTTCTGTTTGTTTACTAAGTATTATTGTGTTGGAAAACTCACCTGTGCTTTACGTGGAGCCAAGTTTGTAGGATAAGACCCATCCTGGATCACCAACACCCTCCTCCCTCTCCCTAGGGATTTAAGCCTAATGACAAGAAATTCATGAGAAAGCACAGTGGGCCAAGTTGTGTGTCTGAACCTGGAACAGACAGCATTGGCTTCGTTCATGTTAATAAAGTGGTTTTTTACAACAATAACAACAAACCGAAAACAATAAAATCTGTAAAAATGTGCAGAGAGCTACCATGCTCTTCCTCTCTATGAGTAGCTTACCCTTGTAGCAGTGACTTGAGACCAAATAATACCAGGAGCTCTGCTGGGAGGTGACAGATGATTCAAAGATACTTTTCAGATAGCTTAACCAAAGCAGGAAGTTTCAGATTCAGTGAGAGACCTGGGCTTATGATGCAGAAAGACTGCAAAACCACATGTAATTAACTGACCTCTCAGAGCACCCATCAATATACATATTGGCACAGACATGCATATCCCCATCCCCCAGACACACCAGAAATCATAAGTGAGCAGGAAACAGTAAGGAGACCTCAGTGCTGGAGGATCCATTGAATGTAAAAAAGCTAAAGTTTCAAGTGAGACCCAGGACTGTGCTATCCATCCCTTAGGGACTAAAAACGCTTAGTGAGCAGAGTCTTCTGCAGACTAGGTTGAGAGAGTTGGAGAAATTTTTTTTCTTGAAGCCCAACATCTCTCCCACTAACCCTCAGCCAGAGAGAAGCCTTTCTTTACACATCCCTGTTCATCCAGTCAGCTCCTTGATAGAAGCTCCAGGAAAGAACCCTAGCAACACTGACATGAAACAGGACTGACAAGCTGCTACTCAGGCTCTGTCACTGTGAACCAAGGTCTAGACTGGGTTAAGAGACCATTTTGCAATGCAGGGAAAAGGGAAAGAAAAATACAAACCCCCTGCCCTGTGCCCACCCCCCCAAAAAATAAGACAATGAGAACCACTCATTTTGAAATTCCAGTGGGCACTAAAACAAATTGCTTCCTACCTGTGACATCATATGAACCCTACAAAGCAAATGAGCTACAGTCTCTGACTATATAACTCAAAGCTCTGTGCTCCTGTCAAGTAGGCACCCAAATAAAACCCCTCTAGCATAATGGCCTGTAGGTGTGTAATGTGTGTTTAGCTTATCTATCTTAATGAACTGCAGTATGTAATTGAGTAGTAGGGGTTGCTTGCCACTCATGCAGTTTCTTGAAAGAGTTTAACTCCACAAAAGTCTTGTAAATTATCGCAGAACAACTGGATAAGACATAGGAGAGTGCCTAGATAAGGTGGAGGATGGTTCCATGGGCTTGACTTTGTTTATTAGTAATGAGGGCAACCTGCCCCTGATGCTTCATGCATCGTACCTATTGCTGCTTGGTACATAGGTCATAGATCTTCACACAGCACCCTTCCATGTTACCTCTGGCCCTGAAGGAGTCATTAAGTCTATGTCCTCAGCATTGAAAGCAAGAAACTCATAAAGGAAGGCAAATAGTTTGGAGGAGAGCCAAGAATCCCTCTTTGTTATTAATGTCCTTCCCACCAGCTGTGATAAGCCCTCTTTCCTATAGATCATAACATCCACATATGCAGTAACTAAAGCATAGTGGCGTCCTGATACTTGATAACAGGTCTTCTTTTTCACCATATCTTTGGGCTATAAGTCTTAGGTCCAAATCGTTTCTGTTGTAATAAATGCTGAAGCCCCTGTGTACTTGGTTCCATGTTTAATGAAGATTTCCCACCCATCCTGAGTGATGCATCAAACTCTTACATGAAATCTGGGGGTAGTTCTAAACCGATCTCTTTCATCATGTTTGTTTCCTCTTACAGTTACTGATAAGCATCTGTGGGTCATCATCTGGCAAGATTGATGCCAGAGGGGTTTTCAAACCAGATTCTAGGATGGTTTGGAAATAGGACCTGCTACTGTTTCACACGTGCATTAAACAGCCAGGGTTTTGGTGTTCCTTTGAGAAGAGTCTCAACTGCATGGGGTGAATGTAAGTATAAGATGCTAACCCAGAGTTAACTTCTCTGCTTCTTTCACTAGAATTCTGGTAGCCACCACAGCTCTTAAACAAGTAGACCAGCCTGACTATACAGGGTCCAATAGCTTGGACAAGTCTAGTACACTGTGATTCCATGGGCATACAATGTGTGGTTCCACACCCTTTGCAGTAAGTTTTGTTTCATGGGCCTATAGATGAAAAGGTTTGGAAGTATCCTAAAGTGCTATGGTTAGAATCAAAATCACCTGTCTTCAAAGTCTCAAAGATGATTTGTGCAGACTCATTCCAGATTAGAGAACCAATGGCCTCATTTGTGCTGGGAATTTTTCATTGGGAGGATTTTAATTATTCTTTCTACTCCTATAGGGGACATGGGATTGTTTAGATAGTTTACCTTATCTTGATTTGATTTGGGTATGTGGTATCTGTGTATAAAATCATCCATTTCATCTAGATTTTCCAGATTTGTTGAGTATAAGCTTTTCTACTAAGACATAATGAATTTTAAATTTCCTGTTTTTGTTGTTATGTCTTCATTTTCATTTCAGATTTTGTTAATTTGGGTACTGTCTCAGTGCCCTTTACTTAGTTTGGCTAAGGGTTATCTATCCTGTTGATTTTCTCAAAGAACCAGCTCTTGCTCTTGTTGACACTTTGTATCTAGCTCTTTGTTTCTATTTGGTTGTTTTCAGCCCATAGTTTGAGTATTACCTGCTGTCTACTCCTCTTAGATAGGTTTGCCTCTTTTTGTCCTAGAGACCTCAGGTGTGTTGTTAAGTTGCTGGGCTAAGATAACCTCAAATTCCTTATGAAAGCACTCGGCACTGTGATTTTTTACCCTTAACACCGCTTTTCTTGTGTCCCAAAGGTTTGGGTATGCTGCATCTGTGTTTTCATTGAATTATAGAAAGTCTTTCTTTATTTCTTGCCTGTGACTCTGGTTATAACAATCCTGTGGGTGTATGGGTATGATAAGACCCTAGGAAGTACTCTACAAAAGGAGCAGGATGCTCTTATAACCCTGTGTGTCATCACCTTTGTCATGTTTGTGGGCTTCTGTAGTGGTGCTATGAGCCCAGCTGGTAAGTCCTGGAATAGATCCCTAGTGTCCCATTCTCTTTTTCTCTTTCAGGATACTAATGAGGGTAGATTTGTTGAAAATATAGTCTTAATCAAAATAAGCATCCCATTAATCCTTGTGGACCATCTGGATGAAGCACCAAGTTCCTGGATAGTTCTGCATGAACTTCCCAAAGCCAGCAAACTGGAGCCAGAAGAAATCCAAGCAGAAGGGATTTATAACCAGCACTGCCAGCACTTCCCCAAGCACAGGGTAATGTGGCTTGAGTGGAAGAAGAGATGTGTTCAAGACAGCTGGCACTCCAGTACCATAGCCAGCACCTACCATGTCTAGACCAGCACAAAAAAGAGCATGAAGGAGGAGGCTTCACATAAATGATTGACTGGGTCAGGCAGCAGTTCCTGTAGACTTTGGGTTTGCTGCTAGGGAGCCTGCACCTCTGGACTGACTGACACTTGCCCAGCATCTTGTTTACTGCCATGCCACACAGTCACACTTAGAGCACAAATATGAGTGATTCAGGGGTGAAGGACCATAAGACCAAGTCCCTTAGTGCACCTGCAGCACCAGCAAGATCACATTGACCATCAGCCATGCAGAAAAGAGCACACTGCCCATAATCAGAAAGGACCTAAGTTCCACTTAAGTGGATGGTCAGAAACAATAGGACTCATTCAAGGTCCCTGCTCCATTAAACTGGAGGGGAAGCTACAGTCCAGCCAGATGTGGTGGAGACCTAAGACCTTCCTTTTGTAGCTAAGCATAGAGTTAGTTCAGCAGAGAAAGTCTGCAGGAGGCAGTGTGTTGTTCACAGTTATATCCCCTATCTTAGCATCAATAATAGTGTCTAGGTTGGGTAACTGTATGTGGGATGAATCTCCAGGTGGGGCAGTCTCTGGATGGCCTTTTCTTCAGTCTCTGTTCCACAGTTTTTCTCTGCATCTCCTCCCATGGGTATTTTGTCCCCTTTTCTAAGAAGGACCAAAGTATCCACATTTTGGTCTTCCTTCTTCTTGAACTTCATCTTGTATACAAATTAAATCTTGGGTATTTCCAGCTTTGGGGATAATATCCATTGATCAGTGAGTGAATACCACATGTGATTCTTTGTGATTGGGTTACATCTCTCAGGATGACATTTTCTAGTTCCATCCATTTGCCTAAGAATTTCATGAAGTCATTGTTTTTAATAGCTGAGTAGTATTCCATTGTGTAAATGTACCACATTTTCTGTATCCATTCATCTATTGAAAGGAATCTGGGTTCTTTCCAGATTCTAGCTTTTATAAATAAGGCTACTATGAACATAGTAGAGCCTGTGTCTTTCTTATATGTTGGACCATCTTTTGTGTATATGCCCAGTAGTGGATGTTGAACATTTCTTTATTCATCATCTGGTATTCCTTAGTTGAGAATTCTTTCTTTAACTCTGTATCCCATTTATTAATGGGCTTATTTGATTCTCAATTCCATCTTCTTGAGTTCTTTGTATATATTGTATTATTAGCCCTCTTTCAAATGCAGAGTTAGTAAAGATGTTTTCCCAATCTGTTGGTTGAAATTTTTTTCCTATTAACAGTCTCCTTTGGCTTACAGAAGTTTTGCAATTTTATGAGGTCTCATTTTTCAATTCTTGATCTTAGTGCATTACCAGTGGTGTTCATGTGGGTATATGAGTACAGATGGGAGCCTCTCTCTATGTGTTTTTGTGAATGTGTGTATCTGTGTGTGCACATATGGCCATGTGTGAAGGTCTTCGTACAATATTGTATGTGTGTATGAGCACACATGCATTCACATATATGTACTTTCCCCGGTATGGGTGAGCATCTGTGTCCTCATGTTGAGTATATGTGTAGGTGTGGATGCCTGTATGAGCTATTGTGGCTGTGGTTGCTTCTGTATGTTTGAATGTGTGTGTATGTGTCTGTCTGTCTGTCTGTCTGTCTGTCTGTCTGTGTTTCTATGTATTTTCTCATACACATGTTTGTGGTTTTCTGCACATGTTTATGTTCACTTGCTCATGGAAGGAACATATTTAACAATGATTGTACCCACCTTAGGTGAGAAAGTACTATGGACACTCAGGTTTTTACCACTCTGTATCAAACAATGCATGAAGCCACCCAACTTTTTACATGTCCACCCTGGAACAAACAAAACCTGTAATTGTAAATATAAAAGTGCTCAGGAGTCTGTAGAGGCAAAAAATGTTCATTTACAATACAATCATTTGGAGGAAACCAAAGGAATGGGGTACACAAAGGTTAGAAGTAGGCTGCTGTGGCAAATCAAGGTCCTGGGGAGGCAAAAAGGGTAGCTGGGAAGTTGTGTCCCTTCTCTGTCCTGGGTAAATGGTAACAGCTCACTGGATGGTCAGAGGTTCACTGTTTCTCCCTTACAGCCTGTTTTCTTCTCATCCTCAATGCCAGCTAGCATTTTCTTTCCACCTTTGCCTAACACTGAATCAGTTATCCTTGTCTTTAGAACTTGGCCTGGATTTTGTTCTTTGAGAGATTAGAGTAGCTGTGTGTTTGCAGGTGCTTCCAACACAAGCGGAATTCACATAGCCATGGTGAGGTGTGAGAACAGGTCTGTCTCAGTGAAGTGCAGCCCACTTAGGCTCCTGATACACTAAAGCTCTGTTTCAGCAGCACTCATTACCTTCTTTTATCCCAAAATTGACTTCATGGAAATTTGGGGGAGATGAGGACCCTTCAGATATTGCTGTTGGCAGTGCATGGTAGAGCCCTGCCAGAAGTCATGTACCATTCTTCAGAAAGTTGAACTGCAGTTTCCAGGTGACCCAGTGATTCCAGAATGAGAAGTGGGTGTCCACAGAGAAACTAGGGAATATTTGGATTTTAGCAGCATTCCTTAGAGCAGCCCCAAATTGAGATTACCTCAATGTTCTTCAATCAAAGAATTAAAATGTACAATGTGGTCCAGCCCTTCCATGAAATATATTTTGGTATGAAATCATACATCATTTGGCCATGAGATCATCAGCCTTCTGTTAGCCAATCAAATCCCTGATAAAATCACCTTACAGGGATTAAAATTTTACTTTGCCTCCTGTTTGTGAAGATTTTCTAGTTTCCTGACCTCATTGCTCTGTGGTTAAGAGAGCTCCTTTTGAAGAAAACTGTTTCTCTTAAAGCAAGAGAGAAGCAGTGTGTGAGAGCAAGGGGCTGGTCCTTGCTGGGGAACTAAGCCTTTCCTATACAGCCTGGAGAACTTGCTAAGTGTGCCTTGTTGCAAGGAAAGGACTCCCATGAGTCCACTTGACTGTGCACTTTGTCAGAGTTCTCTATCTTTTCCTCCCACTGTGATCTTTCTCCATCAGACAAAAGTTAACTTTCTTTTCTACAGTAGTGCAGGTTATAGCCACTTAGCATTAATGGGAAACTGAACACATGATAGTAATGCACTCTGCTTTTCTGTGTTCATACATGTAGTTGTGTATGTTCACAAGTGTACATGTATCTGTGCAAGCACACTGTAACATACACACACACACATGTGCTTATAATCCTCGATCAAATCACAATTATCTACTGAACAAGAGCATAACAGACTGGAGGAAAGAGTGCAGTACCTGCTGAAGCAGAAGGAGTTGGTCACCTATTGGCAGTAAAACTGCAGCATCACTTGAGTGTCCTCCAAAAGAACTTAAGAGCTCAGGCTGGGAGGAGGGGTAAAATCAAGTGGGTCCCCTATATCTTTGTCCTTTTAGAGTTTCTTAACATTTGCCTGGTTCTCAGCTCTCTATATGTTGTGGATAATCCAGCATGGTATACTGTGATGCTATCATGATGCTACCCTGACAGAGTAAACACCAATAGCATCATACTACCTCTTCCAATCTGTGTTGAAGTAGACCCCATATTATTCGCAAGTGTTGCTGAAGATAATGTAGGTTAGAGGTGAGGACAGTTCCTCTCTCTGTTGTATTAGTGGTTGGCTCTTCCAAAGGCAAACAACTGGAGATTCCCCAGTTTCACAACTTGAGCGAAGTGACTTGCCAAGAGCCATGCAGGAGGAATGACAAATAACTTAAAACTTATGGAATGCAGCCCATGGGTTACCACAGCCACAGGGGTAGGCCTTGGTGTGGCATGGCCATTAAGATGACATTGGACATTGTGCTGTTATGAAATACTGCTCTGCTTCTTGCCCTCACAACCCTCTGAATCTATGAGTTATTTGAAAACACTATGGGAGCTTCCTGTCCCCCACCTGACAGTGTCTCTGGCATTCACAATATTAATGATTGATTTCTTTCAGGCATTGCTGGTGGAGCACATCCTGATTCAGTCACCACCCTGAAAAATATGTAGATTGTTGACAATGACCACCACCCTTAGAAAACCTTTGGGAGAATAAAGTTTTTAGTGAAGGTCTGTAGCCATGTATGGTACTACTGACTCTGATATGAAAACTTTAGGGAACACCATGAAGATCAAAGGCATACTTAAAGATATGGACCTTTTTTGTTCAGAGAACAAAACCATGGTAGCACTGGCTTACAGGACTCTCACTGAGGGTGGAAGGGGGCTAATTGATTTTGTATACCCTTATTTTGCCCTCAGCTTCCTGATAGGACTTATGAAGAATTGCTAAGAAGTAGATACACATTTTGAGGATTTAAGGTAGATATGACTGATTTTTATATAAATGTTTACATTTGTGATACTTTTAAGAATTTTACAAGATTACTTTAAAATAAATAATAAAATAATTACTTCTTTTTTTATTACAACAAATTGCTGCCTTTCAGTAAGAGAAACTAGCTGAGAAATTTGCCTTCTTTGCTTACACTTTGTTAATCTATAATAAGTTTCTTGGTTATGAATGTAAGTAGGTTTTTAAAAATAATTTGTTTTTTTACCTTAATACGTAATGTTATTTCCTTTAATGCTAATGATGTATTAACACATTGTTTTTATCATAATCATTTACTGGTAGGAAACTAAAACACAATCACATTGTAATTGTATACTGCTTGAAAGAATTTGCTGGGGCATATAAACAATGGAGGAAAGAATAAAGCATGCTGTGATGTGGCTGGAGAATTGTCTCTTCCATCCATCGACCATGTGTGTACATGTGAAGGTTGTGTTAGAGCGGGTTGGAACGTTGTTTCTACTCTCCACCAATTGTGTTACTTATGTATGTATATATGTGTGGAATACTTAGAGCCTGCATGTTGGAGCTTTGCTGTAACCATTTACTGTGTGAATATGGATATGTCTATCTGTAGGTCTGAATACATGTGTGTGTGTGTATGTGTGTGTGTGTATCTATGTACTTTTGAGTACATTTGACCTCTTTGGACAGAAGATAATCCCCATGGATTTGTTGAATCTTGAATTAGCACACAGGCATGAAAGAGTTGGCTGAAAGAACCACACAGTGGTCAACATATTACAGGAATAGCCTGCTCTAGACTTAATTCTTCTTCACAGAGCAGATATCAAATGCTTTATATATTATGCCAGAAGAGAGCAATAAATTATCAAAAAGCATCCCTTATGTCAATAAAGTATATTTTATGAAATACCACATAATGTTAAACCCTGTGGGAAGTAACAATTACATGGTTGGAAATTTTCAGGTAACTCCCTGACACTCAAGGACTATGTTGAGTATTGTTAGAAAATGTGAAGCCAGCTTAAAGGCATGTGCACAGAAGGCGCCATTTCAAAAGTATCCAGAGGCAGCATGATGAACTACATTCAGGGCAAAGATGTTGCCTCCCAGACCCAGAAATTCTGATGATATCCAGCTAAGAATAAAGGAATCATATATGGGATTCACTTATGAATCAGGTGACAGTACAACTGGACAACAACAACAAACATGACCTTCAGGGAGAATGACCTGAGCTTTCAACCAGTGTTGTACCTGCAGCTGATGAGATTCATGTATGAGCCTCAGATGGCCAAAACATCAATGTGAAAGACAAATTCAGCTTCTCAGATTAATCAACATTTGCTGAATCTTGGTGGAAAAAAAGAACCTAAGTACACTGCAAATTATTTACCATGCAGTCATGAATCCCACTGGAGAGAATAATGATAGATAGTATGTGGTTAATCTGAACCACAAGGATGTCTACAAATGGTCTAAGTTGGGGGTTATGTGGTGTGCTAACAGTGTATAACAGAGGAGATAATGCTCTCTTTTAAGATGGGTGCTCCTAAACTTATGGAGCATGAGGTACTGTGGACTCTTCTACATACTTGCTGTCCATTGTATGTGGCATGAAGGATGTGTCCAGGATATGAAGTGGATCATCCACAATTAAGTTAAACCCAGTGTCACAGACAGAACTTAGGATTCCTGCTCCACTCTTAAAATGCCCTTGGTAAATGATGACATATTAGAGATTCAGAGGGATCATCTCAAAAGTGTAATTGTAAAACTTTCTGTGAAATAGCATTTCAGAGAATTCTGCTGCTACTGGCTAACTGCCACTATTCATTTCTCAATGTTATAGGTCTGGGCCAGGTCATTATTAGACATACCTGTGTGGGAACAGTAAGAACTTGTATCATAGTTCAAGCTAAGAACTTAAGAAACTCACTATTTGCAATTAATGTAAAAAGTGCCTACTTGGGAATGAACAAAGCTTTAAGAGAATTAGGCTCAACAGCCATTCCACAGCCAAGGAAGCAATAGCATATCCAGGTCAGTGCTGCTGTGTGCTGGATGTGTCAGAAAAAGCAGGAGGATAGCTGTGAGTATCCACAACAAAGCATCAAGAACCCTTAGGATGCTAGAAATTATAGTCTATATTATATTGTGTACATTATATTATATATTACATTACAAAATTATTGGTGTACATCAAGAAGTGCGTCTTCTTGGGAGTAGAATTACTTGAGCAGAGGTAACATGAGGGTCCAGATAGGCAAGAGAATTCTGTTTGTACACAGAGGTGTGTGGGATACCCCTCTTGCTGAGCTTGCAGCAGGCAGGACTTCAGAGAAGGCAGAAGCACATCCATAGTGGCTCAGAATTCAGGAGAAAAAGTTCAAGAGTTAAAATTAATACTTGTTTTGATCTGTCATCTGATAATCTTTAGAGGAGATGAGTTAACTAAAGTTAAAAGTCTTTGCTCAAAAGCCTATAATACCTTTAATCCGTAGCTTTGGGAAGGCTGCACCTAAAAAGCCCCCAAAAAAGCCTAAGAAGCATTGTCCTGATAGGCTATTACCTCTAAAACTGCCTTTACACCCTGTCTTCAGGGCTGTCCACATGGTTTAGTTCAGTGCTGTGCAACTTCAGCAAGAGAACTCTGCTCATCTTGATTGTTTGTTTGTTTGATTGATTGACTGATTTTGGTTTGGGTTTGTTTGGTTTGGTTTGGGGTTTAGGCTTTTTGTTCCATTGGTTTGTGGTTTTGATATTTATTTTTCTTTCTTTTGTTCTGGTCATTATTTTGGTATTTTGCTGTGGCAATATACACTGACTATACTGATCTAGCTGATTAGAGATTCCTTTAAGCCCCTATTAAGTGAAATGGCTGCATTTTTGTGAATTAAAAAATCAGTTTCCAAGTCTTCACTTTTTAACCACTGTGTGTTGGCACACTCCTGTAGGCCCAGAATTCACAGACAGATATGGATCTCTATGAGCTCCAGGCACCATGGGCTACATGGTGAATTCCCAGCCAGCCAGTTCTACACAGTACTTTTTAGGGGGCATGGATGTCATGACCTACTCTGTGCATACCCACTTAATAATGAAAAATGTATCCATACTCTATCCTTTAGGTCATATACTTAGAAATCCCTAAAATATGGTGCAGGAATTCACATGTTTCTGAACTAGTCATGCAGACCAAATTAATGAGAGTCACAACTGTATTGTTCTAAAGCCTCTTAGGAAAGGAGTATTCATTCTGGGTGTATACAAGAAACCAGGAAATACAGAACTATCTGCCTCTCATTTCCTTGAAATACAGCCTCGGGGATAACTGTAAACTTGAAAAGATTTCCCAGATTGAGACTTCCCAGATTTCCATGTTGAGAAAACCCAGACATGTGGAGACTTGGCTTTATTCTTATCTAATATTAGTGTGGCTACACATTCAGAGCTTTTAGGGTTTTGCTTGGTTTTGGAGGGTTGTTGTTTATTTTCTTTTATTTATATGTAGCTTTCTCTGCTGGATGTCTGTGCACCACACACATGCAATTACTCCCAAGGCCAGAAGAGGGCATTTCCTTCCACCTAGAGCCAGAGTAATAGGATTGTTAACTGCCCTCTGGGTACTATTGTGGATGGACAAATGCTCTTAATGAAGAGACTTCTCTCCAGTCCCTACATTCCATCTTTGTCCTTCCAGACTTGTGTGGTTTCTCATTGAAAGAGATTACCCCAAACCAGAGCTAGAAGTTACTGGAGACCTTTATTTAGGTACAGGTGCCTGAAGATTGCATGCTAGTTTTCTTAGGTCACCAGGCACCCATGCAGTACTCTTGTGGGTTCAAGATTATGCCCTAGAATCACAGATTGTCAGGTTTGGAGGAGATCTGTCACCTCTCATGCCAGATAACCATGCAGATTAGGCATGGAATGCCTAATAATGAAATGCCCAATTAAGTAGGTCCTCTTAGGGGCAGAGGTGGAGGAAGGAAACACCATTTAAAAGTCAGCTGAACAGTGTTGGGATGAAGCTTCAAACTATTGTGCCAGGATGGAGCCTGAAACAGAGGTCACATGCCTCTAGTGGAGGGCATGCCTGTGCAAAGCTCGGAAGGGGGATCCAGCGATGGTTGATGCTGATCTTTAACCACAGTAGACTTCAGAGTGTATTGAGGAAGTATTTCTTCCAGTGGATGCTTCAGTCTTGAGAAGTTCCGCTGGAACAGATCTGATTTCTGAGACTAACAGTGAGTCAGAAACTTCATGTGTAAAGAAAACAATCCCCTGCCTCCCCAACCTGATGCTGTCAAACCATGGCTTTTAATCAGCAACTTGAGAAGTATTGAGGGAAGGGGTTCAATTACTCACTGTTGGTCAACTCTTTCTAAGCTCATGCTGACACAGAGGGGACACCTGTAAACACACAGAAAAACAGTCACCATCACATGATATAAGTCTTTTGTCCATCTGTCCATTCTGTGCAAGGAGCCTGGGGCTTACTTACTTGTAGGTCCTCAGCACAGTGCTTGACTCTTGATGAATGCTACCAGCCAGGCAGATTAACCTGGCTCTCACTACTGCCATTTGTGTAGGCAAAAAACAGCTGGACATCTTCTTTCATCTACTAAACTTTCCTGAGTATGCAGTGTGGACTAAGGCCTTTTTTCTTTCTCTTTCAGATAGACATCCCTAGTCTTGAAAGCATTCTGTAAGCCATTCTCAAGGACCAACCTTGTAGCAGCCAAACTGACTACTGAGTCTCATTTGCCCTTTGTCTTGTAGCTGTTGTCGCAGATGAATGAAGTTACAGGCCTGGAATGTAACTCAGGGGGGTGTTCAGTGTCCAGTGTAGGGGTATACCATGGCTGGGGGGAAGTCGGGAGGAGTGGATGGTTCATGGAGCACCCTCATAGAGGCAGGGAGAGTGGGATGGGATAGGGGGGTTTCTAAGGGGAGGCCTAGAAATAGAAAACATTTGAAATGCAAACAAAATATCCAATTTTTAGAAAGAATTAAAAAAATAAACCAGATTCACTTCATACTGACCTTCAAAGTTGGAAATTCCTGCAATAGAGGTCCAGCATCCCATTACCTTTGTCATTGTCAGGATACTAGTGGGAGTAGGTTTGATGGAAATATCCTCTCAAGAATATTGATAGAGTCAATGCTTCTTGTGGAGCATCTGAATGAAGTACCAAGTTCAAGATTAGTTCTGCATGAACTTCCCAAAGACAGTGGAGTGGAGCAAGAAGAAAGTCAAGTAGAAGGCATCCATTTCCATCTCCTTCAGCACCTTTCCTCAGGACAGGGTAACTTGGTTAGGTAGAAGAAGCCAGGTCCTGAGATATCTGGCCCTCATCTGCTCAGAGAAGGTGCCAGGTGTATTGGGAAAATGTGGGTGACAGGGGTGTATTGAGCAGCATGTAAAGTGAATAAGTAAAAAATATATTAATACAAAAATTATATTACATTCTTTAACAGAATGGGAAAATGTATTGCTCTACTAACTCTAGGGTGATACACTGGCAAACACTTTAACATCTAGAGTGACTAGATGTTGTACAGCAGGATACCTTTGTCATTTACATATACTGTGTACATAGCAAAGATAAATAAAATGGAGGACTTGCAGCCCAATGGACTCTGCTCACCTTTTCCAGAACTCTTGAGGCCTCTGTTCACCCAGGTCTCAGGACTCATCCAAAATGCAGTCCAGAACCAACCCTGGCCAAGTGTTCCTGGGTTCTTGGCAGATATCTGCCTCAGGCTGCAGAGGCACTAAAGGGCCAGACATGGCCTTCAGAGAACAGGCATTCTTTCAGCCATTCCAGGCGTTCTGCCATCCAAATGCAGACTTATGCAGAGGCCTGTCATCTCATAAACAATCTCTTAGGTAATCCAAAAATGGGATGTCATCCTATAGTCGTGATGTGTTGGGTAGACCATACAAGTTTACTAACATCTCTATGACTGTTTTCCTGACTTGGAATTGAATTTTGGGATGGATCATCTGTGGAGTGGTTGCTAAGAATAAAATCATTGACTAACATAAATAATACAGCTTTACATACATGGGTTTAACATTCTAGGTGCCGTGCAATTAGCTGCGGGAATTAAAAACAAAAACCAAACCAAACAACAGGAATACTAACCACAACAATTTTAAATAAAAACTGTTGAGTGCTGGGGTGAAAGGCATGTATTAACAATGAACAGCTTTGTAGGTATTCATAATATAAAACAAACAGACATACACTCCTATTGCAGTTGTATCAGTTGCAGCAGAGATTGCTGTGTGATATTGTGTGCTGCTTCCTTTCCCCAGATAGCTCAGGCCTCCAGTCCTGTACCAGGTGTGCTGGACATAAGAGTAGCCTAGTTGACCTGCCTGCTGCCATGGCATAATTCTGCAGCAACCCTTCTTTTGGTAAACAGGAGTCTGAATCCAGTTGGCCCATTGTTGGGGCATCCAGGAACCTTCAGGGCAGGAAACTACCAAGACATCATCAGTGAAATTTCAAAAGAGAAATCACATTGGGAAAACATGTGCCCTAATGGGAAGAAAAGGCCCTCAAACTTCTAATGCATCAACAATCTTCCCTTCTTCTGTTGAGCTTTGCATGGTGATATTATGTGGCTCAAGGTAGTAGTCAAAGGCACATGTCACCCCGCAAAAGCCATACATGACTACACTGTTACATCTGTGAAGTTATGTGGCATTATAGCACAGATTCAGCACATCCAGGATAAGAATGCAGAAGCCACAATGCCAAAGGGACTCCCTCCTGAACTTATGGGCCCATTACAATTGAGGTTCAACCTGACCTCAGGCCATCCCACTCCCTGCCTAGCATCCTGATTCTTATGTGTGCTATGAGTACAGTGTCATGGTACAACCCCCAACATCCTCATGCCTGGACTTGGGAATTGAGGAAGACAGTTATTGGAGAAGTGACAGCTATGAGGCTACAATGTAGTAGTGCACTGTCCAGGTTGACCTTTGCTCACTGACAGCCACTTATACAATTGTCTGTTTGTATTTGAGAAAGGAAGGATGTGTACCTTAATACTTTGAAGAAGAAAAAGTTTACAATTTTACATTTGCCCTGTAGTTGAGCCCCTATGTTCCAAAGAAATGGGAGCTTTCCTTGCAAAAGATAGGATTGTAAACCAGAGATTTTGTGAAACACATGCATGTGTATATGGAAACAATGCCCACTATAAAGGAATGGACATTAAGAAAATACTATCCATGTTTTATACAGTTAAAGGTATAGGAGAAAGATATTGGCCTCTGGGAAACAGGGAAAACCCGGGGCAGTGGCCTGTATTTCACATGAATTGGCTCAGGTGGTATATTTATTATTGAGAAGAATTTTCCACATTCATGGTCTCTAGAGATTTGGGTGCTAAAGAATTTTTTTTTTACCCATGTCAGGGTCCTAACCAACTCTTTCCATCTGAAGCACTTCACTTGTCATGAAGCAGAGAGAAAACTCTAACTTTGGATGGAGAAGTTGCCAAAGGGTATTCCCTGGGTCATATGGGAGGCTCCAGGAAAGAGCCCCCCAGAAACTGCACAATTTTGGGACAGCTATTTAGCAGGTAGGTCATGGCAGTATCCAGTGACATCATCAGGAATGCCTTCCTTGGACATTCTCTTGTATCTAGGAAAGAAGTAGAATATTCTGTGATGTCAACTGTGTTGTGGTGACAACAACTGCCTGTGGGATAGTTCTTCAGTGCCTTTTGGGTTCACAAGCAGGCATGCTTTCCAGGCTGCTTAGGCTTTTTCGGAAAGAGAATGGTGATCAAGGAGAGACCACTCCGAGTAAGAAAGGAAGACTGAAATCATTCTGGGGAAGGCACAGTGAGTCCTGGGTAGAGTTGGGGAACTTTCTGGAAGAAATAGGTTTGAGCTGGGCCTTCCAGGAGTATGCCTTACAAGCTGGAGCCTTGGGATTTCTCAATGGTAGAACAAGAGTCAAGAATTTCTGATTATTAGTTTGACAGAGAGCCAGGTACTGACAAGCCTGCAGCTACTTTTCTGGGAGCTATTTAATTTCGTTTTGAGTGGCAAAGAATGCCATCAGTAGGAACTATGAGATTAACAGTGTGTCTGTTCATGGTAGGAGTTGAAGCCCTCGTCTAGATTACTACAGGTTAAAGGAGACTCTGAGGACAAGAACAGGGAAGGATGCTACACTGGTCATGTGTGGGGTCTCAGACACTTTGGGTTTCACCACACATGATTAGACCTTGATGGTGCTAAGCAATGTGAACTCCAGGATTTACCTGCATCACATCTGATATGAGCTGACAATGATCCCTAAGTCTGTCTGTCTGAGGCAGCTTACGGATTTCAGTGCATAATACTCTCTGTAATAGGGAGTGTGGCATATGTATGATGATGGTGGTTGGGAAGAGGGATATAGCTGAGCAGAACAGCTCAAAAATTGCTTTTCTGCTCCTTCTGAGATTCACCCTGTCTCTAGCTTTTCCTCTTCCTCACCCTTCTTTTGTTGGTAACAGAATGGTCTCTGCTGCCCCTGGGCCATCCACTCTGCAAATTCATTTGTGTT
This sequence comes from Arvicanthis niloticus, assembly GCF_011762505.2. Taxonomy (NCBI): domain Eukaryota; kingdom Metazoa; phylum Chordata; class Mammalia; order Rodentia; family Muridae; genus Arvicanthis; species Arvicanthis niloticus. Next base: position 14,725,686 of record NC_047659.1, read on the forward strand.
TATTTATCTCCAGACTCTGCTAGGCAAACAGCATCCCAGAATTCCAGCATCAGTAACTGGAAAGAGATGACAAAATTGAAAGAACTGAAATTGAAGATCAAGAAGATGAGCTTTGAGGAGGAAGAAATTAGTCAAATGCTGAACCTGTACAATTATCATGATTTGAACTACAGGTAGTAATTATGCTCAGTCCCCTGTTGACTGTATTGTGCCCTCTCTATTAACCCAAGATTTCCTCTCATCAAAGGAGTGTGTCACCTCTAATCGTGCATGTTAGAAAGCCCTGACAGGTATTGAGAAGTAGGATCCTTGACCTTGAGGTACTTGGAGTTTGATTGGTTCTGTCCACAGCTGGAAGGACTTGGTCAGATTTGCTGCCTCTCAGTGTGTAAATGAAATGCCTAAGGTCATCACTGCTTTCCTCTGAGTTTGGTCCTTATACTCTGAGACTATGGCACCTCCCTGGATTTAGCTGGCATTCTAATTGTGTTTGTGAGTGGGTTGGTGTGTATGTGTGTGAATGTAGTTGTGTTTGTGCTGTTCAGGATCTGAGGCTCTGGGACCTTTGATGGGGTTTGAGGATTTGTCTGATGCACAGTTTGCAGGTCAGGATAGTGTTGAGTCAGTAGACAACCTAATTGTTCAACTGGGTACTTTGCTCTTTGTGTTTGCACTGGTGACACATAGGAATCTCCTGGGGAGGAAGTGTTATTAAGCCTCTCCCTGGAAATACTCTTCTTGTCCTCTGAGAATTCATGTAACAATAGAAACCAAGGATTGAGAGGCCTGCCTTAAAAATAAAAGAAAAGTCATCAGAAAAATCTATTGGCCCCAAGATTGTGGCGGAGACTAGGAGAAACTTCTCACAGAACTAGTGTATTCCTTCAGGCTCACACGAGATGCTCTTGGAGGTCTGCTCCCTCCATTTGGTCCCCTGGCTCTGCTGTCCTGTGCCAAGGATTATAAGTTTAATCAGCACCAATAGGCCCCATGTCCAAAGAGCAAGGGTGAGGCATATATTATTGGCTGGGGTAGTCCAGGATACAGCTGTTCTGCACATGTCCCTTAAAGAAATATTTGTTCCATGTGCCATGCCCTAACACAGGATGAACATTGAATTCGATATCATTAAAAGAAACCACGAAAAGACCATTATGAATATCCAGAAAATGATGGAGTCAGTAATTGATGCCATGGAGAAATACAAGGAGCTCATTGAAGAAAACTATTCCTACAGGTGAGTGACTGACAAAGCTGAGACCCCAGCACTAGACAGGGAATGCTTCTGTCCTTCTAGGACTTTGAACAAAAGTAAGGGCTCTGGTTCTATACTAACTGTTTCTTAAAAGGAACCCTGCCTTGAGGCAAGGGTCATGGATTTGTACCTCTTGCACTCAGGTGTCCTAAGTCTGAAGAGTGTAGAAGTGTATACGTTTGTAAGACCTTTCAGTCTTTATTCTTCCAAATTCAGGATCCTCTACATAGAAAATATTTTCACCTCGATTGGAATATCAAGCAACACTGAACTTCTATGGCTCTGACAATAGATTTAAAGATCTGGGATCCATGACAAAAATGGAAAGAGTGTATTCCTGTTGGGTCTTCTCTCCTCTGTCAGAGGGGAATTGCCCTCTACCTGCTGATGGTTTTCTAGTACCAGGGACATATAAGCACCCATGAGGAACATTTCATCTTCCTTGATGGATATAAACCCACTTGCTATCAGGCCTTACAGAAGTACTTTCAGTCTGGGGGAATGTGTCTAGTCTCTGGACGTGACCTGCCTCTACTTGGTGCTGATATGTATACTGGGGACTCTAGTCTGAGGCTGTCTAGGGACTAGGACACTTGCAGGGATGATGGTACTGGGAGGAGTGACAGGCAAACGGAAGCTGGCTGGGAATCACCATTTTGTTTGTTTGTGGTTCAGCACCAGGCACTGCCAACTCCTTAGAGAATGTTCTCAACTGAAAGACAATGTCAGGGTATTGCTGCAGAGCGGGAACAGAAATCTGCTGGTGGAGCAGAGTGAACCACAAGAGTCCTATGGAGAAGATAAGAGCTTCTGTGAGGAGGCCAACAAGAACATCTATGTCCCGGGTGCCAAGCATCAGCAGGTAGGAAGAAACTTCAGAGGCAGAGTGTCCTCATGTCTAACCAGAAACATGGATAAACCAGTGTCACTGTCCACCAACTTATCTAGGCCCTCACCTATGTCTCATCCAAGTGATCATTTATGTGATCATTTAAAAGGCTTTGTGTGGACGTAGCCTTTTTCAAAAACTCCATGTTTAGAAACTAAATGCTCTATAGGTCTTCAACCCTGTCAGAAGTCCAGAATGACTCAGTTAACTGAAATTATGGGAAAACTAAGCATAGCTTCTAAAACTTAGCCAATTTATAGAAACCACTGAACACCTGAAAAGCCCCTATACTACCGAACTTTGGAGCATCAAATCTTCAGCCTTCAGGCCCAGAGTTATCTGGCAAACCTTAGGGATGCAGAATTATTAAGGGATGATTACTCTGTCTAGGCAGATATAATCAGTCGACTATTCTGCAAGTGTGTCCTTTTCTGGACAGTAATTTGTCTGTAGATGGAAAGAGTCAATTCTTGCCTAGTGGCTGTCACTGCACAACTAGAGTAACTCCAAGGATGCTCGATTTCTTCTTAGAATCCACAACAGGAATCTGTCAGGAGCAGACAGGTCTCTAATCAAAATGAACATTAATATAGAAATATTTGTAACGTCAATTCTATGGACTTCTGACATTTTGAAAACCAACTATCCATGTAAGGTAACCTGGACTGTTGTCAGTTAACTCCTCTCAGCTATTTCTAACTAAAATATGGAAAACACCCTAACATTAAACTCAAACCATGAATTTTCTATAGTCCCTTAACTCATAGGCTAACCGTCCCAAATCAGTTTAAAAAGTTAAAGAAGGACTGGTTCTAAGCCTTGTATTCCTAAATGTGTTATAGAGGCACAATGCCCATGATAGTATCAATATTCATCTCACTTTTATATCACTATGAAGCTCATGCCAATGAAATCCTTAAATTTGAAATCAAAGTTAATTTTGTACCACTTAAGAAATTATAACTTCATCTTGATATTAATTATACAGATTGCTACCAATAGGTTATGGCTATGCAGTAAGTCCTAGCTAATCCTCCCTGTTCCAACCAAACCACTACTTTTCCCTAGAGAGGCAGAGCAATATCAACCACCTTATTCCCCAAGCCCAGGGAATAGGGACACTGGCTCTTCTTTAACTTCTTACTTTGAGAGAAAAGATCTGAGTGGATGGTTTTCAGCTGACATTCATTCTAAAGCCAAGAAAAAAGCCAGATTCAAAACTAAGTGTTTTAGTTAGGAGAGATGACAAAGGTTCTGGTTATTCAACAAAATGATGGACTGGGTATTAGGACTATCTTGTACCTCACTGGTACAATTAGGAATGATTATGCACTAATCATATTTTGGGAGAAAAGTTTTATTTTAACAGGAAGGGTGATATGTAGGAGGAGAAGGGGAAGGAGTACCTAGAGGAAGAGATGGAGTAAGGAGAGGAGAAGATGAAGGAGAGGAGAAGCTAGGTGATGAGAGAGAGAAAGAGAGAGAAGGGGGGGCATGGAGTCAGATGTTCACGTGTCTCCACCAGTCAAAGATAGTTCATATATCTAGGTTGGGTATTGGGTTACACTTCTGATTGAACATTACCAAACTTATTAAGCCTTTGATTAACATTTTAAAAATCCTATAAAAGCCAAAAAGAAAAGGGGGCATGGGATAGGGGTTTTCTAGGGAGAGGAAATGGGGAAAGGGGATGGCATCTGAAATGTAAATAAAATATAAAATAAAAAATTTAAAAAATTAAAAAAAGGAAAGCAAATGCTCTTGCTCTTCTTGAGTCTGCATTTTTAAGGGTGATGGGTTGGCTACACACCACACCACTGCATGCCACTAAGTTTGAAGGGTGCTAGGTGGAAGCCCTTCTTTAGCATAGCACAGGGCTTAGAAAGATGAAGAAAAGACCTGTATCTCATTTGCTTTACAAGGATCATGTGAGATTCCAGGTAGGAGGAAGTTTTCAGGGATGAGAGCATAGTGGAAATGACAAGTAAGTGGATCTCACTGTTGCCTTTGGCAGATGTTGTTCTTCTTCTCCCTCTGCCCTTTTCCCTCTATCTCAGGTTGGTCTCTTCAGGCTTCATAGATCTTGATCCACAGTGACAGATCCTCAGTAGCAGCTTGTCAGGCTTGTTTTCTCTGAGTGCTGCTATAGAGGTCATTGTTCCTGGGCCTCACAGTTTGGCCTTACAGTCTAAAGCTGGCTGGATGAGCAGGGATGTGGGAACAGATTCTCACAAGCTGAGGTTTCTTTTGAGAGATTTGAGTCTTCAAAGAAAATTTCTGCATATATACCCACCCCCATTCTGACCATGAAAAGTTTTCTCTAGGGTTTTTTATTTCTCTAGGAAGAATAGCAGTGATGTAGGTCTCACTTGAAACATCTGCTTTGCCTAGACAAATGACCTTTTCTTCAAACATGACAGATTCCTCATTGTTTTCTGCTCACTTATGATTTTTGGTGTTACTGTGTGTGTGTGTGTGTGTGTGTGTGTGTGTGTGTGTGTGTGTGTGGTGTTAGTGTGGTGTTAGTGTGTTTCTTCAGACATGCAGCTGTGTGTGTCCTGAGATGCCAAGTTTAATGAGAAAAACGTTCTGAGATTTCAGTTTGTTTCCATGGAGCATCAAATACAGCAGTCAAATTATTCTGCATCTCCACCTAGCTCTCAAGAGAAACAGGACACAAAATATTCTTGTGATGTCAAATTTTCAAATGATTAGGGGCAAAACTATTGATTCTCATTGAAGTCCTTTGGAGCAAATCAAAGGAATATGGTACATGGAGGTAAGGGAAAGATTGTTGTATAAAATCCATGGGTTTATGTCTCTTTTCTGCTCTTGGTGAGTTGTCAGGGCCCACTGGAATGTCAGGTGGCTCACTGTGCCTTCTTAGCATTCCAGGTTGTTTTCCTCATTGTCTGCTACCATTTCCTTTCCAGCTACTTTTGCTCAGTAAAGGTTTGCCTTCAAGTTTGTCTTGGATTTTATTCCTTGAGAGATTGAGTTGCTTGGAGCTGTATCTGCATCCAGCAGAAATCCAAGGGATGTGGTGCAAGAACAGGGATGTTTCAGGAGCCCCTTGAGGCTCAAGATCTCTAAAGCACTCACTGTGTGTTATCTGTGTAGCATTCTGCAACTACTGGTATTCAAAATAATTTCCTCTCAGATAAAATCAGCATCAATGGCGGTTGAGAATAATGAGGACCTTCAGACAGGCCTGGTAGTATAAAATCGGGTAGGTCTGTGAGAAGCCTTTTGCAGAAAGTGGAAAAGAAGTCCCCTTTTACCCAGCGAATTAGAACAAGTAGTAGATGTACACAGAGCAAATAGGGCACATCAGGGTTGTAGTGGTCTGCAGAGCAGCCCTGAAGGAGAAACTATCCAGATGTCCATTAGCTAAAGAGTGAAAATGCACCATTTGGTACAGCCTTTCCATGGACTATTGCTCAGTGTGAGATAATCCAAACAAGCATTTGGCACTTCAACTAGTCAGCCTTATCTTACTCAAAATATCCTTGACACAGTCAAATGATGGGGAAAAGTTTTACATTTTTTCCTAGTTATGGGGAATTCTTATTATTCTGGGCTCATAGCTTTGAACACCAAGTCAGTCAGGCTATGGTAAAGGGAGCTCCTATTGGAAGAAGTTGTTTACTTGGGGACAAGTCTGAAACAGTGAAGAAGAACAAGAAGCTAATATACCACCAACATGTGATCCTGAGCTGGGAAACAAGCCTAGTCTACACAGCCTTGGAAACTTGCTAAGGCAGATTAGATAATAAGCCAAGAAGCCTGATTCCAAGTTAGGTTTAAGAGAGGAAAGCATATCATTGACTGCATTGTTCATATGCTATGCCACTATGTACCTATCCCATTCAAGATTTGATATTTTTATACCTGAAAAATATACTGGGCAATTTTTATATTAGCCATAACTGGGAAACTAAATTGGTCACTGCAATATATCATGCTCGTATTGTGTGAACACATATATTTTGTGTGTTTGAGAGTGTGCCCTACAAAACCCATAGACATACAGGTGTATGTTCTGTTTCATCATGACCATCACCTTATAGTTCAGTGGAGTAATTTTCTTTAACACACTCTCGCTGATTATAGGACCAGAGCAGTGCCCATGGATTTCATGGGAGATGGTTTCTCTGGGTATTTTCAGATAAAGGGACTGACAAGTGGAACACAGGCAGGTTCCTGCACTGGAGAAATAATCATAGTCTTCAATTCTTGGCAGGTTTTTTATAAGACATCTACATGGTTTTCTAGGTAACTCTCATGTTTCTTGAACTCAGATTCAGACATTGCTACAATATTACTACTCAATATAATATACATGAACTACTGGAAAAATATAATTTTTTTACACCAGTAGAGTGTGTAGTTCAGAGTTCAGTTTCTAGCAGTTTTTAAAAGCTGAGAAAACGATAAAGCCTGGGTACTCTATGACACTTGGGCATCAAGAAATGTCCTCAGCTGATGGGTCATGCTGGACTGTCCAGCTGAATAGAACTGGTGTTGGAGGGAGAGCTGAATTGACAAATCCTTACCAGGTCTTTTGCCCTTCCTTCCATAGGTCTAAAATGTTCCTGCAGAAACTCAAACATCGTTCAGACCAGGACAAGATCTCCCACCAAGAGAACTGCTGTGTGATGTGCACTGAGTGTGTGCAGCAAATGCACCACTATGGCATCTCATCCCTAATCACCATGGCAATCGTGGGCTGCAGTTTCTTCTTTATATTGCTTTCTTTGGCATGAATAGGCCTTAATTTCATCTAGCCACTAGCCCAGCAAGAGTGCACATTTGGAGGAATTCAGGGCAGTGCTGAGGCACATCAAGAACTGCTGAGCATACAGGAAGAGTAAGAGTGTACATTTTTCTTGCCCTGATGAAGAATAACTTCATGGATATCTGTCAACAAACTTGCAGACTTTAAGCCAAAAACTGTAACATGTCTTATGCTCAGTCTTGGGAGGACATATCAAAAACAGACTCCAAAAAGAGAAGACCTGCTTACATTTCTCTTGAAAAGATTATTTCCATCAATAACTGCTTTCTTACTATGTTGCCAAGGCCAGCCACAGGCTGTAAGTCTGTGCTGCAAAATGAGCAGCCAAAGAATGCTGCTTCCCACAGTTCTGAAGTTTAGATTTTGGTTTGAGTTTTTCTAACTTTGGTTATTTGTTTTATCTTGTTTTCATTTGAAGTTTGTTATTGATTTATTGTTGTTTTGTTCTTGTAATTGATTTGATATTTTGATAAGCCTATACACTGTACATATTGACTGCTTGGTTTCAGTCACTTTTGAGTAAATTGAATGTAGTCTTATGAATGAAAGAGTGATCTTTTAACTCTTCACTTATAAGAACTTTCTTTATTCAGGTGTGGTGTCACCATGTTGAAATTCCACACCTATTAGACAGAGATGGATGTCTAAATTCTCCCAGGGCTTGGGCTTTTTAATTACTTCCTGATCTGGTCTGTCCAGGTCAGCGAACCGGGTCTATCTAGCAAGAAAGAGAGTGTGTTGGGATGGAGGGGCAAGAGGCACAGAGAATGGAGACAAGACTGAGACTCTGATGAAGTCCCATTTATTGCAAGGAAATTCTGGGTACTTATATCCTTTACCAGGTGGCTTACAGGCATGGACAAGCAGAGGAACACAGCTGAAGGTGCTTTTCATGTGAGCCTTGCAGCTGGGGACAATAAACAGCAAAACAAGATATGTAAGCAAAACAAGATGTTTATCAGAGTGTGCTCAGCTGTTGTAGGCTGTTTGCAAAACAAGTCTCTTGTGTTGGTATATTGCTCAAATGGTTGCAAAGAGGGTAGCCACTTTTTGCTAGTAGTTGGCTCCCAACAACTTTCCAGCCAGACTGAGCTACAAAGGTGTTGGGAGCCCACCCCTAGCAAAAAGCAGCTATTCTCTTTGCAGCCTTCTTGGGCCATATATATGTAGGTTGATCCTTGTCCACCCTAAATAAAGACTTGTTTTTCTAGGCTGATATTTTTGCAAGCAGCCCACAACCACTGAGCACACTCTGAGAATCATGTTGTTTTCCTCAGACATACCCTGGACTTGTTGTATAGTGTCCCCAGCTGCTAGGTACTTGTGGTTAAGTGTCTCCAGCTGCACTCCCCTGCTTGTGCTTATACACACATAATTGTGTTTCAATAAAAGAGACTTGATCAGAAAACTGTCTTGTCTTCATTCTTTGCATCTCTTGCCCCTGAATCCCCACTTTCTTCCTTGTAGAACCCATTGATTGACCCTCATGGCAGGTCACCTGGCAGGCAATATGGGGCAGTGAGAACAAGAGGCTCCTTGAGGGACATTATTGAAAGAAGGGTCGTCGACAGGAAATTCACAAATGTAACAAAGGTGGTCTCTGCTGGAACCTGCTGCACTGACACTGGTAAGTCATAGTATGAGAATGGGGCAAGAAATAAGTCAGCATGACCTATATGTGGAATAGATGAGAAATGCTTTAAAGACGAAAGGAGTAAGGGTGAAATTCAGCATTTGTTGTCATTTTTTGATTTCATTAAAGACTTATGTCTGTGGATTCCTCAAGAAAGAACTATTGATGAGAAAAGATGGCATAGAGTTGGAGATGCACTTAAAGAATTTTACAGGCCATTTGGGCATGAGAAGGTCCCAGTTACTGCCTTTACATAATGGAACTTGATAAATGAAATGATCTCACAAAGTGTCTGTCGATAGTGGTGGTTGTTGAAGAGGGTGAAAAAAATTAAAAGACAGTGAAAAGAAAGAAAAAAGAAAGGAAAGAAAAAAGGTTGATTCTTCCAAGGAAGATATAGATTTAATTTCTCTACATAGTGATGATGAGCAGGGAGGGACCTCTCCAAGGTCATCCAGTAGGCCCCAAAATTTGGATCAGACTTTAGAGACAGAGAATCCAAGGGGGAAGGAAGCCAAACCAAATAGAGTCCCTCAACCCAAAGAGAGAAATGACTTAGCAGTTCAAAGAAAAAAGATAAAATGCATATACCCAAAATTAAAATCCAAAATAAGACCAAAGGATGATAACTATTTGTCTGAGTTAGACTCCGATAAGTTGAGCTCAGGTACTGAGTCACCTTCAATGGTGTTCTTATTCTTCCCCACTGCTTTGACCAGCCATGTCTTTTGTGCTTCCACATGAACTTTAACATTGTTTTCTAATTCTGTGAAGAATCAAAATTGGCACCTTATTCACATTGCATTTTGTTTATAGATTACTTTTCATAGAATGATCATTTTCACAATATTAATCTTACCAATCTCCAGTTGTGGGAGATCGTTCTATGTTCTAGTGTGGTCTTCAATTTCTTCAGTGTTTTAGTGTTCATTTCAGATGGCTTTTATGTCCTTGGTTAGGTTTACTCCAAAATATTCTCTTCTTTAGGCTGCTGTGAACGGTTTTGTTTCCTTGATTTTTTTTCCTCAGTATATTTATCATTGTTACATATGCTGGCTAGTTTATGGTCAACATGTCATAAGCTAGAATCAGTTGGGAAGAAAGACCCTCAATTGAGAAAATGCCTCCATAAAAGTGGCCAACAGGCAACTCAGACTGTTTCCTGAATAATTATTGATATGGATGGGTCTGGCCCACTGTGTGTGTTGCCAACCCTAGGCATTGTTCTGAGCTGTAAAACAAAGTAGGCTTGATGAGGAGTGAGCCAATAAGCATTGTCCCTCCATAACATCTGCTTCTGTTTCTGCTTCCATGTTTCTGCCTATGTTTAGAACATAGTCTTCATGCTGACTTCCAGGCAAATGAATGTTGTTGAAGAAGCAGAACCTAAACATAACAAGTGGATCATAACAACCACATAATACAGTATCATGGTTTCAAAGTGAGCATCACAGCAAAGTGGTCACCACAGGAGGTCACAACAACATGTGGTCGTAATTATCTTTAGAAGAAACAAAGGCATTTTTGCCATTTTGGAACAGGCATAGTACACAGCCCTTTGAGTTAAGGTTATTTATTAGGTATAGGAAATTCGAGAAATGTATTTAATCATAAACAGCAACGAACATGATATTTCTTTAGTATAAAATTGTTTTCAAGCCTAAGATGGAGGCAGGCTGGTTTATCAATATTATCTAAATGGCTATTTGTTTTCTAGGAGAGATTTGAAAGGGTGTGATTTCAGATACAAGGAAAGGGAGAGAGGGTCTTAGAAGAGTTGGTGGAGCTGAAAACAATAAGTATTGTATAAAAAAACATTTTCAATAAATGAAAACTAGAAAAAGGAAGAAAAACTGGCTGCATTCTTTCAATTTGAAATTTGAGTGAAGCTAACTTCACAAATAAAAGATGAATTAATATGGCAAAAGAAATTCTAAGACTGCATGAAATGATCTGTAGTGACCACATTTAATGAGGTTTACAGTGAGAATTAGAAGTAAAATGTAGAGCAAATAGATGTAGAAAAGTGTGTGAGAAAATCTAAGGATTAAGACTAAGTGGTAATTATTAAAGAAACAAGTGCAGTTAAGAAACCTAACAGCAAAACCCTGAAAGTTTGAAGTGGTGGGTAACTCACTGCACCCCCAACATTAAAATCAGAGGACAGTAGGTGGTTTGCTCTTTCCTTCAACCATGTAGGTATAAGGGAAAAAACTCTAGAGAGTTGGCAAAAACAACTTTACTTGTTGAGCCAACAAACCACCTGATCACCTCAGTCACAGAACTGAAGAAGCTCTGTGTCTATCCTGAAGTTCATGTGTATATCTGTCCATCACTCATAAAGAGGTTATTCTTTTTAATCTCAGTTTTGACAATACCAGTCTTGAGATGCACAGGATTACTTGCTCCTCAGTCTTAGAAGTCACACTGTTTAGGGGAGATTCACCAGAATCAGTTAATCATCTGAATAAACATTTTCTAATATACTGTGGGATCTACTATGGTAAAAGTGCAACATCTATTTGTAGGGGACAGTTCTGATGTTAAGGTCCTGTTCTCAATTGTTTGTTGACCTGTCAGTAAAAAATGCCATGGGCTAATTGCAGAGCAGATGGTACAGGTCATTGGAAGAAATGCGGACCAAAGGAAGGGGCATGAGAATTGGAGAAAGAAGAACAACACAACAGTGTGAGGTATCAAAAATAGGCCACAGAGTCTGCTCCTACAGGCAGGTGGTCAGGGGCATTTACCAGGGAACAGATGTGACTGAAAGGCTAAAATGTAAGGGAGGTGGAAGAGGTAGAAATAAATCGACAAAGACACCCTTTTCCAGTCTGAAGATATTAAAACCCCTGGAGACAAGTAGAAAATGAACAACAGTGTGTGTGTGTGTGTGTGTATGTGTGTGTGTGTGTGTGTGTGTGTCTGTCTGTCTGTCTGTCTGTCTGTCTGTGTTTTAGACTCAGATTTAAGGGAAGCTGGGAGGGTCCTGGTATCAGAGTCACTTCCCAGAATAAAGGCAGAAGGTAGAGCAAAGATACAAGCAACATCTGCCATCCCTCTCACTTGCTAGCCTTTAATGGAAATGTTCACCCCACAGTCCTGTGTCCTCTGCTGCAGGCTCCATCCCTCTGGGCTTGTCGGAAGCTTAATCTAAACACTGTTTTGATGGCACTTCAACATGATTTATTTACCACTTCTACCACTCAGAGTGTTCTCAATTCTGCATTTCATCTGATAAAGCCTAATCTGCACTGTCATGCAGGATGAGACATGAGAGATCTGCTCCAACCCTGACAATAAGAGATCCTGAGGCATGATAAAAAACCCACTCTAATACCCTACCTGGAGGCCTCAGAGTTTAAACAGTGAACATGCCTGCTCCAAGTATGTCTCAAGGTCTCAAGAATCTTCTCTCTTTGGTTGGGTGTGATCCAGTGCAGCTAATACAGCACACAAATAAGGAGAAAAGTCCAGGCAGGGGCTAGATAGATGGCTGATTCATTTGATAATTTGTTTTTCAGAGGACCTTAAGAGTGATGATTAACAATCCTCTGTCACTTCAGTTCCAGGTGGAATCCACTGGCCTCTTCTGGCCTTGAGAGAATTGCATGCATGTAGTGTACAGACACACAGCAGGTAAAACGCCCATACATATAAAAGAAATAATGCAAAAACAGAAACAGCACACTAATCAAATTTAAAAAAAAAACATCAAATACATTGTCCAGGCCAAGAGAACAAAATCATCATCAGTAGAACAATAACACCACCAAAACAAAACAAACAAACAAACAAAAACACAACATCTCCCAATAGGTCTTGGAATTCATGATCTCTGCTGTGCAGTTATAAGTGATGCTACCTTCCAAGGAAACAAGAGGCATACAGCTCTGTGGTTACTAATTTTTTGATACTCCCTTAGAAAATAATTTTATTTCTTGGGATATATTAGAGAAACACTCCTATGTTTCTCCTCTGTTTTTTCATCAAGAGCATCTACAGAGTAGTCCATTTTGACATAGCTGAATTTATGACCACAAAGATACAGCATGGATGTGTTTTTCAGCATGAATTTGGGATCCACAAAGTGTGTCACACTATCCATATCATAAACACAATTCTTTGTGTAGCTCTGACTGGTTGGGAACTAGTAACGAAGTGTAAGCCACATTACACCTGAAGAGGTCCATTCCTACCTGATACTTCTGCTGTTACAAGACTGTGAAACACACATGAAGACTGATGGTTTTTATGAGATAAAAATTAGAGATTGCCTTTTTATTCATAAAAATATATTAATTTTTTAATACCAGCTTAAAGTGGAGGAGTCAAAGTATACTGTACACAGCCTTAGCAAAACAGCAAATTATAGTAACAAAAAATAATAACAAAATTTCAAATGAAAAGAAAGAAAACCAAGTACTCAAGGCAAGCAAAATTCTAACCAAAACCAAAACAATTATTAAGCTAAGCAGCATTCCCTTGCTATGAATTTGCTGCACTAACCTATAGCCTGTTGCTGGCCTTGGAAATATAGTACAAAGGCAGTCAGCAATGGTAACAATCTCTTCAAGATGAATGTAGGTATGCCCCATTGGGGTGGGGGTTTGCTGTTGGACAATTTCTTCCAAGGCAAAGCATGAGTCATATTACAGACAATACCTCAAAGTCTTTAAAATTTGCTTGACTGATCTCCCTGAAATTATTGTTGATGATCCATGAGGACAAGCAAAAATTTACATTCTTGGGCTCCTCCTGGATGACCAACAGATCTTGATGTCCCTCAGCACTTCTGAAGCCTTCCAAACATGCCCTCTTGCTGGACCAGAGGCTAGACAAAATAAAGGCCTTGTGACATATAGGAACCCAAAGAAAGGAAGAAAATGCAGCCCAAGTTTGCCATGGATATAGGGATGCGATGCAATGGTGGTTCATTGCTTTGCACACTCAGTGCTCCTGGTGAAGAGTTGTGTCTGAGGGAGATCTTGACCTGTACTGGGCCCTATTTGAGCTTCTGGTGAAATATTTTGGACCTAGGGGAAGAAGAGACAAAGGCCTTATGAGAGCCTGCCATGTCAGTTATCCAGCAAACACCAGGCTTATTCAGCAGGACAATCTATTATGATCTTTGAGCTAAGGTCATTCCCTGTATTCCCAAAGAAGAAGGGCCAGAGAACACCTGGGACTGGAATTTTTTCTCAGATTTAATAAATGCCTTGAAAGTGAACTGTGAACTACACGCTGTGCTAAATAAAAGGCCACATGTCTCCAATAATCCATATATAATGTATTGAAAAATAACTGTGTAGCAATGTCTGAATGGAGCACTATACAGAGGCCTTCAAGGGAGCCTAGCCACCATTTAATTGAAGGCTGTTATTATAGCTGGAGTGCAGGAACCTGCCTGGGTTCCACTTGTGCAAATCTCCATCTGTGAATCCCCAGAGAAACCATCTCTCAGGAAATCCATGCTCACTGAAGAGATACTATAATCAGCAAGAGTGTGCGGCATGCAAATCTTCCCAAGGGAAAGCATTGAACTTTAAAAGGGATATCAAAAAAAAAAAAAAGAAAGGACACCACTATGCTTATACCTACTCTAGTATTATTTGTGGGGAGCCTGTGGACCCCTACTTCTTGTTCTGTGGCTTGTCCTGCAGGGCAGTAAAAAGTGTCTGGGAGATCACCTGAAAGAGAGAATCGACAAAAACAGCCAAATGCAAAGGATGATTTGCCTATAGTCTGATCAAATCCTAATTTTTACTTTTTCACACAGGTGTTATAAACATATAAAGGCAGAATGTGGGAAAGGGGAAGGCTTAGGACTCTAGTTTTTCAGGGGAAGTACAGGGTATCACCTGGGCGAAGGTTCAGGGAACAGGCCACTATGACAGTCTATATTCACTTGTCCTTATCTAAGTTGGTACTATCTACCAAGGCTACCTATCCACAAGGTCTATGAATATCCAGGCTGATAAATTTCCATGAAGACTACTTGTTTACAAGATCTTATAGCCATCTGCTCAGTGTTTTTCCACAGAAACCAGGACTTTGTGTTAGCAGGCTGACTTAGACCTATGGCTGATTTTAGGCCTTCAATGTATAAGCAAGGCTGCCCCTGACATTTCCTCCCTTCTCCAAGTATAGAAAGACCGTGGCAATTCCAGTCTTGCAAAGACAGGAATAGAAGCTTGACCTCCAGTAATTAAAGGGGACCCTGTAATGGCTCTGATCCTCCTGTCATTGTCCAGTGAGGCATGAGGGCCAGACCTATCCAGATGTCTTTTTCCTGGAGATGAGATGCTTTTAACATTAACCCCTATGCAATCAGGCTTATCCCTCAGGGAACCCAGAAAGATATTTTTAATTTTTATTTATATTCCCTTGCAGTGCTTAGCCTCGCAGCCTAAGCAAGAATTTAGATAGCCAGTCAGAGGGAGTTCTGGGTGGCTCCTCTCTGCTTGGTATAGGGGTGGGAGTCCCCTCTTTTAGGTTGAGTAGTGAATACCCTGGATAGTGTAACAACTTTGTCCTGTGTCTCATGGTCTTTCATAGCTAACTTATGATAATGTATCTGAATAGATTTTGCTATCAAATTATCTACCTTTTGTTTCACAAAGTTAGTCAGCCTATGTAAGGCCCAGAAACCAAAAGGAAAAAGTAAAAATATCCCAAGTAATGGTCTTAAAATGAAAGGAAGTAGGGTTAACAATCATGAAGGGGTTGAAAACCAATTCTTGTACCAGCTCTCATCTTTGTCCCTCATGTTCTTTTTAACCATCCCTGTCTTCATCTATGTAAAAGCAACATTCATCTTTAAGGGCTGTACAAAGTCTAGGCCTGTACACAGTCTTTTCTATTGTAAAAGAGTAAATCATGTCCAATAATGTCCTTTGCATTTTTGAAGGATCACTTCAGACAGCGAAAGGAGGGATTTCTACAGATTAATGATGTCAATCTCTAGTCTTTATTATGAAAGACTCTAATTACAAACAGTAAAATAAAAGCCTTGCTTTCTGTCCTGTGAGAGGGCTGGACCGGAGCCTCTCTGAGTGAGGCACCATAGAGCAGGCAGTAGGACCTGGGTCCTACATAATTCCAAAAGTGACATCCTTAGACACCTCTCCATACCATAGAGCTGGAAGGGGTGGTGGTCATAGGACCAGGAGCTCCTCTGCCTAGAGTGATAGGGTAGCATTGATGGCTTGGGAGGTAGAGCAGAGGGAGAGGCCCTTGAAGAAGCAGCCAGGAAGGTCACTTCCTGCCTGGGCACCTGTACCCATGACCTGAGTGTTTGAGATGCAGCTGCTCCACTTGCTGCCACTATATGGTAGGCAGGTGAGAGGAAGAGTGCTGTGTGAAAGTCCCTGGGCCATGGAGGGACTCTGACCTGGAGATTCTGGAAGAAGCTTGGTCTCTGTGGCCATTGGATTCTGAAGACCAGTAGATGGCCAGTTATAAGAACCCAGGTGAGTTGTCCTCAGTGGTCAGTCAACCAAACCCACTGCTTTCCCACCAGACTAGGGAACCATCCTATGTGACACTGGGGTGCCTGGACTGTTGCCCCTTGCCCTCTAAGAGGCTCATACTCCCTTTTGAGAATGAGAGGCTGATGTTCAGGTTCCTAAGGGTCATTTAAATAGGACACCAAATCCTTGGAGATAACGTTGGTCTCACGTGTGCAGCTGTTGTTGAGCACCCCTTTGTGCCCCATATCTCACTCTGGTTCCAAGAGTACCATGTCTGCTTCATGGTTGTTCCGCACATGGGTGGGCCTCTAAACACAGGGTTAGGAAGTTGTAATGAATGAGGGAAGGACTAGGAAAGGGAATCTGAGGTCACATGGCATGATTTGGGAAGGGTGGGCTGGCCTAAATATGAAATTATTTACTTTTAAGTGTTGGCAACATCGGTTCTGTTTGTTTAATAAAGGTTTATTGGGTTGAAAAACTCACCTGTGGGTTATGTGGAGCCTAGGTTTGTAGGATAAGACCCATCCTGGCCTACCAACACCCTCCTCCTTGTCCCTAGAGATTTCAGGCTAAAGACAAGAAAGCTCATGAGAAAGCACAGTGGGCCAAGTTGTGTGTCTGACACCTGGAACAGACAGCATTGCCTTCGTCCATGTTAATAAACTGATTTTTACAACAACAACAAAACCCAAAACAATAAAATCTGTAAAAATATGGAGAGAGCTACCATGTTCTTTCTCTCTATGAGTAATTTACCCTTGTAGCAGTGACTTGAGAGCAGACAATACCAGGAGCTCTGCTGGGAGGTGACAGAAGATTCCAAGATGTGGTCAGACAGCTTAACCGAAACAGGAAGTTTCAGATTCAGCGAGAGACCTGGGCTAAAGGGACTGTGTCACAGAAAGACTACAAAACCACATGTAGTTAACTGGCCTCTCAGCAACCCACCAATATACATATTGGCACAGACATGCATATCCCCCTCCCCCAGACTCACCAGAAATCATAAGTGAGCAGGAAACAATAAGACCTCAAGACTGGAGAAACCATTGAATGTAGAAAAGCTGATGTTTCAAGTGAGACCCAGGACTCTGCTATCCATCCCTTAGGGACTAAAAATGCTTAGTGAGCAGCTTCTTCTGCAGACTAGGTTGAGAGAGTTTGAGAAAGCTTTCTCTTGAAGCCTCACATCTCTCCCACTAACCCTGAGCCAGAGAGAAGCCTTTCTTCACACATCCCTGTTCATCCAGTCAGCTCCTGGATAGAAGCTCCAGGAGAGAACCCTAGCAACATTGACATGAAAAAGGACTGACAAGCTGCTACTCAGGCTCTGTCACTGTGAACCAAGGTCTAGACTGGGTTAAGAGACCATTTTGCAATGCAGGGGGAAAGGGAGAGAAAATATACAAAATGCACCCCCCCCCCAAAAATAGACAATGAGAACCACACATTTTGAAATTTCACTGGGCTCCAAGACTTACAAATGCTTCCTACCTGTGACCTCACATGACCCCTACCAACAAATGAGCTGCAGTCCCTGACTACATCACTCAAAGCTCTGTGCTCCAGTCAAGGAGGCACGTAAAAGGAACCCCTGTAGCATAATGGCATGTGGGTATGTAATGTGTGTTCACCCTATCTATCTTAATGAACTGCAGTTTGTAATTGAGTAGGAGGGGTTGCTTGCCAATCATGCAGTTTCCTGAAAGAGGCTAACTCCACAGAAAGTTTTGTAAATGATCACAGAACAACTTGATGAGACATAGGAGAGTGCCTGGATAAGGTGGAGGATGGTTCTATGGGCTTGACTCTGTTTATTAGTCATAAAGGCAACCTGCCCCTGATGTTTCATGCATCGTACCTATTGCTGCTTGGTACATAGGTCATAGATCTTCATGTTGGCCTCCTCACAGTGCCGTGTTGTTTCCACACAGCACCCTTCCATGTTATCTCTGGCCCTGAGGGAGTTATTAAGTCTATGTCCTCAGCATTGAAAGCAAGAAACTCATAAAGGAAGGCAAATAGTTTGGAGGAGAGCCAAGAATCCCTCTTTGTTTCTAATGTCCTTCCTGCCATCCATGATAAGCACTTTTCCCAATAGATCATAGCATCTACATATGCAGTAACTAAAGCATAGTGGTGTCCTGATATTTGATAGCAGGTCTTTGTTTTCCACCATATATTTGGGCTATAATTCTTGGGTCCAAATTGTTTCAGTTACAATAACTGCTGAAGCCCCTGTGTACCTGGGTCCATGTTTAATGAAGATTTCCCACCCATCTAGATCATTGCATCAGAATCTTACATGAAATGTGGGGTTTCTATTAGGTCTAGACTGATCTCTTTCATTATGCTTGTTTCCAAATGCAGTTACAGATGAGCATCTGTGGGTCATCAGCTGGCAAGATGTTAGCAAGATTGATGCCAGGAACGTTTTCAAACCAGACTCAAGGATGGTTCACATGTGCATTAAACAGCCAGGGTTCTCATGTTCCTTTGAGAAGAGCCTCAACTGCATGGGGTGAATGTAAGTATAAGATGCTAACCCAGAGTTAACTTCTCTGCTTCTTTCACTAGAATACTGGTAGCCACCACAGCTCTTAGAAAAGTGGACAAGCCAGACAGTACATGGTCCAATAGCTTAGACAGGTGTAGTACACTGTGATTCCATGGCCTAAAATGTGTGGTTCCACACCCTTTGCAGTAGCTTTTGTTTCATGGGCCTGTAGATGAAAAGGTTTGGAGGTATCTGGAAGTGCTAGTGTTGGAGCCAAAATCACCTGTCTTTAAAGCCTAAAAGATGATTTGTGCAGACTCATTCCAGATTAGAGAAACAATGGCCTCATTTGTGCTGGGAAGTTTTTGTTAGGAGGGTGTTAATGATTCCTTCTATTTCTATAGGGGTTATTGGACTGTTTAGGTAGTTTACCTTATCTTGATTTAATTGGGTATGTGGTATCTGTCTATAAAATCATCCATTTCATCTAGATTTTCCAGATGTGTTGAGTATAAGCTTTTCTAGTAAGACATGATAAATTTTTAATTTCCTGTTTTTGTTATATCTCTCTTTTCATTTCAGATTTTGTTCATTTGGGTACTGTCTCGGTGCCCTTTATTTAGTTTGGCTAAGGGTTTATCTTTCTTGTTGATTTTCTCCAAGAACCAGCTCTTGCACTTGTTGACACTTTGTATCTAGCTCTTTGTTTCTATGTGGTTGATTTCAGCGCTGAGTTTGAGTATTTCCTGCTATCTACTCCTCTTAGATAGGTTTGCTTCTTTTTGTCCTAGATACCTCATGTATGCTGTTAAGTTGCTGGGAGAAGATGACCCCAGATTGAGTATGAAAGCACTCAGTGCTGTGAATTTCCCCCTTAACACTGTTTTTCTTGTGTCTCAAAATTTTGGGTATACTGCGTCTTTGTTTTCATTGAATTATAGAAAGATTTTCTTTATTTCTTCGCAGTGATACTGGTTATAACAATCCTTCTGTTTCCCTGGATAGGTAGACATAATGGAAGACAGGCAGGCTTTGTGGTACAAGGGGAGGATCTTACTCAGTTGCAGAGAAATGTGCAAACTGGAAGAATCATTGGGATCAGGCAGAGCAGGATGGATGCCATTGATGTTGGATTCTGTAGGGTTCTCAGCTGGTATAGGTATTGGGATGGGTTTCTTATCTATGTCCCTGGTTAGAGCAGATCTCCTGGGAGACAAGCAAGCTTGGAGATCCAGTGTCAGGATCTACCCCAGTTGCAGATGGAGGTTTAGACCTGAAGGATGATGGAGTTCAGAGAGTGGGGATACGTCCTGAATCAGCTGGGCTCTGTGGTTATCCATGCTTGGGTGCATATTCTGGCAGGTGTCTCACATGTGTCTCCGATTACCACAGAGCTCTGATATACAGGAGGTCTGTGAGGTTTGGGAGTGGAGCAGGCATGCTGATAGAACTGAGTGGATGTGCAAACTAGAATGCTAGACTATACTTTTTGAGGGTCCTCTTTTGAGTATCTGGAAGGCTGTGGCTCATTATCAGAGAAGATGATGGTAACTTTCAGCATATGAAAAAAATTCTCATGCCTACAGTGGGTAGGGATAATCTGACACACCCGTGACATGTGATTCTCTTCCCTATTCAGTGGAATATTTGCTGGTCCAGTGGTAGACAGGTAGCATTCCTGTTTCCCCTTGGACTGAAATCTTTTGATTTCAACGTCAGTTGGCCTATGGGATTCTTAAGGACTTAAAAGTTACCATAGGTCTATTCAGAAGTCAGTTGCTCTTTCCCCAACTTTAAGTGTTACCCTAGGATCCTCAGAGCTTAGAGCGTGCAATCTAGGGCAAAGCTATTTTTTTATCCAAAAGAGTTGAGTGTGTTTTCTTCCAATTAAGGCTCCTATTTTTACAATGCCCTTTCCCTTGTGGTAGGCACATTGTTCTTTTTCTAATGCGGCATTGCTTCTTTCCAGGCCCCATTTTTTTTTGTTTCACTGGACTAGTTTATTATTCATATTTTCTCATCAGGCTACTACTTTGGTCTAGAAAAGTCTCTTGTATTTCTGACTCTCAATCAGTTTACTCTTGTCGCACATATTTTTGAGCTACCTCCACCCAATGTGTCCCATTGATATCCTCAAATGCCTCTACATTTTGGAACTTCTAATATTTCATGCAAACTGAGTGACAAAAGCAATGTATGTTGAACAGTTGACTCTTCTCCAGTGCATATGTATCTGTGGGTGTATGGGTGTGATAAGACCCTAGGAAGTACTCTACAAAAGGAGCAGGATGGTCTAATGACCCCTGTGTGACCTCACTTATCTTTGTCAATTTTATGGTTGTCTGTAGTGCTGCTATGAACCCAGCTGGCAAGCCCTGGAATAGATTTCTAATGTCCCATTGTCTGTTTCTCTTTCAGGATACTAGTGAGGTTAGATTTGATGAAAATATAAACTTAATCCAATTAAGAATCTCAGTAATTCTTTTGGACCATCTGGATGAAGCACCAAGTTCCCGGATAGTTCTGCATGAACTTCCCAAAGCCAGCAAACTGGAGCCAGAAGAAATCCAAGCAGAAGGCATCCATAACCAGCACTGCCAGCACTTCCCCAAACACACGGTAATGTGGCTTGAGTGGAAGAAGGGATGTGTTCAAGACAGCTGGCACTCCAGTACCATAGCCAGCACCTACCATGTCTAGACCAGCACAAAGAAGACCATGGAGGCAGAGGCTTCACATAAATGATTGCCTGGGTCAGGCAGCAGTTCCTGTAGACTCTGGATTTGCTGATAGGCATGGAGAACGATTGGAATGTCTGACACTTGCCCAGCATCTTGTTTACTGCCATGTCACACAGTGGCACTTAGAACACAATCATGGCTGATGCAGGGGTGAAGGACCATAGGACCAAGGCCCTGAGTGCACCCGCAGCACCAGCACGATCACATTGACCATCAGCCATGCAGATAAGAGCACACTGCACATAATCAGCAAGGACCTAAGTTCCACTTAAGTGGATGGTCAGAAACAATAGGACTCATTCAAGGTCCCTGCTCCACTAAACTGGAGGGGAAGCTACAGTCCAGCCAGATGTGGTGGAGGCCCAAGTCTACATTTTGAAGCTAGGCATGGAGTTTGTTCAGCAGAGAAAGGTCTGTAGGAGGCAGGGTGTTCTTCTCAGTCATATCTCCTATCTAAGCTCTAGAGAGCCACCGATCTATGACGGCTAGAAGCTCCTGAAAGTATCTAGTGCTGGAGAGGTGGAAACAGCTCTACTAAGAACTTAGCTTGATACACAGAGTCCTAAATAGAGACAGAGCCCATACCCAGAGTCTCAAGCCAAGGCAAATTACCCAGAATCTGTGTATCTAAGGCTGATTCCTCAGATCAGGCAAGAAAATAGAAAAAATGGAGTGGGAACCCAGTAGGAGCCAGTGTGGCGAATGGAGGCCATGTGCTTCTGGTGGTTATGAAGTCTGCCCAGATTTCATGCTGAATTTCAATATGGATTATAAAACAAAAATATGCTCAACTTGTTTAATTGCATTCACAGTGTTTGGACTGATAAGCCAAGCAGGAAGGCTGAGAGAGGGCTAAGATTTCCACTTCTTTTGAAACCACTACTTGTTTTAAAGTCCCCACAATGTGGAGATTAACAATGAGTTCAGCAAACAGGGTCCTTGAAAAGTTAGGAGATCTGCTTTGGGTCACAGAATTTGTAAGTGGCAAGGTCAACCAGGAATCACATGATTCTTTAGTACACGTTTTTTATAACTCCTATCCCTAAAAGGCAGAGCCAGTTTCAGGGCCTGCTCTGTCTACAAATGAAAATCCAAGAAGTGATATTGATTTGGGTGTCAGAAACCACAGTAACTGTGTAGCCATAGTGACAGGCATATGATGAAGTAAACTGAGGGTGACAACATGCCTGGGTTCAAGTCCTGGATCTTTTGTTACTGTATGTGATTTTCTCAAGTTTCCTAAACAGTAGCATATGTATTGGTTGTTTGGTATCTTTGAAATATGGAGGCCATGTTGGCTACTGGTTTGCTGCATATAGTTTTACTATGTTTAGGTATGGGTCTTGGACTCCTGATCTTTCCAAGTCCACTGGAGGGTACTTAAGCTGCACTCCAGGGAGGCACTGGGGCACAACCTTGATGCTGTAACTGAAAGTCATTCCTGAGTAAAACTGTCCCTGGAAGAAACTGGCGTGCTAGTCTTTCTTCCCTGCTGGTCAGGGTGGTCGGCGTGGCACACTCAAGTATTACGAACAAAAAAAAAAAAAAAAAAAAAAAAAAATGTTTCTGTCAATAAGGTGAAAATTTCAGAAGGAGGAAGTAGAGAAAGGGTCAGTTGGTAATCTACTCCTCTGAAATGAAGCCGTCCTCAGAAATTACTGACAGAGATCTCAATAACAGCATCTCAGGAATTTCATGAACAGCATTCCCAGACTAGGCTGAATAGGCAATGTAAAGAAAAGTAAATGCCTGTCATCATTTTCCATGATTATCCTTGTTTTTCCACACAGTGCCAAATGTTTTTTTTTTTTTTTAACTATTTAATTTTATATCATTTTTTTTTTGACACAGGGTCATCATGAGCTTTGATTAGCTTAGATCTCGCTATTTATTTATTTATTTATTTATTTATTTATTTATTGTAGGTATATGAAAGAATATTATGGTACCCACGTGGTGGTCAGATGGTAACTCGGTGTGGCAGTCACAAGAAGCAAGGGTGGAGAGGATTTCAAAATCAACCTGTAGCTCTGACTTCACGGACCCTTTTACAGAGTTCTGAATATTCAACTCAGATTCAACACTGTAACTCCCAAGGTAGGTCTGGGTCTTGTTTTTAATTTGACCCTGGTTCCCAAACTTCCCCTCTTTCTGATATCAGTCTGCTTCTGCCTCCTGAGTGCTGGGATCAAACAGATTTTTTGCACTCCACTGCTCTGCATATTTTAATGCTTCTTATATAATTTTTGAATTCCCTGACTTTCATCAGAGTGTAAAAGGTCTTTGATGATTATGTTACCCTGGGCTGACACCTTGTTGTTAGACTCTTGCAGACTCTGTTTCTAAGGATGGAAGAAAAATCATTAAAAGGAGGGTTAGAGAAACTGCTAGTTAGTGGGATAAGGCCCACAACCACAGGGAAAAGGGTCCAGTTCTGAGCACCCAGCTTGTCCTTCAGTGTCCCGGCCACTGGCTAGAATCTTTATAATAAAGTTGATACACCAGAAGTTTAAATAAATTAGCTCCTACAACTAAGTCTGTATACCTAAACTGCACTCAAATACTTTTATCACATTTATTTACTTATTGTAGGCATGTGGATGAATGACACTGTACTCATGTGGAGGTCTGATGATCACTCTGTGTGGTCGTCACAAGAAGCAAGGGTTGAGAGGACCTCAAAATAACCCTGTAGCTCCAACTCCAGAGACTTCTCCTCTCACCAGGAAGTTCTGCAGATTCAACTCAGACTCCAGAAACTGTAACTCCCAAGGTGGTAGGAAACATTTGCAATTCACCATCTGAGCTGGGTCTCCAACCCGAGTATTGTTTTCTATGTGGTTCTAGGTCAAGCTTCCCAACTTGATGAATCTATGTGCATTTGAAGAATAATGTCTGGACTCCTATAGAGTGTGGGATGCCATTTTAGAGGTGAATGGAGTAACGTGGTATGAAAGAAAAAGGAGAGAAGACACTACTGAGATTGATTGTAATGGGAGGGCCCAGATAAAGAGAGGCTGAATGTGATTATTACATTTTGTATCACAGGCTGAATATCACATGGAGCCCATTGAAATATATTCCGTGCCCCTTCCGAGTCCCCTTTGCCCGCGAAAGAGACAGGTGAGGCAGTGTTCGGGTAGTTACTACAGCAAGGCTTTATTCTTGTATCAGCAGAAGCGGAAGACACCAAGCCTGGAAAAGGCACTGCTTATATGCACTCTAGAGTGGTGTGTTCACTTCTGATTGGTTGTTCACTCATCACCCCATATTATACCCCAGTATGGGCAGTAGCTTGGTGCGCTTTTGCCTCTTGCACCTGCCCAGTTTAGTTGTTTACTTGTGGGAGCACCAGATGCCTGCGCCATCTGTTGTAATGGCGAATGTTGTCACCGCTCGCCGCTGCTCCTAACAGAAATATGTTAGTATGGCTAAAGAATTAAAATTAAAAGGAGCTAGTTGGGGTACTGCTTAGCTCCAACACAGGTCTCCAAAACCTGACACAATCTAATTTTGTTTTTAATCACAGAGAAGTAGTTAAATGCTTTACCATAACTGAAAAACCACCCTAGCTGTAATAACACATCTCTTCCTCCCCAATCTCCCCTTCTTTCATCTCTCCCCATCCTTCTTTCCCCTCCTTTCCTTTCTTTCTGTTCTTTTTTCTGGGGATGTGAGCCCAAGACTTTATGAGGAACTACTGATCCAGAACATGCAGGCACTAAGGAGTCTGATCAGGATCTGCTTTCTATCATTGCTGATGACGTCCTGGCAATAGTCATGTTTGTCCTTCATTCTACTTCGTGTAGCATCTGTTCATTTCCATGCATTTCTGCTTGCTCAGGGCCTTCACATTCCTAAGAGAGGATCGATCGCTTACACACAGCAACACAGACCTCTTCTCAGCAGCTTTTCTGAGTTCTCATAGCACCTTAGCTCCCTATTTCGTGTTTTATTTTAAACACAAAACTACCTAAGTGCTAATATGCATATTTTTAAGGGTTTGCTCAGGTGCAATTGAAATGCTAAGTTCTGAACCCCAAGACCTGGTTGCTCCAAGATAAAAAAATCTTCATGTACAACAGCCTTTGTTGTGTAAACCTTGCTCCCCAATTTAAAACTATTGGTTAAATAAAACTGGCAAAAGCCAATTACTGGGGAGGAAAAGAGTGAGGTAAAGTGTGAGTTACCAGGCTGTAGGGGTGGGGTGTGGGTCACATGTAGGAACCACAAGGAGAAGAGAGAATTGAGATAGGAGGAGATAGTATAAAGATACAGATAGAAAAAGGCAGGGTAGGAAGAGGAGAAGGAGGAGACAAAGAAAACAGGAGGTCTCCTTTAGTCCTGATGGACCAGCAGCAGGTGTTAGACTGTGAACGCATCTCCAGAATGCCAGACTGCTGCAGCATCAAGAACCCAGAAAAATTTCAACATCAAGTATTTGGGGAATACAGTGGGGTAGTAGCCAGATCTTGGGGGTCAGTATTTACCATTTGAATACATAGCAGTACCAGATCAACCCCCTATATATTCCTTTAGTCTATTAATAAGTACTTACTAAGAACACTGTGTTACAAGAAAACCTACAGAATCAACGAATGTGGGTTCATAGAAGCTCACAGAGACTGAACTGACAACCAGGGAGCCAGCATGGACCTGCCCTAGGCAATTCTGCATATGTTATGGTTGTGTTTACTTTGATCTTCTTGTGGTAATCCTAAGAGCAGGAGAGGAGGATGTCTCTATCTCTTTCTTTTGCCTCTTTAAGGACACTTTGACTCCTACTGGGTTGTGTAGTTTCAGCCTTGATATGAGGGGAGGTGCCTAATCTTGGTGCAACTTGATGTCCCATATTTGCTTGATATGCTGAGAGGCTTCCCTTTTTCTAAAGGGAAATGAAGGAGGAGTAGATGCACCAGGGCAGAGATAAGGAAAGGATCAGGAAGGAGAGGAAGGCGGGGCAACTGTAGTCAGGATCTAATAATCTATGAGAGAACAAATAGTAAAAGAACACTGTGTTATATGCAGTGTTGTGTTAAATCACGTAAATTCAACCCCGTTACTTAGAGTCCTGCAAAGACATTGTACTTGGAAGACAAATATCTGTAATCAAAGTGCAAAAAAACAGAAAGAAGGAAATAGGGAAGCTATGTTTAATTTCACTCCAAGGTTGAACTTTCTATCAGTTTCATTTTGCTGCTTTGAAAGCGTTTGAAATGTGGGTATATATTCAGCATACTGATGCAAATCCTTCTACATCCCTTAGAGACAGTAGCCAATTACTGTGTGTGTGTAAGTGTCTATAAACATATGGGGAAATAAGTGCATGACTTGGAGCTATGGTTAAACACAGGACAGACTTTTGTTAGAGAGAAAAGGAAATGGAGACAAATCTGCTTCTCCATCTTTTCTTCCCTTACCTTGATGGAAAGCCCTGCTGAGACTTTGCACTAAGGAAGAACTGGGGAAAGGGCAGAGGGAGTCATCACCATGTTCTTCCAGTAATCTAAAATGGTTTGGGAAAGAGAAAGGAGGTAGTTGGGGCAACAGTGAACTAACAGACTCAAGGATGGGAACACAATGAGAGAGGCATTCAAGATGGAAGGAAAAGTGAACAAGCAAGGCAGGTAGTGAAGAAAGGTATGGTAAAGCCTTGCACAAGGATGTGTAAGAATGTAATTTCAGATCTCAGCTTGATCTTAAAATTAAAAGATTCTTAAGTTTGAGTCAAATATTAGCTGCCCGAGAGGCACATCCCAGGAAGAACACATTCCAAAGACTCAAACAAACATTCCAGGAAAAAAGACCCAAGATAGGAGTCTATGAGCCATTAACAAGTAAACCTTGGTAAACAGAAGCTACTTAAGCTGACCTTCTTTGTTGTAAAAAAGATAAGGTGTAAATTTGAGTTACTTAGAAACCAGGCCTGGGAACAGAAACCATGCCTGGGAATGGCTGTTGGAGTTTGGCCTTTATGGTTATTGTTAAGAAGTAACTGTATAACTGCCCTCATCAATTTTGTAAAAATAGTATATAAGCTGCCCTTAGCTTTAATTTGGGGTTCTTCTTGCCTGCATGCAAGAGAACCCTAGTATCCTGGTTGTCATCTGGTCATCTTATCATTAATAAATAAACCTCATATTATTGCAAGGAATCCTGTCCTTGAGTTTCTCTGGGGGAGCATATTCCCTGGTTTTGTTATCTTTATAGTCCAACAGATGGTCTTTGTGCAGAAGCCCAAAACTTCTATGATTTTGTTGAATATATTTTCTGTGCCATTAAACTGGTATTCTTCACCCTCTTTTATTTCTGTTATTCTAATATTTTTGATCTTTTCATTGTGTCCTGAATTTCCTGAATCTTTTGGGTTACAGGTATTTTACACTTTGTATTTTCTTTGACTGACTTGTCAATATCATCTGTGGTATCTCCTATGCCTGAGATTCTCTTTTCTATCTCTTGTATTCTGTTGGTGATGCTTGCATCTTTAGCTCCTGATCTCTGTTGTAGGTTGTCCTTCTCCAGGGTTGCCTACATCTGTGATTTGTCTAAGGTTCTTTTGCTCTTGTGTTTTCTTGTTTTTTTATTTATTTATTTACATTTCAAATGTTATCTCCCTCCATATTTTCTCCTTCACAACACACTTTTATACCACCTCCCCATGCCTTTATGCAGGTGCTGCCTCACCCACCCACCAATTCCTGCCTCAGCACCCTAGCATTTCCCTACCCTGCACATGGAGCTTCCACTGGACCAACCTCAGCTGCTCCTTTCCTAAAAAGGGTCTCTCAGGGCCTGGAGATCCTGTGGTTTACAACCAAGGATATAGATCACAACACCCAAAGAATGATCCCATTATATAATTGCCATGATGGCAAACACTTAATGAAAATACACATATGATAACAACTTATCTTTGATGACCCTTATTGTACTTCATCTTACCTTAGCTTCTGTATGTACTTTTTATTAACTCATTAAACAGAGAAATTATCCTCTCATTAGTCATGATACATTTGTCCTACTCTGACATTTGATACTGGGTCTGAAGATCACAGTGAATTACTTTTACCAGTTTTGAAAAAACACAAGATTTCTGGGAGCATTTAAAAAAATTATTATTTAGATTGCACCTCAAGGGAAAAGAACTCCAATGCCTGAAGCAATCATGCTAATTCCCCACACTACACAGCAATCTATTATTCCCAGATAAATCCAGTTCTTCCTCTTCCTCTTCCTCTTCATCCCAGGGTCAAACCTATATAAATAACCTTAGAAAACACTATGGCCCCCTTATAGTTTGATTTGATTGATTCAAAAATTGAAGCCTCGGTCTCCTAAATCTGTGACCTTGTTTAGTAATAGACTGTATGGTGGTTTGAATAAGAATGGACACCATAGGCTCATATGCTTGAATGATTAGTCACTGGAGAGTGGCAGTGTTTGAAAAGGATTAGGAGGTTTGGCCTTCTAGAAAATGGACTTTGAGGTTTCAAAAGCTCATGCTAGGCCCAGTTCTATACCTGCCTCTATGCCTACAGGTCACAATGTAGCTCTCTACCAGTCCTCCAGTGTCTGACAGCATATTGACATACTATCCACCATGATGATAATGTCCTAAACTCCTGAAACTGTAATCGAGCCCTTGATGAAATGCTTTCTTTCACAAGAGTTGCCTTGTCTATGCATGGCACTCGAATATTATCTAGGACAGACAAATTAGAGGCATAACAATGTAAGATGGGGTCTTACAAGGTTCAGATGGATCTGTGCTTAGTCACCATTTTAGTTTTTGAAACCAAGTTCCTGACAAAAAGCAAGTTAGGAAAAGTCTTATTTTGGTTCACTATTGGGTCATCATGGTGTGGAAGATATGATGACAGACAGGCATGTAAAGCTGCTTGCTCATTTCTTAGCCAATTAGGAGAAGGGGTAAATGGAATTCCAGCACACAGCTAACTTTCTAGCTTTCTTCTTGTCTCCTTCTTAATTGGGTTTTTAATTAAAATATATCTATAACATTCCCTGGTCAGTATTATCTAAATGGCTGGTCAATATTATCTAAATGGCTATTTGTTGTCTAGGAGAGATTCGAAAATGTGTGAATTCCAATAGAACTAGTGGGAGAGAGGATCTTAAAAGAGTTGCAGGAGAGGAAGCCATAATCTGAATGTATTGTATTAAAAATCGTTTTCAATAAAAAACATAGAAAAAGAAAGAAGAATATGTCTGCATTCTACTTTCAATTTTTAATTATAAATAAAGCTAAATTCAAAACTGAAAGATGGCAGATGAATTTTCCAGACCACATGAAAAATATACTGGCAACATCTACCATCCCTCTCCCTTGCTAGTCTTGAACTGAAATACTCACCACCACAGTCCTGTGTCCTCTGCTGCAGGCTCCATCCTCTGGGTTTGTATGAAGCTTACGCTAAACACTGTTTTGATGGTACTTCAACATGATTTATTTACCACCTTTAGGAGAGTTCTCAATTCTGCAGTTCATCTGATAAACCCAATCTGCATTGTCATGCAGGAAGAGACATGAGAGATCAACTCCAACCCTAACAATAAGATATCCAGACACATGATCAGGAAGCCACTCTAATGCCCTACATGGAGGCCTCAAAGTTTAAACACTGAGCATGCCTACCCCAGAAATGTGACCCTACAGGTTTCAAGAATCTTTTCTCTTTGGTTGGGTGTGATCCAGTGCAGATAATACACCACTCAAGGAAAGACAAAAGTCCAGGCAGTGGTTTGACAGATGGTTTATCCACTTGAGAATTTGTTTCTCAGAGGACCTAAAGACCAATGATTAACAATCCTCTGTCACTTCAGTTCCAGGTGGAATCCACTGACCTCTTCTGGCCTGGCCTCTGGGGACTTGCAAGCATGTAGTGCAAAAACCTACAGCAGGAAAAACACCCATACATATAAAAGAAATAACTCAAAAACAGAAACAATGCCCCCTAAATTTTTTATAAAAAACAAATTTTTATAAAAGCATCAAATATATTGTCCAGACCAAGAGCAAAAAGAAAAAGAAACCATCATTATTATTAGAACAACAATAAAAAAAAGGATAAAAAATCAATACTACAAAAATAACCAACATCTCCAAAAGGGTCTTGAAATTCATTATCTCTGTTGGGAATTCATAAGTGATGCTATATTTCAAGAAAACAAGAGGGATACAGCTCCATGTTTACTGATTTCTTTTATACTCATTTATTGAATATTTTTATTTTTTGGGATGTATTAGAGAAATACACTTGTGTTTCTACTTTATTCAACTTAATCATCTACATAGTGGTACATTTTTAAATAGCAAAATTTATAACAACAAAGTTACAGCATGGATACATTTTTCATAATGAAGTTGGGATCCACAGATTTTGACACACTATCCATATCAAAAGCACAATTTTCTGTGTAGCTGTGACTGGCTGGGAACTAATAATGAGGCCTAAGCCACATGCTACTTGAAGAGGTCCACTCCTGCCTGATACTTGCAGTGTTAGAAGACAGAGAACCACACATGAATACAGAAGGTCTCATGAGGGAAAAATTAGTGATTACATTTTTATCCATGAAAATACATTAAATTTATTCAATACCAACTTAAAGTGGGGGAGTCAATATATATAGTATATAAAATTAGTAAAACAACAAATTAATAACATAACAAAAAATAAATAAACAGAAAACTTCAAATGAAACAAAGAAACCATATACTCAAAGCAATCAAAATTCTAACCAAATCCAAAACATTATAATTGAACTAAGAAGCATTCTTTAGCTGCAGATTTTACAGCACAGACCTACAGCCTGTTACTGGCCTTGTAAATATTGTCCAAAGGCTGCCAACGATGGTAATAATCTCTTCAACATGTGTTCTCCTTGTGAAGAGTTGTGTCTGAGGGAAATCTTGACCTGGTCTGCCTGTTTGAGCTTCAGGAGGAGTATTTCAGACCTAGGGGAAGAAGAGACAAAGGCCTGTTGGGGACCTGCCATGTCAGCTATCCAGCAAACACCAGCTTTATTGAGCAGGACAATCCAGTATGACCTTTCAGCCTAAGATCATTCCCAGTATCCCCAAAGGAGAAGAGCCACAGAGCACCTGGGCCTGGGACTTTTTCTCAGATTTAAAAAATGGCTTGAAAGTGAACAGTGAACTACACACTGTGCTGGAGTTAAAATAAAACACCACATTTCTCCAATGGTCCATATATATTATACTGAAAAATAACTGTGTAGCAATTATGAATCAAACACTATACAGAGGCCTTCTAGGGAACCTAGCCACAATTGAAGTGAAGGCTCTTATTATATCTGGAGTGCAGGAACCTGCCTGGTTCTATTTGTGAATCCTTCCATCTGTGAATCCCCAGAGAAACCATCTCCCAGGAAATCCATGCTCACTGAAGAGATACTATAATCAGCAAGAGTGTGCTGCATGCAAATCTTCCCAAGGGAAAGCCTTGAACTTTAAAACAAATATTCATGAAGGACAAAGGATACCCCTGCCATATTTATAGTTACTGTAGTATTATTTGTGGGGTGACTTAAGGGACAATAGGCTCAGGTCATACCAGAGAGCTCAGAAGTGAAGAAAGAGTACACAATCGACACAAACTCTGGGGATCACAAGAATGATCATGGACAGGATTTCTTTTAAACTAGATCAGAACAATATTCTGAGCTGCTCCTAGGTGACTGAGGCAGAGAATCATGTGGAAGGCCTGAGACCCAAAAATACAGTTGAATTCTCCCACACTGGGGCATCTAGCCTTCATGGGACCAAGGACCTCCTCTCCCACCTACGTCTGAATAGGCCATCCTCCCCTACATATGCAGCTGGAGCCATGGGTCCAAAGCAAACTAGCTACAGGCCCTGACTTCATCACTCAATGTTCTGTGCTACTGCAAAGGAGGCAGCCACATAGAACCCCTCTAGTACAATGGCATGTAGATGTGTAATGCGTGTTCACCCCATCTATCTTAATGAAATTCAGCTTGTAGTTGATCAGAAGAGTGTGCTTGCCAATCATCCAGTTTTTGAGAGTGCCTAACTCCACAGAAAGTCTTGTAGATGATCACAGAACAACTG
The DNA here is from genome assembly GCF_011762505.2 of Arvicanthis niloticus. NCBI lineage: Eukaryota > Metazoa > Chordata > Mammalia > Rodentia > Muridae > Arvicanthis > Arvicanthis niloticus. Next base: position 14,758,090 of record NC_047659.1, read on the forward strand.
GATAAGAATTAGGAGAGTGCCTGGACAAGGTGGAGGATGGTTATCTGGGCTTGACATTGTTTATGGTTAGACATGAGGGCAACCTGCTCCTAAGCATCCTCCATGCATCTTACCTGTTGGATATGCTTGGAAAATTTGTCATAGATCTTCATGCTGGCCTCCACACATAGCCTCCTTGTTTCCTTAGAACACACGTCCAGTGTAATCTGCTCCTTAAGCAGCTGCCTGTTTTCATTCCAGAGCATTTTTACTTCACTCTTCATATGAAGAGACTCAGTCAGGAGGTGACAGTTCCTGATGCTGAACCACAAGGAAGAAATAGTGATTATTCCCAGGCACCATTCATCTTCCTCCCACTTCTCCAAGTACCATCCCTTCTCATCATGGGCCCTGATCCCCAGACAGCCCCAGACTACAGACCAGAGTAGCCATGGGACCTCACATATAGGAAAGTCAAATCCAGAAGAAAGCAACATTCCAGAAGACTCAAGGTACTTCTGAAAACCCTGACACCAACAGGGACTCATGTATCTCCCAGAAGAGGACATGGGACCCATGATTGCATATATGTCTTTGGAATTAGAGAACCACCTCTAGGTAGAGACAGGTCAAAGCTTCCCTAGGAGAAGAGAGAAGATGCAAAAGGTACACATCATTCTATGTGTCTCATGCAAACCAGATCTGTAAACGTGTTTTCAGTGCCCCAGAGACTCAAGGTTGATTGATGTCTCCATCAAGGTGCACACCTTTTGTTTTTAAAGGATACTGACTTTGGAAAGACAATGATTGGAGGGGCTCACAGCCTCATCACACTTGATCAAAATGATTTCAAGAGATCACAATCCTAGAGCCTTTCTTTGAGGAAGGAAGCTTCCTGTTGAGAGGCAAAAGTATAGAACCCGAGTCCTCACTTTGTTTTAAAGAAAATGATGGGCAGACACATTCTGTGCCTAGTGCTGGGGAAACAACAGTGTTAGTCACTCACCTGTAAAGTTGATTATTTTTAGTCAACTCCTGGCACATATACAAGGCCTCACTGATCTGCTGCGGAATGTTTTTGAGCTCGCTCATCACCTGGTCATGTTGCATCTCCAGCATTGTGGTCTCAAAGTTGAACCTGTGGAAGGAGGAAATAATCCCTGAACTAAGGATTCAAGGATTACATTAATTCAAGTTGAATCGGGAACTACCCCAGCCCATATATGCCACAACCTAATGCCTTGTATTGGGTCCTCTTGGTGCTTATTAAACTTGTTACAATTGATCTGGGCACAGTAGAGCTAGGGAACTAAAAAATGGGAGCTGACCTGCTTTGGCTTCATGAGTGGTCTTGAAGGAATAGATTAGGTCTTCAAGAACTTTCCAGGAGCCTGTGCCACAGTCCTGAGTCCAAATTAAACCTGTGATGACACTTTTTCATCTTGTAGACAAGGTTTTCTCAATCCTTGGTTCTATCACTACATAATTTCCCAAACTTCAGTATTTACAAGGAAAAGGGCTTACTGCCTATATCAGGATTTTCTAATGCCCATCAGTGGTGCGCACAGAGATCATGTGCTGTGATGCTACAAGTGACCCTCCATGGCCTCATCACTCTCATTACCTAAAAAGTCAGTCAGGTAAACTCTCCAGCCCCATCACACTACACAGACTCCCTGGATCTTAAGTGGAATACACACACAGAGACAAACATACACACACATACACACACACATACACACACACAAACACACACACATACACCATCACAATGCCAAATGCATACAGTGATGTGACATTATACCAGTGTAAACTGAACAGAATTTGAAAAAAGCAGTGATGACTTACCAGAAATCCACTCACACTGAGGGGCAGCAAATAGAACCAGGTCCTCCCAGTTGTTGACAGGACTAAATGGACCCAAAGCAGCTCCAGAAAATTACAAAAATGATTCACCATAAACACACAGCAGCTAGAATCTCCCACAAAGCAATACCAGTCCAGGCATCTTAAAAATGCATGATAAGAGCTCACACACTAATACTGCTATTTCCTGAATGATTCATGCCACAGGCTATAGTTTTCTTTTAGAGGAATCAAAAGAGCTTGTGACCCCATCTCACTCCTATCTGAACTTCAAGTTCTTTGTTGAATATCCAATCAGCAAAATGCATTTGGACATGAGGATAGCCTGGAGTTGTAGCCTCCTGTGATATGTGGAAATCTAGGGTCAACAGAGAGGGCCCAAGATAGTCAGCTGAGAACTGGGCATAATGATTACCTCTTGTTCAAATCCTTGTTAATATAATGTGCCAGGATTCCCCGGAGTTCGTCTCTCTCATTGTTCATCCTTTCAAGGTCCCTTTTGAGCTTCTCCAACCTCTTCATTCTCTGCTCCTGCTCACTGATGGTGTAGGCTTGGGAGGACTCTTTCCCAACAGACCCTTCAGGTAGAGAAACACAAGGAAACTTGTATGGAAAATAGGACAGGGAAAGGAGAAACCATACTTACTCCCACAGAGAAGCCTGAGGAAGAGGGAATTCTAGAGACACAGTGAATTCCTGAAAGAGCAGGAAAGCTATCTTCAAGCTGGAATCCTCACCTTTGTCCCTGCTCCCAACCACCATCACTAAACATATGGCTCAGTCCCTACTGCAGTCCCACTAACCCTGAAGTGCTTAAGCTGTCCCAGTCAAGAAGAAACTGAGGGTATTGTCAGTTTACATCTGAAGATGTAGTCTGTACTGCTTAGCACAAAAAAGATTGACCATAAACACCAGCACCAAACATCTCCCACAAGCCAACACCTATCCTTGCTTCTTAAATGCATGATGAGATACCACACACTACTACACTTATCCCAGACTGTAATTCAGCCCACATCATGTGTGTTCCAGACCAAAGTCTCTGAGACCTTGATACTTGACAAGGGGATTATCCCTCTCTGTTCTTGGCATCACATATTCATGTAACCTACAGGAATCTATTGAGGATGAAATGCTTCAGCACTCTATCCTGAGAGCAAGGCTTTGTTATTCTCACAGAACTTTCTCCTGGCATCCTTTGCCACTCAGCAGGAAATTCAGATCTCTCAGCAAAGCAACTGAAGGCTTGTCAATTCCTGGATCTCTGAGAAAGTAATCATCAGAAATTCTGGACTCTGGGTCTGCCATTGAGAAATGTTGAGGCTCCAGATGCTAAGCCCTTCTCCTGTAAGGACCTGCTCAAGCGCCCCTCCTCCAGGAAGCTTCCCCATGCACTGCCCAGGACTCACTGTGTCTTCCCCAGGGCCATCTCCTTCTTCCTGCTTTACAGAATGCCTTCTGCCTAGGTCTGGTCTCTTGTTGTATTGTACTATCCCTATGAAACAGCCTGAGCAGCATGGACAACATGACTGCTTGTGAACCCAGAGGCTCTGAAGGAATACCTCACAGGCAGTTGGTGTCTCCACGACACTGGTGACATCACAGAAGATTCTCGGGTTCTCCTGGATACAAGAGATTGTCCAGGGAAGTGACTACTGATGATGTCACTGGAAACTGCCATGGCCTACCTGCTGACCAGCTTGCTCCACATTGACCAGTTTCTGAGGTGCCCTATCCTGGAGTCTCTCTTTTGACTCAGGGGATACACCTTGGCAACTTTCCCTTCAAAGCTAGAGATTTCTCTCTGCTTCATTACAAGGCAAGCACTTTGTACGGGAGAGTTTGTTAGGGCCTTGGCATGGGCGGCTCATCTTTGTTAGTACCTAAAGGTCTAGGGTCCTTGCTCAAGGGAGATTCTTCTCCATGATAAATCTACCCTTAGGCACCATTCATGTACCACAGTCCAGTTCCCCAGGGTGTCCTGTTTCCCAAATGCAACAATGGTTCTCCTGCACCTTTAATTTTATGCAAGTTGGATTATATCTAATTATTGTGCACATGCCTTGAGAGGAGACATTGTTTCAATATATTCAGACATGTGTTTCCACAATCCCATTTTTGCAATGTAAACTCCCTTGCTCATGGCAATATAGGAAGGAGTTCAGGTCCAAGGGAATATCCAATTGTAAAGTTTATGTCTCTTCTTCAGAAGATAAAACCCCACTTTCTCCCTTTCTCCATTACAACCAGACATAGTAGGCATCTTGAGCAAAGGTCAACAGGGACATTGGATTGCTGCTCTGTAGTTCCATTAGCCATCACTTCTCCAATATCTACCTTTCTGAGTTCCAGTGAGAACTCAAGAGTTCACTGAGATCCAGTGAAACCTCCATTTAAATGTGTCCAGTAGTTCAGGAAGGACTGTGTTTGGCACTGTCATCTGTGGCTTCTGCCTTCTGAATCTATGGTACAATGTGACCTAACCTCTCAGGTGTAAGAGTGAAAAAATCATGTAAGTCCTTTCCAAATTGTTTGTGTTGTCCTGGGCTACTTCCTTCAGCCAGGTAGTATCACTGTGACAATGATCAGAGGTGGCAATTCTGCAGAGAAACAGCAGTGGATTTATTAGGTAAAATGAAAAGGATTTGGAATAATAGTCAATCCTAATATAGAAATGAATTTCATTATGTGCTTGTGGTTTTATGAGAACAGCAGGAATAGCAGGGTGATTTAAATCAATGAAAGTATAAATTTCATCATATAGTCTTACTCTTTGCATAAATATATATATATATATATATATATATATATATATATATATATATATAATTTAATTTTGCAAAGATAAGTTTACTAGGACCAAAAATAAAAAAATGAAATGGGGAAAAACATCCATGACAGAAATAAACATGAAGTCTTCTGCTGGGTGTGGCTGCTCCTCTCTAACCTCAGCCTTGGCTCCATACTGAATTCCAGACCAGCACTTGCTAAACTCAAGCCAATTAAACAAAAGCCATCAGTTACAAACAAAATGACAACCATTTTCTTGGGTTAATTACCATTACAAGGTTAATTACCATTACTTAGTGTGGTTCCAATATATCACTTAAAGCAATTCACTGGCCAAATGCACAACGTGAACCAACATAAAAAAGCACTATACTTTTAATATTAATAGTTAGTGGCAAAGTTTTCCTAATACAAGGGGTCTTTTTATTTTTTATTTATTTATTATTTATTTATTTATTTATTTATTTATTGTTTTTTTTTTTTTTCTGAGAAAGGGTTTCTCTGTGTAGCCCTGGCTGTCCTGGAACTCACTCTGTAGTCCAGGCTGGCCTCGAACTCAGAAATCAGCCTGCCTCTGCCTCCCAGTGCTGGGATTAAAGGCATGGGCTACCACAGCCCAGGGAGGGGTCTTTTTATAACCATTGTAACTACTTTGTTTTTCTCAAGCACACTCTGTACTGGTACCCAGGTTACTGACTTCACATACAAACCCTACCAACAGTAAAAGATAAAAGCAACATCAGGTTAAAGCATACCTTTACAATACTTGTAAATCACAGGAGGACATAATTTTCCCCCATCCTCCTTTGCTTTGATAAATATATAAGCTTTGTTACAAAAATAATGGAAAAATGTTGAATCCAATCTACTATAACTCAGAAATCTGATCGACTCTTACCCAGTATCCAAAGTCAAGATAAAAAAGGCAGGCCTTAACTTATTCCTGGTTCTGACCATATCATTTCTATAATTCACATGTTCCAAAATACACTAACTTCCAGTCAGCGTCTCCATTAGTTCATAGTCCAGCACTGACTCTCTTGGGGAGGCAAACCTGTCACTTCAATGTCCATCTCATTGAGGACAGCAGCCACCTCCTGAGCCAGCCTGCAGCACGCACAACTTAACCTTTAGTACAGTCCTAGCTTTTCAGAACAGGTCCAGAGGGGAGATACTTCCTCCTCTTCCCAGCTTGGCGCGGCACTCCTGTCTTCTTGCCCCCTGACTCAGGCGGCCTGGAATGCTTCTTGCCTCCCAGGCCTCCTTTCTTTTTTCTCTCCCTGACCCAGCAGGCAGGCTGCCCTTTCTCTTGCAGGAAGGTCCTGGCCTGCCCCCTTTTCTCTTGACTTTCTGGCTCATCTTCCTCCTCTCGGCCGGCTCCTCTTGGACCTCTTCCCTCATCTGCTTGTTGGTGGCCCTTGTCACGTCCAGCTGAGGTTTATTACTGTTCATGATTCGAAGTAGCTCCCACTGGTTCTTTTTCTTGGCTGGGAAGTCCCCAAAGGGGGGCTGAAACTTCCTCTTCTTGCCAGAGCTTTGGGGCGCTTTCTCCTTGGGGAGGCGCTCCTGGAATCTTCCCACCGAAGCTCCTCCTTACTCTGGTGTCCCTTAGGGTGCAGCCCAGCTGAGCTGGGCATCTGCATCTTGTGCTCGCAGGCCAGGTTCTACAGAAGGTTCATCTCTTTCTTAGCCACGCGATCTTTGTTGGCCTGAATCCTCTTGGTGAACTGGTCTTCCATGGGGTTGGCACTCCTGGGCACCTTGATGAGCCATTCCTTAGTGTCATCCTGTACGCGCTTGTAGCCCCAAGACACCCCCACTGTCCACTCACCTCATCCCACATGAGGTTGGTCTTCTTTTTGGGACTGATGGGATGCCCTTAAGGCCAGTGGGTGAGGGGCAGTGGCCAGGGCATCAACTTCTCACAGGGCAGGCATGTGGCAGGCTCCAGCAAGCGCACTACCACCGCCTCCTCCATGGTCTGCAGCTGCCAGTAGCTGGTTGATGAGAAGCTGCATGTTGTCCCGCGCCAGGCCCCGCAGCTCAGCCTCCAGCGAGGGCCTGGCCTGGCGCAGCACTGTCGGGGGGGGATTGTGGTCCTAAGCCAGCAAGTTGCCCTGGTCGAATTCCAGCTCTAGCTCCTTGTGCACCTTGATGAGCTGCAGCTTCTCTGCCTCCTCTTGCTCTGCCTTGGCCAGCAGCTCCTCCACTCTCTTGCCATCCATGGCTCTTGATGCACACCTGTGTTCCCTCACTTTGGGGCAACAGCAGAATGTGTCCCTACTACAGCAATACTCTGTTTTATATTTCTGAAAGAGATGAATTAATGATCAGAAAGTTTAGAAAAAGCTATTTAACTATCTAGTGAACTCCTGCAGACACGATCTGCTTTCCAACAAATTATACTTCTCTGTCCACCGTGTTTTGTGCCAATCAGCAATTCAAAAAAAAATTTGTGTTGAACAATTTGTTATTTCCACAGGGAATAACAAGAAATAAAAATTTTAAAGACTCAAATGAAGACCACAGAGTGTTTCCTATCATGTTCTTTTTGAACTGCTTGCTTATTTAAGTCTTTTTTTTTTCATAGCTCCAAGTGTGCTGGAGGAGAAGCTTCCACTGCTATCAGATGTTCGGGTTCTCCTTCTCAATGCACACAGAATCATCCCCACAGTACCCACAGTTGCCAGTGTCTAAGGATGAGTTCTCTTGTCACCTGACATAAATCATTCTTCTATCCAATATCTTTCTAAGCACTCCACCCAGAAAGGAAATGGCTCTGTAATTTCTGCATTTTAAAACAGCCTGAGTGAACCAGCAAGAACAGTTTTCTGGCTAAACATTACGTTACAGCAAGTAAGAGAGCTAAATGGAAAAATGAAAATAATTTTGTTTTATGGCATATATGCTTGTGACTTTTAGAATTGCACATTGAATATTTTCAAACGGTAACTGTTTGGCACCAAAAATTCCTGCCACCTTTTAAATGATGTAGCAAGAAACATTGCTATTGATCTAAAGTGAGACAACTGATTCTTTACACAAAACAGGTTATTTGGTTTAAACAGTCAGTCACTGATTACATGGTGAACTCTCTAGTAATCTACCTATAAAAATGCTTACAAAACTACTATTATACAGGCTATCATGACTTTTGGTTTGAAACTCAGAAGCACAGGTGTTAGAAAGGACCCAAAGTCTCTGGGGATGATCTGGTCCAGTTGATTCATAGAAATGCAAGACCCAGGGTTTTCAGGGACCCATGGAGGTTATACAGCTAAGCACTGATAATTGGTCAAGTCACTTCAATTGTACTATACAGCTTCAGCTACAGGCACCTGAGCACAGAGATCAGCATATTAGAAAGGAGTGCCCTTGCCAACACTAGGAGATTCAGAATACACTTGAAGTATATAGATTTCATTTATTACTTTTATAGGCATTATTTTACCAAGTAACTGTCATCTTCCAGGTTCTGCTGAGGCTTCATTTTCCACAGTTGTTCTGGGTTTGTAATATCTTTACTGATCCCCTTGAATGCTGTAAAATAGTGTGGCCTTAGCCACCTAAAGAAAGAAAATGGAAGTCTGTTCCCTTTATGATACTATTGTTTTGTTGTTGGTTTGTATTTGAGACAGGGCTTCTCTTCTCTGTCTATCCCTGGATGTCCTGGATCTTGCTCTGTAGACCAGGCTGGCTTCAGGCTCAGAGATATGTCTGTGTCTCTCTCTCAAGTGCTGGGACTAAAGGCATACACCACCATTGTCCAAAAACAATACTTTTTTTGATGGAACAAGGTAAAGTACTTATTCAGTTGAGAACTAGAATAAAACAACACAATTAAAATTCAAATAGTGAATAAGCTACACATTTAACTAGCCTTCAACCAGTTCACTAATGTCAATTATTCATTCAATGAGTGACCTGTTACTTATAGGAAACATATAGGATTGCCTGTTTCTCTTTTCTACAGGAAGATTTTACTCCAAGTTCTCAATTAGACAAAAGCCTGTTCCCCTTAAAGATAAATGGAATTAGGAATGCATTTTTCAGTTTTGGCACTGATTCTATCATCAAGGCTTGAAGAAGTTGATAGAGAACTTCAGGAAGATAATGTTTACTAGGCTTCCACATTAATGATGGAATCTGTAACAAAAATGATCTGCTTTGTATGCTGAAACATTCCTGAAGGTAGGAAAGAGAAAAGATACAATCATGAAGCTGAATCCCAATAGTTACTTCAAGGCACAAAAGGCTGCACTGCCAGAGTGTCCTTTGGACAAGCCCTGTTGGTAAAAGTGGCTACTCACCTATTTCTGATGGGTATTAAGTTGTGTTAAGTCACTGACAAGCCCACTTTCTCAGTCAACCCTGTGGAGAGGAACTTGTTAAAAATTTTCCTAAACCAAGAAAATTGTTCCTTAAGAACTTCATGGAGCCTGATCCAGTCTTGGCTTTGCACATCTTATGCATGACAAACAGGAGGTCATAGTCTCCATCATTTTTAATTCACTTCTAGAAGGTTATACCTCCAATCTGTACCTTGTCCAACGAAAGAAAAACAAGTTAGGCACAAAACAGGTAGGTTGTTGGAAAATATTCCAAATACATTGGGATTTTGGACCACCTGTGATGCCTTATTGAGTGGAAAGTTATTTTCAGGAGTAGATTATAATACTTAGAATGTATCCAAGTTTTAAAGGTCAGCTTTTTCCCTGACAGCAGTATTGTGTATTTTCTTACTAAGGTGCTCTGGGAATTCCAGAGTTCCCTATCTTGGAACATTCTGGAGGAGACTATAGGTTGAGCATGCCTCACGTGAAAACTCACAGTGTTGAAATGCTCCAAAGTGCAAAACTGGAGTCTCTTCATGGAAACACAAGTGGACCTCACATGAGGGTTTGCACAGAAATGTCAGGCATAGTAAATATATTCTAATTGTACATTTCTATAGTAGCTTCTCAGTATATAGTCCTTGCTGACTTGGAACTTGCTATGGATAGCAGACCTCCAACTCACAGATCCACTTGTCTCTGCCTCCCAAGTGCTGGGATTAAAAGCATGTACCACCACATCTGACAGTAAGTCATAATATGTATATTAAGTTATCTTCAGGCTAAGCATATTTATATAAAGTGTAAGCAAAGCCTGTATGAGCTTCCTGTTTAAACTTTTATCTTATCTGAAAGGTCTCTTATTTTGATTATATAAATTATTACATTTGTATGTTACATATTAAAATCCACAGATTTTAAAAAGCCCTACCACACAAAATATTTGTGGTTCTAAGTGCTGATTTGGAGTGTTAGATACACAAATCTGTTTTGATTGTCCCATGTAACAGCCATCCTCTGGTTATAGAAACAAGCAAATGACACAGGCCTGGCCATGAAGAGTTAACTCCTGTGATCACACTGAGTTGCTTAGGGATGGCAGCCAAATCTAGTTGATAAGTTACAGTCCTCTTCTGATATCATCCCCAGTGGAAGAGAATAAAGTGATACCCTTAACATGTTTGCTAAGTTAAAACGCTACCCATGTAAGACAAAAGATGTCTTCCCGTGAACACAAGAAAGCAAACACAGAAAAGCCAAACAAGAAACAAAAAAGGGCAGTGAGAAATGCTGCTGGCAATAGCTTAAGCACTGGAAGCCAGGTCACTTCTCACTCAGTTGCATAGTTAATACCTTCCTCTTTTTTGTTTGACTGATTGCTTGTGTTGAGTTGTGTATTGACCATTGCCATTGAAAGACTTCTGGGTAAAATCTATGCCATTCAACAAGTTCTTAGAAGGCTGATTATTACATAGGCATTAAAGAGGAGAAAGAGAATGAGAGTTCAAGCCTGCCTGTGAGATGCTTACAGTCTGTCTTCAGGATATATTACTCCATGCCATTTGCTGACTTTAACCAATATTATAAATTGAGTGGTTTGGCATGAGGTACCTAGGAATAGAGTAGCATGCATTGTACTAAAGTATAAGAAACAGTTTACTCCAAGTTTAGAGTGTATTTTAAGTCTGGTGGTTCAAGCTGGCAGACAGTGATGCATAAATATATAGGTGTTCACTGTTAATTTCTTAACCAAACTGAACAATGATGGGAGACACAGCAAATACAAAGTCAAATGAAATGTCTGGTCTCAAAAACCTTTTGGTGCAGGACAGGCAAACAGTCCAGCAAGAACTGTGTGGTAATGCCATGCATCTTAAAGGATAACACTTTATAGACAGGTGGTGACCTGCAGCGAGTTGTTGGTGCTTGCTGACAGACAGCCACTGCCTAGAGATTGTGGGTGGAAGGCCAGAGTGGCCCAGAAGAGATGCCCAGCCATATGTCTGCATGGTACCATGCTGAGGGGCATCACTAAGGAAAAGAACCCATGTCAGTAAGGGTGATTGTTGACTGTGTGCCCACAACTGAGAAACCAAAGTACCAGTTAAATAAAACATGCCTTCTTTCACCAGACATTAGCTAAACCTATAATTGAACTTCTACAGAAGAGAAGGTTTCATCAGTCTGCACAGCAAACCCAGCAGGAAACATCATAGTGCAGACATGTCAAGAATTCCCAGAGTTGAACCAACATGCACCAGCCTCCTTCCAAGTTAAACAGTGAATTCTGTTTTGCTGGCATAGGATGGCTGGCTTGCTGTTGCTACTAAATGTTGACACAGCCCCACAGACTCGTGTGTATGGCCAGGAGTTTAGATTCTAAGAAACCCAATGACTGGAATACATAGTGGTTTGCAGCACATGTCTCATGAGTGTTTCAAATGAATTTTTGCTTTGTCACAATTAAGTATTGGAAGATGGGAAGCTGTTCACAGAAGTGCTGTTTCTTAAAGTGTTACTTCCCCATGTGCTTACTGTTAATATTAAATATATTGCCTTGATTTAATATCGAGATGTGGATGCAAGCCCCACCCCAAGGGAACAGCATAACCAAATTTGAAGTGGACTTAAATTCCACCACTACAAATACCTGTTAGTTGCTTTCACCAGAGTACCTTCTTTAAAAGTATTGACTATTTTGGAGAAACCCTGAATCCTACCCAGATCCTGAAAGAGTAGGACCTGTGTTTCAAGTACATAAATGAAAGAAAATCCACAATTTAGGAGACCAGCCCAAATGGCACAATGAGGTACCAGTCATTCACACATCTAGGCAAACTTTTGGAAACTGCCAAGTTGGCAAACTTTAGTGGTGGAACCCAGTTTGACTGCAAAGTTGACCAGCACCCCTATGCTCTAGCACCAGGACCAAGAGACCTGCTCCGTGAGGTTCTTACCTAGAGCCGGGAGGGGTTGAAGGGGCGATCAGACCTGGGCTGCCTGGAATACCATTGCCAGATTGCCTACTCCTGAGACCTGCCTCACCCCTCCTCAGCCCGGAGCAGATTCCCAAGGCCTGCGGATGAGAGGAGCAAGTTGCCTGCAAAGGAGACCCGGGACACACCCCCTTGATCATGGGATCTGATGGCGACGTGCTCGCTGACCATACTACCAGTGATGTCAGCTTCCACTGACAGAGGATCTGTTTTTTTTTCCTCTAAAATACACCAGACTTGTGTCTTTGCTCTTTGTATAATGGCTTTTAAATTTTTGAAAAGATGAACACCCCTGAAGAAGGCCAGATTCAAAATTGCTAATCCTGCCCTTTCCTCCATAGACCAACTGTCTCAAAGTCCTGATGACCTCTTATTAGTTTGCACCAAAACTGTATTTCTTGGTGTTAGAGAATACTGCTCTAATGAGGGAGAAGGTAATATTGTGACTTACAGCAATGCCTGAGCATTAGAATGACCATTAGAGTTTTGTTGAAGACACTTATGCCTCAGTCACATTCTTGGAGTTTTGAGTCAATGAGCCTTTAGTATAAAGACACCTGCAGAGGTCAGCATGCATAACCATGGTTGGCAATAAGTGAAGATCAAGGGCAAGACACTTTGTCTTTTGCTAGCTGGCATAAAAGAGATCTAACGGGAGATGACCCCATTGCAGGTTTTATTCTAGACTACCTTCCTTTGATAATTGACACAAAATAAGAGGAAACCTTCAACAAACCTCAGTAGGACTTCCGACTTTAAGGAGATGACAGGACAATTGCTGTGCAGCATTGGAGAAAATCATGATGACACTGAGCAGCAGATGTGGCTGCTGGGAAAGAAAATAGCATGGCAAGCAGATCAGGAATGCTTTGTACAGCCTTGGGGTTCAGCCAGGACCAAAGCCTGTCACTAATCACTGAATGCCTTATACATTTCTAACTTCTGGTTGTACTTACAGATCAATATACTCTCAAGAATAGAAGGTCATGGTAGGTATGTGATGCCCTAATCTTTTTGAGATAAAGTATTTTTGTAAAATTTTGTGGGTTTGTGTTTGTGTTCACCTCAGATTTAAGGGAAGCTAGGAAGGGCCTGGTAGCACAGTCACTACCCAGAGTAAAGGCAGTAGGTAGAGCAAAGATACAGGCAACATCTACCATCCCTCTCCCTGCTAGCCTTGAACTGAAATATTTACCATCACAGACTTGTATCCTCTGCTGCAGGTTCCCTCCTCCTGGGCTTGTCTGAAGCTTAATCTAAACACTCTTTTGATTGTACTTCAACATGATTTATTTACCACCTCCACCTTTAGGAGAGTTTTCAATTCTGCAATTCATCTAATAAAGCCTAATCTGCATTGTCATGCAGGATGAGACAGGAGAGATCTGCTCCAACCCTGACAAAAAGAGATCCTGAGGCATGATCAGGAACCCACTTTAATGCCCTACATGCAGGCCTCAGAGTTTAAACACTGAGCATGCCTACCCCAAGTATGTGACCCTAGAGGTCTCAAGAATCTTCTGTCTTTGGTTGGGTGTGATCCAGTGCAGCTGATACACCACACAAGGAAAGACAAAAGTCCAGGCATGTGCTGGATAGATGGCTTATCCATTTGAGACTTTGTTTCTTAGAAGATCTAAAGAGTGACATTAAGAATCCTCCATCTCGGGTGCTGGAGAGATAGCTCAGCAGGTAAGAGTACTGACTGTTCTTCCAGAGGACCCAGGTTCAATTCCCAGCATCCACATGCCAACTTACAACCATCTATAACTACATGATCTGGCACTTTCACAGACATACATGCAGGCAAAACACCAATGCACATAAGATAAAAATTAAAAAAAAAAATCCTCCATCACTTCTGCTCCAGGTGTAATCCATTGACCTCTTCTGGCCTCGGGAGAATTGCATGCATGTAGTGTACAGACATACAGCAGGAAAAACACCCATACACATAAATGAAATAATGCAAAAACAGAAACAACGCCCTAACCAAATTAAAAAAATATCATCAAATACATTTTCCAGGCCAAGAGAACAAAATTCATCATCAGTAGAACAACACCACCACCAAAACAAAACAAACAAACAAACAAACAAAAATCCTAACATCTGCCAAATGATCTTGGAATTCATGATCTCTGCTTTGCAGTTATAAGTGATTCTACCATTCAAGGAAATAAAAGGCATACAGCTCTGTGGTTACTAATTTCTTTGATATTCCCTTAGTGAATTTTATTTCTTGGGATGTATTATAGAAACACTCTTGTGTTTCTCCTCTGTTTGTTCATCATGAGCATCCATGGAGTAGTGCATTTTAACATAGCTGAATTTATGACCACAAAGATACAGCATGGATATGTTTTTCATCATGAAGTTAGGTCCACAGATTTTGACACACTATCCACCCCAAAAGCACAATTCTCTGTGTAGCTGTGACTGTTTGGGAACGAATAATGAAGACTAAGCCACATGACACTTGAAGAGGTCCATTCCTACCTGATACTTCTAGTGTTACAAGACTGTGAACCACACATGAATACAGAAGGTTCTTATGAGATAAAAATTAGAGATTATGTTTTTATTCATAAGAATACATTAATTTTATTTAATAAAAGCTTAAAGTAGGAGAGTCAAAATATGTAGTACATAGCCTTAACAAAACAGCACATTAATTATAGTAACAAAAACAAATAAATGACAAAACTTCAAATGAAAAGAAAGAAAATCATATACTCAAGGAAATCAAAAGTAACCAAAACCAAAACTCAGTTCTTAAGCTAAGCAGAATTCTCTTGCTGTAGATTTTGCAACAGAGACCTACATTCTGTTGATGGCCTTAGAAATATAGTGCAAAGTCTGTGACTAATGGTAATAATGTCTTCAAGATGAATGTAGCTATGCTCCAATTGGGGTGGGGGTGCTGTTGGACAAGTCCTTGCAAAGCAAAGCAGTAGTCATGTTACAGACAATACCTCAAAGTCCTTAAAATTCACTTGACTTACCTCCATGAAATGATTCAGGATGACCCATGAGGACAAGCAAAATTTGCATTCTCAGGCACCTCCTGGATGACCAGCAGATCTTAATGACCCTCAGCACTTCTCTGAAGCCTTCCAAACATGCACTCTTGCTGAACCAGAGGCTAGACAAAATAAAGGCCTTTATGATATATAGTTACCCAAAGAAAGGAAGAAAATTCAGCCCAAGATTTCCATGGTTATAGGGATGAGATGCAATGGTGGTTCACTTCCTTTGCACAATCAGTTCTCCTGGTGAAGAATTGTGTCTGCGGGATACCTTGACCTATTCTGTGCCCTGTTTGAGTTTCTGTTGGAGTATTTCAGACATAGGGGAGCAAGACATAAAGGCCTGGTGAGGACCTGTCATGTCAGCTATCCAGCAAACACCAGGCTTATTCAGCAGGACAATCCAGTATGACCTTTGAGATAAGGTCTTTCCTTGTATCCCCAAAGAAGCAGTGCCACAGAGCATCTGGACCTAAAATTTTTTCTCAGATTTAATAAACAGCTTACAAGTTAATTGTGAACTACACACTGTGCTGGAGCTAAAATAAAACACCACATTTCTCCAATAATCCATATATATTATATTGAAAAATAACTGCATAACAATGTCTGAATAGAACACTGTACAGAGGTCTTCTAGAGAGCCTAGCAACCATTCAAGTGAAGGCTGTTATTATATCTAGAGTGCAGGAACCTGCCTGGGTTCCTCTTGTGAACCCCTCCATCTCTGAATCCCCAAAGAATCCATCTCCCAGAATCCATGCTCACTGAAGAGATACTATAATCAGCAAGAGTGTGCGGTATACAAATCTTCCCAAGGGAAAGCATTGAACTGTAAAAGGGATATTAATGAAGATAGATGTGATACCACTGCTAATAGAGAAGAGCAGAGATGGGACACCAACCCTTAGCCAGCCTTGTTGACTCTCAGGCTCATGGATTTGACACGGCAGCCTCCTACTCACCTCCATGTACCACAGTCTTTTATTTTCCTACAAATGATTTCAATATAGATAAATAGATTTGCTCTACGATCAGTTTCAATAGTGATGAATAGTTTTTCTCTACCAACTGTTGAATATCTGACTTTACATCATTATCTGTCTCCTTTGGTTCTATTGAGTTACGTGGAGAGGCATGATGACCTGCTACTGTAGTTGATGTTTCTGTTATGCAAAGTGAACTGATAGAGTACTTTCTCATTAAAGCTGGACTGTATTATCATTTAAAATGTTTGCTGACCAAGTGTATATATGTATAGATACATATGAATATGTACATATATGTTCAGAAACAAACCAGTTCATGCCTTCGTACATGCACACACACACATGCACACACAGAGACATACCTAAATACACACTTGGATATACAAGTAACCATACTACAAACACCTAAAACAAGCACCTACCAATACAGAAATACACAACATAAAACTGCTAACACACACATGGACAAAAGCACAGAGACACACACACACATAGACACACACAGGAACACACAGAGACACACACATCAATCCAAAGATTGCTATGTTTCAGCACGTTTCCTGACACTTGAGAAGGGAGTTGGACCTAAGCTGTGTAGTAGGCTCTTAGACAAACCCAGGCTCTGCTGGTCAGGCCTGTACTATTCCTGTTTCAGGAACTTTTCCCATGCAGATACTTGTTGATCCTATAAAAATTAATAAGCTCTATACAGATAGGCTGGTCCACACAATTCAAGATCCTAAGAAAGAGGGTTTTAAGAACATCCTCCAGGAAGCTTCAAGTAGAAACATATTCTGCTCTCTAAACCTACCTTGGCTCCCTCTCAGAAGACCCTGGTAGCACCATTAAAAAGACAGTTAGTCATGTTTATTATCCATGAACTTTACAACACATTACAGTGCATGTGATATTAAAACATCCCTAATGACATTCAAAGCAAGCTAGGCAATTAGCATGCAATAATTACTCTGAAATGCAGCACTCTACAAAACTGTGAGGGGGAAGTGTCCTGAAGCAAAGTCATGTCCATGAAATACTCAGCAAAACAATGTCAGCAGAGGGATGCACTGTAGGATTTCATGAATCCTCATGGTGAAGCCAATAAGACACACCATGAATTTCCAGGGTGTAATCTCAGTACAGGATAGGCAAAGAAGTCTAACTTTGTATTTTTATAATAAGTATATTTTAAAACTTTTTATTATAAAAGACTCTAATTACAAAACAATAAATGGGGTGCCTTTCTTTCTGTCCTGGGAGAAGGCTGTAACAGAGCCTCTCTGAGTGAGGCACCATAGAGCAGGAGGGATGATCTGGGTCCTAGATAATTCCGGAAGTGGCATCCTTAGACACCTCTTCATTCCATAAAGCTGGAAGGGGTGGTGATCACAGGAGCAGGAGCTCCTCTGCCTAGAGTGATAGGATAGCATTGGCAGCCTGGGAGGTAGAGCAGAGGGAGAGGCCCTTGCAGAAACAGCCAGGAAGGTCACTTCCAGCCAGGGCACCTGTCCCCATGACCTGAGTGTTGAGATGCAGATGCTCCTCTTGCTGCCACCATATGGTAGGCATTGAGAGGAAGAGTGCTGTGTGAAAGTCCCTGGGTCATGGAAGGACCCAGACTTGGAGATTCTGGAAGAAGCGTGGTATCTGGGACCACTGGATTCTGAAGACCAACAGATGGCCAGTTATAAGAACCCAGGTGAGATGGCCTCAGTGGTCAGTCAACCAAACCCACTGCTTTTCCACCAGACTAGGGAACCATCCTATGTGCCACTGGGGTTCCTGGACTCTTGCCCTCTTCCCTCTAAGAGCCTCATACTCCCTTTTGAGAATGAGAGGCTGGTGTTCAGGTTCCAAAGGGTCATGTAAATAGGACTACCAAATCCTTGGAGACAACTTTTGTCTCATATGTGCAGCTGTTGTTGGGCACCCCTTTGTGCCCCATATCCTGTTCTGGTTCCATGAGTACCATGTTTGCTTCCTGGTTGTTCCGCAAATGGGTGGGCCAAACAACCCAGGGATAGGAAGTTGTAATGAATGAGGGAAGGGCTGGAAAGGGGAATCTAAGGTCACATGGTAAGGTTTGGGAAGAGTGGGCTGGCCTAAAAATGAAATTATTCACTTTTAAGTTTTGGCAATATGGGTTCTGTTTGTTTACTAAGTATTATTGTGTTGGAAAACTCACCTGTACTTTACGTGGAGCCTAGGTTTTTAGGATAAGACCCATCCTGGGTCACCAACACCCTCCTCCCTCTCCCTAGGGATTTAAGCTTAATGACAAGAAATTCATGAGAAAGCACAGTGGGCCAAGTTGTGTGTCTGAACCTGGAACAGACATCATTGGCTTCGTTCATGTTAATAAAGTGTTTTTTTACAACAATAACAACAAACCGAAAACAATGAAATCTGTAAAAATGCGCAGAGAGCTACCATGCTCTTCCTCTCTATGAGTAGCTTACCCTTGTAGCAGTGACTTGAGACCAAATAATACCAGGAGTTCTGCTGGGAGGTGACAGATGATTCAAAGATGCTTATCAGATAGCTTAACCAAAGCAGGAAGTTTCAGATTCAGTGAGAGACCTGGGATTATGTTGCACAAAGACTGCAAAACCACATGTAACTAACTGGCCTCTCAGCGCACCCATCAATATACATATTGGCACAGACATGCATATCCCCCTCCCCAAGACACACCAGAAATCATAAGTGAGCAGGAAACAGTAAGGAGACCTCAATGCTGGAGGATCCATTGAATGTAAAAAAGCTAAAGTTTCAAGTGAGACCCAGGACTGTGCTATCCATCCCTTAGGGACTAAAAACGCTTAGTGAGCAGAGTCTTCTGCAGACTAGGTTGAGAGAGTTGGAGAAATTTTTTTTCTTGAAGCCCAACATCTCTCCCACTAACCCTCAGCCAGAGAGAAGCCTTTCTTCACACATCCCTGTTCATCCAGTCAGCTCCTGGATAGAAGCTCCAGGAAAGAACCCTAGCAACACTGACATGAAACAGGACTGACAAGCTGCTACTCAGGCTCTGTCACTGTGAACCAAGGTCTAGACTGGGTTAAGAGACCATTTTGCAATGCAGGGAAAAGGGAAAGAAAAATACAAACCCCCTGCCCTGTGCCCACCCCCCCCCAAAAAAATAAGACAATGAGAACCACTCATTTTGAAATTCCAGTGGGCACTAAAACAAATTGCTTCCTACCTGTGACATCATATGAACCCTACAAAGCAAATGAGCTACAGTCCCTGACTATATAACTCAAAGCTCTGTGCTCCTGTCAAGTAGGCACCCAAATAAAACCCCTCTAGCATAATGGCCTGTAGGTGTGTAATGTGTGTTTAGCTTATCTATCTTAATGAACTACAGTTTGTAATTGACTAGGAGGGGTTGCTTGCCAATCATGCAGTTTCTTGAAAGAGGCTAACTCCACAAAATTCTTGTAAATTATCGCAGAACAACTGGATAAGATATAGGAGAGTGCCTAGATAAGGTGGAGGATGGTTCCATGGGCTTGACTTTGTTTATTAGTAAGGAGGGCAACCTGCCCCTGATGCTTCATGCATTGTACCTATTGCTGCTTGGTACATAGGTCATAGATCTTCACACAGCACCCTTCCATGTTACCTCTGGCCGTGAAGGAGTCATTATATACAGTATCTGTGTATAAAATCATCCATTTCATCTAGATTTTCTAGATTTGTTGAGTATAAGCTTTTCTAGTAAGACATGATGAATTTTAAATTTCCTGTTTTTGTTGTTATGTATTCATTTTCATTTCAGATTTTGTGAATTTGTGTAGTGTCTCAGTGCTGTTCACTTAGTTTGGCTAAGATTTAATCTATCCTCTTGATTTTCTCAAAGAACCAGTTCTTGCTCTTGTTGACACTTTGTATCTAGCTCTTTGTTTCTATTTGGTTGTTTTCAGCCCAGAGTTTGCTTATTCCCTGCTATCTACTCCTCTTAGATAGGTTTGCCTCTTTTTGTCCTAGAGACCTCAGGTGTGTTATTAAGTTGCTGGGCTAAGATAACCTCAGATTCCTTATGAAAGCACTCAGTACTGTGATTTTTCCCCTTAATACTGCTTTTCTTGTGTCCCAAAAGTTTGGGTATGCTGCATTTGTGTTTTCATTGAATTATAGAAAGTCTTTCTTTATTTCTTCCCTGTGACTCTGGTTATAACAATCCTGTGGGTGTATGGGTATGATAAGACCCTAGGAAGTACTCTACAAAAGGAGCAGGATGCTCTTATGCCCCTGTGTGACCTCACCTTTGTCATATTTGTGGGCTTCTGTAGTGGTGCTATGAGCCCAGCTGGTAAGTCCTGGAATAGATCCCTAGTGTCCCATTCTCTTTTTCTCATTCAGGATACTAATGAGAATAGATTTGATGAATATATAGTCTTAATCCAAATAAGCATCCCATTAATCCTTGTGGACCATCTGGATGAAGCACCAAGTTCCTGGATAGTTCTGCATGAACTTCCCAAAGCCAGCAAACTGGAGCCAGAAGAAATCCAAGGAGAAGGCATCCATAGCCAGCACTGCCAGCACTTCCCCAAGCACAGGGTAATGTGGCTTGAGTGGAAGAAGAGATGTGTTCAAGACAGCTGGCACTCCAGTAGCATAGCCAGCACCTACCATGTCTAGACCAGCACAAAAAAGAGCATGAAGAAGGAGGCTTCACATAAATGATTGCCTGGGTCAGGCAGCAGTTTCTGTAGACTTTGGGTTTGCTGCTAGGCAGCCAGCACCTCTGGACTGACTGACACTTGCCCAGCATCTTGTTTACTGCCATGCCACACAGTCACACTTAGAGCACAAATATGAGTGATGCAGGGGTGAAGGACCATAGGACCAAGACCCTTAGTGCACCTGCAGCACCAGCAAGATCACATTGACCATCAGCCATGCAGAAAAGAGCACACTGCCCATAATCAGAAAGGACCTAAGTTCCACTTAAGTGGATGGTCAGAAACAATAGGACTCATTCAAGGTCCCTGCTCAATTAAACTGGAG
Organism: Arvicanthis niloticus; assembly: GCF_011762505.2. NCBI lineage: Eukaryota > Metazoa > Chordata > Mammalia > Rodentia > Muridae > Arvicanthis > Arvicanthis niloticus. The sequence continues at coordinate 14,779,092 of NC_047659.1, forward strand.
GGAAGCTATAGTCCAGCCAGATGTGGTGGAGACCTACGACCTTCCTTTTGTAGCTAGGCATAGAGTTAGTTCAGCAGAGAAAGTCTGCAGGACACAGTGTGTTGTTCACAGTTATATCCCCTATCTTAGCATCAATAATAGTGTCTGGGTTAGGTAACTGTATGTGGGATGAATCTCCAGGTGGGGCAGTCTCTGGATGGCCTTTTCTTCAGTCTCTGTTCCACAGTTTTTCTCTGTATCTCCTCCCATGGGTATTTTGTCCCCTTTTCTAAGAAGGACCAAAGTATCCACATTTTGGTCTTCCTTCTTCTTGAACTTCATCTTGTATGCAAATTAAATCTTGGGTATTTCCAGCTTTGGGGATAATATCCATTGATCAGTGAGTGAATACCACATGTGATTCTTTGTTATTGGGTTACATCTCTCAGGATGACATTTTCTAGTTCCATCCATTTGCCTAAGAAATTCATGAAGTCATTGTTTTTAATAGCTGAGTAGTACTCCATTGTGTAAATGTACCACATTTTCTGTTATCATCCATCTATTGAAAGGAATCTGGGTTCTTTCCAGATTCTGGCTTTTATAAATAAGGCTGCTATGAACATAGTAGAGCCTGTGTCTTTCTTATATGTTGGAGCATCTTTTGCGAATATGCCCAGTAGTGGATGTTGAACATTTCTTTAGGTGCTTCTCAGCCATCTGGTATTCCTCAGTTGAGAATTCTTTCTTTAACTCTGTATCCCATTTATTAATGTGCTTATTTGATTCTCAATTCCATCTTCTTGAGTTCTTTGTATATATTGTATTATTAGCCCTCTTTCAAATGCAGAGTTAGTAAAGATGTTTTCCCAATCTGTTGGTTGCAATTTTTTTCCTATTTACAGTCTCCTTTGGCTTACAGAAGTTTTGCAATTTTATGAGGTCTCATTTTTCAATTCTTGATCTTAATGCATTACCAGTGGTGTTCATGTGGGTATATGAGTATAGATGGGAGCCTCTCTCTATGTGTTTTTGTGAATGTGTGTATCTGTGTGTGCACATATGGCCATGTGTGAAGGTCTTTGTACAATATTGTATGTGTGTATGAGCACACATGCATTCACATATATGTTCTTTCCCAGGCATGGGTGAGCATCTGTGTCCTCATGTTGAGTATATGTGTAGGTGTGGATGCCTGTATGAGCTTTTGTGGTTGTGGTTGCTTCTGTATGTTTGAATGTGTGTGTATGTGTCTGTCTGTCTGTCTGTCTGTCTGTCTGTGTTTCTATGTATTTTCTTATACACATGTTTGTGGTTTTCTGCACATGTTTATGTTCACTTGCTCATGGAAGGAACATCTTTAACAATGATTGTACCCACCTTAGGTGAGAAAGTACTATGGCCACTCAAGATTTTACCACTCTGGATCAAACATTGCATGAAGCCACCCAACTTTTTACATGTCCACCCTGGAACAAACAAAACCTGTAATTGTAAATATAAAAGTTCTCAGGAGTTTGTAGAGGAAAAAAAAATGTTCATTTACAATAAAATCATTTGGAGGAAACCAAAGGAATGGGGTACACTAAGGTTAAGAGGAGGCTGCTGTGGCAAATCAAGGTCCTGGGGAGGCAATAAGGATAGCTGGGAAGTTGTGTCCCTTCTCTATCCTGGGTAAATGGTAACAGCTCACTGGATGGTCAGGGGTTCACTGTTTCTCCCCTACAGCCTGTTTTCTTCTCATCCTCAATGCCAGCTAGCATTTTCTTTCCACCTTTGCCTAACACTGAATCAGTTATCCTTGTCTTTAGAACTTGGCCTGGATTTTGTTCTTTGAGAGATTAGAGTAGCTGTGTGCTTGCAGGTGCTTCCAACACAAGCAGAATTCCCACAGCCATGGTGAGGGGTAACAACAGGTCTGTCTCAGTGCAGTGCAGCCCACTTATGCTCATGATACACTACAGCTCTGTTTCTGCAGCACTCTGTAGCTCCTTTTATCCCAAACTTGTTCACACTGTGTTAAAATTGACTTCCTGGAAATTTGGGGGAGATGAGAACCCTTCAGATATTGCTGTTGGCAGTGCATGATAGAGCCCTGGCAGAAGTCATGTACAATTCTTCAGAAAGTTAAACTGCAGTCTCTGCATTACCCAGTGATTCCAGAATGAGAATTGGCTGTCCACAGAAAAACTAGGGGACATTTGGGTTTTAGCAGTATTCCTTAGAGCAGCCCCAAATTGAGACTATCTAAACGTTCATCAGTCAAAGAATGAAAATGTACAGTGTGGTCCAGCCCTTCCATGGAATATATTTTGGTATGAAATCATACATCATTTGGCCATGAGATCATCAGCCTTCTGTTAGCCAATCAAATCCCTGATACAATCACCTTATAGGAATTAAAGATTTTGTATGAAGATTTTCTAGTTTCCTGACATCATTGCTTTGTGCATGAAGTAAGGCATTCCATGATTAAGAGAGCTCCTTTTGGAGAAAAATGTTTATCTTGAAGCAACAGGGAAGCAGTGGGTGAGAGCAAGGGGCTGGATCTTTCTGGGGAACCAAGCCTTTACTATACAGCCTGGAGAACTTACTAAGTGGGCTTTGCTACAAGGACAAGGACTTCCAAGCGTCACCTTGTCTGTGCACTTTGCCAGAGTTCTTTATCTCCTCTGCACACTGAGATCTTTCTCCATGCAGCAGAAGTTAACTTTTTTTCTACAGTAGTACAGGTTATTGCCACTTGCATTTGCATTAATTGGGAAACTAAACAGGTGACAGTGTGCTTGCATGTTTTCACACATGTACTTGTGTGTGTATGTTCATGAGTGTGTATGTATCTGTGCACATGTATGTGTGCACACACAAAAACACACAAATGCTTATAACCCTCCACCAAATCACAATTATCTATTGAACAAGAGCAGGAAAGACTTGAGGAATGCCTGTAGTTCTTGCTGAAGCTGAAGGAGTTGGTCACCTACTCAAAAGACCTGGCAGTAGAACTGCAGCATCCCTTCAATGTCCTCCAAATGAACTTAAAAGCTCAGGATGGAAGGAGGTTGTAAAACCAATTAGGTCCCCAATATTTTTAAACTTTTTGGGTTTCTTATCATTTGCATGGTTCTCAGCTGTCCATATGTTGTGGATAATCCAGCATGGTATACTGTGATGCTATCATGATGCTACCCTGACAGAGTAAACACCAATAGCATCATATTATCTCTTCTGATCTGTGTTAAAGTGGTTCCCATATTATTCACAAGTGTTGCTGAAGATAATGTAGGTTAGAGGTGAGGACAGTTCCTCTCTCGTTGGATTAGTCGTTTACTCTTCCAAGAGCAAACAACTGGAGAGTCTCCAGTTTCACAGCTTGTGTGAAGTGACTTGCCAAGAACCATGCAGGAGGAAGGACAAAAGACTTAAAACTTATGGAATGCAGCCCATGGGTTACCACAGCCACAGGGGTAGGCCTTGGTGTGGCATGGCCATGAAGACTCTGTGTCCTGAGGACGTTATGCTGTTATGAAGTACTGCTCTGCTTCCTGCCCTTACATTCCCTCTTAATCTATGAGTTATTTGAAAACATTAGGGGTGCTTCCTGTCCCCCACCTGACAGTGTCTCTGGCATTCACAATAGTAATGCTTGATTTCTACCAGACATTGCTGATGGAGCACATCATGATTCCCTCCCAACCCTAAAGAAAATGTAGATTGTCGACAATGACCACCACCCTTAGAAAACCTTTGGAACAATAAAGTTTTTAGTGAAGGTCTGTAGCCATGTTTTTTACTACTGACTCTAATGTCAAAAACCTTAGGGAACACTATGAAGATCACAAAGCCGTACTTTTATTAGTTAAAGTTCTGGACCTTTTTGTGTTCAGAGAACAAAACCATGGTAGCACTGGCTTACAGGAACCTCACTGAGGGTGGAAGGGGGTTAATTGATTACTTATACCCTTATTTTGACTTCAGCTTCCTGATATGGTTTACTAAGAATTGCTAATGAGTAGATATGCATTTTGAGGATTTAAGGTAGATAGGATTGATTACTATATAAATGTTTAGATTTGTGATTCTATTAAGAATTTTACAAGATTACTTTTAAAGATAAATAATAAAACAATCACTTCTTTCTTTATAAATGCCAATTGTTCTTTTCCAGTAAGGGAAACTAGCTGAGAAACTTACCGTTCTTGCTTACATATTGTGAATCTATAATAAGTTGCTTGGTTATGGATGTACGTGGGTTTATAAGAATAACTTCGTTTCTTTAACCTTAATACATAATGTTATTTCCTTTAATGCTAATGATGTATTATCACGTTGTTTTTTATCATAATCATTTATTGGAAGGAAACTGAAACATATTCACATTTAATTATATACTGCTTGAAAGAGTTTGCTGGGATATATAAATGATGGATGAAAGAATAAAGCATGGTGTGGTGTGGCTGGAGAACTGTGTCTTCCATCCATCGACTATGTGTGTCCATGTAAAGGTTGTGTTAAAGGGGATTAGAACATTGTTCCTACTCTCCAACAATTGTGTTTACTGATATATGTATATATGTGTGGAATACTTGGAACCTGCTTTTGGAGCTTTGCTCTAATGTTTCAGTGTGTGAATATAGACATATCTATCTGTAGGTCTGTATACATGTGTGTGTGTGTGCATGTGTATCCATGCATGTATAATTGTATGTATAAACTTATTATATCCTGCCCTTTGCTTCATTCATTCATTCATTCATTCATTCAGTGTGTGTGTGTGTATTTGTGCGTATATGTGAATTTTCTCTATTTCCTTTTTTCACTTGCCCCAAGAAGTTAAAAAACATCATAGATTATGCACTGGCCACAGGGTGTTATTACCAGTAAATTAGATTTTCTGACCTCAGGAAAAAAGTCTGTTGAGTAACATGTTTAATCACTGGTTGCCTTTGGCAGCAAACCCCGTTAGTATCTGAAGCTACCCCAGTCAGCAGCTCTATCATTTACAGCTAATGGCTGCCTGTTTGTATTTACCCATTACTAGGATGCTAAAGCTAGAGTCATTGGCATTGACTGGTCCTGGAAAGTATGTAGAGAGCACTTCAGAGTCACATTTGACCTCTTTGGACAGAAGGTAATCCCATGGAAATTTTGGATCTTGAATTAGCACACAGGCATGAAAGTATTGGCTGAAAAATCACACAATGGTCAACATATTTACAGGAATACCCTGCTGAAGATATAATCCTTCCTCACAGAGGAAGAAAATGCCAGAAGAAAAAATTATCAATAAATTATCAAAAAGCATCACTTAGGTCAATAAAGTATATTCAATGATAAACCCTGTAGGAACAAACAATTATTTGGCTGGGAAATTTCAGGTAACTCCCTGACACTCATGGGCTATGTTGAGTATTGTGAGATAATGTGAAATCAGCTTAAAGGCATGTGCACAGCAGGCACCATTCCAAAAGTATCCAGAAGCAGCATGATGAACTACATTCAGGGCAAAGATGTTGCCTTCCAGACCCAGAAATTCTGATGAGATCCAGCTAAGAATAAAGGAATCATATATGGGATTCACTTGTGAATATTGTGACAATACAACTGGACAACAACAACAAACATGACCTTCAGGGAGAATGACCTGAGCTTTCAACCAGTGTTGTACCTGCAGCTGATGAGATTCATACATGAGCCTCAGATGGCCAAAATATCAATGTGAAAGACAAATTCAACTACTCAGATTAATCAATATTGCTGAATCTTGTTGGAAAACAGAACCTAAGGACACTACAAATTATTTACCATGCAGTCATGAATCCCACTGGAGAGAATAATGATCAGTAGTATGTGGTTAATCTGAACCACAAGGATGTGTGCAAATGGTCTAAGTTGGGGGTGATGTGGTATGCTAATAAAGTGTATTAGAGAGGAGGTTATGCTCTCTTTCAAGATGGGTGCTCCTAAACTTATGGAGCATGACATACTGTGGACTCTTCTACATACTTGCTGTCCATTGTGTGTGGCATGAAGGATGTGTCCAGGATATGAAGTGCATCATCCACAATTAAGTTAAACCCAGTGTCACAGACAGAACTTAGGATTCCTGCTCCACTCTTAAAACGCCTTTGATAAATGACGACATATTAGAGTTTCAGAGGGATCATCTGAAAAGTGTAACTGTAAAACTTTCTGTGAAATAGCATTTCAGAGAATTCTACTGCTGCAACTGTTTAACTGCCATTATTCATTTCTCAATGTTATAGGTCAGGACCAAGACATTATTAGACATACCTGTGTGGGGACAGTAAGAACTGCTATCCCACTTCAAGCCGAGAACCTAAGAAAATTCAATATTTCTAACTAAGGTAAAAAGTGCCTACTTGGGAATGAACAAAGCTGTAATTCATTAGGTTCAGCAGCCATTTCACAGCCAAGGAAGAAATATCATATCCAAGTCAGTGCTGCTGTGTGCAGTATGTGTCAGAAAAACAGGAGGGGAGCTACAGGTAAGCAGGACAAAGCATGAAGGATACTTAGGATGCTAGAAATTATAGTCTATGCTATATGGTGTATATTATATTATACAATGTGCTACAAAATTATTGCTGTACATGAAGAAGATGTTCATCTTCTTATGAGTAGAAATATTTGAGCAGAGGTTCCAGATTGGCAGGGCAAGTGTGTTTCTACACAGAGGTGTGCAGGATACCCCTCTTGCTGTGCTTGCAGCAGGCAGGGCTTCAGACAGAGCAGAAGCACATCCATAGCTGCTCAGCATTCAGGAGAAAAGGTTCAAGAGTAAAAATTAATACTAGTTTTGATCTGTCTGTGATAATCTTTAAAGGAGATGAGTTAACTAAGGTTAAAAGTCTTTGAGCAAAAGCCTATAATACGTTCCATCCTTAGCCTTGGGAAGGCTTCACCTTAAAAGACCCTAAAGAGATGTAGCAATGAATATCTCCATAGCCTATTACATCTGAAACTGCCTTTATACCCTGCCTTCAAGGCTGGCCACATGGTTTAGTTCACCACTGCTAAACTGCAGCAAGAGAACACTGCTCACAGTGATTTGTGTTTATTTGCTTGTTTGTTTGATTTTGGTTTGGGTTTTGTTTGGTTTGAGGTTTAGGCTTTTTGTTCCACTGGTTTGAGGTTTTGATATTTTTTTGTTGTTCTGGTCATTATTTTGGTATTTTGCTGTGGCTATATGCATTGGCTATACTGATCTAGCTGATTAGAGAAATGGCTGCATTTTTGTGAATTAGAAAACATCATTTTCAAAGCCTTCACACTTTGACAGCTCTTGTCACCACCTGTGTTGTCACACTGCTGTATCCCCAGAATTCACAGACAGAGGTAGACCTCTATGAGTTTCAGGCTACATTGTGAATTCCCAGCCAGCTAGCCAGTTCCACACAGTAGTTTTTAGGGGGCATGGATATCATGGTCTACTCTGTGAACACCCACTTATTGATGAAAACTGTATCCACACCGTACCCTTTAGGTCATATGTTTAGATACCCCTAAAATATGGTGCAGGCATTCACATGGTCCTCAAACAGTGATGCAAACAAAATTAATGAGAGCCACCACTGTATTGTTCTAAAGCCTCTTAGGAAAGGAGTATTCATTCAGAGTGTTTAAAAAAGGGAAATACAGAGCTATTTGCCTCTCATGTCCTTGAAATACAGCCTCGGGGATAACTATAAAGTTGAAATAATGACTTCCCAGATAAAGACTTCCCAAATTTCCATGTTGAGAATTCCCACACATGTTGAGATGTGGCTTTATTTTTAGGTAATATTAGTGTGGCGACACATTTGGAGCTTTTGTGGTGTTGCTTGGTTTTGGAGTGTTGTTTGTTTTCGTTTATTTATATGTATCTTTCCCTGCTGGATGTCTGTGCACCACATGCATGCAATTCCTCCCGAGGCCTGTAGGGGCTGAAGGGGCGTTCAGAGCTGGGCTGCCTTGAGTACCTCTGCATGCTTGCCCAGTCCTGAGATCAGCCTCACCCCTCCTAGGCCTGAAGCAGATTCCCAAGGCCTATAAAGGCAGGTTGCATGGGGCCTGCGAAAGAGACTTGGGACTCACCCACTTCTCCGTGGGATCCCAAGGAAAGGCACTTGGTGTCCTGACTAACAGTCCCATGTGGAGCCTGATTCTCACTGCAGAGCATAGCCTGCTCCACAGACCCCGCCCCTCGGCCTCCATGTGCACAATGCCAACTGCTGGCTTCTGCCAGCAGGGGTCCCCAGTAGTGATCCATCTCAAGGCAGGGCAACCCAGAATTAACTGGAGGGATCCCTGGAAACCTACTGACTCCTGGGATACATTCCATTCCAGGATCAGGTCTGGAAGAAATCTCCAGATCTACATTTCACCTATCGCCAGGTGATACTGCACTAATCCTAGATCACACTTGGAGACCAACTGCTCTGCAGCTAACATGTGCTTGGTGTCCAGACATGTAGCAGTTTCCCAGAGAACTATTAGCACAGTCAAAGAATGAATCTGAGTTAGTGAGTGACTTTTACACCAGATTTACTCCTTCCCATCTCACCTTCCAATCTCTTCTATTAAGGACATCCCGGAGCACTCAAGTATTACGAAAAAAAAAAAAAAAAAAAAAAAAAAAATGTTGCTGTCAATAAGGTGAAAATTTCAGAAGGAGGAAGTAGAGAAAGTGTCAGAGGGTAATCTACTCCTCTGAAATGAAGCCTCCTCAGAAATTACTGACTGAGATCTCAATAACAGCATCTCAGGAATTTCATGCACAGCATTCCCAGACTAGGCTGATTAGGAAATGTGAAGAAAAATAAATGCCTGTCATCATTTTCCATGATTATCCTTGTTTTTCCACACAGTGCCAAATGGTGTTTTTTTTTTTAACTATTTAATTTTATATCATTTTAATTTTTTTTTTTTGAGACAGGGTCATCATGAGCTTTGATTAGCTTAGATCTCGCTATTTATTTATTTGTTTATTTATTTATTTATTTATTTATTTATTGTAGGTACATGAAAGAATATTATGATACGCACGTGGTGGTCAGATGGTAACTCGGTGTGGCAGTCACAAGAAGCAAGGGTGGAGAGGATTTCAAAATAAACCTGTAGCTCTGACTTCACAGATCCTTTTACAGAGTTCTGAAGATTCAACTCAGATTCAACACTGTAACTCCCAAGGTAGGTCTGGGTCTTGTTTTTAATTTGACCCTGGTTCCCAAACTTCTCCTCTTTCTGATATCAGTCTGCTTCTGCCTCCTGAGTGCTGGGATCAAACAGATTTTTTGCACTCCACTGTTCTGCATATTTTAATGCTTCTTATATAATTTTTGAATTCCCTGACTTTCATCAGAGTGTAAAAGGTCTTTGATGATTATGTTACCCTGGGCTGACGCCTTGTTGTCAGACTCTTGCAGACTCTGTTTCTAAGGATGGAAGAAAAATCATTAAAAGGAGGGTTAGAGAAACTGCTAGTTAGTGGGATACGGCCCACAACCACAGGGAAAAGGGTCCAGTTCTGAGCACCCAGCTTGTCCTTCAGTGTCCCGGCCACTGGCTAGAATCTTTATAATAAAGTTGATACACCAGAAGTTTAAATAAATTAGCTCCTACAACTAAGTCTGTATACCTAAACTGCACTCAAATACTTTTATCACATTTATTTACTTATTGTAGGCATGTGGATGAATGACACTGTACTCATGTGGAGGTCTGATGATCACTCTGTGTGGTCGTCACAAGAAGCAAGGGTTGAGAGGACCTCAAAATAACCCTGTAGCTCCAACTCCAGAGACTTCTCCTCTCACCAGGAAGTTCTGCAGATTCAACTCAGACTCCAGAAACTGTAACTCCTACCAAAGGTGGTAGGAAACATTTGCAATTCAGCATCTGAGTTGTGTCTCCAACCCGAGTATTGTTTTCTATGTGGTTCTAGGTCAAGCTTCCCAACTTGATGAATCTATGTGCATTTGAAGAATAATTTCTGGACTCCTATAGAGTGTGGGATGCCATTTTAGAGGTGAATGGAGTAACGTGGTATGAAAGAAAAAGGAGAGAAGACACTACTGAGATTGATTGTAATGGGAGGGCCCAGATAAAAAGAGGCTGAACATGATTGTTACATTTTGTATCACGGGCTGAATATCACATGGAGGACATTGAGATATGTTAGTGTGGCTAAAGAGTTAAAATTAGAAATAGCTAGTTGTGGTACTGCTTAGCTCCAACACAGGTCTCCAAACCCTAACACAATCTGATCTTGTTTTTAATCACAGAGAAGTAGTTAAACACTTTATCACAACTGAAAAAACACCCTAGATGTAATGACACATCTCTTCCTCCCCAATCTCCCCTTCTTTCATCTCTCCCCCTCCTTCTTTCCCCTCCTTTCCTTTCTTTCTTTTTTTTTTTTCTGGGGATGTCAGCCCAAGACTTCTTGCAGAACTACTGATCCAGAACATGCAGGCACTAAGGAGTCTGATCAGAATCTGCTTTCTGTCATTGCTGATGACATCCTGGCAATAGTCATGTTTGTCCTTCATCCTACTTCGGGTAGCATCTGTTCATTTCCATGTATTTCTGCTTGCTCAGGGCCTTCACATTCCTAAGAGAAGATCGATCGCTTACACACAGCAACACAGACCTTTTCTCAGCAGCTTTTCTGAGTTCTCATAGCACCTTAGCTCCCTATTTCGTGTTTTATTTTAAACACAAAACTACCTAAGTGCTAATATGCATATTTTAAGGGTTTGCTCAGGTGCAATTGAAATGCTAAGTTCTGAACCCCAAGACCTGGTTGCTCCAAGATAAAAGGATCTTCATGTACACCAGCCTTTGTTGTGTAAACCTTGCTCCCCAATTTAAAACTATTGGTTAAATAAAACTGGCAAAAGCCAATTACTGGGGGGAAAAAGAGTGAGGTAAAGTGTGAGTTACCGGGCTGTAGGGGTGGGGTGTGGGTCACAGGTAGGGACCACAAGGAGAAGAGAGGATTGAGATAGGAGGAGATAGTATAAAATACAGATAGAAAAAAGGCAGGGGAGGAAGAGGAGGAGAAGGTGAAGGAGACAAAGAAAACAAGAGGTCTCCTTTAGTCCTGATGGACCAGCAGCAGGTTTCAGACTGTGATGCCTCTCCAGGATGCCAGACTGCTGCAGCATCAAGAACCCAGAAAATTTTCAACAACAAGTATTTGGGGAATACAGTGGGTAGTAGCCAGATCTTGGGGGTCAGTATTTACCATTTGAATACATAGCAGTACCGGATCAACCCCTATATATTCCTTCAGTCTATTAATAAGTACTTACTAAGAACACTGTGTTACAAGAAAACCTACAGAATCAACTAATGTGGGTTCATAAAAGCTCATAGAGACTGAACTGACAACCAGGAAGCCAGCATGGATCTGCCCTAGGCAATTCTGCATATGTTATGGTTGTGTTTACTTTGATCTTCTTGTGGTAATCCTAAGAGCAGGAGAAGAGGATGTCTCTATCTCTTTCTTTTGCCTCTTTAAGGACACTTTGACTCCTACTGAGTTGTGTGGTTTCAGCCTTGATATGAGGGGAGGTGCTTAATCTTGGTGCAACTTGATGTGCCAAGTTTGTTTGATATGCTGAGAGTCTTCCCTTTTTCTAAAGGAAAATGAAGGAGGAGTAGATGTACCAGAAGCAGAGATAAGGGGAGGGACAGGAAGGAGAGGAAGGAGGGGCAACTGTGGTCAGGATCTAATAATCTATGAGAGAACAAATAGTTAAAGAACACTGTGTTATATGCAGTGCTGTGTTAAAACACGTAAATTCAACCTCGTTACGTAGAGTCCTGCAAAGACATTGTACTTGGAAGACAAATATGTGTAATCAAAGTGCAAAAAACAGAAAGAAGGAAATAGGGAAGCTATGTTTAATTTCACTCCAAGGTTGAACTTTCTATCAGCTTCATTTTGCTGCTTTGAAAGCCTTTGAAATGTGGGTATATATTCAGTATACTGATGCAAATCCTTCTGCATCCCTTAGAGATAGTAACCAATGACTGTCTGTGTGTAAGTGTCTATAAACATATGGGGAAATAAATGCATGACTTGCAGCTATGGTTAAACACAGGACAGACTTTTGTTAGAGAGAAAAGGAAATGGAGACAAATCTGCTTCTCCATCTTCTCTTGCCTTACCTTGATGGAAAGCCCTGCTGAGGCTGTGCACTGAGGAAGAACTGGGAAAAGGGCAGAGGGAGTCTTCACCATGTTCTCCTAGTAATCTAAAATGGTTTGGGAAAGAGAAAGGAGGTAGTTGGGGCAACAGTGGACTAACAGACTCAAGGATGGGAACACAATGAGAGAGGCATTCAAGATGGAAGGAAAAGTGAACAAGCAAGGCAGGTAGTGAAGAAAGGTGAGGTAAAGCCTTGCACAACACAAGGATGTGTAAGAATGTAATTTCAGGTCTCAGCTTGAACTTAAAATTAAAAGATTCTTAAGTCTGAGTCAAATATTAGCTGCCCCAGAGGCACATTCCAGGAAGAGCACATTCCAAAGACTCAAACAAACATTCCAGGAAAAAAGACCCAAGATAGGAGTTTATGAGACATTAACAAGTAAACCTTGGTAAACAGAAGCTACTTAAGCTGACCTTCTTTGTTGTAAAAAAGATAAGGTGTAAATTTGAGTTACTTAGAAACCAGGCCTGGGAACAGAAACTAGGCCTGGGAATGGCTGTTGGAGTTTGGCCTTTATGGTTATTGTTAAGAAGTAACTGTATTGCTGCCCTCATGAATTTTGTAAAAATAGTATATAAGCTGCCCTTAGCTTTAATTTGGGGTTCTTCTTGCCTGCATGCAAGAGAACCCTAGTATCCTGGTTGTCATCTGGTCATCTTATCATTAATAAACCTCATGTTATTGCAAGGAATCCTGTCCTTGAGTGTCTCTGGGGGAGCACATTCCCTGGTTTTGTATCTTTAGAGTCCAACAAATGGTCTTTGAGCAGAAGCCCAAAATTCTATGATTTAGTTGAATATGTTTTCTGTGCCATTAAACTGGTATTCTTCACCCTCTTTTATTTCTGTTATTCTAATATTTTTTATCTTTTTATTGTGTCCTGAATTTCCTGAATGTTTTGGGTTACAGGTATTTTACACTTTGTATTTTCTTTAACTGACTTGTCAATATCATCTGTGGTATCTCCTATGCCTGAGATTCTTTTTTCTATCTCTTGTATTCTGTTGGTGATGCTTGCATCTTTAGCTCCTGATCTCTATTGTAGGTTGTCCAACTCCAGGATTGCCTACATCTGTGATTTGTCTAAGGTTCTTTTGCTCTTGTGTTTTCTTGTATTTTTAGTTATTTACATTTCAAAATATTATCCCCCTCCACAGTTTCTCCTCCATAACACACTTTTATACCACCTCCCTATGCCATTATGCAGGTGCTGCCTCACCCACCCACCCATTCCTGCCTCAGCCCCTAGCATTTCCCTACCTTGCACATGGAGCTTCCACTGGACCAACCTCAGCTGCTCCTTTCCTAAAAAGGGTCTCTCAGAGCCTGGAGATCCTGTGGTTTACAACCAAGGGAATAGATCACAACACCCAAAGAATGATTCCATTATATAATTGCCATTATGGCAAACACTTAATGAAAATACACATATGGTCACAACTTATCTTTGATGACCCTTATTGTACTTCATCTTACCTTAGCTTCTGTAAGTACTTTTTATTAACTCATTAAATAGAGAAATTATCCTCTCATTAGTCATGATACATTTGTCCTACTCTGACATTTGATACTGGGTCTGAAGAACACAGTGAATTACTTTTACCAGTTTTGAAAAAACACAAGATTTCTGGGAGCATTGTTTTTTAAAAATTATTATTTAGATTGTGCCTCAAGGGAAAAGAACTCCAATGCCTGAAGCAATCATGCTAATTCCCCACACTACACAGCAATCTATTCTTCCCAGATGAATCCAGTTCTTACTCTTCATCTTCATCCCAGGATCAAACCTATATAAATACCCTTAGAAAACACTATGGCCCCCTTATAGATTGATTTGATTGATTCAAAAATTGAAGCCTCGGTCTCCTAAATCTGTGACCTTGTTTAGTAATAGACTGTATGGTGGTTTGAATAAGAATGGACACCATAGGCTCATATGCTTGAATGATTAGTCACTGGAGACTGGCAATATTTTAAAAGAATTAGGAGGTGTGTCCTTCTAGAAGATGGACTTTGAGGTTTCAAAAGCTCATGCTAGGCCCAGCTCTATACCTGCCTCTATGCCTACAGCTCAGAATGTAGCTCTCTACCAGTGCTCCAGTGTCTGACAGCATATTGACATACTACCCACCAAGAGCATAATGTGCTAAACTCCTGAAACTGTAATGATGAGCCCTCGATGAAATGCTTTCTTTCACAAGAGTTGCCTTGGCTATGCACAGCACTCGAATATTATCTAGGACAGACAAATTAGAGTCATAACAATGTAAGATGGGGTCTTAGAAGGGTCAGATGGATCTGTGCCTTAGTCACTATTTTCCTTTTTGCAACCATTTCCTGACAAAAAGCAAGTTAGGACAAGTCTTATTTTGGTTCACTATTGGGTCATCATGGTGTGGAAGATGTGATGACAGGCATGTAAAGCTGCTTGCTCATTTCTTAGCCAATTAGGAGAAGGGGTAAATGGAATTCCAGCACACAGCTAACTTTCTAGCTTTCTCCATGTCTCCTTAATTGTGTTTTTAATTAAAATATATCTATAACATTCCCTCCTCTTCACTTCAACTACACCTGTGTGTCCTACTCACTAGCAACTACACAGTCTCTTTTTTTAAAATTACACTTGTTATACACACTAGAATAAATATATAAGTGTAGCCTGATAAGTCCATGTATTGTTGTCTACTTGTTGATGTTTTGTTATTCTATTAGAGATGTCTATTGTGTAATAGATAACCAGTATGAGGGCTCGTCCTGGGGAACACTAATTCTACCTCTCTCAGCTGCTGTTAATTCCCCTCAGCTCTTTAGATCTGGAACCATGTGAGACTACTCCATCCATGTTGGCATGTCAGCAGATGTTATCATTGTTCAGGTCTCATTTTAGCAGCCATATTGTTGAGATATCATGGATGTGACTTCCCTGTGATATCAAGAAAACAAAGTCTCACAGCAGACTTGCTAGTCCTCAGACTCTTACAACCTTTCTGCCCCCACTTCTGAGATGGCCCCACAGCATAATGTATAGGGATTGTGTTTTAGATGTATCAGATGGTGCTGGGCAGCCTACAGTCAGTGGTTACTTGCATTTTGATGAGTATGGTCTTTGTCTGCTGCAATAAGAAGCTTCCTTTATAAAGGGTGAGAGCCTTACTTATCAATGGATAGAAGGATAAGTACTCAGAATACAGTTAGGATTTGTGCTGGTTTAGGAAAGCTGCAGTAGCATGTTCCCCAAAACCCATGTCCTGACTACTCACAAACAGTTGGCTAGGTTGACAGTTGTCATTTCCCTCCTGTTGAGCACTCCTTGAGTCCAATTAGACAGTTATTGGTTACCACCAAGATAAAAGTACCACTTTTACACCTTTGGAGAGAACTTGCCATGTTGTTGTTCACTGGCTTTGTAGGTAGAAGTATTGACTGCTTTCCTGTCTTTACAGCTTGCATTTCAACCTCTGGTAGTATGAAAACTACTCAGAGTGGAAGCTCTGGGTCAGAACTTGCTTGAATTCTTTAAGTCTTATGTTAAAATCTAAAGCATCTTCAGCAATGGGGACTTACCTTCAGATCCTGGGAGGCAACCAAAGACAACATCTGCTATTCAGGATCTGACTACCTACCCATAGCGTCCTGATCAGCCTACAACTGATCATAATTAGTGGATCTAGAAATGAGAAGCAAGAAAAATATGTCTGCATTCTACTTTCAATTTTAAGTTATAAATAAAGCTAAATTCAAAACTAAAAGATGGCAGATGAAATTTCCAGACCACATGAAAAATATACTGGCAACATCTACCATCCCTCTCCCTTGCTAGTCTTGAACTGAAATACTCACCACCACACTCCTGTGTCCTCTGCTGCAGGCTCCATTCCCTGGGTTTGTATGACGCTTACTCTAAACACTGTTTTGATGGAACTTTTTTTTCAGGAATTCACTGTGTCTCTAGAATTCCCTCTTCCTCAGGCTTCTCTGTGGGAGTAAGTATGGTTTCTCCTTTCCCTGTTGTATTTTCCCTACAAGTTTCCTTGTGTTTCTCTACCTGAAGGGTCTGTTGGGAAAGAGTCCTCCCAAGCCTACACCATCAGTGAGCAGGAGCAGAGAATGAAGAGGTTGGAGAAGCTCAAAAGGGACCTTGAAAGGATGAACAATGAGAGAGACGAACTCCGGGGCATCCTGGCACTTTATAGTGACAAGAATATGAACAACAGGTAATCATTATGCCCAGTTCTCGGCTGTCTATCTTGGGCCCTCTCTGTTGACCCCAGATTTCCACATATCACAGGAGGCTACAACTCCAGGCTGTCCTCATGTCCAAATGCATTTTGCTGATTGGATATTAGACACAGAACTTGAAGTTCAGACAGGAGTGAAATGGGGTCACAAGCTCTTTTGATTTCTCCAAAAGAAAACTATAGCCTGTGGCTTGAATCACCACAGGCAGTTGGTGTCACCACAACACTGGTGACATCACAGAAGATTCTAGGGTTCTAGTGGATACAAGAGATTGTCCAGGGAAGTGACTTCTGATGAGGTCACTGGAACTGCCATGGCCTACCTGCTGACCAGCTTGCCCCACATTGACCAGTTTCTGAGGTGCCCTTTCCTGGAGTATTTCTTTGAACTCAGGGGATACCCCTTGGCAACTTTTCCTTTTAAAGCTAGAGATTTCTCTCTGTTTCATTACAAGTTAAGCACTTTGGATGGGAGAGTTGGTTCGGGCCTTGGCATGGGCAGCTCATCTTTGTTAGTACCTTAAGGTCTAGGGTTCTTGCTTGAGGGAGATTCTTCTCCTGATAAATCTACCCCTAGTCTCCATTCATGTACCACAGTCCACTTCCCCAGGGTGTCCTGTTTCCCAGAGGCAACAATGGTTCTCCTGCACCTTTAATTTTATGCAAGTCAGATTATATCTTCTTATTGTGCACATGCCTTGAGGGGAGACATTGCTTCAATATATTCAGACATGTGTTTCCACAATCCCATTTTTGCAATGTAAACTCCCTTGTCCATTTCAATATAGGAAGGAGTTCACATCCAGGGGAATATCCAATTGTAAAGTTTATGTCTCTTCTTCAAAAGATAAAATCCCACTTTCTCCCTTTCTCCATTACAACCAGACATAGTAGGCATCTTGAGCAAAGGTCAACAGGGACATTGGATTGCTGCTCTGTAGTTCCATTAGCCATCACTTCTCCAATATCTACCTTTCTGAGTTCCAGTGAGAACTCAAGAGTTCACTGAGATCCAGTGAAACCCCAATTTCAATGTGTCCAGTAGTTCAGGAAAGACTGTGTTTGGCACTGTCATCTGTGGCTTCTGCCTTCTGAATCTATGGTACAATGTGACCTAACCTCTCAGGTGTAAGAGTGGAAAAATCATGTAAGTCCTTTCCAAATTGATTGTGTTGTCCTGGGCTACTTCCTTCAGCCATGTAGTATCACTATGACAATGATCAAAGGTGGCAATTCTGCAGAGAAACAGCAGGGGATTTATTAGGTAAAATGAAAAGGATTTGGATTAATTCTAGTGTAGAAATGAATTTCCTTATGTGGTTGAGGTTTTATAGGAATAGCAGGGTGATTTCAATAAATGAAAGTATGAATTTCATTGTATAGTTTTACTCTTTGATTTTATATTTCTAAAAGAGATGAATTAATGATCAGAAAGTTTAGAAAAACCTATTTAACTATCTAGTGAAATTCTGCAGACACAATCTGCTTTGCAACAAATGATACTTCTGTGTCCACCGTGTTTTGTGCCAGTCAGCAATCCAAAAAAAAAAAAAAAAAAAAAGTGTGTTGAACAATTTGTTGTTTCCACAGGGGATTAAGAGAAATAAAAATTTAAAGACACAAATGAAGACCACAGAGTGTTTCCTATCATGTTCTTTTTGAACCGCTTGCTTATTTAAGTCTTTTTTCATAGCTCCAAGTGTGCTGGAGGAGAAGCTTCCACTGCTGTCAGATGTTCAGGCTCTCCTCCTCATTGCACACAGAATCATCCCCACAGTACCCCATAGTTGCCAGTGTCTAAGGATGAGTTCTCTTGTCACCTGACATAAATCATTCTTCTATCCAATATCTTTTTAAGCACACCACCCAGAAAGGAAATAGCTCTGTAATTTCTTCATTTTAAAACAGCCTGAGTGAACCAGCAAGAACAGTTTTCTGGCTAAACATTACATTACACCAAGTAAGAGAGATAAATGGAAAAATGAAAATAATTTTGTTTATGGCATATATGCTTGTGAGTTTTAGAATTGCACTTTGAATATTTTCAAACGGTAACTGTTTGGCACCAAAAATTCCTGCCACCTTTTAAATGATGTAGCAAGAAACATTGCTATTGATCTAAAGTGAGACAACTGATTCTTTACACAAAACAGTTTATTTGGTTTAAGCAGTGAGTCACTGATTACATGGTGAACTCTCTAGTGATCTGCCATAGTGCCTATAAAAATGCTTACAAAACTACTATTATACAGGCTATCATGACTTTTGCTTTGAAACTCAGAAGCACGGGTGTTAGAAAGGTCCTAAAGGCTCTGGGGATGATCTGGTCCAGTTGATTCATAGAAATGCAAGACCCAGGGTTTTCAGGGACCCATGGAGGTTATACAGCTAAGCACTGATAATTGGTCAAGTCACTTCAATTGTACTATACAACTTCAGCTACAGGCATCTGAGCACAGAGATCAGCAGATTAGAAAGGAGTGCCCTTCCCAACACTAGGAGATTCAGAATACACTAGAAGTATATAGATTTTGTTTATTACCTTTTATAGGCATTATTTTACCAAGTAACTGTCATCTTCCAGGTTCTGCTGAGGCTTCATTTTCCACAGTTGTTCTAGGTTTATAATATCTTTACTGACCCCCATGAATGCTATAAAATAGTGTGGCCTCAGCCACCTAAAGAAAGAAAATGAAAGTCTGTTCCCTTTATGATACTATTGTTTTGTTGTTGGTTTGTATTTGAGACAGGGCTTCTCTTCTCTGTGTATCCTTGGCTGTCCTGGACCTTGCTCTGTAGACCAGGCTGGCTTCAGCCTCAGAGATATGTCTGTCTCTCTCTCTCAAGTGCTGGGACTAAAGGCATACACCACCATTGTCCAGCAACAATACTTTTGTTTGATGGAACAAGGTAAAGTACTTATTCAGCTGAGAACTAGAACAGAAAAACCCAATTAAGATTCAAATAGTAAATAAGCTACACATTTAACTAGACTTCAACCAGTTCACTAATGTCAATTATTTGTTCAATGAATGACCTGTTATTTATATGAAACATAAAGGATTAACTATTTCTCTTTTCTACAGGAAGATTTTACTCCAGGTTCTCAGTTGGACAAAAGCCTGCTCCCTTTAATGATAAATAGAATTAGGATTGCATTGTTCAGTTTTCCTAATGATGCTATCATCAAGGCTTGAGGCAGCTGATAGAGAACTTCAGGAAGATACTGTTTCTTAGGTTTCCAGGGTTAAGGATGGAATCTGAATCAAAAATGATCTGGTTTGTATGCTGAAACATTCCTGAAGGTAGGAAAGAGAAGAGATACAATCATGAAGGTGAATCCCAATAGTTGCTTCAAGGGCCAAAAGGCTGCCATGCCAGAGTGTTCTTTGGGAGAGCCATGTTGGAAAAGTGGCTGGTTATCTCTTGACGATGGGGTATTGACTTGTGTTCAGTCACTGACAAGCCCACTCTCTAAGTCAACCCTGTGGAGAGGAGCTTGTTAAAAATTTCCCCAAACAAAGAAAATTATTCCTGAAGAACTTCATAGAGCCTGATCGAGTCTTGGCTTTGCACATCATATGTATGACAAACAGGACGTCATAGTCCCCATTGTTTTTTAATGAGCTCTAATTCACTTCTAGAAGGTTATACCTCCAATCTGTACCTAGTCCAGTCCAATGAAAGTAAAACAAGATAAGTACCCAACAGGAAGGTTGCAGGAAAATATTCCAAATACTTTGGGATTTTTGACCACCTGCGATGCCTTATTGAGTGGAAAATTATTTTCAGGAGTAGAGTATAATACTTAGAATATTTCTAAGTTTTAAAAGTCAGCCTTTCCCTGACAGTAGTATTGTGTTTTTTCTTATTAAGGTACTCTGGGAATTCCAGAGTTCCCTATCTTGGAACATTCAGGAGGAGACTATAGGTTGAGCATCCGTCATGTGAAAACTCACAAGTGTTAAAATGCTCCAAAGTGCAAAACTGGAGTCTCTTCATGGAAACACAAGTGGTCCTCACATGAGATTTTGCATGGAAATTTCAGGCACAGTAGATATATTCTAATCCTACATTTCTACAGTAGGGTCTCAGTATATAGTCCTTGCTGACTTGGAACTTGCTATGGATAGCAGACCTCCAACTCAGAGATCCACTTGTCTCTGCCTCCCAAGTGCTGGGATTAAAAGCTTGATCCATCACATCTGACAGAAGTCATTATATTTATATTAAATTATCTTCAGACTAACCATATGTATATGAAGTGTAAACAAAGCCGGAATGAGTTTCCTGTTTAATCTTTTATCTTGTCTACAAGATATCTTATTGTGCTTATATAAATTATTATAGTTTTATGTTTAATATGTGGATTTTAAAAAGCCCTACCATGCAAGATATTTGTGGTTCTAAATGTTGTATTGGAATGTAGGATGCACAAAGCTTTTCTATTGGCCCATGTAACAGCCATCCTCTGGTTATAGAAACAGGCAGATGACACAGGCTTGGCCATTCAGAGTGAATTCCTCTAGTTGGTAAGTTACAGTCCTCTTTTGATATCATCTCCAGTGGAAGAGAGTGAAGAGATATTCTCAACATGTTTACCAAGTTAGAATGCCACCCCGTGTATGACAGAAGATGTCTTCAGGTGAACACAAGAAAGCAAACACAGAAAAGCCCAACAAGAACTAAAGAAATACAAGTGACAAATCTTGCTGGCAATAGTTTAAGCACCCAAGGCCAGATCACTGCTCACTCAGTTACATAGTTAATACCTTCCTCTTTTTTGTTTGTTTGTCTGATTGTTTGTTTCAGTTGAGTTGTGTATTGACCATTGCCATTTTAAAGACGTCTGGGTAATATCCATGCCATGCAACAAGTTCTTAGAAGGCTGATTACTACATAAACATTAAAGATGAGAAAGAGAAGGAGAGTCCAAGCCTGCCTGTGAGGGGCTTACAGTCTGACTTCAAGATGCATTATTCCATGCCATTTGTTGACTTTAACCAATATTATAAAGTGAGTGGGATGGTATGAGGTAATTAGGAATAGAGTAGCATGCATTGTACTAAAGTATAAGAAAGAGTTTACTCTAAGTTTAAAGTGTATTTTAGTCTGGTGATTCAAGCTGGCAGACAGTGATATGTAAATCTATCCCTGTTCACTGTTAATTCATTGACCACACTGAACAATGATGACACCTTGTGGTAAAATAGACTTGCAGCTTCTATTTCTAAGGATGGGAGGAAAATCATTAAAAGGAGGGTAAGAGAAAATTCTAGTGAGTGGGATAAGGCTCACTACCACAGGGAAAAGGGTCCAGTTCCCAGCACCCAGCTTGTCCTTCAGTTTCCCCTTTGCTGGCCAGAATCTTTATAATAAAGTTGATACACCAGAAGGTTAAACAAATTAGGTCCTACAAATAAGTCTGTACACCCAAACATCACTCAAATACTTTTATCATGTTTATTTGTTTATTGTGGGCATGTGCATGAATGTTACTGTATGCATGTGGAGATCACATTATAACTCGGTGTGCCAGTCACAAGAAGCAAGAGTTTAGAGGATCTCAAAATAAACCTGTAGCTCCAACTCCAGAGACTTCTCTTCTCTCACCACGCAGTTCTGCAGATGCAACTCAGACTGCAGAAACTGTAACTCCCAAGGTGGTAGGAAACATGTGCAATTTACCATCTGAGTTGTGTCTCCAACCCACATATTGTTTTTAATGTGGTTCTAATTCAAGGGCTTCCCAACTTGACGAATCCTTGTGCCTTTGAAGGATAATTTCTGGACCCCTATAGAGTGTTGGATGACATTTTAGAGGTGACTGGAGTGATGGAGGTATGAAAGAAAAAGTAGACAGGACACTACTGAGACTGATTATGATGGGAGAGCCCAGATAAAGAGAGGCTGAACGTGATCGGCACATTTTGTATCATGTACTGAATATCACATGGAGCCCATTGAGATATGTTAGTGTGGCTACACAATTAAAATTAAAAAGAGCTAGTTGGGGTACTGCTTAGCTCCAACACAGGTCTCCAAACCCTGAAACAATCTGATTTTGTTTCTAAAAACAGGGAAGTAGTTAAATGCTTTGCCATAACTGAAAAACCACCCTAGCTGCATTAACACCTCTCTTCCTCCCCCATCTTCCCTTCTTTCATCTCTCCCCCTTCTTCCTTCCCCTCCTTTCCTTTCTTTCTGTTCTTTTTAATGTTCTTTTTATATGGGGATGTGAGCCCAAGACTTCGTGATGTACCACTGATCCAGAACATGCAGGCACTAAGGAGTCTGATCAGGATCTGCTTTCTCTCATTGCTGATGATGTCCTGGCTATAGTCATGTTTGGCATTCATTCTACTTTGGGTAGCATCTGTTCATTTCCATGCATTTCTGCTTGCTCAGGGCCTCACCTTCCTAAGAAAGGATCACTTACACACAGCAACACAGACCTCTTCTCATCAGCTTTTCTGAGTTCTCATAGCACCTTAGCTTCCCATTCCATGTTTTATTTTAAATACAAAACTACCTAAATGCTAATATGGATATTTTAAGGATTTGCTTAAGTGCAATTGAAATGCTACTTGCTGAACCCCAAGACCTGTTTGCTCCAAGATAAGAGGATCTTCATGTATACCATCCTTTGTTGTGTAAACCTTGCTCCCCAATTTAAAACAATTGGTTACATAAAACTGGCTACAGCCAATTACTGGGGGGGTAAAAAGAGGGAGGTAATGTGTGAGTAACCGGGCTGTTGGGGTGGGGTGTGGGTCACAAGTAGGGACCACAAAGAGAAGAGAGGAGAGAGATAGGAGGAAAGAGATATAAAGATAGAGATATAAAAAAAGGCAGGGGAGGAAGACAAGGAGAAAGAGGAGGAGGAGAAAGAGGAGGAAGAAGAAGGGGAGGAAGAAGAGGAATATGAAAAGAAGGTGACAGGGAGAAGGAGTAGGAGGAAGATGGGGAGGAGGAAGAGGATGTAGAGGAGGAAGACAAGGAGGAGGAAGAAGGAGAGGAGACAAAAAAAAAAAAAACAGGAGGTCTCATTTAGTCCTGATGGACCAGCAGCAGGTATCAGACTGTGATGCCTCTCCAGGATGCCAGACTGCTGCAGCATCAATAGTCCAAAAAATTTTCATCAGCAAGTATTTGGGGAATACAGTGGGGTAGTAGCCAGATCTTGGGGGTCAGTATTTACCATTTGAATACATAGCAGTACCAGATCAACCCCCTATATATTCCTTCTGTCTATTAATAAGTACTTACTAAGAACACTGTGTTACAAGAAAACCTACAGAATCAACTAATGTGGGGTCATAGAAGCTCACAGAGACCGAACTGACAACCAGGGAGCCAGCATGGACCTGCCCTAGGCAATTCTGCATATGTTATGGTTGTGTTTACTTTGATCTTCTTGTGGTAATCCTAAGAGCAGGAGAGGAGGATGTCTCTATCTCTTTCCTTTGTGTCTTTAAGGACACTTTGACACCTACTGGGTTGTGTAGTTCCAGCCTTGATATGAGAGGAGGTGCCTAATCTTGGTGCAACTTGATGTACCATGTTTGTTTGATATGCCTGAGAGGCTTCCCTTTTTCTAAAGGGAAATGAAGGAGGAGTAGATGCACCAGAAGCAGAGATAAGGGGAGGATCAGGAAGGAGAGGAAGCAGGGACAACTCTGGCCAGGATGTAATAATATATGAGAGAACAAATAGTAAAAGAACACTGTGTTACATGCAGTGTTGTGTTAAAACCAGTAAATTCAACTTCATTATTTAGAGTCCTGCAAAGACATTGTACTTGGAAGACAAATATCTGTAATCAAAGTGCAAGAAAACAGAAAACAGGAAATGGGGAATCTACATTTAATTTTATTCCAAGTTTGAACTTTCTATCAGCTTCATTAAACTGCTTTGAAAGAGTTTGAAATCTGAGTTTATCTTCAGCATACTGATGCAAATCCTTCTGCATCCCTTAGAGATAGTAGCCAATGACTGTCTGTCTGCAAGTGTCTATAAACATATGGAGAAATGAATGCATGACTTGGAGCTATGGTTAAACACAGGACAGTCTTTTGTTAAAGAGAAGAGGAAATGGAGACAAATCTGCTTCTCCATCTTCTCTTGCCTTAGCTTGATGCAAAGCCCAACTGAGGCTGTGCACTGAGGAAGAACTGGGGAAAGGACATAGGGAGTTGACACCATGGTCTTCCAGTAATCAAGAATGGTTTGAGAAAGAGAAAGGAGGTAGTTGGGGCAGCAGTGGACTAAGAGACTCAAGGATGGGAACACAATGAGAGAGGCATTCAAGATGGAAGGAAAAGTGAACAAGCAAGGCAGGCAGTGAAGAAAGGTAAGGTAAAGCCTTGTACAGCACAAGGATGTGTAAGCATGTAATTTCAGGTCTCAGCTTGAACTTAAAATTAAAAGATTCTTAAGTTTGAGTCAAATATTAGCTGCCCCAGAGTCACATACCAGGAAGAGCACATTCCAAAGACTCAAACAAACATTCTAAGAAGAAAGACCCAAGATAGGAGTTTATGGGCCCATAACACAGTAAACCTGGATAAACAGAAGCTACTTAAGCTGACCTTCTTTGTTGTAAAAAGATAAGGTGCAAATTTGAGTTACTTAGAAACCAGGCCTGGGAACAGAAACCAAGCCTGGGAATGGCTGTTGGAGTTTGGCCTTTATGGTTATTGTTTAAGAATAATTGTATAACTACCCTCATAAATTTTGCAAAATAGTATGTAAGCTGCCCTTAGCTTTAATTTGGGGTTCTTCTTGCCTGCATGCAAGAGAACCCTAGTACCCTGGTTGTCATCTGGTCATCTTATCATTAATAAATAAACCTCATATTATTGCAATGATTCCTATCCTTGAGTGTCTCTGGGGGAACGTGTTCCCTGAGTCCAACAGATGATCGTTTAGCAGAAGCTCAAAAGTCTATGATTTTGTTGAATATGTTTTCTGTGCCATTAAACTGGTATTCTTCACCCTCTTCTATTTCTGTTATTCTAATATTTTTGATCTTTTCATTGTGTCCTGAATTTCCTGAATCTTTTGGGTTACAGGTATTATACACTTTGTATTTTCTTTGACTGACTTGTCAATATCATCTGTGGTATCTCCTATGCCTGAGATTCTCTTTTCTATCTCTTGTATTCTGTTGGTGATGCTTGCATCTTTAGTTCCTGATCTCTGTTGTAGGTTGTCCATCTCCAGGGTTGCCTACATCTGTGATTTGTCTAAGGTTCTTTTGCTCTTGTGTTTTCTTGTTTTGTTTATTTATTTACATTTCAAATGTTATCCCCCTCCACAGCTTCCCATCCATAACACATTTATTCCACCTCCCTATGCCTTTATGCAGGTGCTGCCTCACCAACCCACCCATCTCAGCACCCTAGCATTTCCCTACCTTGCACATGGAGCTTCCACTGGACCAACCTCAGCTGCTCCTTTCCTAAAAAGGGTCTCTCAGGGCCTGGAGATCCTGTGGTTTACAACCAAGGGTACAGATCACAACACCCAAAGAATGATCCCATTATATAATTGCCATTATGGCAAACATTTAATGAAAATACACGTATGGTGACAACTTATCTTTGATGACCCTTATTTTACTTCATCTTACCTTAGCTTCTGTAAGTACTTTTTATTAACTCAATAAACAGAGAAATTATCCTCTCATTAGTCATGATACATTTGTCCTACTCTGACATTTGATACTGGGTCTGAAGAACACAGTGAATTACTTTTACCAGTTTTGAAAAACACAAGATTTCTGGGAGCTTTTTAAAATTTTTTAACATTTTTAGATTGCACCTCAAGGGAAAAGAACTCCAATGCCTGAAGCAATCATGCTAATTCCCCACACTACACAGCAATCTATTCTTCCCAGATAAATCCAGTTCTTCTTCTTCCTCTTCATCCAAGGTCAAACCTATAAAAGTACCCTTAGAAAACACTATGGCCCCCTTATAGATTGATTTGATTGATTCCCAAGTTGAAGCCTCAGTCTCCTAAATCTGTGACCTTGTTTAGTAATAGACTGTATGGTGGTTTGAATAAGAATGCCCCCATAGGATCATATGCTTGAATGATTAGTCACTGGAGAGTGGCAGTGTTTGAAAAGGATTAGGAGGTGTGTCCTTCTAGAAGATGGACTTTGAGGTTTCAAAAGCTGATGCTAGGCCCAGTTCTATACCTGCCTCTATGCCTACAGCTCAGAATGTAACTCTCTACCAGTGCTCCAGTGTCTGACAGCATATTTGTAGTGAGCCGCTGTGGCTGCACACGTGCGTTTTTCCAACATGGTGCTGGCCGCATGGTTCCCCAGCAGTAAACAATCATTCTGCGCAGCTGCTAGGCAGAAAGAGCGCCAAGCCACTGGCCTATCCCGAGGTGTAATATTGGGTAGTGAGCAAGCAGCCATTCAGGAGTGAATACGTCACTCTAGGGTGTATTTAAGGGACCCTCTTCCGGTTTCTTGGGTCTTTCCGCTTTATCGTATGGAGCAGTAAAAAAGTTCCTCGTGGCAGTAAACCCGACTATCGCCTCCTGTCCTTATTCGCGGGCGAAAAGGGATTTTGGGGGCGCGCGTTACATCTGGTGCCGAGAAACCCGGGAAATTTTAAGGCGCTGCAGGAGACCACCCAAGCTTGGGGGACGGGTTAAAAACTACGGGATCCCGAGGTCCATCGTGGAAGGTATGCTTGGCGTGGAGACCTTTGTTGCGACCGAATTTTCATTCACTGCCGCTGCTGTAGTAGCTGGCCTTGTGTGGTTTTCGTTGGCAGTCTATTTTTGTTGTGAGGAACTAGCTCGAGGCACAGCTAATAGGGCGAGTGGAGAGGTTTCAAAAAAGGTCTGCTCTAAGCTATCAGAACCAGGATGTGGCAACAGGTGCTCAGCCATAGGGTTGGGAAAAGAGAAACAGACGAAGAAGTCTGGAGAGAGACTGGCCAGAGAGTTTGGTTATAGGAAAGAATGTTCAGGAGGAATACAGGCCACTGCAGGGCCTGTTAAAGCTAGGAAACCTTCACCGGCTGGTGAAGAGAAGCGGGAACCCCCGCACCCAATTAAGGAGCCTGCTTCCATACACCTTAGCAGCTCCGAGGAAGATCTAGCACAAGGAGAGGAAGAGGGCCTGGGGCAGGAACCAGCGGCCTGTACTAAGGCTGGCGGTTCCAAAGTAAGACTAAGAAAGCCTTTGAATTCCTCAGCCTCACCCTCGCCTCCGACTTATGATTCGGGCGGAGGCCTTAACTCATTCCTCAGCCCGGCAGATCAGAGGCAGCTACAGCTTGCATTTCCGGTCTTTGAAGCGGCAGAAGGCGCCCGCGTTTATGCTCCCGTAGATTATAGACAGGTCAAAGAATTAGCGGAAGCAGTGCACGCATATGGAATTGGAGCTAACTTTACTGTAGCCCAAGTAGAGAGGTTAGCTACAGCCGCCATGACTCCAGGAGATTGGCAGAACACAGTGAAGGCGGTACTTAACAATATGGGCCAATACCTAGAGTGGAAGGCCTTGTGGCATGAGGCGTTACAAGCACAAGCTAGGATTAATGCAAATACTGAGGGACAGGAATTATGGACTTTTGATATGCTAGCGGGAGTTGGCGTACACGCGAATGACCAGAACGCTCATCCTTGGCAGGTCTACGCGCAGACAGCAGCAGCTGCGATAAAGGCGTGGAAGTCCCTCCCTAGGAAGGAAGGCAGTAACCTTTATTTGTCCAAGATAATTCAGACAGCTAATGAGTCATTCTCTGACTTTGTGGCACGGATGACCGAGGCAGCGGGTAGAATCTTTGGGGATCCAGAACAGTCGATGCCGCTAATAGAACAGATGGTTTTTGAAAACGCCACGGCGGAATGCCGCGCCGCTATTGCGCCGCGAAGAACTAAGGGGTTACAAGATTGGTTAAAAGTGTGCCGAGGATTGGGAGGTCCCCTTACTAATGCAGGGCTCGCGGCGGCGAACTTAGAAATGGCGGCAATGCTGCTTAAGGGTCAGAATCGTGGAACCTTCCCTTCAAAACATATGGCCCGGTGCTATGCCTGTGGGAAGGCCGGACATAGAAAAAGGGAGTGCCCAAATAATCAAATACCAACGAAACTGTGTACTAGGTGTGGAAAATGCTATCATTTGGCTCAAAATTGCCGTTCTATTAGGGATATAAAAGGTCAAATTCTCCCCCCCAAATCTGTCAGCCATTAAGGAGGAAAATTTTTCAAAAAACGGATATGCGGGCCCGAGATCCCAGGGCCCCAAAAGATATGGGACACTGCGGAACACTCAGGGGACCCTTTTCGCTGCAGAGCCACAAGGGGTTCCGCAGGACTGGACCTGTGCTCCACCTCCCGAGTCTTATTAATGCCACACATGGGGGTGCAGCCGATCCCAGTCGATTACAGAGGCCCCCTGCCAGAGAGAAGCGTTGGTCTTATATTAGGCCGTTCCTCTCTCACCTTAAAAGGGCTTGTGGTACACCCCGGTGTAATAGATCAGGGTTATACCGGAGAACTTCAAGTTCTCTGTTCTAGCCCACAAGGTGTATTCTCTATCTCCCCTGGGGACAGGATTGCTCAATTAATTGTTCTTCCAAGCTTGCATGATTGTTTTCCATCCACTGAGAAGCTTAGAGGTTCTCAGGGGCTTGGTTCCTCAGGAACTGACTTCGCTCATCTGGTGGTTGATTTTAAAACTAGACCCACCTTACAGTTAGCAATAGAGGGGAAGAAATTTACCGGAATTCTGGACTCAGGAGCGGATAAAAGTATCATTTCCGCTAATTGGTGGCCTAAGGCATGGCCTGTAGAGAAATCATCTCACTCCCTACAAGGATTGGGATATGAAGCCAGCCCTGCAGTCAGCTCCCGCTCGTTGACTTGGAAGGCAGCAGAGGGTCAGACAGGAAGTTTTATACCTTATGTGCTTCCCCTCCCCGTCAACCTCTGGGGAAGGGACATTTTACAGGGCCTAGGGCTAGTTCTGACCAGTGAATACTCCCCACAAGCTGTAAACATTATGAAAAGCATGGGATTTAAAGAAGGAAAAGGTCTTGGCAGGAACGAACAAGGAAGGTTAGATCCTGTCTCACAAGAATCAAACGCAGGAAGGCAAGGACTGGGTTTTTCCTAGCTGCCACTGAGGGCTCTATACCCATACCCTGGCTCACAGAGGAGGCCGTCTGGGTTCCTCAGTGGTCATTATCCTCTGAGAAATTGGAAGCTGCTACAAAACTAATTAAAGAACAAGTGCAGCTCGGTCATTTAGAACCTTCTACCTCCCCCTGGAATACACCTATATTTGTTATTTAAAAAAAATCCGGGAAGTGGAGGCTTTTACATGATTTAAGAGCGGTCAATGCACAGATGCGACTATTTGGCTCTGTGCAACGAGGTTTGCCTCTACTCTCTGCCTTGCCTAAGCAGTGGAAAATTATAATTATAGATATTAAAGATTGTTTTTTCTCTATTCCCTTATGTCCACAAGATAGGCCAAGATTTGCGTTTACATTACCTACTGTTAATCGTTTTGAGCCTGATAAGAGATATCAGTGGAAAGTCCTGCCTCAGGGCATGGCCAACAGCCCTACCATATGTCAGCTGTATGTTCAAATGGCCCTCGAGCCAATTAAGAAGCAATTTCCTTCGCTGTTGCTGGCTCATTATACAGATGATATTATTATGTGTCATAAGGATTTAGGTACTTTACAGACCTCATACCCCTTATTATTAAAAACCTTAGAACAGTGGGGTCTACATGTTGCTACTGAGAAAGTTCAATTTTCAGAGATTGGTTCCTTTTTAGGGACAGTTATCTATCCAGAAAAGATAATTCCTCAAAAATTGGAGATTCATAGAGACCATTTACATACTTTAAATGATTTTCAGAAATTATTAGGTGATATAAATTGGTTAAGACCGTTTTTAAAAATTCCCTCGGCCGAGCTGAAACCTTTATTTGATATTTTAGAAGGGGATGCTCATATTTCCTCACCGAGGGCCTTAACACCAGCTGCGAGCCGTGCTCTGCAAGTAGTAGAAAGCGCTTTGCAAGATGCCCAGTTGAAACGCATAGATGAAACCAAAACCTTTGACTTATGTGTTTTTAAAACTAGACACTTACCAACCGCTGTATTATGGCAGGAGGGGCCCTTGTTATGGGTCCACCCTAATGCGTCTCCTGCAAAGATCATTGAAAGGTATCCAGATGCAGTTGCTCAACTTGCCCTTCATGGGCTAAAAGCAGCCATTACTCATTTTGGAAGAGAGCCTAAGGTTTTGATAGTGCCTTATACTGCTCATCAAGTCCAAATATTAATGGCGACCTCTGATGTGTGGGCAGTGCTGGTTACTTCCTTCAATGGTCAAATAGATAATCATTATCCTAAGCATCCCATCTTACAATTTGCTTTAACTCAAGCTATCATATTTCCACGTATTGTGTCTCAGGAGCCGCTCCCAGATGGAATGGTAGTTTATACGGATGGGTCAAAAACAGGAATAGGTGCCTATGTGGTTAATGATAAAGTTACATCCAAACAATATCATGAAACCTCACCTCAAATTGTGGAATGCTTAGTGGTGTCAGAGGTTCTGGAAATCTTTCCAGGTCCCTTAAATATTGTTTCAGATTCCTTCTATGTGGTTAATGCAGTAAAAGCATTGGAAGTTGCTGGGTTAATTAAGACATCTAGCAGACTTGTAGAAGTTTTTCAAAAGATTCAGCTTACCCTGGCTAAGCGTAGATCCCCGGTCTTTATAACTCATATTAGGGCTCACTCAGGCTTACCGGGACCTATGACCCATGGTAATGACCTGGCAGATCGAGCCACAAGGTTAATTGCAATTGCCCTTTCGCCAAGGTTAGATTTGGCTAAAGCTTTTCACAAAAGGTTTCATGTGACAGCTGAGACATTAAGATGTCGATTTAACATCTCTAGAAGGGAGGCCAGAGATATTGTTACTCAATGCCAAAACTGCTGTCAATTCCTACCTGTTCCCCATACAGGAGTTAACCCTCGGGGAATCAGGCCCTTACAAATCTGGCAAATGGATGTTACCCACATCCCATCCTTTGGTAAATTACAATATTTGCATGTTTCTATTGATACTTGTTCTGGAGTTATATTTGCCTCTCCTTTGACTGGAGAAAAGGCGGCCCATGTTATTCAACATTGCCTCGAAGCTTGGAGTGCTTGGGGAAAGCCTAAAATCCTTAAAACGGACAATGGGCCAGCCTACACTTCTCAAAAATTTCAACAATTTTGTCGCCATATGGAAGTGACACACCTGACGGG
Source organism: Arvicanthis niloticus (assembly GCF_011762505.2). NCBI lineage: Eukaryota > Metazoa > Chordata > Mammalia > Rodentia > Muridae > Arvicanthis > Arvicanthis niloticus. Next base: position 14,810,847 of record NC_047659.1, read on the forward strand.
TCTTCCTTATAACCCCCAGGGACAGGGCATCATTGAGCGTGCTCACCGCACCCTTAAAACTTATTTGATAAAACAAAAGGGAGAAGTTGAGAAAGCTCTGCCCACGGTCCCACGAGCTACTATTTTTCTGGCACTTTTTATCCTCAACTTTCTGAATTTGGACAGTCAGGGCAATACAGCGGCTGATCGCCATTGCCTGGAACCAACTAGGCCAAAAGAAATGGTAAAATGGAAAGATGTTTTGACTGGTCTATGGAAAGGCCCGGATCCTATTTTAATAAGCTCCCGGGGAGCGGTCTGTGTGTTTCCACAGGGGGAAGACAATCCATTTTGGTTGCCAGAGCGACTGACGGGGTGACTCGCGGTTCCTGAAAAAGACCCCCCGAAGGATTCATCTGCAGACGCTCTCAGCTCCCATTTGGACTCTCCAAAATCGGGTTCCTAGTATATACAGTAAATTTAGATGGTTAACCTATCTGCTTCTCAAAAACCTATGCCCTTGCCTTCTTAAAAGGTGTTGCTGCTGCTAACTTGTACCAATGTAACTCGCTTTATATTACAGTGCTGGTCTGCTTTTCTATAGGCAGGTCTAATAGCCAGTTTACCACTCTGATCCCTATCCCCGTTCAGACGTCTGAGACCTTGATTTTATCCTGACAAGAAAGGAGATTCTAATATAACTGCAGCCCTTATCGCTGCTATTACCATCCCTACAAATTGCAGCTGTGACAGCTGACTCAGACATGGTTAATCAAATTACAGCAGCTACTGTTGCTAATCAAATTTCAGAAAAAACCTCTGAGGCTTTGACCCTCCCACAGAAAGTGGATGTGTTGGTCAATCAGAGAGTTAATTCGCTCCAAGCACATTTGATACAGCTCGCAGATGTGGCTCAAATGAGCTGTGTCTCAGTGACCCCATATCCAGGTATTTCACCTCTGAGATTTGTGAATGATACATTTATTTAAAGCCATAATCTTTCTGCTTATTTAAAAGGAAAGTGGAATGGGAAGTTGGACCAGATACAGCCGTGATTACAAGCTCGGATTTCCAGCGGATGAAACCTGCTGCCCGTGGAGATTTTACTTCTTAAAAATAAATTTCCTCTGCCTTTTCTTTCTTTCTTTCTTTCTTTCTTTCCAAAGAGCCAGAATAGGCCTGCGTTATACACTCCTAGGATGTGAATTAGTATTCATAAATGGTTGGTTTGTAAGCTCAAGCCCAGCAAAAACGTGACAAGGTAGCTCTAAGCCTAAGCACGCGCAGCCTTGGGGCAAGCATCCTCCCTGAAATTTGATGATCTAGGCTAGAAATAGCCTATGACAGAGACCCTCTCAGTCTATGCACACCAGGGGTTTGGCCCATTGCACTGGGGTAGATGAGAGGTCTTGTCCACTCAGCCCTTGCCTAAATAACCGGTACCTGAGCAGTTAGAGGTGTTTGCGAGTGGGTACTCGACAGGGAATGTTCCACGAGTGTGGATAGATTTCCCGAAAGCATGCCTGATTGCACAAAGGTTTGATGCCAATTACCTCCTCCTGGTGGCGCCCCAGGATAGAGGCTTCCTTTCCCTGTCAAAAGGTATCGAGATTGGATATGGGAATTAAACCCATTACAATATCTCATTTTGCACAGGGGATCAGGCCTCTGATTTCCCTCACTGAGTTGGTGCTGCGTTCAATGGGCGAAAGGCTGTTTTATATTAATAATTTAAACAGGGAGAGATGTAGTGAGCCGCTGTGGCTGCACACGTGCGTTTTTCCAACATGGTGCTGGCTGCATGGTTCCCCAGCAGTAAACAATCATTCTGCGCAGCTGCTAGGCAGAAAGAGCGCCAAGCCACTGGCCTATCCCGAGGCGTAATATTGGGTAGTGAGCAAGCAGCCATTCAGGAGTGAATACGTCACTCTAGGGTGTATTTAAGGGACCCTCTTCCGGTTTCTTGGGTCTTTCCACTTTACCGTATGGAGCAGTAAAAAAGTTCCTCGTGGCAGTAAACCCGACTATCGCCTACTGTCCTTATTCGCGGGCAAAAAGGGATTTTGGGGGCGCGCGTTACACATATTGACATACTATCCACCAAGAGGATAATGTCCTAAACTCCTGAAACTGTAATGATGAGCCCTCGATGAAATGCTTTCTTTCACAAGAGTTGCCTTGGCTATGCACAGCACTCGAATATTATCAAGGACAGACAAATTAGAGACATAACAATGTAAGATGGGGTCTTAGAAGGGTCAGATAGATCTGTGCCTTAGTCACTATTTTCATTTTTGAAACCAAATTCCTGACAAAAAGCAAGTTAGGACAAGTCTTATTTTGGTTCACTATTGGGTCATCATGGTGGGGAAGATGTGATGACAGGCATGTAAAGCTGCTTGCTCAATTCTAAGCCAATTAGGAGAAGGGGTAAATGGAATTCCAGCACACAGCTAACTTTCTAGCTTTCTCCATGTCTCCTTCTTAATTGTGTTTTTAATGAAAATATATCTATAACATTCCCTCCTCTTCCCTTCAACTACAGCTGTGTGTCCTACTCCCTATCAACTACACAGTCTCTTTTTCAAAATTACTCTTGTTATACACACTAGAATAAATAGATAAGTGAAGCCTGATAAGTCCATGTATTGTTGTCTACTTGTTGATGTCTTGTTATTCTATTAGTGATGTCTACTGTGCAATAGATAACCAGAATGAGGGCTCATCCTGGGGAACACTAATTCTACCTCTCTCAGCTGCTGTTAATTGCCCACAGCTCTTTATTTAGACCTGGAGCCACGTGAGACTACTTCATCCATGTTGGCATGTCAGCAGATGTTATCATTGTTCAGGTCTCATTTGAGCAGCCATATTGTTGAAATATCATGGATGTGGCTTCCCTGTGATATCAAGAAGACACAGTCTCACAGCAGACTTGCTAGTCCTCAGACTCTTACAACCTTTCTGCTTCCACTTCTGAGATGGCCCCACAGCCTAAGGTATAGGGATTGTGTTGTACATGTATCAGATGGTGCTGGGCAGCCTACAGTCAGTGGTTACTTGCATTTTGATGAGTATGGTCTTTGTCTGCTGCAATAAGAAGCTTCCTTTATAAAGGGTGAGAGCCTTACTTATCCGTGGATAGAAGGATAAGTACTCAGAATACAGTTAGGATTTGTGCTGGTTTAGGAAAGCTGCAGTAGCATGTTCCCCAAGACCCATGTCCTGACTACTCACAAACAGTTGGCTAGGTTGACAGTTGTCATTTTCCTCCTGTTGAGCACTCCTTGAGTCCAATTAGACAGTTGTTGGTTACCCCCAAGATATAAGTGCCACTTTTACATCTTTGGAGAGAACTTGCCATGTTGTGGCTCACTGGCTTTGTAGGTAGAAGTATTGACTGCTTTCCTGTCTTTACAGCTTGCATTTCACCCTCTGGTAGTGTGAAAACTACTCAGAGTGGAAGCTCTGGGTCAGAACTTGCTTGAATTCTTTAAGTCTTATGTTAAAGTCTGTAGTATCTTCAGCAATGGGGACTTACCTTCAGATCCTGGGAGGCAACCAAAGACATCATCTGCTATTCAGGCTCTGACTACCTACCCATAGTGTCCTGATCAGCCTACAACTGATCATAATTAGTGGATCTAGAGATGAGAAGTAAGGTGGATGGCAAGAGAAAAAGAGATGACAGGCTGCATTGAGAGTGTTAAAACAGACTCTAGTGGGGACAGCTTCAGTGAGACAGTGCATTTAAGGGGAGATCAAAGGCTATTTGATCACCTTTGATCACCTTTGGAGGGTGAGTAAAAGCTTTCAGATTGAGTGTATATCATTGGCTGGGGTCAGTGTGCTGAAGATGCCTCATTAGCACAAGGAGGAATTCCAGGTGGTGCTGGACATGACATTATAAGATAAAAGGAAGTTTACCCTGGCTATTTAGCTATATGATCTCCTATGGTGGGCAAATGTGAGGGCATGGATCTACATACACTGTGACAATTAGCCTTGGTCATTTTCACAATATTAATCTTACCAGTCTGTGGTTCTGTGAGATGTTTCTACCCTCTAGTGTCATCTTCAATTTCTTCAGTGTTTTAGACTTTAGATGTCTTTTATGTACTTGGTTAGGTTTACTCCAAAATATCATTTGCTTTTGTAGGCTGTTGTGAATCCAATTGTTTCCTTGATTTCTTTCTCAGGGTATATTTATCATTGTTAAATATGCTGGCTAGTTTATGATCAACTTGACATTAGCTAGAAACAATCAGAAAAAGAGAGACCCTCTACTGAGAAAATGCCTCCATAAAGGTGGCCTATATGCAACTTTGTTGGACAATTTCCTGATTAATTATTGTTAGGAGTGGGTCCAGCCCACTGTGGGTGTTGCCAACTGAAGGCCTGGTTCTGAATATTATAAGAAAGTAGGTTCCATAAGGAGTAAGCCAGTGAGCAATGTTTCTCCACGGGTTCTATTTCAGTTTCTGCCTCCAGGTTTCTGCCTATGTTTAGAACATGGTCTTCCTAGTGACTGCCAGGCAAATGAGTGTTGTTATAGAAGCAGAACCTAAACATAACAAGTGGATCATGAAAACCACCTGAGACAAAACATGGTTGCAAGGTGAGCATCATGACAAAGTGGTCATAACAGGTAGGCATCAACACAGGTGTTGGTGATTTTCCTTAGGATAAACAAAGGCATTTTTGCCATTCTGGAAACAGCTAGTACAGAACCATTTGAGTTAAGGTTATTGGTTGAGCATAGCCCAATCCTTGAGATATATTTAATCCTAACCAGCAATGAACATAATTTTCCTTCACTATAAAATGATGTTCAAACCTAAGATGGAGGCAGGCTGGTTGGTCAATATTATCTGAATGGCTAATTGTTGTCTAGGAGAGATTCGAAAATGTGTGAATTCCAATAGAAGGAGTGGGAGAGAGTATCTTAAAAGAGTTGCAGGAGAGGAAATCATAATCTGAATGTATTGTATTAAAAAACGTTTTCAATAAAAAACATAGAAAAAGAAAAAAGAATATGTCTGCATTCTACTTTCAATTTTAAATTATAAATAAAGCTAAATTCAAAACTAAAAGATGTCAGATGAAATTTCCAGACCACATGAAAAATATACTGGCAACATCTACCATCTCTCTCCCTTGCTAGTCTTGAACTGAAATACTCATCACCACAGTCCTGTGTCCTCTGCTGCAGGCTCCATTCCCTGGGTTTATATGAAGCTTACCCTAACACTGTTTTGATAGTACTTCAACATGATTTATTTACCACCTTTAGGAGAGTTCTCAATTCTGCAGTTCATCTGATAAACCCAATCTGCATTGTCATGCAGGAAGAGACATGAGAGATCAACTCCAACCCTAACAATAAGATATCCAGACACATGATCAGGAAGCCACTCTAATGCCCTACATGGAGGCCTCAAAGTTTAAACACTGAGCATGCCTACCCCAGGAATGTGACCCTACAGATCTCAAGAATCTTCACTCTTTGGTTGGGTGTGATCCAGTGCAGATAATACACCACTCAAGGAAGGACAAAAGTCCAGGCAGTGGTTTGACAGATGGTTTATCCACTTGAGAATTTGTTTCTCAGAGAACCTAAAGAGCAATGATTCACAATCCTCTGTCACTTCAGTTCCAGGAGGAATCCACTGACCTCTTCTGGCCTGGCATCTGGGGACTTGCAAGCATGTAGTGCAAAAACCTACAGCAGGAAAAACACCCATACATATAAAAGAAATAACTCAAAAACAGAAACAATGCCCCCTAAATTTTTTATAAAAAACAAATTTTTATAAAAGCATCAAATATATTGTCCAGACCAAGAGCAAAAAGAAAAAGAAACCATCATTATTATTAGAACAACAATAAAAAAAAGGATAAAAAATCAATACTACAAAAATAACCAACATCTCCAAAAGTATCTTGAAATTCATTATCTCTGTTGGGAATTCATAAATGATGCTATATTTCAAGAAAACAAGAGGCATACAGCTCCATGTTTACTGATTTCTTTTATACTCATTTATTGAATATTTTTATTTCTTGGGATGTATTAGAGAAATACACTTGTGTTTCTAATTTATTCAACTTAATCATCTACATAGTGGTATATTTTTAAATAGCGAAATTTATAACAACAAAGTTACAGCATGGATACATTTTTCATCATGAAGTTGGGATCCACAGATTTTGACACACTATCCATATCAAAAGCACAATTTTCTGTGTAGCTGTGACTGGCTGGGAACTAATAATGAGGCCTAAGCCACATGCTACTTGAAGAGGTCCACTCCTGCCTGATACTTGCAGTGTTAGAAGACAGAGAACCACACATGAATACAGAAGGTCTCATGAGGGAAAAATTAGTGATTACATTTTTATCCATGAAAATACATTAAATTTATTCAATACCAACTTAAAGTGGGGGAGTCAATATATATAGTATATAAAATTAGTAAAACAACAAATTAATAACATAACAAAAAATAAATAAACAGAAAACTTCAAATGAAACAAAGAAACCATATACTCAAAGCAATCAAAATTCTAACCAAATCCAAAACATTATAATTAAACTAAGAAGCATTCTTTAGCTGCAGATTTTACAGCACAGACCTACAGCCTGTTACTGGCCTTGTAAATATTGTCCAAAGGCTGCCAACGATGGTAATAATCTCTTCAACATGTGTTCTCCTTGTGAAGAGTTGTGTCTGAGTGAAATCTTGACCTGGTCTGCCTGTTTGAGCTTCAGGAGGATTATTTCAGACCTAGGGGAGGAAGACACAAAGGCCTGTTGGGGACCTGCCATGTCAGCTATCCAGCAAACACCAGCTTTATTGAGCAGGACAATCCAGTATGACCTTTCAGCCTAAGATCATTCCCAGTATCCCCAAAGGAGAAGAGCCACAGAGCACCTGGGCCTGGGACTTTTTCTCAGATTTAAAAAATTGCTTAAAAGTGAACAGTGAACTACACACTGTGCTGGAGTTAAAATAAAACACCACATTTCTCCAATGGTCCATATATATTATACTGAAAAATAACTGTGTAGCAATTCTGAATCAAACACTATACAGAGGCCTTCGAGGGAACCTAGCCACCATTGAAGTGAAGGCTCTTATTATATCTGGAGTGCAGGAACCTGCCTGGTTCTACTTGTGAACCCCTCCATCTGTGAATCCCCAGAGAAACCATCTCCCAGGAAATCCATGCTCACTGAAGAGATACTATAATCAGCAAGAGTGTGCTGCATGCAAATCTTCCCAAGGGAAAGCCTTGAACTTTAAAACAAATATTCATGAAGGAAAAAGGATACCCCTGCTATGTTTATAGTTACTGTAGTATTGTTTGTGGGGTGACTTAAGGGACAATAGGCTCAGGTCATACCAGAGAGCTCAGAAGGGAAGAAAGAGTACACAATCGACACAAACTCTGTGGATCACAAGAATGATCATGGACAGGATTTCTTTTAAACTAGATCAGAACAATATTCTGAGCTGTTCCTAGGTGACTGAGGCAGAGAATCATGTGGAAGGCCTGAGACCCAAAAATGCAGTTATACAGGTATAGGAAATCTTCTTGGCTCCTGCTATCCCATCCTAGTACCTCATATCTCAGAGACAGCAAAATGATCCTACATTGTTTGAGCCCAGCAATGGACACACACACACACACACACACACACACACACACTAACACATACATAGACACACACACAATCACACTCAAAGACAGACACACACATTCCTGAACACACAAAAGCACATGTTCATACATACAGTTGCAGGAACATTTTGACTTTCCCTGATCATGTTAATATAAGACATCATCCAGGACACTATAAAGCCATAAGAAATAAGTGCTTGAATTGACAAAATCCTGGAGAGATATCTCCGCAATTAGGAGCACTGATTTGTCTTTTGGAAGTCCTCAGGTCAATTCCCCAAAACCGCAAGGTAGCCTACAAACCATCTTAGTAAAATCAGATGCCCTCTTCTGGTGTCTGATGAGAGAGACAGTGTACTCACAAACATAATCTGAGTAAATAAAAAAAAAAGAAAAAAGAAAAAAGAAAAAAAAAACCTTGAATGGTACATGAACATAGTAGGCATAGCCTATAGACAGCTCAATAAAATAAATGCTTTTCCCTAATAAACAAAGAATGTAAATATGGAGTTTTGGCCTGGTATGCAAGCCTGCTTAGGAAGTTCCCAAGGCTGTGCACAGTCGGCTTGGTTCCCAGCAAAGGCACATGGGATCAGGGTGGACAAGCCAGTTCCTGCATCTTGCTCACTGTTTACCAGGGACACTAAAGTTAGCAGCATCTTCCAATAGGCCCTCCATTTTCCACAGCCTGTGTGGCTTTGTAACCATAGCTATGAGCCTGGACAACTAGGAAATCTCGGTAACCAGGATACAAAGTGAGACTTTTCTTCACATAAGGAGATTCTGTCTGAGATATTTTGTGGAAAATAAGTCTGACTAGTTCAAGACCAAATGGTGGTTTGTATGATCACCCTAGGCAATAGTCCATAGAAGGGCTGGACTACAGTATACTTGTTCACACCTTGACTGAAGAACATCTGGATAGTTTCTACGTCAGGGCAACTCTGTGAAGTACCACTACAACCATGATTTGCAATAATTTCCTCTATGGACACCTACTTCTTGTTCTGGAGTCACTGGGTCAATGGGGACTACAGAAACTATACACTTTCTGAAGAGTTGGACATGGCTTCTCACAAGGCTGCCCCATTTTATATCATCAGCCATGTCTGAAGTTCCTCTTTTCTTCCAGCCCTCCTTGAGGATGATTTTAACTCAAAGCAAATCACTTCTGAATGACAGCCTTTACAGAGTGCTACAGACAGAACACAGGGTGAGTGCTTTAGACTACCAGGAGCCTAAGGGGCTGTCTGAGGCAGCCCTGTTCTAGCACCTCATCATAGGTATGGGCCTTCTGCTTGATGCAGATGCAACACCAAGCAACTCAGTGTTTCACAGAGTTATACCCAGGACAAACTCCAAGGCCAAAGATAACTGAGTCAAGCTTAGGCAAAGTTGGAAAAATGGTAGGGGGTAATGAGGAAAACAAACTAGGATGCTGAGAAGATGCAATGAGCTACCTGACCTTCCAGCAGGCAGTCACTATCCACCAAGAGCAGAGAGGTGGACACAGACCCTTAGCCAGCCTTGTTGACTCTCAGACCCATGGATTTGACACAGCAGCCTCCTACTCACCTCCATGTACTAAAGTGTTTGGTTTTCTTACAAGTGATTTCTATATGGACAAATAGATTTCCCTCTATAAAGAGTGTGCTTGCCAATCATCCAATTTTTGAGAGTGCCTAACTCCACAGAAAGTCTTGTAGATGATCACAGAACAACTGGATAAGAATTAGGAGAGTGCCTGGACAAGGTGGAGGATGGTTATCTGGGCTTGACATTGTTTATGGTTAGACATGAGGGCAACCTGCTCCTAAGCATCCTCCATGCATCTTACCTGTTGGATATGCTTGGAAAAATTTGTCATAGATCTTCATGCTGGCCTCCACACATAGCCTCCTTGTTTCCTTAGAACACACTTCCAGTGTAATCTGCTCCTTTAGCAGCTGCCTGTTTTCATTCCAGAGCATTTTTACTTCACTCTTCATATGAAGAGATTCTGTCAGGAGGTGACAGTTCCTGATGCTGAACCACAAAGAAGAAATGGTGATTATTCCCAGGCACCATCCATCTTCCTCCCACTTCTCCAAGTACCATCCCTTCTCATCATGGGCCCTGATCCCCAGATAGCCCCAGACTACACACCAGAGTAGCCATGGGACCTCACATATAGGCAAGTCAAATCCAGAAGAAAGCAACATTCCAGAAGACTCAAGGAACTTCTGAAAACCCTGACACCAACAGGGACTCATGTATCTCCCAGAAGAGGACATGGGACCCATGATTGCATATATGTCTTTGGAATTAGAGAACCACCTCTAGATAGAGACAGGTCAAAACTTCTCTAGGAGAAGAGAGAAGACCCAACAGGTACACATCATTCTATGTGTCTCATGCAAACCAGATCTGTAAATGTGTTTTCAGTGCCCCAGAGACTCAAGGTTGATTGATGTCTCCATCAAGGTGCACACCTTTTGTATTTAGAGGATACTGACTTTGGAAGGACAATGATTGGAGGGGCTCGTAGCCTCATCACACTTGATCAAAATGATTTCAAGAGATCACAATCCTAGAGCCTTTCTTTGAGGGAGGAAGTTTCCTGTTGAGAGGCAAAAGTATAGAACCAGAGTCCTCACTTTGTTTTAAAGAAAATGATGGGCAGACACATTCTGTGCCTAGTGCTGGGGAAACAACAGTGTTAGTCACTCACCTGTAAAGTTGATTATTTTTAGTCAACTCCTGGCACATATACAAGGCCTCACTGATCTGCTGTGGAATGTTTTTGAGCTCGCTCATCACCTGGTCGTGTTGCATCTCCAGCATAGTGGTCTCAAAGTTGAACCTGTGGAAGGAGCAAATAATCCCTGAACTAAGGATTCAAGGATTACATCAATTCAAGTTGAATCGTGAACTACCCCAGCCCATATATGCCACAACCTAATGCCTTGTATTGGGTCCTCTTGGTGCTTATTAAACTTGTTACAATTGATCTGGGCACAGTAGAGCTAGGGAACTAAAAAATGGGAGCTGACCTGCTCTGGCTTCATGAGGGGTCTTGAAGGAATAGATTAGGTCTTCAAGAACTTTCCAGGAGCCTGTGCCACAGTCCTAGGTCCAAATTAAACCTGTGATGACACTTTTTCACCTTGTAGACAAGGTTTTCTCAATTCTTGGTTTTATCACTACATAATTTCCCAAACTTCAGTATTTACAAGGAAAAGGGCTTACTGCCTATATCAGGATTTTCTAATGCCCATCAGTGGTGCGCACAGAGATCATGTGCTGTGATGCTACAAGTGACCCTCCATGGCCTCATCACTCTCATTACCTAAAAAGTCAGTCAGGTAAATTCTCCAGCCCCATCACACTACACAGACTCCCTGGATCTTAAGTGGAATACACACACAGAGACAAACATACACACACATATACACACACACACACACACACACACACACACATACAGCATCACAATGCCAAACGCATACAGTGATGAGACATTATCTCAGTGTAAACTGAACAGAATTTGAAAAAAGCAGTGATGACTTGCCAGAAATCCACTCACACTGAGGGGCAGCAAATAGAACCAGGTCCTCCCAGTTGTTGACAGGACTAAATGGACCCAAAGCAGCTCCAGAAAATTACAAAAATGATTCACCGTAAACACACAGCAGCTAGCATCTCCCACAAAGCAATACCAGTCCAGGCATCTTAAAAATGCATGATAAGAGCTCACACACTAATACTGCTATTTCCTGAATGATTCATGCCACAGGCTATAGTTTTCTTTTAGAGGAATCAAAAGAGCTTGTGACCCCATCTCACTCCTGTCTGAACTTCAAGTTCTGTGTCGAATATCCAATAGCAAAATGCATTTGAACATGAGGATATCCTGGAGTTGTAGCCTCCTGTGATATGTGGAAATCTAGGGTCAACAGAGAGGGCCCAAGATAGTCAGCTGAGAACTAGGCATAATGATTACCTCTTGTTCAAATCCTTGTTAATATAATGTGCCAGGATTCCCCGGAGTTCGTCTCTCTCGTTCTTCATTCTTTCAAGGTCCCTTTTGAGCTTCTCCAACCTCTTCATTCTCTGCTCCTGCTCACTGATGGTGTAGGCTTGGGAGGACTCTTTCCCAACAGACCCTTCAGGTAGAGAAACACAAGGAAACTTGTAGGGAAAATATGACAGGAAAAGGAGAAACCATACTTACTCCCACAGAGAAGCCTGAGGAAGAGGGAATTCTAGAGACACAGTGAATTCCTGAAAGGGCAGGAAAGCTATCTTCAAGCTGGACTCCTCACCTATGTCCCTGCTCCCAACCACCATCACTAAACATATGGCTCAGTCCCTACTGCAGTCCCACTAACCCTGATGTGCTTAAGCTTTCCCAGTCAAGAAGAAATTGAGGGTATTGTCAGTTTATATCTGAAGATGTAGTCTGTATTGCTTAGCACAAAATAGATTGACCATAAACCCCAGCACCAAACATTTCCCACAAGCCAACACCTATCCTTGCTTCTTAAATGCATGATGAAAAACCACACACTACTACACTTATCCCAGACTGAAATTCAGGCCACATCATGTGTGTTCCAGACCAAAGTCTCTGAGACCTTGATACTTGACAAGGGGATTATCCCTCTCTGTTCTTGGCATCACATATTCATGTAACCTACAGGAATCTATTGAGGATGAAATGCTTCAGCACTCTATCCTGAGAGCAAGGCTTTGTTATTCTCACAGAACTTTCTCCTGGCATCCTTTGCCACTCAGCAGGTAATTCAGATCTCTCAGCAAAGCAACTGAAGTCTTGTCAATTCCTGGATCTCTGTGAAAGTAATCATCAGAAATTCTGGACTCTGGGTCTGCCATTAAGAAATTTTGAGGCTCCAGATGCTAAGCCCTTCTCCTGTAAGGACCTGCTCAAGCGCCCCTCCTCCAGGAAGCTTCCCCATGCACTGCCCAGGACTCACTGTGTCTTCCCCAGGGCCATCTCCTTCTTCCTGCTTTACATAATTCCTTCTGCCTAGGTCTGGTCTCTTGTATTGTACTATCCCTATGAAACAGCCTGAGCAGCATGGACAACATGACTGCTTGTGAACCCAGAGGCTCTGAAGGAATACCCCACAGGCAGTTGGTGTCTCCACAACACTGGTGACATCACAGAAGATTCTAGGGTTCTCCTGGATACAAGAGATTGTCCAGGGAAGTGACGACTGATGATGTCTCTGGAAACTGCCATGGCCTACCTGCTGACCAGCTTGCCCCACATTGACCAGTTTCTGAGGTACCCTATCCTGGAGTCTCTCTTTGGACTCAGGGGATACCCCTTGGAAACTTTTCCTTTTAAAGCTAGAGATTTCTCTCTGCTTCATTACAAGTCAAGCACTTTGGATGGGAGAGTTGGTTCGGGCCTTGGCATGGGCAGCTCATCTTTGTCAGTACCTTAAGGTCTAGGGTTCTTGCTTGACGGAGATTCTTCTCCATGATAAATCTACCCTTAGGTTCCATTCATGTACTACAGTCCACTTCCCCAGGGTGTCCTGTTTCCCAGAGGCAACAATGGTTCTCCTGCACCTTTAATCTTATGCAAATTGGATTATATCTTCTTATTGTGCACATGCCTTGAGGGGAGACATTGCTTTAATATATTCAGACATGTGTTTCCACAATCCCATTTTTGCAATGTAAACTCCCTTGTTCATGGCAATATAGGAAGGAATTTACATCCAGGGGAATATCCAATTGTAAAGTTTATGTCTCTTCTTCAGAAGATAAAACCCCACTTTCTCCCTTTCTCCATTACAACCAGACATAGTAGGCATCTTGAGCAAAGGTCAACAGGGATACTGAATTGCTGCTCTGTAGTTCCATTAGCCATCACTTCTCCAATATCTTCCTTTCTGAGTTCCAGTGAGAACTCAAGAGTTCAATGAGATCCAGTAAAACCTCCATTTAAATGTGTCCAGTAGTTCAGGAAGGACTGTGTTTGGCACTGTCATCTGTGGCTTCTGCCTTCTGAATCTATGGTACAATGTGACCTAACCTCTCAAGTGTAAGAGTGAAAAAAATCATGTAAGTCCTTTCCAAATTGTTTGTGTTGTCCTGGGCTACTTCCTTCAGCCAGGTAGTATCACTATGACAATGATCAAAGGTGGCAACTCTGCAGAGAAACAGCAGTGGATTTATTAGGTAAAATGAAAAGGATTTGGAATAATAGTCAATCCTAGTATAGAAATGAATTTCATTATGTGCTTGTGGTTTTATGAGAACAGCAGGAGTAGCAGGGTGATTTCAATAAATGAAAGTATGAATTTCATTTTATAGTCTTACTCTTTGTATATATATACATATATATATGTATATATATATGTATATATATATATATATATATATATATATATATATAATTTAATTTTGCAAAGATAGGTTTATTAAGACCAAAAATAAAACTATGAAACAGGGAGAAACATCCAGGACAGAAATAAACATGAATTCTCCTGCTGGGTGTGGCTGCTCCTCTCTAACCTCAGCCTTGGCTCCATACTGAATCCAGACCAGCACTTGCTAAACTCAAGCCAATTAAACAAAAGCCATCAGTTACAAACCAAATGACAACCATTTTCTGGAGTTAATTACTATTAACTTAGGTTAATTAAGGTTAATTACCATTACTTAGTGTGATTCCAATATATCACTTAAAGCAATTCACTGGCCAAATGCACAACCTGAACCAACATCAAAAAGCACTATACTTTTAATATTAATAGTTAGTGGCAAAGTTTTCCTAATACAAGGGGTCTTTTTATTTTTTATTTATTTATGTATTATTTATTTATTTATTTATTTATTTATTTATTTGGTTTTTTTCTGAGAAAGGGTTTCTCTGTGTAGCCCTGACTGTCCTGGAATTCACTCTGTAGACCAGGCTGGCCTCAAACTCAGAAATCAGCCTGCCTCTGCCTCCCAGTGCTGGGATTAAAGGCATGGGCTACCACCGCCCAGGGAGGGGTCTTTTTATAACCATTGTAACTCCTTTGTTTTTCTCAAGCACACTCCATACTGGTACCCAGGTTACTGACTTCACATACAACCACTACCAACAGTAAAAGTTAAAAGCAACATCAGGTTAAAGCATACCTTTACAATACTCGTAAATCACAGGTGGACATAATTTTCCCCCATCCTCCTTTCCTTTGATAAATATATAAGCTTTGTTACAAAAATAATGCAAAAATGTTGAAACCAATCTACTATAACTAAGAAATCTGATCAACTCTTACCCAGTATCCAAAGTCAAGATAAAAAAGGCAGGCCTTAACTTACTCCTGGTTCTGACCATATCATTTCTATAATTCTCACGTTCCAAAATACACTAACTTCCAGTCAGCGTCTCCATTAGTTCATAGTCCAGCACTGACTCTCTTGGGGAGGCAAACCTGTCACTTCAATGTCAATCTCACTGAGGACAGCAGCCACCTCCTGAGCCAGCCTGCAGCATGCACAACTTAACCTTTAGTATAGTCCTAGCTTTTCAGAACAGGTCCAGAGGGGAGAACACTACTTCCTCCTCTTCCCACCTTGGCGCGGCACTCCTGTCTTCTTGTCCCCTGACTCAGGTGGCCTGGAATGCTTCTTGCCTCCCAGGCCTCCTTTCCTTTTCTCTCCCTGACCCAGCAGGCAGGCTGCCCTTTCTCTTGCAGGAAGGTCCTGGCCGGCCCGCTTTTCTCTTGCCTTTCTGGCTCATCTTCCTCCTCTTGGCAGGTTCCTCTTGGACCTCTTCCCTCATCTGCTTGTTGGTGGCCCTTGTCACGGTCAGCTGAGGTTTATTACTGTTCATGATTTGAAGTAGCTCCCACTTGTTCTTTTTCTTGGCTGGGAAGTCCCCAAAGGGGGGCTGAAACTTCCTCTTCTTGCCAGAGGGTCAGGGTGTTTTCTCCTTGGGGAGGCGCTCCTGGAAGCTTCCCACTGAAGCTCCTCCTTACTCTGGTGTCCCTTAGGGTGCAGCCCAGCTGAGCTGGGCATCTGCATCTTGTGCTCGCGGGCCAGGTTCCACAGAAGGTTCATCTCTTTCTTGGCCACGCATTCTTTCTTGGCCTGAATCCTCTTGGTGAACTGGTCTTCCATGGGGTTGGTGCTCGCAGGAACCTTGATGAGCCATTCCTTAGTGTCATCCTGTGCGTGCTTGTAGCCCCAAGGCACCGCCACTGGCCACTCACCTCGTCCCGCAGGAGGTTAGTCTTCTTTTGGGGATGGATGGGATGCCCTTAAGGCCAGTGGGCAGGGGCAAGGGCAGCAGCTTTTTGCTGGGCAGGCATATGGCAGGGTCCAGCAAGCGCACTACCACCGCCTCCTCCATGCACTCCATGGTCTGCAGCTGCCAGTAGCTGGTTGATGAGCAGCTGCATGTTGTCCGGAGCCAGAGCCCGCAGCTCAGCCTCCAGTAAGGGTCCGGCCTGGCGCAGCACTGTCGGGGGATTGTGGTCCTAAGCCAGCAAGTTGCCCAGGTCGAATTCCAGCTCTAGCTCCTTGTGCACCTTGATGAGCTGCAGCTTCTCCACTTCCTCTTGCTCTGCCTTGGCCAGCAGCTCCTCCACTCTCTTGCCATCCATGGCTCTTGATGCACACCTGTGTTCCCTCACCTTGGGGCAACAGCAGAATGTGTCCCTACTACAGCAACACTCTGTTTTATATTTCTAAAAGAGATGAATTAATGATCAGAAAGTTTAGAAAAAGCTATTTAACTATCTAGTGAACTCCTGCAGACACAATCTGCTTTCCAACAAATTATACTTCTCTGTCCACTGTGTTTTGTGCCAGTCAGCAATTAAAAAAAAAAAAAAAAAAAAAAAAAACTGTGTTGAACAATTTGTTGTTTCCACAGGGAATAACGAGAAATAAAAATTTTAAAGACTCAAATGAAGACCACAGATTGTTTCCTATCATGTTCTTTTTGAACCGCTTGCTTATTTAAGTCTTTTATCATAGCTCCAAGTGTGCTGGAGGAGAAGCTTCCACTGCTGTCAGATGTTCAGGCTCTAGTCCTCATTGCACACAGAATCATCCCCACAGTACCCACAGTTGCCAGAGTCTAAGGATGAGTTCTCTTGTCACCTGACATAAATCATTCTTCTATCCAATATCTTTCTAATCACACCACCCAGAAAGAAAATGGCTCTGTAATTTCTGCATTTTAAAACAACCTGAGTGAACCAGCAAGAAGAGTTTTCTGGCTCAACATTACATTACAGCAAGTAAGAGAGATAAATGGAAAAATGAAAATAATTTTGTTTTATGGCGTATATGCTTGTGACTTTTAGAATTGCACATTGAATATTTTCAAACAGTAACTGTTTGGCACCAAAAATTCCTGCCACCTTTTAAATTATGTAGCAAGAAACATTGCTATTGATCTAAAGTGAGACAACTGATTCTTTACACAAAACAGTTCATTTGGTTTAAGCAGTGAGTCACTGATTACATGGTGAACTCTCTAGTAATCTACCTATAAAAATGCTTACAAAACTACTATTATACAGGCCATCATGACTTTTGCTTTCAAACTCAGAAGCACAGGTGTTAGAAAGGACCCAAAGGCTCTAGGGATGATCTGGTCCAGTTGATTCATAGAAATGCAGGACCCAGGGTTTTCAGGGAACAATGGAGGTTATACAGCTAAGCACTGATAATTGGTCAAGTCACTTCAATTGTACTATACAGCTTCAGCTACAGGCACCTGAGCACAGAGATCAGCAGATTAGAAAGGAGTGCCCTTCCCAACACTAGGAGATTTAGAATACACTTGAAGTATATAGATTTTATTTATTACCTTTTATAGGCATTATTTTACCAAGTAACTGTCATCTTCCAGGTTCGGCTGAGGCTTCATTTTCCACAGTTGTTCTGGGTTTGTAATATCTTTACTGACCCCCATGAATGCTATAAAATAGTGTGGCCTCAGCCACCTAAAGAAAGAAAATGGAAGTCTGTTCTATTTATGATACTATTGTTTTGTTTTTGGTTTGTATTTGAGACAGGGCTTCTCTTCTCTGTGTATCCCTGGCTGTCCTGGACCTTGCTCTGTAGACCAGGCTGGCTTCAGCCTCAGAGATATGTCTGTCTCTCTCTCTCAAGTGCTGGGACTAAAGGCATACACCACCATTGTCCAAAAACAATACTTTTTTTTGATGGAACAAGGTAAAGTACTTATTCAGTTGAGAACTAGAATAGAACAACACAATTAAAATTCAAATAGTAAATAAGCTACACATTTAACTAGCCTTCAACCAGTTCACTAATGTCAATTATTCATTCAATGAGTGACCGGTTACTTATATGAAACATATAGGATTGCCTGTTTCTCTTTTCTACAGGAAGATTTTACTCCAAGTTCTCAATTAGACAAAAGCCTGCTCCCCTTAAAGATAAATGGAATTAGGAATGCATTTTTGAGTTTTGGCATTGATTCTATCATCAAGGCTTGAGAAAGTTGATAGAGAACTTCAGGAAGATAATGTTTCCTAGGCTTCCACATTAATGATGGAATCTGTAACAAAAATTATCTGCTTTGTATGCTGAAACATTCCTGAAGGTAGGAAAGAGAAAAGATACAATCATGAAGCTGAATCCCAATAGTTACTTCAAGGCACAAAAGGCTGCACTGCCAGAGTGTCCTTTGGACAAGCCCTGTTGGTAAAAGTGGCTGCTCGTCTATTTCTGATGGGTATTAAGTTGTGTTCAGTCACTGACAAGCCCACTTTCTCAGTCAACCCTGTGGAGAGGAGCTTGTTAAAAATTTTCCTAAACCAAGAAAATTATTCCTTAAGAACTTCATGGAGCCAAATCCAGTCTTGGCTTTGCACATCTTATGAATGATAAACAGGACATAATAGTCTCCATCATTTTTAATGAGCTGTAATTCACTTCTAGAAGGTTATACCTCCAATCTGTACCTTGGCCAATGAAAGAAAAACAAGTTAGGCACACAACAGGTAGGTTGTTGGAAAATATTCCAAATACTTTGGGATTTTGGACACCTGTGATGCCTTATTGAGTGGAAAGTTATTTTCAGGAGTAGATTATAATACTTAGAATGTTTCCAAGTTCTAAAGGTCAGCTTTTTCCTGACAGCAGTATTGTGTATTTTCTTACTAAGGTGCTCTGGGAATTCCAGAGTTCCCTATCTTCAACATTCAGGAGGAGACTATAGGTTGAGCATTCCTCACGTGAAAACCACAGTGTTGAAATGCTCCAAAGTGCAAAACTGGAGTCTCTTCATGGAAACACAAGTGGACCTCACATGAGGGTTTGCACAGAAATTTCAGGCATAGTAAATATATTCTAATTGTACATTTCTATAGTAGCTTCTCAGTATATAGTCCTTGCTGACTTGGAACTTGCTATGGATAGCAGAACTCCAACTCAGAGATCCACTTGTCTCTGCCTCCCAAGTGCTGGGATTAAAAGAGTGTACCACCACATCTGACAGTAAGTCATAATATGTATATTAAATTATCTTCAGGCTAAGCATATTTATATAAAGTGTAAGCAAAGCTTGTATGAGCTTCCTGTTTAAAATTTTATAATATCTGCAAGGTCTCTTATTTTGATTATATAAATTGTTACATTTTTATGTTACATATGTGGATTTTAAAAAGCCTTACCACACAAAATATTTGTGGTTCTAAGTGCTGATTTGGAATGTAAAGTACACAAATCTGTTTTGATTGTCCCATGTAACAGCCATCCTCTGGTTATAGAAACAAGCAAATGACACAGGCCTGGCCATCAAGAGTTAACTCATGTGATCACACTGAGTTGCTTAGGGATGGCAGCCAAATCTAGTTGGTAAGTTACAGTCCTCTTCTGATATCATCTCCAGTGGAAGAGAGTAAAGTGATACCCTTAACATGTTTGCTAAGTTAAAACGCTACCCATGTAAGACAAAAGATATCTTCATGTGAACACAAGAAAGCAAACACAGAAAAGCCAAACAAGAAATAAAGAAGGGCAGTGAGAAATCCTGCTGACAATAGTTTAAGCACTGGAAGCCAGGTGACTTCTCACTCAGTTACATAGTTAATACCTTCCTCTTTTTTGTTTGACTGATTGCTTGTGCCCAGTTGTGTATTGACCATTGCCATTGAAAGACTTCTGGGTAAAATCTATGCCATTCAACAAGTTCTTACAAGGCTGATTATTACATAAGCATTAAAGAGGAGAAAGAGAATGAGAGTTCAAGCCTGCCTGTGAGATGCTTACAGTCTGTCTTCGGGATATATTACTCCATGCCATTTGCTGACTTTAACCAATACTATAAAGTGAGTGGTTTGGCATGAGGTACCTAGGAATAGAGAAACATGCATTGTACTAAAGCATAAGAAACAGTTCACTCTAAGTTTAGAGTGTATTTTAAGTCTGGTGATTCAAGTTGGCAGACAGTGATGCATAAATATATAGATGTTCACTGTTAATTTCTTAACCAAACTGAACAATGATGGGAGACACAGCAAATACAAAGTCAAATGATATGTCTGTTCTCAAAAACCTTTTGCTGCAGTACAGGCAAACAGTCCAGCAAGAACTGTGTGGTAATGCCATGCATCTTAAAGGATGACACTTTATAGACAGGTGGTGACCTGCAGCAAGTTGTTGGTGCTTGCTGTCAGACAGCCACTGCCTAGAGATTGTGGGTGGAAGGCCAGAGTGGCCCAGAAGAGATGCCCAGCCATATGTCTGCATGGTACCATGCTGAGGGACATCACTAAGGAAAAGAACCCATATCAGTAAGGGTGATTGTTGACTGTGTGCCCCCAACTGAGAAACCAAAGTACCAGTTAAATGAAACATGCCTTCTTTCACCAGACATTAGCTAAACCTATAATTGAACTTCTACAGGAGAGAAGGTTTCATTAGTCTGCACAGCAAACCCAGCAGGAAACATCATAGTGCAGAGATGTCAAGAATTCCCAGAGTTGAACCAACACGCACCAGCCTCCTTCCAAGTTAAACAGTGAATTCTATTTTGCTGGACTAGGATGGCTGGCTTGCTGTTGCTACTAAATGTTGACACAGCCCCACAGACTCGTGTGTATGGCCAGGAGTTTAGATTCCAAGAAACCCAATGACTGGAATACATAGTAGTTTGCAGCACATGTCTCATGAGTGTTTCAAATGAATTTTTGCTTTGTCACAATTAAGTATTGGAAGATGGGAAGCTGTTCACAGAAGTGCTGTTTCTTAAAGCGTTACTTCCCCATGTGCTTAATGTTAATATTAAATACATTGCCTTGATTTAATATCGAGATGTGGATGTGATACATGCCCCACCCCAAGAGAAAAGCATAACCAAATTTGAAGTGGACTTAAATTCCACCAATACAAATGCCTGATTGTTGCTTTCACCAGAGTGCCTTCTTTAAAAGTATTGACTATTTTGGAGAAACCCTGAATCCTACCCAGATCCCAAAAGAGTAGGACTGGTGTTCCAAGGACTTAAAATGAAAGAAAATCCACAATTTAGGAAACCAGCCCAAATGGCACAATGAGGTACCAGTCACTCATACATCTAGGCAAACTTATGGAAACTGCCAAGTTGGCAAACTTTAGTGGTGGAAGCCAGTTTGACTGCAAAGTTGACCAGCACCCTATGCTCTAGCACCAGGACGAAGAGACCTGCTCCCTGAGGGGCTTGCCTAGAGCCGGGAGGGGTTGAAGGGGCGATCAGACCTGGGCTGCCTGAAGTACCACTGCCTGATTGCCTACTCCTGAGACCTGCCTCACTCCTCCTCGGCCCGGAGCAGATTCCTAAGGCCTGTGGATGAGAGGAGCAAGTTGCCTGCAAAGGAGACCCGGGATTCACCTCCTTGACCATGGGATCTGATGGCGAGGTGCTCGCTGACCATACTACCAGTGATGTCAGCTTCCACTGACAAAGGATCTGGTTTTTTTTCCTCTAAAATACACCAGATTTGTGTCTTTGCTCTTTGTATAAGGGCTTTTAAATTTTTGAAAAGATGAACACCCCTGAAGAAGGCCAGATGCAAAATTGCTAATCCTGCCCTTTCCTCCCTAGACCAACTGTCTCAAATTCCTGATGACCTCTTATTAGTTTGCACCAAAACTGTATTTCTTAGTATTAGAGAATACTGTTCTAATGAGGGAGAAGGTAATATTGTGGCTTACAGCAGTGCCTGAGCAATAGAATGACCATTAGAGTTTTGTTGAAGACACCTATGCCTCAGTCACATTCTTGGAGTTTTGAGTCAATGAATGTAGAATATAGGGGTGAGCCTTTAGTATAAAGACACCTGCAGAGGTCAGCATGCATAACCAGGGTTGGCAATAAGTGGAGATCAAGGGCAAGACACTTTGTCTTTTGCTAGCTGGCATAAAAGAGATCTAACTGGAGATGACCCCATGGCAGGTTTTATTCTAGACTACCTTCCTTTGATTATTGACACAAAATAAGAAGAAACCTTCAACAAATCTCAGTAGGACTTCCAACTTTAAGGAGATGACAGGACAATTGCTGTGCAGCATTGGAGAAAATGATGATGACACTGAGCAGCAGATGTGGCTGCTGGGAAAGAAAATAGCATGGCAAGCAGATCAGAAATGCTTTGTACAGCCTTGGGGTTCAGCCAGGACCAAAGCCTGTCACTAATCACTGAATGCCTTATACATTTCTAACTTCTGGTTGTATTTACACATCAATATACTCTCAAGAATAGAAGGTCATGGTGGGTATGTGATGCCCTAATCTTTTTGAGATAGTATTTTGTAAAATTGTGTGGGTGTGTGTTTGTGTTTGTGTTAGCCTCAGATTTAAGGGAAGCAAGGAGGGGCCTGGTAGCACAGTCACTACCCAGAGTAAAGGCAGTAGGTAGAGCAAAGATACAGGCAACATCTACCATCCCTCTCCCTGCTAGCCTTGAACTGAAATATTTACCATCACAGACTTGTATCCTCTGCTGCAGGTTCCATCCCCCTGGGCTTGTCTGAAGCTTAATCTAAACACTGTTTTGATTGTACTTCAACATGATTTATTTACTACCTCCACCTTTAGGAGAGTTTTCAATTCTGCAATTCATCTAATAAAGCCTAATCTGCATTGTCATGCAGGATGAGACAGGAGAGATCTGCTCCAACCCTGACAAAAAGAGATCCTGAGGCATGATCAGGAACCCACTCTAATGCTCTACATGCAGGCCTCAAAGTTTAAACACTGAGCATGCCTACCCCAAGTATGTGACCCTAGAGGTCTCAAGAATCTTCTGTCTTTGGTTGGGTGTGATCCAGTGCAGCTGATACACCACACAAGGAAAGACAAAAGTCCAGGCAGGTGCTGGATAGATGGCTTATCCATTTGAGACTTTGTTTCTTAGAAGATCTAAAGAGTGACATTAAGAATCCTCCATCTTGGGTGCTGGAGAGATAGCTCAGCAGATAATAGCACTGACTGTTCTTCCAGAGGACCCAGGTTCAATTCCCAGCATCAACATGTCAACTTACAACCATCTATAACTACATGATCTGGCACTTTCACAGACATACATGCAGGCAAAACACCAATGCACATAAGATAAAAATAAAAAAAAAAAAATCCTCCATCATTTCTGCTCCAGGTGTAATCCATTGACCTCTTCTGGCCTCGGGAGAATTGCATGCATGTAGTGTACAGACATACAGCAGGAAAAACACCCATACACATAAATGAAATAATGCAAAAACAGAAACAGCGCCCTAACCAAATTAAAAAATGTCATCAAATACATTGTCCAGGCCAAGAGAACAAAATTCATCATCAGTCGAACAACACCATCACCAAAGCAAAACAAACAAACAAAAATCCTAACATCTGCCAAATGATCTTGGAATTCATGATCTCTGCTTTGCAGTTATAAGTGATGCTACCATTCTAGGAAATAAACGGCATACACCTCTGTGGTTACTAATTTCTTTGATATTACCTTAGTGAATTTTATTTCTTGGGATGTATTAGAGAAACACTCTTGTGTTTCTCCTCTGTTTGTTCATCATGAGAATCCATGGAGTAGTGCATTTTAACATAGCTGAATTTATGACCACAAAGATACAGCATGGATATGTTTTTCATCATGAAGTTGGGTCCACAGATTTTGACACACTATACACACCAAAAGCACAATTCTCTGTGTAGCTGTGACTGTTTGGGAACGAATAATGAAGACTAAGCCACATTACACTTGAAGAGGTCCATTCCTACCTGGTACTTCTAGTGTTACAAGACTGTGAACCACACATGAATACAGAAGCTTCTTATGAGATAAAAATTGGAGATTATGTTTTTATTCATAAGAATACATTAATTTTATTCAATACAAGCTTAAAGTAGGAGAGTCAAAGTATGTAGTACATAGCCTTAACAAAACAACAAATTAATTATAGTAACAAAAACAAATAAATGACAAAACTTCAAATGAAAAGAAAGAAAATCATATACTCAAGGAAATCAAAAGTAACCAAAACCAAAACACAGTTCTTAAGCTAAGCAGCATTCTCTTGCTGTAGATTTTGCAGCAGAGACCTACAGTCTGTTGATGGCCTTAGAAATATAGTGCAAAGGCTGTGACTAATGGTAATAATGTCTTCAAGATGAATGTAGCTATGCCCCAATTGGGGTGGGGTGCTGTTGGACAAGTCCTTGCAAGGCAAAGCAGGAGTCATGTTTCAGACAATACCTCAAAGTCTTTAAACTTTGCTTGACTTATCTCCATGAAATGATTCAGGATGACCCATGAGGACAAGCAAAATTTGCATTCTCAGGCACCTCCTGGATGACCAGCAGATCTTAATGACCCTCAGCACTTCTCTGAAGACTTCCAAACATGCACTCTTGCTGAACCAGAGGCTAGACAAAATAAAGGCCTTTATGATATATAGTTACCCAAAGAAAGGAAGAAAATTCAGCACAAGATTTCCATGGTTATAGGGATGAGATGCAATGGTGGTTCACTTCCTTTGCACAATCAGTGCTCCTGGTGAAGAATTGTGTCTGTGGGATACCTTGACCTATTCTGTGCCCTGTTTGAGTTTCTGTTGGAGTATTTCAGACATAGGGGAGCAAGACATAAAGGACTGGTGAGGATCTGTCATGTCAGCTATCCAGCAAACACCAGGCTTATTCCGCAGGACAATCCAGTATGACCTTTGAGATAAGGTCTTTCCTTGTATCCCCAAAGAAGCAATGCCACAGAGCATCTGGGCCTAAAATTTTTTCTCAGATTTAATAAACAGCTTACAAGTTAATTGTGAACTACACACTGTGCTGGAGCTAAAATAAAACACCACATTTCTCCAATAGTCCATATATATTATATTGAAAAATAACTACATAACAATGTCTGAATAGAACACTGTACAGAGGTCTTCTAGGGAGCCTAGCAACCATTCAAGTGAAGGCTGTTATTATATCTAGAGTGCAGGAACCTGCCTGGGTTCCTCTTATGAACCCCTCCATCTGCAAATCCCCAGAGAATCCATCTCCCAGAATCCATGCTCACTGAAGAGATACTATAATCAGCAAGAGTGTGCGGTATACAAATCTTCCCAAGGGAAAGCATTGAACTGTAAAAGGGATATTAATGAAGAAAGACGTGATACCACTGCTAATAGAGAAGAGCAGAGATGGGACACGGACCCTTAGCCAGCCTTGTTGACTCTCAGGCTCATGGATTTGACACGGCAGCCTCCTACTCACCTCCATGTACCACAGTCTTTTATTTTCCTACAAATGATTTCAATATAGATAAATAGATTTGCTCTACAACCAGTTTCAATAGTGATGAATAGTTTTTCTCTACCAACTGTTGAATATCTGACTTTACATCATTATCTGTCTCCTTTGGTTCTATTGAGTTACGTGGAGAGGCATGATGACCTGCTACTGTATTTGATGTTTCTGTGATGCAAAATGAACTGATAGAGTACTTTCTCATTAAAGCTGGACTGTATTATCATTTAAGATGTTTGCTGACCAAGTGTATATATGTATAGATACATATGAATATGTACACATATGTTCAGAAACAAACCAGTTCATGCCTTTGTACATGCACACACACATGCACACACAGAGACATACCTAAATACACACTTGTATATACAAGCAACCATACTACAAACTCCTAAAACAAGCAACTACCAATACAGAAATACACAACATAAAACTGCTAACACACACATGGACAAACGCATACACACACACACACACACAGACACACACAGACACACACAGAAACACACAGACACACACAGAAACACACAGAGACACACACATCAATCCAAAGATTGCTATGTTTCAGCACATTTCCTGACACTTGAGAAGGGAGTTGGACCTAAGCTGTGTAGTAGGCTCTTAGACAAACCCAGGCTCTGCTTGTCAGGCCTGTACTTATTTCTGTTTCAGGAACTTTTCCCATCCAGATACTTGCTGATCCTATAAAAATTAATAAGCTCTATACAGATAGGCTGGTCCACACAATTCAAGATCCTAAGAAAGAGGGTTTTAAGAACATCCTCCAGGAAGCTTCAAGTAGAAACATATTCTGCTCTCTAAACCTACCTTGGCTCCCTCTCAGAAGACCCTGGTAGCACCATTAAAAAGACAGTTAGTCATGTTTATTATCCATGAACTTTACAACACATTACAGTTCATGTGATATTAAAACATCCCTAATGACATTCAAAGCAAGCTAGGGAATTAGCATGGAATGATTTCTCTGAAATGCAGCACTCTACAAAACTGTGAGGGGGAGTGTCCAGAAGCAGTCATGTCCATGAAATACTCAGCAAAAGAATGTCAGCAGAGGGATGCACTGTAGGATTTCATGAATCCTCATGGTGAAGCCAATAAGACACACCATGAATTTCCAGGGTGTTATCTCAGTACAGGATAGGCAAAGAAGTCTAACTTTGTATTTTTATAATAAGTATATTTTAAAACTTTTTATTATAAAAGACTCTAATTACAAAACAATAAATGGAGTTCTTTTCTTTCTGTCCTGGGAGAAGGCTGGACCAGAGCCTCTCTGAGTGAGGCACCATAGAGCAGGAGGGATGATCTGGGTCCTAGATAATTCCGGAAGTGGCATCCTTAGACACCTCTTCATTCCATAAACCTGGAAGGGGTGGTGGTCACAGGAGCAGGAGCTCCTCTGCCTAGAGTGATAGGATAGCATTGGCAGCCTGGGAGGTAGAGCAGAGGGAGAGGCCCTTGCAGAAACAGCCAGGAAGGTCACTTCCAGCCGGGGCGCCTGACCCCTTGACCTGAGTGTTGTAGATGCAGATGCTCCTCTTGCTGCCACCATATGGTAGGCATTGAGAGGAAGAGTGCTGTGTGAAAGTCTCTGGGTCATGGAAGGACACAGACTTGGAGATTCTGGAAGAAGCTTGGTATCTGGGGCCACTGGATTCTGAAGACCAACAGATGGCCAGTTATAAGAACCCAGGTGAGATGGCCTCAATGATCAGTCAACCAAACCCACTGCTTTCCCACCAGACTAGTAACCATCCTATGTGCCACTGGGGTTCCTGGACTCTTGCCTTCTTCCCTCTAAGAGCCTCATACTCCCTTTTGAGAATGAGAGGCTGGTGTTCAGGTTCCAAAGGGTCATTAAAATAGGACCACCAAATTCTTGGAGACAACTTTTGTCTCATATGTGCAGCTGTTGTTGGGCACCCCTTTGTGCCCCATATCCTGTTCTGGTTCCATGAGTACCATGTTTGCTTCCTGGTTGTTCCGCAAATGGGTGGGCCAAACAACCCAGGGATAGGAAGTTGTAATGAATGAGGGAAGGGCTGGAAAGGGGAATCTGAGGTCACATGGTAAGATTTGGGAAGGGTGGGCTGGGCTAAAAATGAAATTATTCACTTTTAAGTTTTGGCAATATGGGTTCTGTTTGTTTAATAAGTATTATTTGGTTGGAAAACCCACCTGTGCTTTACATGGAGCCTAGGTTTCTAGGATAAGACAGCATTGGCTTCGTTCATGTTAATAATGTGTTTTTTATTTTACAACAATAACAACAAACCAAAAACAATAGAATCTGTAAAAATGTGGAGAGAGCTACCAAGTTCTTCCTCTCTATGAGTAGCTTACCCTTGTAGCAGTGACTTGAGACCAAATAATACCAGGAGCTCTGCTGGGAGGTGACAGATGATTCAAAGATGCTTGTCAGATAGCTTAACCAAAGCAGGAAGTTTCAGATTCAGTGAGAGACCTGGGATTATGTTGCGCAAAGACTGCAAAACCACATGTAACTAACTGGTCTCTCAGCACACCCATCAATATACATATTGGCACAGACATGCATATCCCCCTCCCCCAGACACACCAGGAATCATAAGTGAGCGGGAAACAGTAAGGAGACCTCAATGCTGGAGGATCCATTGAATGTAAAAAAGCTAAAGTTTCAAGTGAAACCCAGGACTGTGCTATCCATCCCTTAGGGACTAAAAACGCTTAGTGAGCAGCTTCTTCTGCAGACTAGGTTGAGAGAGTTGGAGAAATTTTTTTTTTCTTGAAGCCTGACATCTTTCATCCTAACCCTCAGCCAGAGAGAAGCCTTTCTTTACACATCCCTGTTCATCCAGTCAGCTCCTGGATAGATGATCCAGGAAAGAACCCTAGCAACACTGACATGAAACAGGACTGACAAGCTGCTTCTCAGGCTCTGTCACTGTGAACCAAGGTCTAGACTGGGTTAAGAGACCATTTTGCAATGCAGGGAAAAGGGAGAGAAAACATACAAATCCCTTGCCCGGTGCCCACCCCGAAAAAAAAAAAAGATAATGGGAACCACTCATTTTGCAATTCCAGTGGGCACTAAAACTTGCAAATTGCTTCCTACCTGTGACGTCATATTAACCCTACAAAGCAAATGAGCTACAGTCTCTCACTACATCACTCAAAGCTCTGTGCTCCTATCAAGTACGCACCCAAATAAAACCCCTCTAACATAATGGCCTGTAGGTGTGTAATGTGTGTTTAGCTTATCTATCTTAATGAACTGCAGTTTGTAATTGAGTAGGAGGGGTTGCTTGCCAATCATGCAGTTTCTTGAAAGAGGCTAACTCCACAAAAGTCTTGTAAATTATCACAGAACAACTGGATAAGACATAGGAGAGTGCCTGGATAAGGTGGAGGATGGTTCCATGGGCTTGACTTTGTTTATTAGTAAGGAGGGCAACCTGCCCCTGATGCTTCATGCATTGTACCTATTGCTGCTTGGTACATAGGTCATAGATCTTCACACAGCACCCTTCCATGTTACCTCTGGTTCTGAAGGAGTCATTATATACAGTATCTGTGTATAAAATCATCCATTTCATCTAGATTTTCTAGATTTGTTGAGTATAAGCTTTTCTAGTAAGACATGATGAATTTTAAATTTCCTGTTTTTGTTGTTATGTATTCATTTTCATTTCAGATTTTGTGAATTTGTGTACTGTCTCAGTGCTGTTCACTTAGTTTGGCTAAGGGTTAATCTCTCCTCTTGATTTTCACAAAGAACCAGTTCTTGCTCTTGTTGACACTTTGTATCTAGCTCTTTGTTTCTATTTGGTTGTTTTCAGCCCAGAGTTTGAGTATTCCCTGCTATCTACTCCTCTTAGATAGGTTTGCCTCTTTTTGTCCTAGAGACCTCAGGTGTGTTGTTAAGTTGCTGGGCTAAGATAACCTCAGATTCCTTATGAAAGCACTCAGTACTGTGATATTTCCCCTTAACACTGCTTTTCTTGTGTCCCAAAAGTTTGGGTATGCTGCATCTGTGTTTTCATTGAATTATAGAAAGTCTTTCTTTATTTCTTCCCTGTGACTCTGGTTATAACAATCCTGTGGGTGTATGGGTATGATAAGACCCTAGGAAGTACTCTACAAAAGGAGCAGGATGCTCTTATGCCCCTGTGTGACCTCACCTTTGTCATCTTTGTGGGCTTCTGTAGTGGTGCTATGAGCCCAGCTGGTAAGTCCTGAAATAGATCCCTAGTGTCCCATTCTCTTTTTCTCTTTCAGGATACTAATGAGAATAGATTTGATGAATATATAGTCTTAATCCAAATAAGCATCCCATTAATTCTTGTGGACCATCTGGATGAAGCACCAAGTTTCTAGATAGTTCTGCATGAACTTCCCAAAGCCAGCAAACTGGAGCCAGAAGAAATCCAAGCAGAAGGCATCCATAACCAGCACTGCCAGCACTTCCCCAAGCACAGGGTAATGTGGCTTGAGTGGAAGAAGGGATGTCCTCAAGACAGCTGGCACTCCAGTACCATAGCCAGCACCTACCATGTCTAGACCAGCACAAAGAAGACCATGGAGGCAGAGGCTTCACATAAATGATTGCCTGGGTCAGGCAGCAGTTCCTGTAGACTTTGGGTTTGCTGCTAGGCAGCCAGCACCTCTGGACTGACTGACACTAGCCCAGCATCTTGTTTACTGCCATGCCACACAGTCACACTTAGAGCACAAATAAGAGTGATGCAAGGATGAAGGACCATAAGACCAAGACCCTTAGTGCACCTGCAGCACCAGCAAGATCACATTGACCATCAGCCATGCAGAAAAGAGCACACTGCCCATAATCAGAAAGGACCTAAGTTCCACTTAAGTGGATGGTCAGAAACAATAGGACTCATTCAATGTCCCTGCTCCATTAAACTGGAGGGGAAGCTATAGTCCAGCCAGATGTGGTGGAGACCTAAGACCTTCCTTTTGTAGCTAGGCATAGAATTAGTTCAGCAGAGAAAGTCTGCAGGAGGCAGTTTGTTGTTCACAGTTATATCCCCTATCTTAGCATCAATAATAGTGTCTGGGTTAGGTAATTGTATGTGGGATGAATCTCCAGGTGGGGCAGTCTGTGGATGGCCTTTCCTTCAGTCTCTGTTCCACAGTTTTTCTCTGTATCTCCTCCCATGGGTATTTTGTCCCCTTTTCTAAGAAGGACCAAAGTATCCACATTTTGGTCTTCCTTCTTCTTGAACTTCATCTTGTATGCAAATTAAATCTTGGGTATTTCCAGCTTTGGGGATAATATCCATTGATCAGTGAGTGAATACCACATGTGATTTTTGTGATTGGGTTACATCTCTCAGGTTGACATTTTCTAGTTCCATCCATTTGCCTAAGAATTTCATGAAGTCATTGTTTTTAATAGCTGAGTAGTACTCCATTGTGTAAATGTACCACATTTTCTGTATTCATCCATCTATTGAAAGGAATCTGGGTTCTTTCCAGATTCTGGCTTTTATAAATAAGGCTGCTATGAACATAGTAGAGCCTGTGTCTTTCTTATATGTTGGAGCATCTTTTGCGAATATGCCCAGTAGTGGATGTTGAACATTTCTTTAGGTGCTTCTCAGCCATCTGGTATTCCTCAGTTGAGAATTCTTTCTTTAACTCTGTATCCCATTTATTAATATGGTTATTTGATTCTCAATTCCATCTTCTTGAGTTCTTTGTATATATTGTATTAGTAGCCCTCTTTCAAATGCAGAGTTAGTAAAGATGTTTTCCCAATCTGTTGGTTGCAATTTTTTCCTATTTACAGTCTCCTTTGGCTTACAGAAGTTTTGCAATTTTATGAGGACTCATTTTTCAATTCTTGATCTTAGTGCATTACCAGTGGTGTTCATGTGGGTATATGAGTATAGATGGGAGCCTCTCTCTATGTATTTTTGTGAATGTGTGTATCTGTGTGTGCACATATGGCCATGTGTGAAGGTCTTTGTACAAAAATGTATGTGTGTATGAGCACACATGCATTCACATATATGTACTTTCCCAGGTATGGGTGAGCATCTGTGTCCTCATGTTGAGTGTATGTGTAGGTGTGGATGCCTGTATGAGCTTTTGTGGTTGTGGTTGCTTCTGTATGTTTGAATGTGTGTGTATGTGTCTGTCTGTCTGTCTGTCTGACTGACTGTCTGACTGTCTGACTGTGTTTCTATGTATTTTCTCATACACATATTTGTGGTTTTCTGCACATGTTCATGTTCACTTGCTCATGGAAGGAACATCTTTAACAATGATTGTACCCACCTTAGGTGAGAAAGTACTATGGCCACTCAAGTTTTTACCACTCTGTATCAAACATTGCATGAAGCCACCCAACTTTTTACATGTCCACCCTGGAACAAACAAAACCTGTAATTGTAAATATAAAAGTTCTCAGGAGTTTGTAGAGGCAAAAAATGTTCATTTACAATAAAATCATTTGGAGGAAACCAAAGGAATGGGGTACACTAAGGTTAAAAGGAGGCTGCTGTGGCAAATCAAGGTCCTGGGGAGGCAAAAAGGGTAGCTGGGAAGTTGTGTCCCTTCTCTATCCTGGGTAAATGGTAACAGCTCACTGGATGGTCAGGGGTTTACTGTTTCTCCCCTACAGCCTGTTTTCTTCTCATCCTCAATGCCAGCTAGCATTTTCTTTCCACCTTTGCCTAACACTGAATCAGTTATCCTTGTCTTTAGAACTTGGCCTGGATTTTGTTCTTTGAGAGATTAGAGTAGCTGTGTGCTTGCAGGTGCTTCCAACACAAGCAGAATTCCCACAGCCATGGTGAGGGGTAAGAACAGGTCTGTCTCAGTGCAGTGCAGCCCACTTATGCTCATGATACACTACAGCTCTGTTTCTGCAGCACTCTGTAGCTCCTTTTATCCCAAACTTGTTCACACTGTGTTAAAATTGACTTCCTGGAAATTTGGGGGAGATGAGAACCCTTCAGATAGTGCTGTTGGCAGTGCATGATAGAGCCCTGGCAGAAGTCATGTACAATTCTTCAGAAAGTTGAACTGCAGTCTCTGGGTTACCCAGTGATTCCAGAATGAGAATTGGCTGTCCACAGAAAAACTAGGGGACATTTGGGTTTTAGCAGTATTCCTTAGAGCAGCCCCAAATTGAGACTATCTAAACGTTCATCAGTCAAAGAATGAAAATGTACAGTGTGGTCCAGCCCTTCCATGGAATATATTGTGGTATGAAATCATACATCATTTGGCCATGAGATCATCAGCCTTCTGTTAGCCAATCAAATCCCTGATACAATCACCTTATAGGAATTAAAGATTTTGTATGAAGATTTTCTAGTTTCCTGACATCATTGCTTTGTGCATGAAGTAAGGCATTCCATGATTAAGAGAGCTCCTTTTGGAGAAAAATGTTTATCTTGAAGCAACAGGGAAGCAGTGGGTGAGAGCAAGGGGCTGGGTCTTTCTGGGGAATCAAGCCTTTACTATACAGCCTGGAGAACTTACTAAGTGGGCTTTGCTACAAGGAAAAGGACTTCCAAGCGTCACCTTGTCTGTGCACTTTGCCAGAGTTCTTTATCTCCTCTGCACACTGAGATCTCTCTCCATGCAGCAGAAGTTAACTTTTTTTTTCTACAGTAGTACAGGTTATTGCCACATGCATTTGCATTAATTGGGAAACTAAACAGGTGACAGTGTGCTTGCATGTTTTTCACACATGCACTTGTGTGTGTATGTTCATGAGTGTGTATGTATCTGTGCACATGTATGTGTGCACACACAAAAACACACAAATGCTTATAACCCTCCACCAAATCACAATTATCTATTGAACAAGAGCAGGAAAGACTTGAGGAATGCCTGTAGTTCTTGCTGAAGCTGAAGGAGTTGGTCACTTACTCAAAAGACTTGGCAGTAGAACTGCAGCATCCCTTCAATTTCCTCCAAATGAACTTAAAAGCTCAGGATGGAAGGAGGTTGTAAAACCAATTAGGTCCCCAATATTTTTAAACTTTTTGGGTTTCTTATCATTTGCATGGTTCTCAGCTGTCCATATGTTGTGGATAATCCAGCATGGTATACTGTGATGCTATCATGATGCTACCCTGACAGAGTAAACACCAATAGCATCATATTATCTCTTCTGATCTGTGTTGAAGTGGTTCCCATATTATTCACAAGTGTTGCTGAAGATAATGTAGGTTAGAGGTGAAGACAGTTCCTCTCCCATTGGATTAGTCGTTTTCTCTTCCAAAGTCAAACAACTGGAGATTCTCCAGTTTCACAGCTTGTGTGAAGTGACTTGCCAAGAACCATGCAGGAGGAAGGACAAAAGACTTAAAACTTATGGAATGCAGCCCATGGGTTACCACAGCCACAGGGGTAAGCCTTGGTGTGGCATGGCCATGAATACTCTGTGTCCTGATGACGTTATGCTGTTATGAAGTACTTCTCTGCTTCTTGCCCTTACATTCCCTCTTAATCTATGAGTTATTTGAAAACATTAGGGGTGCTTCCTGTCCCCCACCTGACAGTGTCTCTCGCATTCACAATATCAATGCTTGATTTCTACCAGACATTGCTGATGGAGCACATCATGATTCCCTCCCCACCCTAAAGAAAATGTAGATTGTCGACAATGACCACCACCCTTAGAAAACCTTTGGAACAATAAAGTTTTTAGTGAAGGTCTGTAGCCATGTTTTTTACTACTGACTCTAATGTCAAAAACCTTAAGGAACACTATGAAGATCACAAAGCCGTACTTTTATTAGTTAAAGTTCTGGACCTTTTTGTGTTCAGAGAACAAAACCATGGTAGCACTGGCTTACAGGACCCTCACTGAGGGTGGAAGGGGGTTAATTGATTACTTATACCCTTATTTTGACTTCAGCTTCCTGATATGGTTTACTAAGAATTGCTAATGAGTAGATATGCATTTTGAGGATTTAAGGTAGATAGGATTGATTACTATATAAATGTTTAGATTTGTGATTCTATTAAGAATTTTACAAGATTACTTTTAAAGATAAATAATAAAACAATCACTTCTTTCTTTATAAATGCCAATTGTTCTTTTCCAGTAAGGGAAACTAGCTGAGAAACTTACCGTTCTTGCTTACATATTGTGAATCTATAATAAGTTGCTTGGTTATGGATGTACGTGGGTTTATAAGAATAACTTCGTTTCTTTAACCTTAATACATAATGTTATTTCCTTTAATGCTAATGATGTATTATCACGTTGTTTTTTATCATAATCATTTATTGGAAGGAAACTGAAACATTCACATTTAATTATATACTGCTTGAAAGAGTTTGCTGGGATATATAAATGATGGATGAAAGAATAAAGCATGGTGTGGTGTGGCTGGAGAACTGTGTCTTCCATCCATGGACTATGTGTGTCCATGTAAAGGTTGTGATAAAGGGGATTAGAACATTGTTTCTACTCTCCACCAATTGTGTTTACTGATATATGTATATATGTGTGGAATACTTGGAACCTGCTTTTGGAGCTTTGCTCTAATGTTTCAGTGTGTGAATATAGACATGTCTATCTGTAGGTCTGTATACATGTGTGTGTGTGTGCATGTGTATCCATGCATGTATAATTGTATGTATAAACTTATTATATCCTGCCCTTTGCTTCATACATTCATTCATTCATTCATTCATTCATTCATTCAGTGTGTGTGTGTGTATTTGTGCGTATATGTGAATTTTCTCTATTTCCTTTTTTCACTTGCCCCAAGAAGTTAAAAAACATCATAGATTATGCACTGGCCACAGGGTGTTATTACCAGTAAATTAGATTTTCTGACTTCAGGAAAAAGGTCTGTTGAGTAACATGTTTAATCACTGGCTGCCTTTGGCAGTAGACCCCGTTAGTATCTGAAGCTACCCCAGTCAGCAGCTCTATCATTTACAGCTAATGGCTGCCTGTTTGTATTTACCCATTACTAGGATGCTAAAGCTAGAGTCATTGGCATTGACTGGTCCTGGAAAGTATTTAGAGAGCACTTCAGAGTCACATTTGACCTCTTTGGACAGAAGGTAATCCCATGGAAATTTTGGATCTTGAATTAGCACACAGGCATGAAAGTATTGGCTGAAAAATCACACAATGGTCAACATATTTACAGGAATACCCTGCTGAAGATATAATCCTTCCTCACAGAGGAAGAAAATGCCAGAAGAAATAAATTGTCAATAAATTATCAAAAAGCATCACTTAGGTCAACAAAGTATATTCAATGATAAACCCTGTAGGAACAAACAATTATTTGGCTGGGAAATTTCAGGTAACTCCCTGACACTCATGGGCTATGTTGAGTATTGTGAGATAATGTGAAATCAGCTTAAAGGCATGTGCACAGGTGGCACCATTCCAAAAGTATCCAGAAGCAGCATGATGAACTACATTCAGGGCAAAGATGTTGCCTTCCAGACCCAGAAATTCTGATGAGATCCAGCTAAGAATAAAGGAATCATATATGGGATTCACTTGTGAATCTCATGACAGTACAACCGGATAACAACAACAAACATGACCTTCAGGGAGAACGACCTGAGCTTTCAACCAGTGTGGTACCTGCAGCTGATGAGATTCATACATGAGCCTCAGATGGCCAAAATATCAATGTGAAAGACAAATTCAACTACTCAGATTAATCAATATTGCTGAATCTTGTTGGAAAACAGAACCTAAGGACACTACAAATTATTTACCATGCAGTCATGAATATCACTGGAGAGAATAATGATCAGTAGTATGTGGTTAATCTGAACCACAAGGATGTGTGCAAATGGTCTAAGTTGGGGGTGATGTGGTATGCTAATAAAGTGTATTAGAGAGGAGGTTATGCTCTCTTTCAAGATGGGTGCTCCTAAACTTATGGAGCATGACATACTGTGGACTCTTCTACATACTTGCTGTCCATTGTGTGTGGCATTAAGGATGTGTCCAGGATATGAAGTGCATCATCCACAATTAAGTTAAACCCAGTGTCACAGACAGAACTTAGGATTCCTGCTCCACTCTTAAAATGCCTTTGATAAATGATGACATATTAGAGTTTCAGAGGGATCATCTGAAAAGTGTAACTCTAATACTTTCTGTGAAATAGCATTTCAGAGAATTCTACTGCTGCAACTGTTTAACTGCCATTATTCATTTCTCAATGTTATAGGTCAGGACCAAGACATTATTAGACATACCTGTGTGGGGACAGTAAGAACTGCTATCCCACTTCAAGCCGAGAACCTAAGAAAATTCAATATTTCTAACTAAGGTAAAAAGTGCCTACTTGGGAATGAACAAAGCTGTAATTCATTAGGTTCAGCAGCCATTTCACAGCCAAGGAAGAAATATCATATCCAAGTCAGTGCTGCTGTGTGCAGTATGTGTCAGAAAAACAGGAGGGGAGCTACAGGTAAGCAGGACAAAGCATGAAGGATACTTAGGATGCTAGAAATTATAGTCTATGTTATATGGTGTATATTATATTATACAATGTGTTACAAAATTATTGCTGTACATCAAGAAAATGTTCATCTTCTTATGAGTAGAAATATTTGAGCAGAGGTTCCAGATTGGCAGGGCAAGTGTGTTTCTACACAGAGGTGTGCAGGATACCCCTCTTGCTGTGCTTGCAGCAGGCAGGGCTTCAGACAGAGCAGAAGCACATCCATAGCTGCTCAGCATTCAGGAGAAAAAGTTGAAGAGTAAAAATTAATACTAGTTTTGATCTGTCCACGATAATCTTTAAAGGAGATGAGTTAACTAAGGTTAAAAGTCTTTGAGCAAAAGCCTATAATACGTTCCATCCTTAGCCTTGGGAAGGCTTCACCTTAAAAGACCCTAAAGAGACGTAGCAATGAATATCTCCATAGCCTATTACATCTGAAACTGCCTTTATACCCTGCCTTCAAGGCTGGCCACATGGTTTAGTTCACCACTGCTAAACTGCAGCAAGAGAACACTGCTCACAGTGATTTGTGTTTATTTGCTTGTTTGTTTGATTTTGGTTTGGGTTTTGTTTGGTTTGAGGTTTAGGCTTTTTGTTCCACTGGTTTGAGGTTTTGATATTTTTTTGTTGTTCTGGTCATTATTTTGGTATTTTGCTGTGGCTATATGCATTGGCTATACTGATCTAGCTGATTAGAGAAATGGCTGCATTTTTGTGAATTAGAAAACATCATTTTCAAAGCCTTCACACTTTGACAGCTCTTGTCACCACCTGTGTTGTCACACTGCTGTATCCCCAGAATTCACAGACAGAGGTGGACCTCTATGAGTTTCAGGCTACATTGTGAATTCCCAGCCAGCTAGCCAGTTCTATACAGTAGTTTTTAGGGGGCATGGATATCATGGTCTACTCTGTGAACACCCACTTATTGATGAAAACTGTATCCACACCGTACCCTTTAGGTCATATGTTTAGATACCCCTAAAATATGGTGCAGGCATTCACATGGTCCTGAAACAGTGATGCAAACAAAATTAATGAGAGCCACCACTGTATTGTTCTAAAGCCTCTTAGGAAAGGAGTATTCATTCAGAGTGTTTAAAAAAGGGAAATACAGAGCTATTTGCCTCTCATGTCCTTGAATACAGCCTCGGGGATAACTATAAAGTTGAAATAATGACTTCCCAGATAAAGACTTCCCAAATTTCCATGTTGAGAATTCCCACACATGTTGAGATGTGGCTTTATTTTTAGGTAATATTAGTGTGGCGACACATTTGGAGCTTTTGTGGTGTTGCTTGGTTTTGGAAGGTTGTTGTTTGTTTTCTTTTATTTATATGTATCTTTCCCTGCTGGATGTCTGTGCACCACATGCATGCAATTCCTCCCGAGGCCTGTAGGGGCTGAAGAGGTGTTCAGAGCTGGGCTGCCTTGAGTACCTCTGCATGCTTGCCCAGTCCTGAGACCAACCTCACCACTCCTAGGCCCGAAGCAGATTTCCAAGGCCTATAAAGGCAGGTTGCATGGGGCCTGCGAAAGAGACTTGGGACTCACCCACTTCTCCGTGGGATCCCAAGGAAAGGCACTTGGTGTCCTGACTAACAGTCCCATGTGGAGCCTGATTCTCACTGCAGAGCATAGCCTGCTCCACAGACCCCGCCCCTCGGCCTCCATGTGCACAATGCCAACTGCTGGCAACTGCCAGCAGGGGTCCCCAGTAGTGATCCATCTCAAGGCAGGAGAACTCAGAATTAACTGGAGGGATCCCTGGAAACCTACTGACTCCTGGAATACATTCCATTCGGGATCAGGTCTGGAAGAAATCTGCAATTGTGCATTTCGCCGGTTGCCAGGTGATACTGCACTAATCCTAGATCACACTTGGAGACCAACTGCTCTGCAGCTAACATGTGCTTGGTGTCCAGACATGTAGCAGTTTCCCAGAGAACTGTTAGCACAGTCAAAGAATTAATCTGAGTTAGTGAGTGACTTTTACACCAGATTTACTCCTTCCCATCTCACCTTTCAACCTCTTCTATTAAGGACATCCCGGAGCACTCAAGTATTACAAACCAATAGAAAAAAAAAAAATGTTGCTGTCAATAACGTGAAAATTTTAGAAGGAGGAAGTAGAGAAAGTGTCAGTGGGTAATCTACTCCTCTGAATGAAGCCGTCCTCAGAAATTACTGACTGAGATCTCAATAACAGCATCTCAGGAATTTCATGCACAGCATTCCCAGACTAGGCTGATTAGGAAATGTAAAGAAAAATAAATGCCTGTCAACATTTTCCATGATTATCCTTGTTTTGCCACAGTGCCAAATGGTGTTTTTTTAAAACCATTTAATTTTATATCATTTCAATTTTTTTTTTTTTTTTGAGACAGGGTCATCATGAGCTTTGATTAGCTTAGATCTTGCTATTTATTTATTTATTTATTTATTTATTTATTTATTTATTGTAGGTACATGAAAGAATATTATGATACACAGGTGGTGGTCAGATGATAACTCGGTGTGGCAGTCACAAGAACCAAGGGTGGAGAAGATTTCAAAATATACCGGTAGCTCTGACTTCAGGGACCCTTTTACAGAGTTCTGAAGATTCAACTCAGATTCAACACTGTAACTCCCAAGGTAGGTCTGGGTCTTGTTTTTAATGTGACCCTGGTTCCCAAACTTCCCCTCTTTCTGACATCAGTCTGCTTCTGCCTCCTGAGTGCTGGGATCAAACAGATTTTCTGCACTCCACTGTTCTGTATATTTTAATGCTTCTTATATAATTTTTGAATTCCCTGACTTTCATCAGAGTGTAAAAGGCCTTTGAAGATTATGTTACCCTGGGCTGACACCTTGTGGTAAAATAGACTCTTGCAGCTTCTATTTTTAAGGATGGAAGAAAAATCATTAAAAGGAGGGTTAGAGAAACTGCTAGTGAGTGGGATAAGCCACACAACCACAGGGAAAAAGGTCCAGTTCTGAGCACCCAGCTTGACCTTCAGTGTCCCCGTCGCTGGCTAGAATCTTTATAATAAAGTTGATACACAAGAAGCTTAAAGAAATTAGCTCCTACAAATAAGTCTGTACACCTAAACTACACTCAAATACTTTTATCACATTTATTTATTTATTGTAGGCATGTGGATGAATGTCACTGTACTCATGTGAAGGTCTGATGATCACTCGGTGGTCACAAGAAGCAAGGGTTGAGAGGACCTCAAATAAACCTGTAGCTCCAACTCCAGAGACTTTTTTCCTCTCACCAGGAAGTTCTGCAGATGCAACTCAGACTCCAGAAACTGTAACTCCCAAGGTGGTAGGAAACATTTGCAATTCAGCATCTGAGCTGGGTCTCCAACCCGAGTATTGTTTTCTATGTGGTTGTAGGTCAAGGGCTTCCCAACTTGATGAATCTATGTGCATTTGAAGAATAATTTCTGGACTCCTATAGAGTGTGGGATGCCATTTTAGAGGTGAATGGAGTAACGTGGTATGAAAGAAAAAGGAGAGAAGACACTACTGAGACTGATTATAATGGGAGAGCCCAGATAAAGAGAGGCTGAACGTGATTGTTACATTTTGTATCACGGGCTGAATATCACATGGAGGACATTGAGATATGTTAGTGTGGCTAAAGAACTAAAATTAGAAATAGCTAGTTGTGGTACTGCTTAGCTCCAACACAGGTCTCCAAACCCTAACACAATCTGATTTTGTTTTTAATCACAAAGAAGTAGTTAAACACTTTATCACAACTGAAAAACCACC
Source organism: Arvicanthis niloticus (assembly GCF_011762505.2). Taxonomy (NCBI): domain Eukaryota; kingdom Metazoa; phylum Chordata; class Mammalia; order Rodentia; family Muridae; genus Arvicanthis; species Arvicanthis niloticus. Next base: position 14,851,539 of record NC_047659.1, read on the forward strand.
CTAGCTGTAATAACACATCTCTTCCTCCCCAATCTCCCCTTCTTTCATCTCTCCCCCTCCTTCTTTTTCCTCCTTTCCTTTCTTTCTGTTCTTTTTTCTGGGGATGTGAGCCCAAGACTTCATGCAGAACTACTGATCCAGAACATGCAGGCACTAAGGAGTCTGATCAGGATCTGCTTTCTCTCATTGCTGATGATGTCCTGACAATAGTCATGTTTGTCCTTCATTCTACTTCGGGTAGCATCTGTTCATTTCCATGCATTTCTGCTTGCTCAGGGCCTTCACATTCCTAAGAGAGGATTGATCGCTTATGCACAGCAACACAGACCTCTTCTCAGCAGCTTTTCTGAGTTCTCATAGCACCTTAGCTCCTATTCCGTGTTTTATTTTAAACATAAAACTACCTAAGTGCTAATATGCATATTTTTAAGGGTTTGCTCAGGTGCAATTGAAATGCTAAGTTCTGAACCCCAAGACCTGGTTGCTCCAAGATAAAAGGATCTTCATGTACACCTGCCTTTGTTGTGTAAATCTTGCTCCCCAATTTAAAACTATTGGTTAAATAAAACTGGCAAAAGCCAATTACTGGGGGGAAAAGAGTGAGGTAAAGTGTGAGTTACCACGCTGTGGAGGTGGGGTGTGGGTCACAGGTAGGGACCACAAGGAGAAGAGAGGCTTGAGATAGGAGGAGATAATATAAAAATACAGATAGAAAAAATGCAGGGGAGGAAGAGGAGGAGAAGGAGACAAAGAAAACAGGAGGTCTCCTTTAGTCCTGATGGACCAGCAGCAGGTTTCAGACTGTGATGCCTCTCCAGGATGCCAGACTGCTGCAGCATCAAGAACCCAGAAAATTTTCAACATCAAGTATTTGGGGAATACAGTGGGTAGTAGCCAGATCTTGGGGGTCAGTATTTACCATTTGAATACATAGCAGTACCGGATCAACCCCCTATATATTCCTTCAGTCTATTAATAAGTACTTACTAACAACACTGTGTTACAAGAAAACCTACAGAATCAACTAATGTGGGTTCACAGAAGCTCATAGAGACTGAACTGACAACCAGGAAGCCAGCATGGATCTGCCCTTGGCAATTCTGCATATGTTATGGTTGTGTTTACTTTGATCTTCTTGTGGTAATCCTAAGAGCAGGAGAAGAGGATGTCTCTATCTCTTTCTTTTGCCTCTTTAAGGACACTTTGACTCCTACTGAGTTGTGTAGTTCCAGCCTTGATATGAGGGGAGGTGCCTAATCTTGGTGCAACTTGATGTGCCAAGTTTGTTTGATATGCTGAGAGTCTTCCCTTTTTCTAAAGGAAAATGAAGGAGGAGTAGATGTGCCAGAAGCAGAGATAAGGGGAGGGACAGGAAGGAGAGGAAGGAGGGGCAACTGTGGTCAGGATCTAATAATCTATGAGAGAACAAATAGTTAAAGAACACTGTGTTATATGCAGTGCTGTGTTAAAACCCGTAAATTCAACCTCGTTACGTAGAGTCCGGCAAAGACATTGTACTTGGAAGACAAATATGTGTAATCAAAGTGCAAAAAACAGAAAGAAGGAAATGGGGAAGCTATGTTTAATTTCACTCCAAGTTTGAACTTTCTATCAGCTTCATTTTGCTGCTTTGAAAGCATTTGAAATGTGGGTATATACTCAGTATACTGATGCAAATCCTTCTGCATCCCTTAAAGACAGTAACCAATGTCTGTCTGTGTGTAAGTGTCTATAAACGTATGGGGAAATAAATGCATGACTTGGAGCTATGGTTAAACACAGGACAGACTTTTGTTAGAGAGAAGAGGAAATGGAGACAAATCTGCTTCTCCATCTTCTCTTGCCTTACCTTGATGGAAAGCCCTGCTGAGGCTGTGCACTGAGGAAGAACTGGGAAAAGGGCAGAGGGAGTCTTCACCATGTTCTCCTAGTAATCTAAAATGGTTTGGGAAAGAGAAAGGAGGTAGTTGGGGCAGCAGTGGACTAACAGACTCAAGGATAGGAACACAATGAGAGAGGCATTCAAGATGGAAGGAAAAGTGAACAAGCAAGGCAGGTAGTGAAGAAAGGTGAGGTAAAGCCTTGCACAACACAAGGATGTGTAAGAATGTAATTTCAGGTCTCAGCTTGAACTTAAAATTAAAAGATTCTTAAGTTTGAGTCAAATATTAGCTGCCCCAGAGGCACATCCCAGGAAGAGCACATTCCAAAGACTCAAACAAACATTCCAGGAAAAAAGACCCAAGATAGGAGTTTATGAGACATTAACAAGTAAACCTTGGTAAACAGAAGCTACTTAAGCTGACCTTCTTTGTAATAAAAAAGATAAGGTGTAAATTTGAGTTACTTAGAAACCAGGCCTGGGAACAGAAACTAGGCCTGGGAATGGCTGTTGGAGTTTGGCATTTATGGTTATTGTTAAGAAGTAACTGTATAACTGCCCTCATCAATTTTGTAAAAATAGTATATAAGCTGCCCTTAGCTTTAATGTGGGGTTCTTCTTGCCTGCATGCAAGAGAACCCTAGTATCCTGGTTGTCATCTGGTCACCTTATCATTAATAAACCTCATGTCATTGCAAGGAATCCTGTCGTTGAGTGTCTCTGGGGGAGCACATTTCCTGGTTTTGTATCTTTAGAGTCCAACAGATGGTCTTTGAGCAGAAGCCCAAAATTCTATGATTTAGTTGAATAGGTTTTCTCTGCCATTAAACTGGTATTCTTCACCCTCTTTTATTTCTGTTATTCTAATATTTTTTATCTTTTTATTGTGTCCTGAATTTCCTGAATGTTTTGGGTTACAGGTATTTTACACTTTGTATTTTCTTTGACTGACTTGTCAATATCATCTGTGGTATCTCCTATGCCTGAGATTCTTTTTTCTATCTCTTGTATTCTGTTGGTGATGCTTGCATCTTTAGCTCCTGATCTCTGTTGTAGGTTGTCCATCTCCAGGGTTGCCTACATCTGTGATTTGTCTAAGGTTCTTTTGCTCTTGTGTTTTCTTGTATTTTTAGTTATTTACATTTCAAAATATTATCCCCCTCCACAGTTTCTCCTCCATAACACACTTTTATACCACCTCCCTATGCCTTTATGCAGGTGCTGCCTCACCCACCCACCCATTCCTGCCTCAGCCCCTAGCATTTCCCTACCTTACACATGGAGCTTCCACTGGACCAACCTCAGCTGCTCCTTTCCTAAAAAGGGTCTCTCAGAGCCTGGAGATCCTGTGGTTTACAACCAAGGGAATAGATCACAACACCCAAAGAATGATCCCATTATATAATTGCCATTATGGCAAACACTTAATGAAAATACACATATGGTCACAACTTATCTTTGATGACCCTTATTGTACTTCATCTTACCTTAGCTTCTGTAAGTACTTTTTATTAATTCATTAAATAGAGAAATTATCCTCTCATTAGTCATGATACATTTGTCCTACTCTGACATTTGATAATGGGTCTGAAGAACACAGTGAATTACTTTTACCAGTTTTGAAAAACACAAGATTTCTGGGAGCATTGTTTTTTAAAAATTATTATTTAGATTGTGCCTCAAGGGAAAAGAACTCCAATGCCTGAAGCAATCATGCTAATTCCCCACGCCACACAGCAATCTATTCTTCCCAGATGAATCCAGTTCTTACTCTTCCTCTTCATCCCAGGATCAAACCTATATAAATACCCTTAGAAAACACTATGGCCCCCTTATAGATTGATTTGATTGATTCAAAAATTGAAGCCTCGGTCTCCTAAATCTGTGACCTTGTTTAGTAATAGACTGTATGGTGGTTTGAATAAGAATGCCTTCATAGGCTCATATGCTTGAATGATTAGTCACTGGAGACTGGCAATATTTTAAAAGAATTAGGAGGTGTGGCCTTCTAGAAGATGGACTTTGAGGTTTCAAAAGCTCATGCTAGGCCCAGCTCTATACCTGCCTCTATGCCTACAGCTCAGAATGTAGCTCTCTACCAGTGCTCCAGTGTCTGACAGCATATTGACATACTACCCACCAAGAGCATAATGTGCTAAACTCCTGAAACTGTAATCGAGCCCTCGATGAAATGCTTTCTTTCACAAGAGTTGCCTTGGCTATGCACAGCACTCGAATATTATCTAGGACAGACAAATTAGAGTCATAACAATGTAAGATGGGGTCTTAGAAGGGTCAGATGGATCTGTGCCTTAGTCACTATTTTCCTTTTTGCAACCAAGTTCCTGACAAAAAGCAAGTTAGGACAAGTCTTATTTTGGTTCACTATTGGGTCATCATGGAGTGGAAGATTTGATGGCAGGCATGTAAAGCTGCTTGTTCATGTCTTAGCCAATTAGGAGAAGGGGTAAATGGAATTCCAGCACACAGCTAACTTTCTAGCTTTCTCCATGTCTCCTTCTTAATTGTGTTTTTAATTAAAATATATCTATAACATTCCCTCCTCTTCACTTCAACTACACCTGTGTGTCCTACTCACTAGCAACTACACAGTCTCTTTTTTTAAAATTACACTTGTTATACACACTAGAATAAATATATAAGTGTAGCCTGATAAGTCCATGTATTGTTGTCTACTTGTTGATGTTTTGTTATTCTATTAGAGATGTCTATTGTGTAATAGATAACCAGTAAGAGGGCTCGTCCTGGGGAACACTAATTCTACCTCTCTCAGCTGCTGTTAATTGCCCACAGCTCTTTAGATCTGGAACCATGTGAGACTACTCCATCCATGTTGGCATGTCAGCAGATGTTATCATTGTTCAGGTCTCATTTTAGCAGCCATATTGTTGAAATATCATGGATGTGGCTTCCCTGTGATATCAAGAAAACAAAGTCTCACAGCAGACTTGCTAGTCCTCAGACTCTTACAACCTTTCTGCCCCCACTTCTGAGATGGCCCCACAGCATAATGTATAGGGATTGTGTTTTAGATGTATCAAATGGTGCTGGGCAGCCTACAGTCAGTGGTTACTTGCATTTTGATGAGTATGGTCTTTGTCTGCTGCAATAAGAAGCTTCCTTTATAAAGGGTGAGAGCCTTACTTATCCGTGGATAGAAGGATAAGTACTCAGAATACAGTTAGGATTTGTGCTGGTTTAGGAAAGCTGCAGTAGCATGTTCCCCAAGACCCATGTCCTGACTACTCACAAACAGTTGGCTAGGTTGACAGTTGTCATTTTCCTCCTGTTGAGCACTCCTTGAGTCCAATTAGACAGTTGTTGGTTACCACCAAGATAAAAGTACCACTTTTACACCTTTGGAGAGAACTTGCCATGTTGTTGTTCACTGGCTTTGTAGGTAGAAGTATTGACTGCTTTCCTGTCTTTACAGCTTGCATTTCAACCTCTGGTAGTGTGAAAACTACTCAGAGTGGAAGCTCTGGGTCAGAACTTGCTTGAATTCTTTAAGTCTTATGTTAAAATCTAAAGCATCTTCAGCAATGGGGACTTACCTTCAGATCCTGGGAGGCAACCAAAGACAACATCTGCTATTCAGGATCTGACTACCTACCCATAGTGTCCTGATCAGCCTACAACTGATCATAATTAGTGGATCTAGAAATGAGAAGCAAGAAAAATATGTCTGCATTCTACTTTCAATTTTAAGTTATAAATAAAGCTAAATTCAAAACTAAAAGATGTCAGATGAAATTTCCAGACCACATGAAAAATATACTGGCAACATCTACCATCCCTCTCCCTTGCTAGTCTTGAACTGAAATACTCACCACCACACTCCTGTGTCCTCTGCTGCAGGCTCCATTCCCTGGGTTTGTATGACGCTTACTCTAAACACTGTTTTGATGGAACTTTAACATTATTTATTTACCACATTTAGGAGAGTTCTCAATTCTGCAGTTCATCTGATAAACCCAATCTGCATTGTCATGCAGGAAGAGACATGAGAGATCAACTCCAACCCTAACAATAAGATATCCAGACGCATGATCAGGAAGCCACTCTAATGCCCTACATGGAGGCCTCAAAGTTTAAACACTGAGCATGCCTACCCCAGGAATGTGACCCTACAGGTCTCAAAAATCTTTTCTCTTTGATTGGGTGTGATCCAGTGCAGATAATATACCACTCAAGGAAGGACAAAAGTCCAGGCAGTGGTTTAACAGATGGCTTATCCACTTGAGAATTTGTTTCTCAGAGAACCTAAAGAGCAATGATTAACAATCCTCTGTCATGTCAATTACAGGTGAAATCCACTGACCTCTTCTGGCCTGGCCTCTGGGGACTTGCAAGCATGTAGTGCAAAAACCTACAGCAGGAAAAACATCCATACATATAAAAGAAATAACTCAAAAACAGAAACAATGCCTCCAAATTTTTTTATAAAAAAACAAATTTTTATAAAAGCATCAAATACATTGTCCAGACCAAGAGCAAAAAGAAAAAGAAACCATCATTATCATTAGAACAACAATAAAGAAAGGATAAAAAAATCAAACCTAAAAAAAAAATAACCAACATCTCCAAAAGTGTCTTGAAATTCATTATCTCTGTTGGGAATTCATAAGTGATGCTATATTTCAAGAAAACAAGAGGCATACAGCTCCATGTTTACTGATTTCTTTTATACTCCTTTATTGAATATTTTTATTTCTTGGGATGTAGTAGAGAAATACACTTGTGTTTCTACTTTATTCAACTTAATCATCCACATAATAGTACATTTTTAAATAGTTAAATTTATAACAACAAAGATACAGCATGGATACATTTTTCATTATGAAGTTGGGATCCACAGATTTTGAAACACTATCCATATCAAAAGCACAATTTTCTGTGTATCTGTGACTGGCTGGGAACTAATAATGAAGCCTAAGCCACATGCTACTTGAAGATGTCCATTCCTGCCTCATACTTCCAGTGTTAGAAGACAGTGAACCACACATGAATACAGAAGGTCTCATGAGGGAAAAATTAGTGATTACATTTTTATCCATGAAAATACATTAAATTTATTCAATACCAACTTAAAATGGGGGAGTCAATATATATAGTATATAAAATTAGTAAAACAACAAATTAATAACATAACAAAAAATAAACAACAAAACTTCAAAAGAAAACAAGGAAACCATATACTCAAAGCAATCAAAATTCTAACCAAATACAAAACATTATAATTAAACTAAGAAGCATTCTTTATCTGCAGATTTTACAGCACAGACCTACAGCCTGTTACTGGCCTTGAAAATATTGTCTAAAGGCTGCCAATGATGGTAACAATCACGTCAACATGTGCTCTCCTTGTGAAGAGTTGTGTCTGAGGGAAATCTTGACCTGGTCTGCCTGTTTAAGCTTCAGGAGGAGTATTTCAGACCTATGGGAGGAAGAGACAAAGGCCTGTTGAGGACCTGCCATGTCAGCTATCCAACAAACACCAGCTTTATTGAGCAGGACAATTCAGTATGACCTTTCAGCCTAATGTCATTCCCTGTATCCTCAAAGGAGAAGGGCCACAGAGCACCTGGGCCTGGGATTTTTTCTCAGATTTAAAAAATGGCTTAAAAGTGAACAGTGAACTACACACTTTACTGGAGTTAAAATATAACACCACATTTCTCCAATGGTCCATATATATTATACTGAAAAATAACTGTGTAGCAATGTCTGAATCAAACACTATACAGAGGCCTTCCAGGGAACCTAGCCACCATTGAAGTGAAGGCTCTTATTATATCTGGAGTGCAGGAACCTGCCTGGTTCTACTTGTGAACCCCTCCATCTGTGAATCCCCAGAGAAACCATCTCCCAGGAAATCCATGCTCACTGAAGAGATACTATAATCAGCAAAAGTGTGCTGCATGCAAATCTTCCCAGTGGAAAGCCTTGAACTTTAAAACAAATATTCATGAAGGAAAAAGGATACCCCTGCTATGTTTATAGGTACTGTAGTATTATTTGTGGGGTGACTTAAGGGACAATAGGCTCAGGTCATACCAGAGAGCTCAGAAGTGAAGAAAGAGTACACAATCGACACAAACTCTGTGGATCACAAGAATGATCATGGACAGGATTTCTTTTAAACTAGATCAGAACAATATTCTGAGCTGCTCCTAGGTGACTGAGGCAGAGAATCCTGTGGAAGGCCTGAGACCCAAAAATACAGTTATACAGGTATAGGAAATCTTCTTGGCTCCTGCTATCACATCCTAGTACCTCATATCTCAGAGACAGCAAAATGATCCTGCATTGTTTGAGCCCAGCAATGGACACACACACATACACACACACACACACACACACACACACACACACACTAACACATACATAGACACACACAATCACACCCAAAGACAGTCACACACATTCCTCAACACACACAAGCACATGTTCATACATACAGTTGCAGAAACATTTTGTCTTTCCCTGTTCATGTTAATGTAAGAGATCATCCAGGACACTATAAAGCCATAAGAAATAAACCCTTGAATTGACAAAATCCTGGAGAGAGATCTCAGTGATTAGGAGCTGATTTGTCTTTTGGAAGTCCTCAGTTCAATTCCCCAAAACTGCAAGGTGGCCTACAAACCATCTTAGTAAAATCAGATGCCCTCTTCTGGTGTGTCTGATGAGAGAGACAGTGTACTCACAAACATAATCTGAGTACATTTTAAAAAAAGGAAAAAGAAACTTGAATGGGACAGGAACATTGTAGGCATAGCCTATAGACAGCTCAATAAAATAAATGCTTTTCCCTAATAAACAAAGGATGGAAATATGGGGTTTTGGCCTGGTATGCAAGCCTGCTTAGGAAGTTCCCAAGGCTGTGCAGACTCGGCTTGGTTCCCAGCAAAGGCACATGGAATCAGGGTGGACAAGTCAGTTACTGCCTGTTGCTCACTGTTTCTCAGGGACTCTAAAGTTAGCAGCATCTTCCAATAGGCCCTCCATTTTCCACAACCTGTGTGGCTTTGTAACCAAAACTATGAGCCCAGACAACTAGGAAATCTCTGTAACTAGGATGCAAAGTGAGACTTTTCTTCATGTAAAGAGATTCTCTCAGGGATATTTTGTGGAAAATAAGTCTGACTAGTTCAAGACCAAATGGTGGTTTGTATGATCACCCTAGGCAATAGTCCATGGAAGGGCTGGTCTACAGTATACTTGTTCACTCCTTGACTGAAGAACATCTGGATAGTTTCTACTTCAGGGCAGCTCTGTGGAGTACCACTACAACCATGATTTGCCCTAATTTCTCTGTGGACACCTACTTCTTGTTCTGGAGTCGCTGGGTCAATGGGGACTACAGAAACTATACACTTTCTGAAGAGTTGTACATGGCTTCTCAAAGGGCTGCCACATTTTATATCATCAGCCATGTCTGAAGTTCCTCTTTTCTTCCAGCCCTCCTTGAGGATGATTTTAACTCAAAGCAAATCACTTCTGAATGACAGCCTTTACAGAGTGCTACAGACAGAACACAGGGTGAGTGCTTTAGACTACCAGGAGCCTAAGGGGCTGTCTGAGGCAGCCCTGTTCTAGCACCTCACCATAGGTATGGGCCTTCTGCTTGATGCAGATGCAACACCAAGCAACTCAGTGTTTCACAGAGTTATACCCAGGACAAACTCCAAGGCCAAAGATAACTGAGTCAAGCTTAGGCAAAGTTGGAAAAATGGTAGGAGGTAATGAGGAAATCAAACTAGGATGCTGAGAAGATGCAATGAGCCACCTGACCTTCCAGCAGGCAGTCACTATCCACCAAGAGCAGAGAGGTGGACACAGACCCTTAGGCAGCCTTGTTTGCTCTCAGGCCCATGGATTTGACACAGCAGCCTCCTACTCACCTCCATGTACTAAAGTATTTGTTTTTCTTACAAGTGATTTCAATATGGGTAAATAGATTTCCCTCTATAACCAGTTTCAATAGTGATAAATAGATTTCCCACTACCAATGGTTGACAATCTGACTTTACACCACTATTTGTCTCCTTTTGTTCTATTGAGCTAGGTGTAGCAGCATGATGACCTGCTGCTCTGTTTCATGTTTCCTTGGTGCAAAGTGAACTGACACTGTGGTGAGCCCCACACTCCCATCTTAGAACAAGAGGCTGGTGTTCAGGTCCATAAGTTTCCTTTGAATAGGACATCCTTGGGGCCACCTTTTGTCTCATGTGTGCAGCCAGCTGTTGCTGTGCACCCCTTTGTGCCCCATATCCTGCTGTGCTTACAAGAGTTACATGTCTGCTTTGTGGTTGTTCCTCACATGGGTGGGCCTCCAAACCCCGGGTTAGGAAATTGTAATGAATGACAAAAGGACAAGGAAGTAGAAACTGAAGTCACATGGTAAGATTTCAGAAGGGTGGGCTAGGCTAAATGTGAAATTATTGACTTTTAAGTGTTGGCAACATGGGTTCTGTTTGTTTGATAAAGGGTTGAATAACTCAACTGTGGGTTATGTGGAGCCTATGTGTCTTGGGTAAGACCCATCCTGGCAAACAAACGCCCTCCTCCTTTCCCTGCTGATTTCAGCTGAATGACAAGAAAGCTCATAAGAAGGCACAGTGGGCCAAGTTGTGTGTCTGAAACCGGAAGCAGACAGCATTAGCTTCTTCCATTTTAAGAAATTGTTTTCTTACAACAGCAACAAGAAATCTCAAAACAGTGAAACATGTGAACATCTTCTTCCTCTCTGTGAGTAATGAATACTTGTAGCAGTTAGTTGAGACAAAGCAATTCCAGGAGCTCTGCCTGGGAGGTGACAGAAGATTCAAAGATGCTGGTCAGACAGCTTAACCAAAACAGAAAGACTGATCAAAACCACATGTAATTAACTGGCCACTCAACACACGCATCAATATACGTATTGTCTCAGATATGCTTATGACCCCCATCCCCACACACACATACCAGAAATCATAAGTGAGCAGGAAACAGTAAGGAAACTAAATGCAGGAGGAATCATTGAATGTCGACTGTGAATATCTGATGTTTCATGTGAGACACAGGACACTGTAATCCATCCCGTGGGGACTAAATAAAACTAAGTAACTTCTGCAGACTAGGTTGAGAGAGTTTGAGAAATCTTTTTCTTGAAGCCTCACATCTCTCACCCCAACTCTCAGCCTGAGAGAAGTCTTTCAAACATCCCTGTTCATCCAGTCAGCTCATGAATACAAGCTACAGGAAAGAACTCTAGCGACACTGAAAGAAACCAGGACTGATGAGCTATCTGTCAGGCTCTGTCAGTATGAACCAAGGTCTAGGCTCAGATAGGAGACCATCTTGCAATTCAGGAGTTGAGGAAGAGAAAAGACACAAGCCCTCCACCCCCACCTTTTTTTACTTAAATAATTTTTGTTAGATATTTTATTACATTTCAGATGTTATCCCCTTTCTTCATCTTCCCCACACAGAAACCCCCTTTCCAATCCCCTTATTCCTAATTCAATGAGGATGTACCACCACTGACCCCCCCCATACACCTACATACCCTTGAATTCTCCCACACTGGGGCATCTAGCCTTCATGGGACCAAGGACCTCCTCTCCCACCTACATCTGAATAGGCCATCCTCCCCTATATATGCAGCTCGAGTCATGGGTCCAAAGCAAACCAGCTACAGGCCCTGACTTCATCACTCAATGTTCTGTGCTACTGCAAAGGAGGCAGCCACATAGAACCCCTCTAGTACAATGGCATGTAGGAGTGTAATGTGTGTTCACCCCATCTGTCTTAATGAACTTCAGCTTGTAGTTGATCAGGAGGGTGTGCTTGCCAATCATCCAGTTTTTGAGAGTGCCTAACTCTACAGAAAGTCTTGTAAATGATCACAGAACAACTGGATAAGAATTAGGAGAGTGCCTGGACAAGGTGGAGGATGGTTATCTGGGCTTGACTGTGTTTATGGTTAGACATGAGGGCAACATGCTCCTAAGCATCCTCCATGCATCTTACCTGTTGGATATACTTGGAAAATTTGTCATAGATCTTCATGCTGGCCTCAACACATAGCCTCCTTGTTTCCTTAGAACACACTTCCAGTGTAATCTGTTCCTTAAGCAGCTGCCTGTTTGCATTCCAGAGCATTTTTACTTCACTCTTCATATGAAGAGACTCCGTCAGGAGGTGACAGTTCCTGATGCTGAACCACAAAGAAGAAATGGTGATTATTCCCAGGTACCATCCATCTTCCTCCCACTTCTCCAAGTACCATCCCTTCTCATCATGGGCCCTGATCCCCAGACAGCCCCAGACTACAGACCAGAGTAGCCATGGGAACTCACATATAGGAAGGTCAAATCCAGAAGAAAGCAACATTCCAGAAGACTCAAGGTACTTCTGAAAACCCTGACACCAACAGGGACTCATGTATCTCCCAGAAGAGGACATGGGACCCATGATTGCATATATGTCTTTGGTATTAGAGAACCACCTCTAGGTAGAGACAGGTCAAAGCTTCTCTAGGAGAAGAGAGAAGACCCAACAGATACACATCATTCTAAGGGTCTCATGCAAACCAGATCTGTAAATGTGTTTTCAGTGCCCCAGAGACTCAAGGTTGATTGATGTCTCCATCAAGGTGCACACCTTTTCTATTTAGAAGATGCTGAGCTGGGAAGGACAATGATTGGAGGGGCTCGCAGCCTCATCACACTTGATCAAAATGATACCAAGAGATCACAATCCTAGAGCCTTTCTTTGAGGAAGGAAGCTTCCTGTTGAGAGGCAAACAGTATAGAACCAGAGTCTTCACTTTGTTTTAAAGACAATGATGGACACATTCTGTGCCTAGTGCTGGGAAAACAACAGTGTTACTCACTCACCTGTAAAGTTGATTATTTTTGGTCAACTCCTGGCACTTGTACAAGGCCTCACTGATCTGCTGCGGAATGTTTTTGAGCTCGCTCATCACCTGGTCGTGTTGCGTCACCAGCATCATCATCTCAAAGTTGAACCTGTGAAAGAATGTGGCCCAAGGAGCAAATAATCCCTGAACTAAGGATTCAAGGATTACATCAATTCAAGTTGAATCGTGAACTACCCCAGCCCATATATGCCACAACCTGATGCCTTTGTACTGGGTCCTCTTGGTGCTTATTAAACTTGTTACACTTGATCTGGGCACAGTAGAGCTAGGGAACTAAAAAATGGGAGCTGACCTGCTTTGGCTTCATGAGGGGTCTTGAAGGAATAGATTAGGTCTTCAAGAACTTTCCAGGAGCCTGTGCCACAGTCCTGGGTCCAACTTAAACCTGTGATGACACTTTTTCACCTTGTAGACAAGTTTTTCTCAATCCTTGGTTCTATCACTACATAATTTCCCAAACTTCAGTATTTACAGGGAAAAGGGTTTACTGCCTATATCAGGATTTTCTAATGCCCATCAGAGGTGCAGACAGAGGTCATGTGTTATGATGCTACAAGTGACCCTCCATGGCCTCATCACTATCATTACCTAAAAAGTCAGTCAGGTAAATTCTCCAGCCCCATCACACTACACAGACTCCCTGGATCTTAAGTGGAATACACACACAGACATACACACACACACACACACACACACACACACACACATGCACTGTCATAATGCCAAATACATACAGTGATGTGACATTATACCAGTGTAAAATGAACAGAATTTGAGAAAAGCAGTGATGACTTGGCAGAAATCCACTCACTCACACTGAGGGGCAGCATATAGAACCAGGGCCTCCCAGTTGTTGACAGGACTAAATGGACCCAAAGCAGCTCCAGAAAATTACAAAAATGATTCACCATAAACACACAGCAGCTAGCATCTCCCACAAAGCAATACCAGTCTAGGCATCTTAAAATGCATGATAAGAGCTCACACACTAATACTGCTATTTCCTGAATGATTCATGCCAAAGGCTATAGTTTTCTTTTGGAGGAATCAAAAGAGCTTGTGACCCCATTTCACTCCTGTCTGAACTTCAAGTTCTGTGTCTAATATCCAATCAGCAAAATGCATTTGGACATGAGGACAGCCTGGAGTTGTAGCCTCCTGTGATATGTGGAAATCTGGGGTCAACAGAGAGGGCCCAAGATAGACAGCCGAGAACTGGGCATAATGATTACCTGTTGTTCAAATTCTTGTCACTATAAAGTGCCAGGATGCCCCGGAGTTCGTCTCTCTCATTGTTCATCCTTTCAAGGTCCCTTTTGAGCTTCTCCAACCTCTTCATTCTCTGCTCCTGCTCACTGATGGTGTAGGCTTGGGAGGACTCTTTCCCAACAGACCCTTCAGGTAGAGAAACACAAGGAAACTTGTAGGGAAAATAGGACAGGGAAAGGAGAAACCATACTTACTCCCACAGAGAAGCCTGAGGAAGAGGGAATTCTAGAGACACAGTGAATTCCTGAAAGAGCAGGAAAGCTATCTTCAAGCTGGAATCCTCACCTATGTCCCTGCTCCCAACCACCATCACTAAACATATGGCTCAGTCCCTACTGCAGTCCCACTAACCCTGATGTGCTTAAGCTTTCCCAGTCAAGAAGAAATTGAGGGCATTGTCAGTTTATATCTGAAGATGTAGTCTGTACTGCTTAGCCCAAACATATTGACCATAAACACCAGCACCAAACGTGTCCCACAAGCCAACACCTATCCTTGCTTCTTAAATGCATGATGAGAAACCACACACTACTACACTTATCCGAGACTGTAATTCAGCCCACATCATGTGTGTTCCAGACCAAAGTCTCTGAGACCTTGATACTTGACAAGGGGATTATCCCTCTCTGTACTTGGCATCAAATATTTATATAACCTACAGGAATCTATTGAGGATGAAATGCTTCAGCACTCTCTCCTGAGAGCAAGTCTTTGTTATTCTCACAGAACTTTCTCCTGGCACCCTTTGCCATTCAGCAGGAAATTCAGATCTCTCAGCAAACCAACTACAGGCTTGTCAATTCTTGGATATCTGAGAAAGTAATCATCAGAAATTCTGGACTCTGGGTCTGCCATTGAGGAATGGTGAGGCTCCAGATGCTAAGCCCTTCTCCTGTAAGGACCTATTCAAGACCCCTCCTCCAGGAAGCTTCCCCATGCACTGCCCAGGACTCACTGTGTCTTCCCCAGGGCCATCTCCTTCTTCCTGCTTTACAGAATGCCTTCTGCCTAGGTCTGGTCTCTGGTTGTATTGTATTGTCCCTACGAAACAGCCTGAGCAGCATGGACAACATGACTGCTTGTGAACCCAGAGGCTCTGAAGGAATACCCCACAGGCAGTTGGTGTCACCACAACACTGGTGACATCACAGAAGATTCTAAGGTTCTAGTGGATACAAGACATTGTCCAGGGAAGTGACTTCTGATGAGGTCACTGGAACTGCCATGGCCTACCTGCTGACCAGCTTGCCCCACATTGACCAGTTTCTGAGGTGCCCTTTCCTGGAGTATTTCTTTGAACTCAGGGGATACCCCTTGGCAACTTTTCCTTTTAAAGCTAGAGATTTCTCTCTGTTTCATTACAAGTTAAGCACTTTGGATGGGAGAGTTGGTTAGGGCCTTGGCATGGGCAGCTCATCTTTGTTAGTACCTTAAGGTCTAGGGTTCTTGCTTGAGGGAGATTCTTCTCCTGATAAATCTACCCTTAGGTTCCGTTCATGTACTACAGTCCACTTCCCCAGGGTGTCCTGTTTCCCAGAGGCAACAATGGTTCTCCTGCACCTTTAATTTTATGCAAGTCAGATTATATCTTCTTATTGTGCACATGCCTTGAGGGGAGACATTGCTTCAATATATTCAGACATGTGTTTCCACAATCCCATTTTTGCAATGTAAACTCCCTTGTCCATTTCAATATAGGAAGGAGTTCACATCCAGGGGAATATCCAATTGTAAAGTTTATGTCTCTTCTTCAAAAGATAAAATCCCACTTTCTCCCTTTCTCCATTACAACCAGACATCGTAGGCATCTTGAGCAAAGGTCAACAGGGACATTGGATTGCTGCTCTGTAGTTCCATTAGCCATCACTTCTCCAATATCTACCTTTCTGAGTTCCAGTGAGAACTCAAGAGTTCACTGAGATCCAGTGAAACCCCAATTTCAATGTGTCCAGTAGTTCAGGAAGGACTGTGTTTGGCACTGTCATCTGTGGCTTCTGCCTTCTGAATCTATGGTACAATGTGACCTAACCTCTCAGGTGTAAGAGTGGAAAAATCATGTAAGTCCTTTCCAAATTGATTGTGTTGTCCTGGGCTACTTCCTTCACCCATGTAGTATCACTATGACAATGATCAAAGGTGGCTATTATGCAGAGAAACAGCAGGGGATTTATTAGGTAAAATGAAAAGGATTTGGATTAATTCTAGTGTAGAAATGAATTTCCTTATGTGGTTGAGGTTTTATAGGAATAGCAGGGTGATTTCAATAAATGAAAGTATGAATTTCATTGTATAGTTTTACTCTTTGATTTTATATTTCTAAAAGAGATGAATTAATGATCAGAAAGTTTAGAAAAACCTATTTAACTATCTAGTGAACTTCTGCAGACACAATCTGCTTTGCAACAAATGATACTTCTGTGTCCACCGTGTTTTGTGCCAGTCAGCAATCCAAAAAAAAAAAGTGTGTTGAACAATTTGTTGTTTCCACAGGGGATTAAGAGAAATAAAAATTTAAAGACACAAATGAAGACCACAGAGTGTTTCCTATCATGTTCTTTTTGAACCGCTTGCTTATTTAAGTCTTTTTTCATAGCTCCAAGTGTGCTGGAGGAGAAGCTTCCACTGCTGTCAGATGTTCGGGCTCTCCTCCTCATTGCACACAGAATCATCCCCACAGTACCCCATAGTTGCCAGTGTCTAAGGATGAGTTCTCTTGTCACCTGACATAAATCATTCTTCTATCCAATATCTTTTTAAGCACACCACCCAGAAAGGAAATAGCTCTGTAATTTCTTCATTTTAAAACAGCCTGAGTGAACCAGCAAGAACAGTTTTCTGGCTAAACATTACATTACACCAAGTAAGAGAGATAAATGGAAAAATGAAAATAATTTTGTTTATGGCATATATGCTTGTGAGTTTTAGAATTGCACTTTGAATATTTTCAAACGGTAACTGTTTGGCACCAAAAATTCCTGCCACCTTTTAAATGATGTAGCAAGAAACATTGCTATTGATCTAAAGTGAGACAACTGATTCTTTACACAAAACAGTTTATTTGGTTTAAGCAGTGAGTCACTGATTACATGGTGAACTCTCTAGTGATCTGCCATAGTGCCTATAAAAATGCTTACAAAACTACTATTATACAGGCTATCATGACTTTTGCTTTGAAACTCAGAAGCACGGGTGTTAGAAAGGTCCTAAAGGCTCTGGGGATGATCTGGTCCAGTTGATTCATAGAAATGCAAGACCCAGGGTTTTCAGGGACCCATGGAGGTTATACAGCTAAGCACTGATAATTGGTCAAGTCACTTCAATTGTACTATACAACTTCAGCTACAGGCATCTGAGCACAGAGATCAGCAGATTAGAAAGGAGTGCCCTTCCCAACACTAGGAGATTCAGAATACACTAGAAGTATATAGATTTTGTTTATTACCTTTTATAGGCATTATTTTACCAAGTAACTGTCATCTTCCAGGTTCTGCTGAGGCTTCATTTTCCACAGTTGTTCTAGGTTTATAATATCTTTACTGACCCCCATGAATGCTATAAAATAGTGTGGCCTCAGCCACCTAAAGAAAGAAAATGAAAGTCTGTTCCCTTTATGATACTATTGTTTTGTTGTTGGTTTGTATTTGAGACAGGGCTTCTCTTCTCTGTGTATCCTTGGCTGTCCTGGACCTTGCTCTGTAGACCAGGCTGGCTTCAGCCTCAGAGATATGTCTGTCTCTCTCTCTCAAGTGCTGGGACTAAAGGCATACACCACCATTGTCCAGCAACAATACTTTTGTTTGATGGAACAAGGTAAAGTACTTATTCAGCTGAGAACTAGAACAGAAAAACCCAATTAAGATTCAAATAGTAAATAAGCTACACATTTAACTAGACTTCAACCAGTTCACTAATGTCAATTATTTGTTCAATGAATGACCTGTTATTTATATGAAACATAAAGGATTAACTATTTCTCTTTTCTACAGGAAGATTTTACTCCAGGTTCTCAGTTGGACAAAAGCCTGCTCCCTTTAATGATAAATAGAATTAGGATTGCATTGTTCAGTTTTCCTAATGATGCTATCATCAAGGCTTGAGGCAGCTGATAGAGAACTTCAGGAAGATACTGTTTCTTAGGTTTCCAGGGTTAAGGATGGAATCTGAATCAAAAATGATCTGGTTTGTATGCTGAAACGTTCCTGAAGGTAGGAAAGAGAAGAGATACAATCATGAAGGTGAATCCCAATAGTTGCTTCAAGGGCCAAAAGGCTGCCATGCCAGAGTGTTCTTTGGGAGAGCCATATTGGAAAAGTGGCTGGTTATCTCTTGATGATGGGGTATTGACTTGTGTTCAGTCACTGACAAGCCCACTCTCTAAGTCAACCCTGTGGAGAGGAGCTTGTTAAAAATTTCCCCAAACAAAGAAAATTATTCCTGAAGAACTTCATAGAGCCTGATCGAGTCTTGGCTTTGCACATCATATGTATGACAAACAGGACGTCATAGTCCCCATTGTTTTTTAATGAGCTCTAATTCACTTCTAGAAGGTTATACCTCCAATCTGTACCTAGTCCAGTCCAATGAAAGTAAAACAAGATAAGTACCCAACAGGAAGGTTGCAGGAAAATATTCCAAATACTTTGGGATTTTTGACCACCTGCGATGCCTTATTGAGTGGAAAATTATTTTCAGGAGTAGAGTATAATACTTAGAATATTTCTAAGTTTTAAAAGTCAGCCTTTCCCTGACAGTAGTATTGTGTTTTTTCTTATTAAGGTACTCTGGGAATTCCAGAGTTCCCTATCTTGGAACATTCAGGAGGAGACTATAGGTTGAGCATCCGTCATGTGAAAACTCACAAGTGTTAAAATGCTCCAAAGTGCAAAACTGGAGTTTCTTCATGGAAACACAAGTGGTCCTCACATGAGGTTTTGCATGGAAATTTCAGGCACAGTAGATATATTCTAATCCTACATTTCTACAGTAGGGTCTCAGTATATAGTCCTTGCTGACTTGGAACTTGCTATGGATAGCAGACCTCCAACTCAGAGATCCACTTGTCTCTGCCTCCCAAGTGCTGGGATTAAAAGCTTGATCCATCACATCTGACAGAAGTCATTATATTTATATTAAATTATCTTCAGACTAACCATATGTATATGAAGTGTAAACAAAGCCGGAATGAGTTTCCTGTTTAATCTTTTATCTTGTCTACAAGATATCTTATTGTGCTTACATAAATTATTATAGTTTTATGTTTAATATGTGGATTTTAAAAAGCCCTACCATGCAAGACATTTGTGGTTCTAAATGTTGTATTGGAATGTAGGATGCACAAAGCTTTTCTATTGGCCCATGTAACAGCCATCCTCTGGTTATAGAAACAGGCAGATGACACAGGCTTGGCCATTCAGAGTGAATTCCTCTAGTTGGTAAGTCACAGTCCTCTTTTGATATCATCTCCAGTGGAAGAGAGTGAAGAGATATTCTCAACATGTTTACCAAGTTAGAATGCCACCCCGTGTAAGACAGAAGATGTCTTCACGTGAACACTAGAAAGCAAACACAAAAAAGCCCAACAAGAACTAAAGAAAGACAAGTGACAAATCTGCTGGCAATAGTTTAAGCACCCAAGGCCAGATCACTGCTCACTCAGTTACATAGTTAATACCTTCCTCTTTTTTGTTTGTTTGTCTGATTGTTTGTTTCAGTTGAGTTGTGTATTGACCATTGCCATTTTAAAGACGTCTGGGTAATATCCGTGCCATGCAACAAGTTCTTAGAAGGCTGATTACTACATAGACATTAAAGAGGAGAAAGAGAAGGAGAGTCCAAGCCTGCCTGTGAGGGGCTTACAGTCTGACTTCAAGATGCATTATTCCATGCCATTTGTTGACTTTAACCAATATTATAAAGTGAGTGGGATGGTATGAGGTACCTAGGAATAGAGTAGCATGCATTGTACTAAAGTATAAGAAAGAGTTTACTCTAAGTTTAAAGTGTATTTTAGTCTGGTGATTCAAGCTGGCAGACAGTGATATGTAAATCTACCCCTGTTCACTGTTAATTCATTGACCACACTGAACAATGATGACACCTTGTGGTAAAATAGACTTGCAGCTTCTATTTCTAAGGATGGGAGAAAAATCATTAAAAGGAGGGTAAGAGAAAATTCTAGTGAGTGGGATAAGGCTCACAACCCCAGGGAAAAGGGTCCAGTTCCCAGCACCCAGCTTGTCCTTCAGTTTCCCCTTTGCTGGCCAGAATCTTTATTATAAAGTTGATACACCAGAAGGTTAAACAAATTAGGTCCTACAAATAAGTCTGTACACCCAAACAGCACTCAAATACTTTTATCACGTTTATTTGTTTATTGTGGGCATGTGCATGAATGTTACTGTATGCATGTGGAGATCACATTATAACTCGGTGTGCCAGTCACAAGAAGCAAGAGTTTAGAGGATCTCAAAATAAACCTGTAGCTCCAACTCCAGAGACTTCTCTTCTCTCACCACGCAGTTCTGCAGATGCAACTCAGACTGCAGAAACTGTAACTCCTAAGGTGGTAGGAAACATGTGCAATTTACCATCTGAGTTGTGTCTCCAACCCACATATTGTTTTTAATGTGGTTCTAATTCAAGGGCTTCCCAACTTGATGAATCCTTGTGCCTTTGAAGGATAATTTCTGGACCCCTATAGAGTGTTGGATGCCATTTTAGAGGTGAATGGAGTAATGGAGTTATGAAAGAAAAAGTAGACAGGACACTACTAATTATGATGGGAAAGCCCAGATAAAGAGAGGCTGAACGTGATCGGCACATTTTGTATCATGTACTGAATATCACATGGAGCCCATTGAGATATGTTAGTGTGGCTACACAATTAAAATTAAAAAGAGCTAGTTGGGGTACTGCTTAGCTCCAACACAGGTCTCCAAACCCTGACACAATCTGATTTTGTTTCTAAAAACAGAGAAGTAGTTAAATGCTTTGCCATAACTGAAAAACCACCCTAGCTGCATTAACACCTCTCTTCCTCCCCCATCTTCCCTTCTTTCATCTCTCCCCCTTCTTCCTTCCCCTCCTTTCCTTTCTTTCTGTTCTTTTTTCTGGGGATGTGAGCCCAAGACTTCGTGATGTACCACTGATCCAGAACATGCAGGCACTAAGGAGTCTGATCAGCATCTGCTTTCTCTCATTGCTGATGATGTCCTGGCTATAGTCATGTTTGGCATTCATTCTACTTTGGGTAGCATCTGTTCATTTCCATGCATTTCTGCTTGCTCAGGGCCTCACATTCCTAAGAAAGGATCACTTACACACAGCAACACAGACCTCTTCTCATCAGCTTTTCTGAGTTCTCATAGCACCTTAGCTTCCCATTCCATGTTTTATTTTAAATACAAAACTACCTAAATGCTAATATGGATATTTTTAAGGGTTTGCTCAAGTGCAATTGAAATGCTACGTTCTGAACCCCAAGACCTGTTTGCTCCAAGATAAGAGGATCTTCATGTATACCATCCTTTGATGTGTAAACCTTGCTCCCCAATTTAAAACAATTGGTTACATAAAACTGGCTACAGCCAATTACTGGGGGGTAAAAAGAGGGAGGTAATGTGTGAGTAACCGGGCTGTTGGCGTGGGGTGTGGGTCACAAGTAGGGACCACAAAGAGAAGAGAGGAGAGAGATAGGAGGAAAGAGATATAAAGATAGAGATATAAAAAAAGGCAGGGGAGGAAGACAAGGAGAAAGAGGAGGAAGAAAAAGAGGAGGAAGAAGAAGGGGAGGAAGAAGAGGAATATGAAAAGAAGGTGACAGGGAGAAGGAGTAGGAGGAAGATGGGGAGGAGGAAGAGGATGTAGAGGAGGAAGACAAGGAGGAGGAAGAAGGAGAGGAGACAAAAAAAAAAAACAGGAGGTCTCATTTAGTCCTGATGGACCAGCAGCAGGTATCAGACTGTGATGCCTTTCCAGGATGCCAGACAGCTGCAGCATCAATAGTCCAAAAAATTTTCATCAGCAAGTATTTGGGGAACACAGTGAGGTAGTAGCCAGATCTTGGGGGTCAGTATTTACCATTTGAATACATAGCAGTACCGGATCAACCCCCTATATATTCCTTCAGTCTATTAATAAGTACTTACTAAGAACACTGTGTTACAAGAAAACCTACAGAATCAACTAATGTGGGGTCATAGAAGCTCACAGAGACCGAACTGACAACCAGGAAGCCAGCATGGACCTGCCCTAGGCACTTCTGCATATGTTATGGTTGTGTTTACTTTGGTCTTCTTGTGGTAATCCTAAGAGCAGGAGAGGAGGATGTCTCTATCTCTTTCTTTTGCCTTTTTAAAGGACACTTTGACACCTACTGGGTTGTGTAGTTCCAGCCTTGATATGAGGGGAGGTGCCTAATCTTGGTGCAACTTGATGTACCATGTTTGTTTGATATGCCTGAGAGTCTTCCCTTTTTCTAAAGGGAAATGAAGGAGGAGTAGATGTGCCAGAAGCAGAGATAAGGGGAGGATCAGGAAGGAGAGGAAGCAGGGACAACTCTGGCCAGGATGTAATAATATATGAGAGAACAAATAGTAAAAGAACACTGTGTTACATGCAGTGTTGTGTTAAAACCAGTAAATTCAACTCCATTACTTAGAGTCCTGCAAAGACATTGTACTTGGAAGACAAATATCTGTAATCAAAGTGCAAGAAAACAGAAAACAGGAAATGGGGAATCTACATTTAATTTTATTCCAAGTTTGAACTTTCTATCAGCTTCATTAAACTGCTTTGAAAGAGTTTGAAATCTGAGTTTATCTTCAGCATACTGATGCAAATCCTTCTGCATCCCTTAGAGATAGTAGCCAATGACTGTCTGTCTGCAAGTGTCTATAAACATATGGAGAAATGAATGCATGACTTGGAGCTATGGTTAAACACAGGACAGTCTTTTGTTAAAGAGAAGAGGAAATGGAGACAAATCTGCTTCTCCATCTTCTCTTGCCTTAGCTTGATGCAAAGCCCAACTGAGACTGTGCACTGAGGAAGAACTGGGGAAAGGACATAGGGAGTTGACACCATGGTCTTCCAGTAATCGAGAATGGTTTGAGAAAGAGAAAGGAGGTAGTTGGGGCAGCAGTGGACTAAGGGACTCAAGGATGGGAACACAATGAGAGAGGCATTCAAGATGGAAGGAAAAGTGAACAAGCAAGGCAGGCAGTGAAGAAAGGTAAGGTAAAGCCTTGTACAGCACATGGATGTGTAAGAATGTAATTTCAGGTCTCAGCTTGAACTTAAAATTAAAAGATTCTTAAGTTTGAGTCAAATATTAGCTGCCCCAGAGTCACATACCAGGAAGAGCACATTCCAAAGACTCAAACAAACATTCTAAGAAGAAAGACCCAAGATAGGAGTTTATGGGACCATAACACAGTAAACCTGGATAAACAGAAGCTACTTAAGCTGACCTTCTTTGTTGTAAAAAGATAAGGTGCAAATTTGAGTTACTTAGAAACCAGGCCTGGGAACAGAAACCAGGCCTGGGAGTGGCTGTTGGAGTTTGGCCTTTATGGTTATTGTTTAAGAATAATTTTATAACTACCCTCATAAATTTTGCAAAATAGTATGTAAGCTGCCCTTAGCTTTAATTTGGGGTTCTTCTTGCCTGCATGCAAGAGAACCCTAGTACCCTGGTTGTCATCTGGTCATCTTATCATTAATAAATAAACCTCATATTATTGCAATGATTCCTATCCTTGAGTGTCTCTGGGGGAATGTGTTCCCTGAGTCCAACAGATGATCGTTTAGCAGAAGCTCAAAAGTCTATGATTTTGTTGAATATGTTTTCTGTGCCATTAAACTGGTATTCTTCACCCTCTTCTATTTCTGTTATTCTAATATTTTTGATCTTTTCATTGTGTCCTGAATTTCCTGAATCTTTTGGGTTACAGGTATTTTACACTTTGTATTTTCTTTGACTGACTTGTCAATATCATCTGTGGTATCTCCTATGCCTGAGATTCTCTTTTCTATCTCTTGTATTCTGTTGGTGATGCTTGCATCTTTAGTTCCTGATCTCTGTTGTAGGTTGTCCATCTTCAGGGTTGCCTACATCTGTGATTTGTCTAAGGTTCTTTTGCTCTTGTGTTTTCTTGTTTTGTTTATTTATTTACATTTCAAATGTTATCCCCCTCCACAGCTTCCCATCCATAACACATTTATTCCACCTCCCTATGCCTTTATGCAGGTGCTGCCTCACCAACCCACCCATCTCAGCACCCTAGCATTTCCTACCCTGCACATGGAGCTTCCACTGGACCAACCTCAGCTGCTCCTTTCCTAAAAAGGGTCTCTCAGTGCCTGGAGATCCTGTGGTTTACAACCAAGGGTACAGATCACAACACCCAAAGAATGATCCCATTATATAATTGCCATTATGGCAAACATTTAATGAAAATACGCGTATGGTGACAACTTATCTTTGATGACCCTTATTGTACTTCATCTTACCTTAGCTTCTGTATGTACTTTTTATTAACTCATTAAATAGAGAAATTATCCTCTCATTAGTCATGATACATTTGTCCTACTCTGACATTTGATACTGGGTCTGAAGAACACAGTGAATAACTTTTACCAGTTTTGAAAAACACAAGATTTCTGGGAGCTTTTTAAAATTTTTTAACATTTTTAGATTGCACCTCAAGGGAAAAGAACTCCAATGCCTGAAGCAATCATGCTAATTCCCCACACTACACACCAATCTATTCTTCCCAGATAAATCCAGTTCTTCTTCTTCCATTTCATCCCAAGGTCAAACCTATAAAAGTACCCTTAGAAAACACTATGGCCCTCTTATAGATTGATTTGATTGATTCCCGAGTTGAAGCCTCAGTCTCCTAAATCTGTGACCTTGTTTAGTAATAGACTATATGGTGGTTTGAATAAGAATGGACACCATAGGCTCATATGCTTGAATGATTAGTCAACACTATGGCCCTCTTATAGATTGATTTGATTGAGTCCCGAGTTGAAGCCTCAGTCTCCTAAATCTGTGACCTTGTTTAGTAATAGACTGTATGGTGGTTTGAATAAGAATGCCCCCATAGGATCATATGCTTCAATGATTAGTCACTGGAGAGTGGCAGTGTTTGAAAAGGATTAGGAGGTGTGTCCTTCTAGAAGATGGACTTTGAGGTTTCAAAAGCTCATGCTAGGCCCAGTTCTATACCGGCCTCTATGCCTACAGCTCAGAATGTAGCTTTCTACCAGTGCTCCAGTGTCTGACAGCATATTGACATACTATCCACCAAGAGGATAATGTCCTAAACTCCTGAAACTGTAATGATGAGCCCTCGATGAAATGCTTTCTTTCACAAGAGTTGCCTTGGCTATGCACAGCACTCGAATATTATCAAGGACAGACAAATTAGAGACATAACAATGTAAGATGGGGTCTTAGAAGGGTCAGATAGATCTGTGCCTTAGTCACTATTTTCATTTTTGAAACCAAATTCCTGACAAAAAGCAAGTTAGGACAAGTCTTATTTTGGTTCACTATTGGGTCATCATGGTGGGGAAGATGTGATGACAGGCATGTAAAGCTGCTTGCTCAATTATAAGCCAATTAGGAGAAGGGGTAAATGGAATTCCAGCACACAGCTAACTTTCTAGCCTTTCTCCATGTCTCCTTCTTAATTGTGTTTTTAATGAAAATATATCTATAACATTCCCTCCTCTTCCCTTCAACTACAGCTGTGTGTCCTACTCCCTATCAACTACACAGTCTCTTTTTCAAAATTACTCTTGTTATACACACTAGAATAAATAGATAAGTGAAGCCTGATAAGTCCATGTATTGTTGTCTACTTGTTGATGTCTTGTTATTCTATTAGTGATGTCTACTGTGTAATAGATAACCAGAATGAGGGCTCATCCTGGAGAACACTAATTCTACCTCTCTCAGCTGCTGTTAATTGCCCACAGCTCTTTATTTAGACCTGGAGCCACGTGAGACTACTTCATCCATGTTGGCATGTCAGCAGATGTTATCATTGTTCAGGTCTCATTTGAGCAGACATATTGTTGAAATATCATGGATGTGGCTTCCCTGTGATATCAAGAAGACACAGTCTCACAGTAGACTTGCTAGTCCTCAGACTCTTACAACCTTTCTGCTTCCACTTCTGAGATGGCCCCACAGCCTAAGGTATAGGGATTGTGTTGTACATGTATCAGATGGTGCTGGGCAGCCTACAGTCAGTGGTTACTTGCATTTTGATGAGTATGGTCTTTGTCTGCTGCAATAAGAAGCTTCCTTAATAAAGGGTAAGAGCCTTACTTATCCGTGGATAGAAGGATAAGTACTCAGAATACAGTTAGGATTTGTGCTGGTTTAGGAAAGCTGCAGTAGCATGTTCCCCAAGACTCATGTCCTGACTACTCACAAACAGTTGGCTAGGTTGACAGTTGTCATTTCCCTCCTGTTGAGCACTCCTTGAGTCCAATTAGACAGTTGTTGGTTACCCCCAAGATATAAGTGCCACTTTTACATCTTTGGAGAGAACTTGCCATGTTGTGGCTCACTGGCTTTGTAGGTAGAAGTATTGACTGCTTTCCTGTCTTTACAGCTTGCATTTCACCCTCTGCTAGTGTGAAAACTACTCAGAGTGGAAGCTCTGGGTCAGAACTTGCTTGAATTCTTTAAGTCTTATGTTAAAATCTGTAGTATCTTCAGCAATGGGGACTTACCTTCAGATCCTGGGAGGCAACCAAAGACATCATCTGCTATTCAGGCTCTGACTACCTCCCCATAGTGTCCTGATCAGCCTACAACTGATCATAATTAGTGGATCTAGAGATGAGAAGTAAGGTGGATAGCAAGAGAAAAAGAGATGACAGGCTGCATTGAGAGTGTTAAAACAGACTCTAGTGGGGACAGCTTCAGTGAGACAGTGCATTTAAGGGGAGATCAAAGGCTATTTGATCACCTTTGATCACCTTTGGAGGGTGAGTAAAAGCTTTCAGATTGAGTGTATATCATTGGCTGGGGTCAGTGTGCTGAAGATGCCTCATTAGCACAAGGAGGAATTCCAGGTGGTGCTGGACATGACCTTATAAGATAAAAGAAAGTTTACCCTGGCTATTTAGCTATATGATCTCCTATGGTGGGCAAATGTGAGGGCATGGATCTACATACACTGTGACAATTAGCCTTGGTCATTTTCACAATATTAATCTTACCAGTCTGTGGTTCTGTGAGATCTTTCTACCCTCTAGTGTCATCTTCAATTTCTTCAGTGTTTTAGACTTTAGATGTCTTTTATGTACTTGGTTAGGTTTACTCCAAAATATCATTTGCTTTTGTAGGCTGTTGTGAATCCAATTGTTTCCTTGATTTCTTTCTCAGGGTATATTTATCATTGTTAAATATGCTGGCTAGTTTATGATCAACTTGACATTAGCTAGAAACAATCAGAAAAAGAGAGACCCTCTACTGAGAAAATGCCTCCATAAAGGTGGCCTATATGCAACTTTGTTGGACAATTTCCTGATTAATTATTGTTAGGAGTGGGTCCAGCCCACTGTGGGTGTTGCCAACTGAAGGCCTGGTTCTGAATATTATAAGAAAGTAGGTTCCATAAGGAGTAAGCCAGTGAGCAATGTTTCTCCACGGGTTCTATTTCAGTTTCTGCCTCCAGGTTTCTGCCTATGTTTAGAACATGGTCTTCCTAGTGACTGCCAGGCAAATGAGTGTTGTTATAGAAGCAGAACCTAAACATAACAAGTGGATCATGAAAACCACCTGAGACAAAACATGGTTGCAAGGTGAGCATCATGACAAAGTGGTCATAACAGGTAGGCATCAACACAGGTGTTGGTGATTTTCCTTAGGATAAACAAAGGCATTTTTGCCATTCTGGAAACAGCTAGTACAGAACCATTTGAGTTAAGGTTATTGGTTGAGCATAGCCCAATCCTTGAGATATATTTAATCCTAACCAGTAATGAACATAATTTTCCTTCACTATAAAATGATGTTCAAACCTAAGATGGAGGCAGGCTGGTTGGTCAATATTATCTGAATGGCTAATTGTTGTCTAGGAGAGATTCGAAAATGTGTGAATTCCAATAGAAGGAGTGGGAGAGAGTATCTTAAAAGAGTTGCAGGAGAGGAAATCATAATCTGAATGTATTGTATTAAAAAACGTTTTCAATAAAAAACATAGAAAAAGAAAAAAGAATATGTCTGCATTCTACTTTCAATTTTAAATTATAAATAAAGCTAAATTCAAAACTAAAAGATGTCAGATGAAATTTCCAGACCACATGAAAAATATACTGGCAACATCTACCATCTCTCTCCCTTGCTAGTCTTGAACTGAAATACTCATCACCACAGTCCTGTGTCCTCTGCTGCAGGCTCCATTCCCTGGGTTTATATGAAGCTTACCCTAACACTGTTTTGATGGTACTTCAACATTATTTATTTACCACCTTTAGGAGAGTTCTCAATTCTGCAGTTCATCTGATAAACCCAATCTGCATTGTCATGCAGGAAGAGACATGAGAGATCAACTCCAACCCTAACAATAAGATATCCAGACGCATGATGAGGAAGCCACTCTAATGCCCTACATGGAGGCCTCAAAGTTTAAACACTGAGCATGCCTACCCCAGGAATGTGACCCTACAGATCTCAAGAATCTTCACTCTTTGGTTGGGTGTGATCCAGTGCAGATAATACACCACTCAAGGAAGGACAAAAGTCCAGGCAGTGGTTTGACAGATGGTTTGTCCACTTGAGAATTTGTTTCTCAGAGAACCTAAAGAGCAATGATTAACAATCCTCTGTCACTTCAGTTCCAGGAGGAATCCACTGACCTCTTCTGGCCTGGCATCTGGGGACTTGCAAGCATGTAGTGCAAAAACCTACAGCAGGAAAAACACCCATACATATAAAAGAAATAACTCAAAAACAGAAACAATGCCCCCTAAATCTTTTATAAAAAACAAATTTTTATAAAAGCATCAAATATATTGTCCAGACCAAGAGCAAAAAGAAAAAGTAACCATCATTATTATAACAACAACAATAAAAAAAGGATAAAACATCAATACTAAAAAAATAACCAACATCTCCAAAAGGGTCTTGAAATTCATTATCTCTGTTGGGAATTCATAAGTGATGCTATATTTCAAGAAAACAAGAGGCATACAGCTCCATGTTTACTGATTTCTTTTATACTCATTTATTGAATATTTTTATTTCTTGGGATGTATTAGAGAAATACACTTGTGTTTCTACTTTATTCAACTTAATCATCTACATAGTGGTACATTTTTAAATAGCGAAATTTATAACAACAAAGTTACAGCATGGATACATTTTTCATAATGAAGTTGGGATCCACAGATTTTGACACACTATCCATATCAAAAGCACAATTTTCTGTGTAGTTGTGACTGGCTGGGAACTAATAATGAGGCTTAAGCCACATGCTACTTGAAGAGGTCCACTCCTGCCTGATACTTGCAGTGTTAGAAGACAGAGAACCACACATGAATACAGAAGGTCTCATGAGGGAAAAATTAGTGATTACATTTTTATCCATGAAAATACATTAAATTTATTCAATACCAACTTAAAGTGGGGGAATCAATATATATAGTATATAAAATTAGTAAAACAACAAATTAATAACATAACAAAAAATAAATAAACAGAAAACTTCAAATGAAACAAAGAAACCATATACTCAAAGTAATCAAAATTCTAACCAAATCCAAAACATTATAATTAAACTAAGAAGCATTCTTTAGCTGCAGATTTTACAGCACAGACCTACAGCCTGTTACTGGCCTTGTAAATATTGTCCAAAGGCTGCCAACGATGGTAATAATCTCTTCAACATGTGTACTCCTTGTGAAGAGTTGTGTCTGAGGGAAATCTTGACCTGGTCTGCCTGTTTGAGCTTCAGGAGGATTATTTCAGACCTAGGGGAGGAAGACACAAAGGCCTGTTGGGGACCTGCCATGTCAGCTATCCAGCAAACACCAGCTTTATTGAGCAGGACAATTCTGTATGACCTTTCAGCCTAATAACATTGCCTGTATCCCCAAAGGAGAAGAGCCACAGAGCACCTGGGCCTGGGATTTTTTCTCAGAGTTAAAAAATGGCTTGAAAGTGAACAGTGTACTACACACTGTGCTGGAGTTAAAATATAACACCACATTTCTCCAATGGTCCATATATATTATATGGAAAAATAACTGTGTAGCAATGTCTGAATCAAACACTATACAGAGGCCTTCGAGGGAACCTAGCCACCATTGAAGTGAAGGCTCTTATTATATCTGGAGTGCAGGAACCTGCCTGGTTCTACTTGTGAACCCCTCCATCTGTGAATCCCCAGAAAAACCATCTCCCAGGAAATCCATGCTCACTGAAGAGATACTATAATCAGCAAGAGTGTGCTGCATGCAAATCTTCCCAGTGGAAAGCCTTGAACTTTAAAACAAATATTCATGAAGGAAAAAGGATACCCCTGCTATGTTTATAGGTACTGTAGTATTATTTGTGGGGTGACTTAAGGGACAATAGGCTCAGGTCATACCAGAGAGCTCAGAAGTGAAGTAAGAGTACACAATCAACACAAACTCTGTGGATCACAAGAATGATCATGGACAGGATTTCTTTTAATCTAGATCAGAACAATATTCTGAGCTGTTCCTAGGTGACTGAGGCAGAGAATCCTGTGGAAGGCCTGAGACCCGAAAATACAGTTATACAGGTATAGGAAATCTTCTTGGCTCCTGCTATCCCATCCTAGTACCTCATATCTCAGAGACAGCAAAATGATCCTGCATTGTTTGAGCCCAGCAATGGACACACACACACACACACACACACACTAACACATACATAGACACACACACAATGACACTCAAAGACAGACACACACATTCCTGAACACACACAAGCACATGTTCATATATACAGTTGCAGGAACATTTTGACTTTCCCTGATCATGTTAATATAAGAGGTCATCCAGGACACTATAAAGCCATAAGAAATAAATGCTTGAATTGACAAAATCCTGGAGAGATATCTCCGCAATTAGGAGCACTGATTTGTCTTTTGGAAGTCCTCAGGTCAATTCCCCAAAACCGCAAGGTAGCCTACAAACCATCTTAGTAAAATCAGATGCCCTCTTCTGGTATCTGATGAGAGACACAGTGTACTCACAAACATAATCTAATTAATTAAAAAAAAAGAAAAAAGAAAATAAAAAACCTTGAATGGGACACGAACATAGTAGGCATAGCCTAGAGACAGCTCAATAAAATAAATGCTTTTCCCTAATAAACAAAGGATGTAAATATGGAGTTTTGGCCTGCTATGCAAGCCTGCTTAGGAAGTTCCCAAGGCTGTGCACAGTCGGCTTGGTTCCCAGCAAAGGCACATGGAATCAGGGTGGACAAGCCAGTCCCTGCATCTTGCTCACTGTTTTCCAGGGACTCTAAAGTTAGCAGCATCTTCCAATAGGCCCTCCATTTTCCACAGCCTGTGTGGCTTTGTAACCAAAGCTATGAGCCCAGACAACTAGGAAATCTCTGTAACTAGGATGCAAAGTGAGAATTTCTTCACATAAGGAGATCCTGTCCGGGATAATTTGTGGAAAATATGTCTAACTAGTTCAAGACCAAATGGTGGTTTGTATGATCACCCTAGGCAATAGTCCATAGAAGGGCTGCACTACAGTATACTTGTTCACTCCTTGACTGAAGAACTTCTGGATAGTTTCTACTTCAGGGTAGCTCTGTGGAGTACCACTACAACCATGATTTGCCCTAATTTCTCTGTGGACACCTACTTCTTGTTCTGGAGTCGCTGGGTCAATGGGGACTACAGAAACTATACACTTTCTGAAGAGTTGGACATGTCTTCTCACAGGGCTGCCACATTTTATATCATCAGCCATGTCTGAAGTTCCTCTTTTCTTCCAGCCCCCCTTGAGGATGATTTTAACTCAAAGCAAATCACTTTTGAATGACAGCCTTTACAGAGTGCTACAGACAGAACACAGGGTGAGTGCTTTAGACTACCAGGAGCCTAAGGGGCTGTCTGAGGCAGCCCTGTTCTAGCACCTCATCAGAGGTATGGGCCTTCTGCTTGATGCAGATGCAACACCAAGCAACTCAGTGTTTCACAGAGTTATACCCAGGACAAACTCCAAGGCCAAAGATAACCGAGTCAAGCTTAGGCAAAGTTGGAAAAAATGGTAGGAGGTAATGAGGAAAACAAACTAGGATGCTGAGAAGATGCAATGAGCCACCTGACCTTCCAGCAGGCAGTCACTATCCACCAAGAGCAGAGAGGTGGACACAGAACCTTAGCCACCCTTGTTGGCTCTCAGGCCCATGAATTTGACACAGCAGCCTCCTACTCACCACCATGTACTAAAGTGTTTGGTTTTCTTACAAGTGATTTCAATATGGGTAAATAGATTTCCCTCTATAACCAGTTTCAATAGTGATAAATAGGCTTCCCACTACCAATAGTTGACAATCTGACTTTACACCACTATTTGTCTCCTTTTGTTCGATTGAGCAAGGTGTAGCAGCATGATGACCTGCTGCTCTGTTTCATGTTTCCTTGATGCAAAGTGAACTGACACTGACACTGTGGTGAGCCCCACACTCCCATCTTAGAACAAGAGGCTGGTGTTCAGGTCCATATGTTTCCTTTGAATAGGACCACCTTGGGGCCACCTTTTGTCTCATGTGTGCAGCCAGCTGTTGCTGGGCACACCTTTGTGCCTCATATCCTGCTGTGGTTACAAGAGTTATATGTCTGCTTTGTGGTTGTTCCTCACATGGGTAGGCCTCCAAACCCCGGGCTAGGGAATTGTAATGAATGAAGGAAGGACTGGGAAGGGGAAACTGAAGTCATATGTTAAGATTTCAGAAGGGTGGGCTGGGCTAAATGTGAAATTATTGACTTTTAAGTGTTGGCAACATGGGTTCTGTTTGTTTGATAAAGGGTTGAATAATTCAAGTGTGGGTTATGTGGAGCCTATGTGTCTTGGGTAAAACCCATCCTGGCAAACAAACGCCCTCCTCCTTTCCCCGCTGATTTCATCTAAATGACAAGAAAGCTCATAAGAAGGCACAGTGGGCCAAGTTGTGTAACTGACACGTGGAGCAGACAGCATGAGCTTCTTCTAAGTTAAGAAATTGTTTTCTTACAACAGCAACAAGAAAACTCAAAACAATGAAACATATAAACATGTTCTTCCTCTCTGTGAGTTATGAAACCTTGTAGCAGTTACTTGAGACAAAGCAATTCCAGGAGCTCTGCCTGGGAGGTGACAGAAGATTCAAAGATGCTGGTCAGACAGCTTAACCAAAACAGAAAGCCTGATCAAAACCACATGGAATTAACTGGCCTCTCAACACACACATCTATATACATATTGTCACAGATATGCATATGACTCCCCTCCCCACACACACATTCCAGAAATCATAAATGAGCGGGAAACAGTAAGGAGACCAAAATGCAGGAGGAACCACTGAATGTAGACTGTGAATATCTGATGTTTCATGTGAGACCCAGGACTCTGTAATCCATCCCGTGGAGACTAAATAAAACTTAGTAACTTCTGCAGACTAGGTTGAGAGAGTTTGAGAAATCTTTTTCTTGAAGCCTCACATCTCTCACCCAACCTTCAGCCTGAGAGAAGTCTTTCAAACATCCCTGTTCATCCAGTCAGCTCGTGAATACAAGCTACAGGAAAGAAATCTAGCAACAATGACAGAAACCAGGACTGATGAGCTATCTGTCAGGATCTGTCAGTATTAACCAAGGTCTAGGTTCAGGTAGGACACCATGTTGCAATGCAGGGTTGAGGAACAGAAAAGACACAAGACCCCTACCCCCACCTTTTTTAAAAAATAATTTTTGTTAGAAAATTTATTACATTTCAGACATTATCCCCTTTCTTCATCTTCCCCACCCAGAAACCCCCTATCCCATCTACCTCCTCCTCCTTCAATGAGGATGTACCACCACTGACCCCCGCCCCCATACACCTACATGCCCTTGAATTCTCCCACACTGGGGCATCTAGCCTTCATGGGACCAAGGACCTCATCTCCCACCTATGTCTGAAAAGGTCATCCTCCCCTACATATGCAGCTGGAGCCATGGGTCCAAAGCAAACTAGCTACAGGCCCTGACTTCATCACTCAATGTTCTGTGCTACTGCAAAGGAGGCAGCACATAGAACCCCTCTAATACAATGGCATGTAGGTGTGTAATGTGTGTTCACCCCATCTATCTTAATGAAATTCAGCTTGTAGTTGATCAGGAGGGTGTGCTTGCCAATCATCCAGTTTTTGAGAGAGCCTAACTCCACAGAAAGTCTTGTAAATGATCACAGAACAACTGGATAAGAATTAGGAGAGTCCCTGGACAAGGTGGAGGATGGTTATCTGGGCTTGACATTGTTTATGGTTAGACATGAGAGCAACCTGCTCCTAAGCATCCTCCATGCATCTTACCTGTTGGATATGCTTGGAAAAATTTGTCATAGATCTTCATGCTGGCCTCCACACATAGCCTCCTTGTTTCCTTAGAACACACTTCCAGTGTAATCTGCTCCTTAAGCAGCTGCCTGTTTTCATTCCAGAGCATTTTTACTTCACTCTTCATATGAAGAGACTCAGTCAGGAGGTGACAGTTCCTAATGATGAACCACAAAGAAGAAATGGTGATTATTCCCAGGCACCATCCATCTTCCTCCCACTTCTTCAAGTACCATCCCTTCTCATCATGGGCCCTGATCCCCAGATAGCCCCAGACTACAGACCAGAGTAGCCATGGGAACTCACATATAGGAAAGTCAAATCCAGAAGAAAGCAACATTCCAGAAGACTCAAGGTACTTCTGAAAACCCTGACACCAACAGGGACTCATGTATCTCCCAGAAGAGGACATGGGACCCATGACTGCATATATGTCTTTGGTATTAGAGAACCACCTCTAGGTAGAGACAGGTCAAGTCTTCTCTAGGAGAAGAGAGAAGACCCAACAGGTACACATCATTCTATGTGTCTCATGCAAACCAGATCTTTAAATGTGTTTTCAGTGCCCCAGAGACTCAAGGTTGATTGATGTCTCCATCAAGGTGCACACCTTTTGTATTTAGAGGATATTGACTTTGGAAGGACAAAGATTGGAGGGGCTCACAGCCTCATCACACTTGATCAAAATGATTTCAAAAGATCACAATCCTAGAGCCTTTCTTTGAGGGAGGAAGCTTCCTGTTGAGAGGCAAAAGTATAGAACTAGAGTCCTCACATTGTTTTAAAGAAAATGATGGGCAGACACATTCTGTGCCTAGTGCTGGGGAAACAACAGTGTTAGTCACTCACCTGTAAAGTTGATTATTTTTAGTCAACTCCTGGCACATATACAAGGCCTCACTGATCTGCTGCGGAATGTTTTTGAGCTCGCTCATCACCTGGTCGTGTTGCATCTCCAGCATCGTGGTCTCAAAGTTGAACCTGTGGAAGGAGCAAATAATCCCTGAACTAAGGATTCAAGGATTACATTAATTCAAGCTGAATCGTGAACTACCCCAGCCCATATATGCCACAACCTAATGCCTTGTATTGGGTCCTCTTGGTGCTTATTAAACTTGTTACACTTGATCTGGGCACAGTAGAGCTAGGGAACTAAAAAATGGGAGCTGACCTGCTTTGGCTTCATGAGGGGTCTTGAAGGAATAGATTAGGTCTTCAAGAACTTTCCAGGAGCCTGTGCCACAGTCCTAGGTCCAACTTAAACCTGTGATGACACTTTTTCACCTTGTAGACAAAGTTTTCTCAATCCTTGGTTCTATCACTACATAATTTCCCAAACTTCAGTATTTACAAGGAAAAGGGCTTACTGCCTATATCAGGATTTTCTAATGCCCATCAGTGGTGCGCACAGAGATCATGTGCTGTGATGCTACAAGTGACCCTCCATGGCCTCATCACTCTCATTACCTAAAAAGTCAGTCAGGTAAATTCTCCAGCCCCATCACACTACACAGACTCCCAGGATCTTAAGTGGAATACACACACAGAGACAAACATACACACACACACACACACACACACACACACACAAACACACACACACAAATACACCATCACAATGCCAAATGTATACAGTGATGTGACATTATCTCAGTGTAAACTGAACAGAATTTGAAAAAAGCAGTGATGACTTACCAGAAATCCACTCACACTGAGGGGCAGCAAATAGAACCAGGTCCTCCCAGTTGTTGACAGGACTAAATGGACCCAAAGCAGCTCCAGAAAATTACAAAAATGATTCAACATAAACACACAGCAGCTAGCATCTCCCACAAAGCAATACCAGTCCAGGCATCTTAAAAATGCATGATAAGAGCTCACACACTAATACTGCTATTTCCTGAATGATTCATGCCACAGGCTATAGATTTCTTTTAGAGGAATCAAAAGAGCTTGTGACCCCATCTCACTCCTATCTGAACTTCAAGTTCTGTGTCTAATATCCAATCAGCAAAATGCATTTGGACATGAGGATAGCCTGGAGTTGTAGCCTCCTGTGATATGTGGAAATCTAGGGTCAACAGAGAGGGCCCAAGATAGTCAGCTGAGAACTGGGCATAATGATTACCTCTTGTTCAAATCCTTGTTAATATAATGTGTCAGGATTCCCCGGAGTTCGTCTCTCTCGGTGCCAGGATTCCCCGGAGTTCGTCTCTCTCATTCTTCATTCTTTCAAGGTCCCTTTTGAGCTTCTCCAACCTCTTCATTCTCTGCTCCTGCTCACTGATGGTGTAGGCTTGGGAGGACTCTTTCCCAACAGACCCTTCAGGTAGAGAAACACAAGGAAACTTGTAGGGAAAATATGACAGGAAAAGGAGCAACCATACTTACTCCCACAGAGAAGCCTGAGGAAGAGGGAATTCTAGAGACACAGTGAATTCCTGAAAGAGCAGGAAAGCTATCTTCAAGCTGGAATCCTCACCTTTGTCCCTGCTCCCAACCACCATCACTAAACATATGGCTCAGTCCCTACTGCAGTCCCACTAACCCTGATGTACTTAAGCTTTCCCAGTCAAGAAGAAATTGAGGGCATTGTCAGTTTATATCTGAAGTTGCAGTCTGTACTGCTTAGCACAAAATAGATTGACCATAAACACCAGCACCAAACATTTCCCACAAGCCAACACCTATCCTTGCTTCTTAAATGCATGATGAAAAACCACACACTACTACACTTATCCCAGACTGTAATTCAGCCCACATCATGTGTGTTCCAGACCAAAGTCTCTGAGACCTTGATACTTGACAAGGGGATTATCCCTCTCTGTTCTTGGCATCACATATTCATGTAACCTACAGGAATCTATTGAAGATGAAATGCTTCAGCACTCTATCCTGAGAGCAAGTCTTTGTTATTCTCACAGAACTTTCTCCTGGCATCCTTTGCCACTCAGCAGGAAATTCAGATCTCTCAGCAAAGCAACTGAAGTCTTGTCAATTCCTGGATCTCTGCGAAAGTAATCATCAGAAATTCTGGACTCTTGGTCTGCCATTAAGAAATTTTGAGGCTCCATATGCTAAGCCCTTCTCCTGTAAGGACCTGCTCAAGCGCCCTTCCTCCAGGAAGCTTCCCCATGCACTGCCCAGGACTCACTGTGTCTTCCCCACGGCCATCTCCTTCTTCCTGCTTTACAGAATGCCTTCTGCCTAGGTCTGGTCTCTGGTTGTATTGTATTGTCCCTATGAAACAGCCTGAGCAGCATGGACAACATGACTGCTTGTGAACCCAAAGGCTCTGACAGAATACCCCACAGGCAGTTGGTGTCACCACAACACTGGTGACATCACAGAAGATTCTAGGGTTCTCCTGGATACAAGAGATTGTCCAGGGAAGTTACGACTGATGATGTATCTGGAAACTGCCATGGCCTACCTGCTGACCAGCTTGCCCCACATTGACCAGTTTCTGAGGTGCCCTATCCTGGAGTCTCTCTTTGGACTCAGGGGATACCCCTTGGAAACTTTTCCTTTTAAAGCTAGAGATTTCTCTCTGCTTCATTACAAGTCAAGCACTTTGGATGAGAGAGTTGGTTCGGGCCTTGGCATGGGCAGCTCATCTTTGTTAGTACCTTAAGGTCTAGGGTTCTTGCTTGAGGAAGATTCTTCTCCATGATAAATCTACCCTTAGGTTCCGTTCATGTACTACAGTCCACTTCCCCAGGGTGTCCTGTTTCCCAGAGGCAACAATGGTTCTCCTGCACCTTTAATCTTATGCAAATTGGATTATATCTTCTTATTGTGCACATGCCTTGAAGGGAGACATTGCTTTAATATATTCAGACATGTGTTTCCACAATCCCATTTTTGCAATGTAAAATCCCTTGTTCATGGCAATATAGAAAGGAGTTTACATCCAGGGGAATATCCAATTGTAAAGTTTATGTCTCTTCTTCAAAAGAGAAAACCCCACTTTCTCCCTTTCTCCATTACAACCAGACATCGTAGGCATCTTGAGCAAAGGTCAACAGGGACATTGGATTGCTGCTCTGTAGTTCCATTAGCCATCACTTCTCCAATATCTACCTTTCTGAGTTCCAGTGAGAACTCAAGAGTTCACTGAGATCCAGTGAAACCTCCATTTCAATGTGTCCAGTAGTTCAGGAAGGACTGTGTTTGGCACTGTCATCTGTGGCTTCTGCCTTCTGAATCTATGGTATAATGTGACCTAACCTCTCAGGTATAAGAGTGAAAAAATCATGTAAGTCCTTTCCAAATTGTTTGTGTTGTCCTGGGCTACTTCCTTCAGCAAGGTAGTATCACTATGACAATGATCAAAGGTGGCAATTCTGCAGAGAAACAGCAGGGGATTTATTAGGTAAAATGAAAAAAATTTGGAATAATAGTCAATCCTAGTATAGAAATGAATTTCATTATGTGCTTGTGGTTTTATGAGAACAGCAGGAATAGCAGGGTGATTTACATCAATGAAAGTATGAATTTCATTTTATAGTCTTACTCTTTCCATCTATATATATATATGTATATATATGTATATATATGTATATATATATATATATATATTTAATTTAATTTTGCAAAGATAGGTTTATTAAGACCAAAAATAAAACAATGAAACAGGGAAAAACATCCAGGACAGAAATAAACATGAATTCTCCTGCTGGGTGTGGCTGCTCCTCTCTAACCTCAGCCTTGGCTACATACTGAATCCAGACCAGCACTTGCTAAACTCAAGCCAATTAAACAAAAGCCATCAGTTACAAACAAAATGACAACCATTTTCTTGGGTTAATTACCATTACAAGGTTAATTACAATTACTTAGTGTGATTCCAATATATCACTTAAAGCAATTCACTGGCCAAATGCACAACCTGAACCAACATCAAAAAGCACTATACTTTTAATATTAATAGTTAGTGGCAAAGTTTTCCTAATACAAGGGGTCTTTTTATATTATTTATTTATTTATTTGGTTTTTTTCTGAGAAAGGGTTTCTCTGTGTAGCCCTGGCTGTCCTGGAATTCACTCTGTAGACCAGGCTGGCCTCGAACTCAGAAATCAGCCTGCCTCTGCCTCCCAGTGCTGGGATTAAAGGCATGGGCTACCACCGCCCAGGGAGGGGTCTTTTTATAACCATTGTAACTACTTTGTTTTTCTCAAGCACACTCCATACTGGTACCCAGGTTACTGACTTCACATACAACCCCTACCAACAGTAAAAGTTAAAAGCAACATCAGGTTAAAGCATACCTTTACAATACTCGTAAATCACAGGTGGACATAATTTTCCCCCATCCTCCTTTGCTTTGATAAATATATAAACTTTGTTACAAAAATAATGCAAAAATGTTGAAACCAATCTACTATAACTAAGAAATCTGTTCAACTCTTACCCAGTATCAAAGTCAAGATAAAAAAGGCAGGCCTTAACTTACTCCTGGTTCTGACCATATCATTTCTATAATTCTCACTTTCCAAAATACACTAACTTCCAGTCAGCGTCTCCGTTAGTTCATAGTCCAGCACTGACTCTCTTGGGGAGGCAAATCTGTTACTTCAATGTCAATCTCACTGAGGACAGCAGCCACCTCCTGAGCCAGCCTGCAGCATGCACAACTTAATCTTTAGTAGAGTCCTAGCTTTTCAGAACAGGTCCAGAGTGGAGAACACTACTTCCTCCTCTTCCCACCTTGGCGCGGCACTCCTGTCTTCTTGCCCCCTGACTCAGGTGGCCTGGAATGCTTCTTGCCTCCCAGGCCTCCTTTCCTTTTCTCTCCCTGACCCAGCAGGCAGGCTGCCCTTTCTCTTGCAGGAAGGTCCTGGCAGGCCCTCTTTTCTCTTGCCTTTCTGGCTCATCTTCCTCCTCTTGGCAGGCTCCTCTTGGACCTCTTCCCTCATCTGCTTGTTGGTGGCCCTTGTCACGTCCAGCTGAGGTTTATTACTGTTCATGATTTGA
The DNA here is from genome assembly GCF_011762505.2 of Arvicanthis niloticus. Classification (NCBI taxonomy): domain Eukaryota; kingdom Metazoa; phylum Chordata; class Mammalia; order Rodentia; family Muridae; genus Arvicanthis; species Arvicanthis niloticus. The sequence continues at coordinate 14,892,213 of NC_047659.1, forward strand.
AGTAGCTCCCACTGGTTCTTTTTCTTGGCTGGCTGGGAAGTCCCCAAAGGGGGGCTGAAACTTCCTCTTCTTGCCAGAGCTTTGGGGCGCTTTCTCCTTGGGGAGGCGCTCCTGGAAGCTTCCCACCGAAGCTCCTCCTTACTCTGGTGTCCCTTAGGGTGCAGCCCAGCTGAGCTGGGCATCTGCATCTTGTGCTCTCAGGCCAGGCTCTACAGAAGGTTCATCTCTTTCTTGGCCACGCGTTCTTTCTTGGCCTGAATCCTCTTGGTGAACTGGTCTTCCATGGGGTTGGCACTCCTGGGCACCTTGATGAGCCATTCCTTAGTGTCATCCTATGTGCGCTTGTAGCCCCAAGACACCCCCACTGTCCACTCACCTCATCCCACATGAGGTTGGTCTTCTTTTTGGGATGGATGGGATGCCCTTAAGGCCAGCGGGTGAGGGGCAATGGCCAGGGCAGCAACTTCTCGCAGGGCAGGCATGTGGCAGGCTCCAGCAAGGGCACTACCACCGCCTCCTCCATGTGCTCCATGGTCTGCAGCTGCCAGTAGCTGGTTGATGAGAAGCTGCATGTTGTCCCGCGCCAGGGCACGCAGCTCAGACTCCAGCGAGGGCCTGGCCTGGCGCAGCACTGTCGGGGGATTGTTGTCCTAAGCCAGCAATTTGCCCAGGTCGAATTCCAGCTCTAGCTCCTTGTGCACCTTGATGAGCTGCAGCTTCTCTGCCTCCTCTTGCTCTGCCTTGGCCAGCAGCTCCTCCACTCTCTTGCCATCCATGGCTCTTGATGCACACCTGTGCCTCACTTTGGGGAAACAGCAGAATGTGTCCCTACTACAGCAATACTCTGTTTTATATTTCTGAAAGAGATGAATTAATGATCAGAAAGTTTAGAAAAAGCTATTTAACTATCTAGTGAATTCCTGCAGACACGATCTGCTTTCCAACAAATTATAATTCTCTGTCCACCGTGTTTTGTGCCAATCAGCAATTCAAAAAAAAAAAAAAAAATGTGTTGAACAATTTGTTGTTTCCACAGGGAATAACAAGAAATAAAAACTTTAAAGACTCAAATGAAGACCATAGAGTGTTTCCTATCATGTTCTTTTTGAACCGCTTGCTTATTTAAGTCTTTTTTTTTCATAGCTCCAAGTGTGCTGGAGGAGAAGCTTCCACTGCTGTCAGATGTTCGGGTTCTCCTTCTCATTGCACACAGAATCATCCCCACAGTACCCACAGTTGCCAGTGTCTAAGGATGAGTTCTCTTGTCACCTGACATAAATCATTCTTCTATCCAATATCTTTCTAAGCACTCCACCCAGAAAGGAAATGGCTCTGTAATTTCTGCATTTTAAAACAGCCTGAGTGAACCAGCAAGAACAGTTTTCTGGCTAAACATTACGTTACAGCAAGTAAGAGAGCTAAATGGAAAAATGAAAATAATTTTGTTTTATGGCATATATGCTTGTGACTTTTAGAATTGCACATTGAATATTTTCAAACGGTAACTGTTTGGCACCAAAAATTCCTGCCACCTTTTAAATGATGTAGCAAGAAACATAGCTTTGATCTAAAGTGAGACAACTGATTCTTTACACAAAACAGCTTATTTGGTTTAAACAGTCAGTCACTGATTACATGGTGAACTCTCTAGTAATCTACCTATAACAATGCTTACAAAACTACTATTATACAGGCTATCATGACTTTTGGTTTGAAACTCAGAAGCACAGGTGTTAGAAAGGACCCAAAGGCTCTGGGGATGATCTGGTCCAGTTGATTCATAGAAATGCAAGACCCAGGGTTTTCAGGGAACAATGGAGGTTATACAGCTAAGCACTGATAATTGGTCAAGTCACTTCAATTGTACTATACAGCTTCAGCTACAGGCACCTGAGCACAGAGATCAGCAGATTAGAAAGGAGTGCCCTTCCCAACACTAGGAGATTCAGAATACCCTTGAAGTATATAGATTTCATTTATTACCTTTTATAGGCATTATTTTACCAAGTAACTGTCATCTTCCAGGTTCTGCTGAGGCTTCATTTTCCACAGTTGTTCTGGGTTTGTAATATCTTTACTGATCCCCTTGAATGCTGTAAAATAGTGTGGCCTCAGCCACCTAAAGAAAGAAAATGGAAGTCTGTTCTATTTATGATACTATTCTTTTGTTGTTGGTTTGTATTTGAGACAGGGCTTCCCTTCTCTGTGTATCCCTGGATGTTCTGGACCTTGCTCTGTAGACCAGGCTGGCTTCAGCTTCAGAGATATGTCTGTATCTCTCTCTCAAGTGCTGGGACTAAAGGCATACACCACCATTGTCCAAAAACAATACTTTTTTTTGATGGAACAATGTAAAGTACTTATTCAGTTGAGAACTAGAATAGAACAACACAATTAAAATTCAAATAGTGAATAAGCTACACATTTAACTAGCCTTCAACCAGTTCTCTAATGTCAATTATTCATTCAATGAGTGACCTGTTACTTATAGGAAACATATAGGATTGCCTGTTTCTCTTTTCTACAGGAAGATTTTACTCCAAGTTCTCAATTAGACAAAAGCCTATTCCCCTTAAAGATAAATGGAATTAGGAATGCATTTTTAAGTTTTGGTATTGATTCTATCATCAAGGCTTGAAGAAGTTGATAGAGAACTGCAGGAAGATAATGTTTCCTAGGCTTCCACATTAATGATGGAATCCGTAACAAAAATGATCTGCTTTGTATGCTGAAACATTCCTGAAGGTAGGAAAGAGAAAAGATACAGTCATGAAGCTGAATCCCAATAGTTACTTCAAGGCACAAAAGGCTGCACTGCCAGAGTGTCCTTTGGACAAGCCCTGTTGGTAAAAGTGGCTGCTCATCTATTTCTGATGGGTATTAAGTTGTGTTCAGTCACTGACAAGCCCACTTTCTCAGTCAACCCTGTGGAGAGGAACTTGTTAAAAATTTTCCTAAACCAAGAAAATTGTTCCTTAAGAACTTCATGGAGCCTGATCCAGTCTTGGCTTTGCACATCTTATGCATGACAAACAGGAGGTCATAGTCTCCATCATTTTTAATGAGCCCTAATTCACTTCTAGAAGGTTATACCTCCAATCTGTACCTTGGCCAGTGAAAGAAAAACAAGTTAGGTACACAACAGGTAGGCTGTTGGAAAATATTCCAAATACTTTGGGAGTTTGGACCACCTGTGATGTCTTATTGAGTGGAAAGTTATTTTCAGGAGTAGATTATAATACTTAGAATGTTTCCAAGTTTTAAAGGTCAGCTTTTTCCATAACAGCAGTATTGTGTATTTTCTTACTAAGGTGCTCTGGGAATTCCAGAGTTCCCTATCTTGGAACATTCTGGAGGAGACTATAGGTTGAGCATCCCTCACGTGAAAACTCACAGTGTTGAAATGCTCCAAAGTGCAAAACTGGAGTCTCTTCATGGAAACACAAGTGGACCTCACATGAGGGTTTTCACAGAAATGTCAGGTATAGTAAATATATTCTAATTGTACATTTCTTTAGTAGCTTCTAAGTATATAGTCCTTGCTGACTTGGAACTTGCTATGGATAGCAGACCTCCAACTCACAGATCCACTTGTCTCTGCCTCCCAAGTGCTGGGATTAAAAGAGTGTACCACCACATCTGACAGTAAGTCATAATATGTATATTAAATTATCTTCAGGCTAAGCATATTTATATAAAGTGTAAGCAAAGCCTGTATGAGCTTCCTGTTTAAACTTTTATCTTATCTGCAAGGTCTCTTATTTTGATTATATAAATTATTACATTTGTATGTTACATATTAAAATCCACAGATTTTAAAAAGCCCTACCACACAAAATATTTGTGGTTCTAAGTGCTGATTTGGAATGTTAGATACATAAATCTGTTTTGATTGTCCCATGTAAAAGCCATCCTCTGGTTATAGAAACAAGCAAATGACACAGGCCTGGCCATCAAGAGTTAACTCATGTGATCACACTGAGTTGCTTAGGGATGGCAGCCAAATCTAGTTGATAAGTTACAGTCCTCTTCTGATATCATCCCCAGTGGAAGAGAATAAAGTGATACCCTTAACATGTTTGCTAAGTTAAAACGCTACCCATGTAAGACAAAAGATGTCTTCCCGTGAACACAAGAAAGCAAACACAGAAAAGCCAAACAAGAAACAAAGAAGGGCAGTGAGAAATGCTGCCGGCAATAGCTTAAGCACTGGAAGCCAGGTCACTTCTCACTCAGTTGCATAGTTAATACCTTCCTCTTTTTTGTTTGACTGATTGCTTGTGTTGAGTTGTGTATTGACCATTGCCATTGAAAGACTTCTGGGTAAAATCTATGCCATTCAACAAGTTCTTAGAAGGCTGATTATTACATAGGCATTAAAGAGGAGAAAGAGAATGAGAGTTCAAGCCTGCCTGTGAGATGCTGACAGTCTGTCGTCAGGATATATTACTCCATGCCATTTGCTGACTTTAACCAATATTATAAAGTGAGTGGTTTGGCATGAGGTACCTAGGAACAACTGAGAAACCAAAGTACCAGTTAAATAAAACATGCCTTCTTTCACCAGACATTAGCTAAACCTATAATTGAACTTCTACAGGAGAGAAGGTTTCATCAGTCTGCACAGCAAACCCAGCAGGAAACATTATAGTGCAGAGATGTCAAGAATTCCCAGAGTTGAACCAACACGCACCAGCCTCCTTCCAAGTTAAACAGTGAATTCTGTTTTGCTGGCATAGGATGGCTGGCTTGCTGTTGCTACTAAATGTTGACACAGCCCCACAGACTCGTGTGTATGGCCAGGAGTTTAGATTCTAAGAAACCCAATGACTGGAATACATAGTGGTTTGCAGCACATGTCTCATGAGTGTTTCAAATGAATTTTTGCTTTGTCACAATTAAGTATTGGAAAATGGGAAGTTGTTCACAGAAGTGCTGTTTCTTAAAGCGTTACTTCCCCATGTGCTTAATGTTAATATTAAATACATTGCCTTGATTTAATATCGAGATGTGGATGCATGGCCCACCCCAAGGGAACAGCATAACCAAATTTGAAGTGGACTTAAATTCCACCACTACAAATGCCTGTTAGTTGCTTTCACCAGAGTGCCTTCTTTAAAAGTATTGACTATTTTGGAGAAACCCTGAATCCTACCCAGATACGGAAAGAGTAGGACCTGTGTTTCAAGTACATAAATGAAAGAAAATCCACAATTTAGGAGACCAGCCCAAATGGCACAATGAGGTACCAGTCATTCATACATCTAGGCAATTTTTGGAAACTGCCAAGTTGGCACACTTTAGTGGTGGAACCCAGTTTGACTGCAAAGTTCACCAGCACCCTATGCTCTAGCAACAGGACCAAGAGACCTTCTCCCTGAGGTTCTTGCCTAGAGCCGGGAGGGGTTGAAGGGGCGATCAGACCTGGGCTGCCTGGAATACCATTGCCAGATTGCCTACTCCTGAGACCTGCCTCACCCCTCCTCAGCCCGGAGCAGATTCCCAAGGCTTGCAGATGAGAGGAGCAAGTTGCCTGCAAAGGAGACCCCGGACTCACCTCCTTGACCATGGGATCTGATGGCGAGGTGCTCGCTGACCATACTACCAGTGATGTCAGCTTCCACTGACAGAGGATCTGGTTTTTTTTCCTCTAAAATACACCAGACTTGTGTCTTTGCTCTTTGTATAAGGGCTTTTAAATTTTTGAAAAGATGAACACCCCTGAAGAGGGCCAGATGCAAAATTGCTAATCCTGCCCTTTCCTCCCTAGACCAACTGTCTCAAAGTCCTGATGACCTCTTATTAGTTTGCACCAAAACTGTATTTCTTGGTATTAGAGAATACTGCTCTAATGAGGGAGAAGGTAATATTGTGGCTTACAGCAATGCCTGAGCATTAGAATGACCATTAGAATTTTGTTGAAGACACCTATGCCTCAGTCACATTCTTGGAGTTTTGAGTCAATGAATGTAGAATATAGGGGTGAGCCTTTAGTATAAAGACACCTGCAGAGGTCAGCATGCATAACCAGGGTTGGCAATAAGTGAAGATCAAGGGCAAGACACTTTGTCTTTTGCTAGCTGGCATAAAAGAGATCTAACGGGAGATGACCCCATTGCAGGTTTTATTCTTGACTACCTTCCTTTGATTATTGACACAAAATAAGAAGAAACCTTCAACAAATCTCAGTAGAACTTCCGACTTTAAGGAGATGACAGGACAATTGCTGTACAGCATTGGAGAAAATCATGATGACACTGAGCAGCAGATGTGGCTGCTGGGAAAGAAAATAGCATGGCAAGCAGATCAGGCATGCTTTGTACAGCCTTGGGGTTCAGCCAGGACCAAAGCCTGTCACTAATCACTGAATGCCTTATACATTTCTAACTTCTGGTTGTACTTACAGATCAATATACTCTCAAGAATAGAAGGTCATGGTGGGTATGTGATGCCCTAATCTTTTTGAGGTAAAGTATTTTTGTAAAATTGTGTGGGTTTGTGTTTGTGTTTGTGTTAGCCTCAGATTTAAGGGAAGCTAGGAGGGGTCTGGTAGCACAGTCACTACCCAGAGTAAAGGCAGTAGGTAGAGCAAAGATACAGGCAACATCTACCATCCCTCTCCCTGCTAGCCTTGAACTGAAATATTTACCATCACAGACTTGTATCCTCTGCTGCAGGTTCCCTCCTCCTGGGCTTGTCTGAAGCTTAATCTAAACACTGTTTTGATTGTACTTCAACATGATTTATTTACCACCTCCACCTTTAGGAGAGTTTTCAGTTCTGCAATTCATCTAATAAAGCCTAATCTGCCTGGTCATGCAGGATGAGACAGGAGAGATCTGCTCCAACCCTGACAAAAAGAGATCCTGAGGCATGATCAGGAACCCACTCTAATGCCCTACATGCAGGCCTCAGAGTTTAAACACTGAGCATGCCTACCCCAAGTATGTGACCCTAGAGGTCTCATGAATCTTCTGTCTTTGGTTGGGTGTGATCCAGTGCAGCTGATACACCACACAAGGAAAGACAAAAGTCCAGGCAGGTGCTGGATAGATGGCTTATCCATTTGAGACTTTGTTTCTAAGAAGATCTAAAGAGTGGCATTAAGAATCCTCCATCTCGGGTGCTGGAGAGATAGCTCAGCAGGTAAGAGCACTGACTGTTCTTCCAGAGGACCCAGGTTCAATTTGCAGCATTCACATGTCAACTTACGACCATCTATAACTACATGATCTGGCACTTTCACAGACATACATGCAGGCAAAACACCAATGCACATAAGATAAAAATAAAAAAAATCCTCCATCACTTCTGCTCCAGGTGTAATCCATTGACCTCTTCTGGTCTCAGGAGAATTGCATGTATGTAGTGTACAGACATACAGCAGAAAAACACCCATACACATAAATGAAATAATGCAAAAACAGAAACAACGCCTTAACCAAATTAAAAAATTATCATCAAATACATTGTCCAGGCCAAGAGAACAAAATTCATCATCAGTAGAACAACACTACCACCAAAACAAAACAAACAAACAAATAAACAAACAAAAATCCTAACATCTGCCAAATGATCTTGGAATTCATGATCTTTGCAGTTATAAGTGATGCTACCATTCAAAGAAATAAAAGGCATACAGCTGTGTGGTTAATAATTTCTTTGATAATCCTTTAGTGAATTATATTTCTTGGGATGTATAAGAGAGACACTCTTGTGTTTCTCCTCTGTTTGTTCATCATGAGCATCCATGGAGTAGTGCATTTTAACATAGCTGAATTTATGACCACAAAGATACAGCATGGATATGTTTTTCATCATGAAGTTAGGTCCACAGATTTTGACATACTATCCACACCAAAAGCACAATTCTCTGTGTAGCTGTGACTGTTTGGGAATGAATAGTGAAGACTAAGCCACATTACACTTGAAGAGGTCCATTCCTACCTGATACTTCTAGTGTTACAAGACTGTGAACCACACATGAATACAGAAGGTTCTTCTGAGATAAAAATTGGAGATTATGTTTTTATTCATAAGAATACATTAATTTTATTCAATACAAGCTTAAAGTAGGATAGTCAAAGTATGTAGTACATAGCCTTAACAAAACAGCAAATTAATTATAGTAACAAAAACAAATAAATGACAAAACTTCAAATGAAAAGAAAGAAAATCATATACTCAAGGAAATCAAAACTAACCAAAACCAAAACTCAGTTCTTAAGCTAAGCAGCATTCTCTTGCTGTAGAATTTGCAACAGAGACCTACAGTCTGTTGATGGCCTTAGAAATATGGTGCAAAGTCTGTGACTAATGGTAATAATGTCTTCAAGATGAATGTAGCTATGCCCCAATTGGGTTGGGGGTTTGCTGTTGGACAAGTCCTTGAAAGGCAAAGTAGGAATCATGTTACAGACAATACCTCAAAGTCTTTAAAATTCGCTTGACTTATCTCCATGAAATTATTCAGGATGACCCATGAGGACAAGCAAAATTTGCATTTTCAGGCCCCTCCTGGATGACCAGCAGATCTTAATGACACTTCTCTGAAGCCTTCCAAACATGCACTCTTGCTGAACCAGAGGCTAGACAAAATAAAGGCCTTTATGATATATAGTGACCCAAAGGAAACAAGAAAATTCAGCCCAACATTTCTATAGTTATAGGGATGAGATGCAATGGTGGTTCACTTGCTTTGCACATTCAGTGCTCCTGGTGAAGAATTGTGTCTGCGGGATACCTTGACCTATTCTGTGCCCTGTTTGAGTTTCTGTTGGAGTATTTCAGACATAGGGGAGCAAGACATAAAGGACTGGTGAGGACGTGTCATGTCAGCTATCCAGCAAACATCAGGCTTATTCCGCAGGACAATCCAGTATGACCTTTGAGCTAAGGTCTTTCCTTGTATCCCCAAAGAAGCAGTGCCACAGAGCATCTGGGCCTAAATTTTTTTCTCAGATTTAATAAACAGCTTACAAGTTAATTGTAAACTACACACTGTGCTGGAGCTAAAATAAAACACCACATTTCTCCAATAGTCCATATATATCATATTGAAAAATAACTGCATAACAATGTCTGAATAGAGCACTATACAGAGGTCTTCTAGGGAGCCTAGCAACCATTCAAGTGAAGGCTGTTATTATATCTAGAGTGCAGGAACCTGCCTGGGTTCTTTTTGTGAACCCCTCCATCTCTGAATCCCCAGAGAATCCATCTCCCAGAATCCATGCTCACTGAAGAGATACTATAATCAGCAAGAGTGTGCGGTATACAAATCTTCCCAAGGGAAAGCATTGAACTGTAAAAGGGATATTAATGAAGAAAGACGTGATACCACTGCTAATAGAGAAGAGCAGAGATGGGACACGGACCCTTAGCCAGCCTTGTTGACTCTCAGGCTCATGGATTTGACACGGCAGCCTCCTAGTCACCTCCATGTACCACAGTCTTTTATCTTCCTACAAATGATTTCAATATAGATAAATAGATTTGCTCTACAACCAGTTTCAATAGTGATGAATAGTTTTTCTCTACCAACTGTTGAATATCTGACTTTACACCATTATCTGTCTCCTTTGGTTCTATTGAGTTAGGTGGAGAGGCATGATGACCTGCTACTATATTTGATGTTTCTGTGATGAAAAGTGAACTGATAGAGTTCTTTCTCATTAAAGCTGGACTGTGTTATCATTTAAGATGTTTGCTGACCAAGTGTATATATGTATAGATACATATGAATATGTACACATATGTTCAGAAACAAACCAGTTCATGCCTTCGTACATGCATACACACATGCACACACAGAGACATACCTATATACACACTTATATATACAAGTAACCATACTACAAACACCTGAAAAAGCACCTACCAATACAGAAATACACAACATAAAACTGCTAACACACACATGGACAAAAGCACACAGACACACACAGACACACACAGAAACACACAGAGACACACACATCAATCCAAAGATTGCTATGTTTCAGCACATTTCCTGACACTTGAGAAGGGAGTTGGACCTAAGCTGTGTAGTAGGCTCTTAGACAAACCCAGGCTCTGCTGGTCAGGCCTGTACTTATTTCTGTTTCAGGAACTTTTCCCATGCAGATACTTGCTGATCCTATAAGAATTAATAATCTCTATACAGATATGCTGGTCCACACAATTCAAGATACTAAGAAAGAGGGTTTTAAGAACATCCTCCAGGAAGCTTCAAGTAGAAACATATTCTGCTCTCTAAACCTACCATGGCTCCCTCTCAGAAGACCCTGGTAGCACCATTAAAAAGACAGTTAGTCATGTTTATTATCCATGAACTTTACAACACATTACAGTTCATGTGATATTAAAACATCCCTAATGACGTTCAAAGCAAGCTAGGGAATTAGCATGCAATGATTTCTCTGAAATGCAGCACTCTACAAAACTGTAAGGAGGGAGTGTCCTGAAGCAAAGTCATGGCCATGAAATACTCAGCAAAAGAATGTCAGCAGAGGGATGCACTGTAGGATTTCATGAATCCTCATGGTGAAGCCAATAAGACACACCATGAATTTCCAGGGTGTTATCTCAGTACAGGATAGGCAAAGAAGTCTAACTTTGTATTTTTATAATAAGTATATTTTAAAACTTTTTATTATAAAAGACTCTAATTACAAAACAATAAATGAAGTTCCTTTCTTTCTGTCCTGGGAGAAGGCTGGACCAGAGCCTCTCTGAGTGAGGCACCATAGAGCAGGAGGGATGATCTGGGTCCTAGATAATTCCGGAAGTGGCATCCTTAGACACCTCTTCATTCCATAAAGCTGGAAGGAGTCATGGTCACAGGACCAGGAGCTCCTCTGCCTAGAGTGATAGGGTAGCATTGGCAGCCTGGGAGGTAGAGCAGAGGGAGAGGCCCTTGCAGAAACAGCCAGGAAGGTCACTTCCAGCCTGGGTGCCTGTCCCCATGACCTGAGTGTTGTAGATGCAGATGCTCCTCTTGCTGCCACCATATGGTAGGCATTGAGAGGAAGAGTGCTGTGTGAAAGTCCCTGCGTCATGGAGGGACCCAGACTTGGAGATTCTGGAAGAAGCTTGGAATCTGGGGCCACTGGATTCTGAAGACCAACAGATGGCCAGTTATAAGAACCCAGGTGAGATGGCCTCAGTGGTCAGTCAACCAAACCCACTGCTTTCCCACGAGACTAGGGAACCATTCTATGTGACACTGGGGTTTCTGGACTCTTGCCCTCTTCCCTCTAAGAGCCTCATACTCCCTTTTGAGAATGAGAGGCTGGTGTTCAGGTTCCAAAGGGTCATTTAAATAGGGCACCAAAACCTTGGAGACAACTTTTGTCTCATGTGTGCAGCTGTTGTTGAGCACCCCTTTGTGCCCCATATCACACTCTGGTTCCAAGAGTATCATGTTTGCTTCCTGGTTGTTCCGCAAATGGGTGGACCAACCAACCCAGGGATAGGAATTTGAAATGAATGAGGGAAGGGCTGGAAAGGGGAATCTGAGGTCACATGGTAAGATGTGGGAAGGGTGGGCTGGGCTAAATATGAAATTATTCACTTTTAAGTTTTGGCAATATGGGTTCTGTTTGTTTAATAAGTATTATTGGGTTGGAAAACTCACCTGTGCTTTACGTGGAGCCTAGGTTTGTAGGATAAGACCCATCCTGGGTCACCAACACCCTCCTCCCTCTCCCTAGGGATTTAAGCCTAATGACAAGAAATTCATGAGAAAGCACAGTGGGCCAAGTTGTGTTTCTGAACCTGGAACAGACAGCATTGGCTTCGTTCATGTTAATAAAGTGGTTTTTTACAATAACAACAAACCGAAAACAATAAAATCCGTAAAAATGTGGAGAGAGCTACCATGCTCTTCCTCTCTATGAGTAGCTCACCCTTGTAGCAGTGACTTGAGACCAAATAATACCAGGAGCTCTGCTGGGAGGTGACAGATGATTCAAAGATGCTTGTCAGATAGCTTAACCAAAACAGGAAGTTTCAGATTCAGTGAGAAACCTGGGCTTATGTTGCAGAAAGACTGCAAAACCACATGTAACTAACTGGCTTCTCAGCGCACCCATCAATATACATATTGGCACAGACATGCATATCCCCCTCCCCCAGACACACCAGAAATCATAAGTGAGCAGGAAACAGTAAGGAGACCTCAATGCTGGAGGATCCATTGAATGTAAAAAAGCTAAAGTTTCAAGTGAGACCCAGGACTGTGCTATCCATCCCTTAGGGACTAAAAACGCTTAGTGAGCAGCTTCTTCTGCAGACTAGGTTAAGAGAGTTGGAGAAATTTTTTTCTTGAAGCCTCACATCTCTCCCAGTAACCCTGAGCCAGAGAGAAGCCTTTCTTCACACATCCCTGTTCATCGAGTCAGCTCCTGGATAGAAGCTCCAGGAAAGAACCCTAGCAACACTGACATGAAACAGGACTGACAAGCTGCTTCTCAGGCTCTGTCACTGTGAACCAAGGTCTAGGCTGGGTTAAGAGACCATTTTGCAATGCAGGGAAAAGGGAAAGAAAACATACAAATCCCTTGCCCTGTGCCCACCCACCCAAAAAAAAAGATAATGAGAACTACACATTTTGCAATTCCAGTGGGCACTAAAACTTGCAAATTCTTTCTACCTGTGACATCATATGAACCTTACAAAGCAAATGAGCTACAGTCTCTGACTATATGACTCAAAGCTCTGTGCTCCTGTCAAGTAGGCACCCAAATAAAACCCCTCTAGCATAATGGCCTGTAGGTGTGTAATGTGTGTTCAGCTTATCTATCTTAATGAACTACAGTTTGTAATTGACTAGGAGGGGTTGCTTGCCAATCATACAGTTTCTTGAAAGAGGCTAACTCCACAAAAGTCTTGTAAATTATCACAGAACAACTGGATAAGACATAGGAGAGTGCCTAGATAAGGTGGAGGATGGTTCCATGGGCTTGACTTTGTTATTAGTAATGAGGGCAATCTGCCCCTGATGCTTCATGCATCTTACCTATTGCTGCTTGGTACATAGGTCATAGATCTTCACACAGCACCCTTCCATGTTACCTCTGGCCCTGAAGGAGTCATTAAATCTATGTCCTCAGCATTGAAAGCAAGAAACTCATAAAGGAAGGCAAATAGTTTGGAGGAGAGGCAAGAATCCCTCTTTGTTATTAATGTCCTTCCCAGCAGCTGTGATAAGCCCTCTTTCCTATAGATCATAACATCCACATATGCAGTAACTAAAGCATAGTGGCATCCTGATACTTGATAACAGGTCTTCTTTTTCACCATATATTTGGGCTATAAGTCTTAGGTCCAAATCGTTTCTGTTGTAATAAATGCTGAAGCCCCTGTGTACCTGGTTCTATGTTTAATGAAGATTTCCTACCCATCCTAAATGATGCATCAGACTCTTACATGAAATCTGAGGGTTGCCATTAGTTCTAAACTGATCTCTTTCATCATGTTTGTTTCCTCATACAGTTACTGATGAGCATCTGTGGGTCATCATCTGTCAAGATTGATGCCAGTGGGGTTTTCAAACCAGATTCCAGGATGGTTCGGAAATAGGACCTACTACTGTTTCACACATGCATTAAACAGCTGGGGTTTGGGTGTTCCTTTGAGAAGAGTCTCTACTGTATGGGGTGAATGTAAGTATAAGATGCTAACCCAGAGTTAACTTCTCTGTTTTTTTCACTAGAATCCTGGTAGCCACCACAGCTCTTAAACAAGTAGACCAGCCTGACTATACAGGGTCCAATAGCTTGGACAAGTCTAGTACACTGTGATTCTATGGGCCTACAATGTGTGGTTCCACACCCTTTGCAGTAACTTTTGTTTCATGGGCCTATAGATGAAAAGGTTTGGAAGTATCCTGAAGTGCTATGGTTAGAACCAAAATCACCTGTCTTCAAAGTCTCAAAGATGATTTGTGTAGACTCATTCCAGATTAGAGAACCAATGGCCTCATTTGTGCTGGGAATTTTTCATTGGGAGGATTTTAATTATTCTTTCTACTCCTATAGGGGATATGGGATTGTTGAGATAGTTTACCTTATCTTGATTTGATTTGGGTATGTGGTATCTGTCTATAAAACCATCCATTTCATCTAGATTTTCCAGATTTGTTGAGTATAAGCTTTTCTAGTAAGACATGATGAATTTTTAATGTCCTGTTTTTGTTGTTATGTCTTCATTTTCATTTCAGATTTTGTTAATTTGGGTACTGTCGCAGTGCCCTTTACTTAGTTTGGCTAAGGCTTAATCTATCCTGTTGATTTTCTCAAAGAACCAGTTCTTGCTCTTGTTGACACTTTGTATCTAGCTCTTTGTTTCTATTTGGTTGTTTTCAGCCCAGAGTTTGAGTATTCCCTGCTATCTACTCCTCTTAGATAGGTTTGCCTCCTTTTGTCCTAGAGACCTCAGGTGTGTTGTTAAGTTGCTAGGCTGAGATAACCTCAGATTCCTTATGAAAGCACTCAGTACTGTGATTTTTTCCCCTTAACACTGCTTTTCTTGTGTCCCAAAAGTTTGGGTATGCTGCATCTTTGTTTTCATTGAATTATAGAAAGTCTTTCTTTATTTCTTGCCTGTGACTCTGGTTATAACAATCCTGTGGGTGTATGGGTATGATAAGACCCTAGGAAGTACTCTACAAAAGGAGCAGGATGCTCTTATGACCCCTGTGTGTCATCACCTTTGTCATGTTTGTGGGCTTCTGTAGTGGTGCTATGAGCCCTGCTGGTAAGTCCTGGAATAGATCCCTAGTGTCCCATTCTCTTTTTCTCTTTCAGGATACTAATGAGGGTAGATTTGATGAAAATATAGTCTTAATCCAAATAAGCATCCCATTAATTCTTGTGGACCATCTGGATGAAGCACCAAGTTCCCAGATAGTTCTGAATGAACTTCCCAAAGCCAGCAAACTGGAGCCAGAAGAAATCCAAGCAGAAGGCATCCATAACCAGCACTGCCAGCACTTCCCCAAGCACAGGGTAATGTGGCTTGAGTGGAAGAAGAGATGTGTTCAAGACAGCTGGCACTCCAGTACCATAGCCAGCACCTACCATGTCTAGACCAGCACAAAAAAGACCATGGAGGCAGAGGCTTCACATAAATGATTGCCTGGGTCAGGCAGCAGTTCCTGTAGACTTTGGGTTTGCTGCTAGGCAGCCAGCACCTCTGGACTGACTGACACTTGCCCAGCATCTTGTTTACTGCCATGCCACACAGTCACACTTAGAGCACAAATATGAGTGATGCAGGGGTGAAAGGCCATAAGACCAAGACCCTTAGTGCACCTGCAGCACCAGCAAGATCACATTGACCATCAGCCATGCAGAAAAGAGCACACTGCCCATAATCAGAAAGGACCTAAGTTCCACTTAAGTGGATGGTCAGAAACAATAGGACTCATTCAAGGTCCCTGCTCCATTAAACTGGAGGGGAAGCTACAGTACAGCCAGATGTGGTGGAGACCTAAGACCTTCCTTTTGTAGCTAGGCATAGAGTTACTTCAGCAGAGAAGGTCCGCAGGAGGCAGGGTGTTGTTCACAGTTATATCCCCTATCTTAGCATCAATAATAGTGTCTGGGTTGGGTAACTGTATGTGGGATGAATCTCCAGGTGGGGCAGTCTCTGGATGGCCTTTTCTTCAGTCTCTGTTCCACAGTTTTTCTCTGTATCTCCTCCCATGGGTATTTTGTCCCCTTTTCTAAGAAGGACCAAAGTATCCACATTTTGGTCTTCCTTCTTCTTGAACTTCATCTTGTATGCAAATTAAATCTTGGGTATTTCCAGCTTTGGGGATAATATCCATTGATCAGTGAGTGAATACCACATGTGATTTTTGTGATTGGGTTACATCTCTCAGGATGACATTTTCTAGTTCCATCCATTTGCCTAAGTATTTCATGAAGTCATTGTTTTTAATAGTTGTGTAGTACTCCATTGTGTAAATGTACCACATTTTCTGTATCCATTCATCTATTGAAAGGAATATGGGTTCTTTCCAGATTCTGGCTTTTATAAATAAGGCTACTATGAACATAGTAGAGACTATGTCTTTCTTATATGTTGGAGCATCTTTTGTGTATATGCCCAGTAGTGGATGTTGAACATTTCTTTATTCATCATCTGGTATTCCTCAGTTGAGAATTCTTTCTTTAACTCTGTATCCCATTTATTAATGTACTTATTTGATTCTCAATTCCATCTTCTTGAGTTCTTTGTATATATTGTATTATTAGCCCTCTTTCAAATGCAGAGTTAGTAAAGAGGTTTTCCCAATCTGTTG
Source organism: Arvicanthis niloticus (assembly GCF_011762505.2). Taxonomy (NCBI): domain Eukaryota; kingdom Metazoa; phylum Chordata; class Mammalia; order Rodentia; family Muridae; genus Arvicanthis; species Arvicanthis niloticus. The sequence continues at coordinate 14,908,525 of NC_047659.1, forward strand.
GTTGCAATTTTTTTCCTATTAACAGTCTCCTTTGGCTTACAGAAGTTTTGCAATTTTATGAGGTCTCATTTTTCAATTCTTGATCTTAGTGCATTACCAGTGGTGTTCATGTGGGTATATGAGTACAGATGGGAGCCCCTCTCTATGTGTTTTTGTGAATGTGTGTATCTGTGTGTGCACATATGGCTATGTGTGAAGGTCTTTGTACAATATTGTATGTGTGTATGAGCACACATGCATTCACATATATGTTCTTTCCCAGGTATGGGTGAGCATCTGTGTCCTCATGTTGAGTATATGTGTAGGTGTGGATGCCTATATGAGCTTTTGTGGTTGTGGTTGCTTCTGTATGTTCGAATGTGTGTGTGTGTGTGTGTGTGTGTGTGTGTGTGTGTGTCTGTCTGTCTGTCTGTCTGTCTGTCTGATTATCTGTGTTTCTATGTATTTTCTCATACACATGTTTGTGGTTTTCTGCACGTTTATGTTCACTTGCTCATGGAAGGAACATCTTTAACAATGACTGTACCCACCTTAGGTGAGAAAGTACTATGGCCACTCAAGTTTTTACCACTCTGTATCAAAAATTGCATGAAGCCACCCAACTTTTTACATGTCCACCCTGGAACAAACAAAACCTGTAATTGTAAATATAAAAGTTCTCAGGAGTTTGTAGAGGTAAAAAATGATTTACAATAAAATCATTTGGAGGAAACCAAAGGAATGGGGTACACAAAGGTTAGGAGGAGGCTGCTGTGGCAAATCAAGGTCCTGGGGAGGCAAACAGGGTAGCTGGGAAGTTGTGTCCCTTCTCTGTCCTGGGTGAATGGTAACAGCTCACTGGATGGTCAGGGGTTCACTGTTTCTCCCCTACAGCCTGTTTTCTTCTCATCCTCAATGCCAGCTAGCATTTGCTTTCCACCTTTGCCTAACACTGAATCAGTTATCCTTGTCTTTAGAACTTGGCCTGGATTTTGTTCTTTGAGAGATTAGAGTAGCCGTGTGCTTGCAGGTGCTTCCAACACAAGCGGAATTCACATAGCCATGGTGAGGTGTGAGAACAGGTCTGTCTCAGTGCAGTGCAGCCCACTTAGGCTCCTGATACACTAAAGCTCTGTGTCTGCAGCACTCAGTAGCTCCTTTTATCCCAAACTTGTTCATAAGGTGTTAAAATTGACTTCATGGAAATTTGGGGGAGATGAGGACCCTTCAGATATGGCTGTTGGCAGTGCATGATAGAGCCCTGCCAGAAGTCATGTACCATTCTTCAGAAAGTTGAACTGCAGTTTCCAGGTGACCCAGTGATTCCAGAATGAGAAGTGGGTGTCCACAGAGAAACTAGGGGATATTTGGATTTTAGCAACATTCCTCAGAGCAGCCCCAAATTGAGATTATCTCAATGTTCATCAGTTAAAGAAAGAAAATGTACAGTGTGGTCCAGCCCTTCCATGAAATATATTTCGGTATGATGTTATACATCATTTGGCCATGAGATCAACAGCCTTCTGTTAGCCAATCAAATCCCTGATAAAATCACCTTACAGGGATTAAAATTTTACTTTGCCTCCTGTTTATGAAGATTTTCTAGTTTCCTGACCTCATTGCTCTGTGGTTAAGAGAGCTCCTTTTGGAGAAAACTGTTTCTCTTAAAGCAAGAGGGAAGCAGTGTGTGAGAGCAAGGGGCTGGTCCTTGCTGGGGAACTAAGCCTTTCCTATACAGCCTGGAGAACTTGCTAAGTGTGCCTTGTTGCAAGGAAAGGACTCCCATGAGTCCACATGACTGTGCACTTTGTCAGAGTTCTCTACCTCTTCCTCCCACTGTGATCTTTCTCCATCCGATAAAAGTTAACTTTCTTTTCTACAGTATTGCAGGTTATAGCCACTTGCATTAGCATTAATGGGAAACTGAACACATGATAGTAATGCACTATGCTTTTCTGTGTTCATACATGTAGTTGTGTATGTTCACAAGTGTACATGTATCTGTGCAAGCACACTGTACCATACACACACATGTGCTTATAATCCTCCATCAAATCACAATTATCTACTGAACAACAGCATAACAGACTGGAGGAAAGAGTGCAGTACCTGCTGAAGCAGAAGGAGTTGGTCACCTATTGGCAGTAAAACTGCAGCATTACTTGAGTGTCCTCCAAAAGAACTTAAGAGCTCAGGCTGGGGGAAGGGGTAAAACCAAGTGGGTTCCCTGTATCTTTGTCCTTTTAGAGTTTCTTAACATTTGCCTGATTCTCAGCTCTCTATATGTTGTGGATAATCCAGCATGGTATACTGTGATGCTATAATGATGCTACCCTGACAGAGTAAACCCCAATAACATCATACTACCTCTTCCAATCTGTGTTGAAGTAGACCCCGTATTATTCACAAGTGTTGCTGAAGATAACGTAGTTTGGAGATGAGTACAGTTCCTCTCTCTGTTGTATTAGTGGTTGGCTCTTCCAAAGGCAAACAATTGGAGATTCCCCAGTTTCACAGCTTGAGCAAAGTGACTTGCCAAGAGCCATGTAGGAGGAATGACAAATAACTTAAAACTTATGGAATGCAGCCCATGGGTTACCACAGCCACAGGGGTAGGCCTTGGTTTGGCATTGCCATTAAGATGACATTGGACATTGTGCTGTTATGAAGTACTTCTCTGCTTCTTGCCCTCACAACCCCCTGAATCTATGAGTTATTTGAAAACATTATGGGTGCTTCTTGTCCCCCACCTGACAGTGTCTCTGGCATTCACAATATTAATGCTTGATTTCTTTCAGGCATTGCTGGTGGAGCACATCCTGATTCAGTCACCACCCTGAAAAATATGTAGATTGTTGAAAATGACCACCACCCTTAGAAAACCTTTGGGAGAATAAAGTTTTTAGTGAAGGTCTGTAGCCAAGTATGGTACTACTGACTCTGATATGAAAACTTTAGGGAACACCATGCAGATCAAAGGCATACTTAAAGATATGGACCTTTTTTGTTCAGAGAACAAAACCATGGGAGCACTGGCTTACAGAACTCTCACTGAGGGTGGAAGGGGGCTAATTGATTTTGTATACCCTTATTTTGCCCTCAGCTTCCTGATAGGACTTATGAAAAATCGCTAAGGAGTAGATACACATTTTGAGGATTTAAGGTAGATAAGACTGATTTTTATATAAATGTTTACATTTGTGATACTTTTAAGAATTTTACAAGATTACTTTAAAATGAATAATAAAATAATTACTTCTTTTTTTATTACAACAAATTGCTGCCTTCCAGTAAGAGAAACTAGCTGAGAAATTTGCCTTCTTTGCTTACACATTGTTAATCTATAATAAGTTGCTTGGTTATGAATGTAAGTAGGTTTTTAAAAATAATTTATTTTTTTACCTTAATACATAATGTTATTTCCTTTAATGCTAATGATGTATTAACACATTGTTTTTATCATAATCATTTACTGGAAGGAAACTAAAACACAATCACATTGTAATTGTATACTGCTTGAAAGGCTTTTCTGGGACATATAAACAATGGAGGAAAGAATAAAGCATGGTGTGGTGTGGCTGGAGAATTGTCTGTTCTATCCATCGACTATGTGTGTACATGTAAAGGTTGTATTAGAGCGGGTTGGAACATTGTTCCTACTCTCCACCAATTGTGTATATTTACGTATGTATATATGTGTGGAATACTTAGAGCCTGCATGTTGGAGCTTTGCTGTAACCATTTAGTGTGTGAATATGGATATGTCTATCTATAGGTCGGTATACATGTGTGTGTATGTGTGTGTGTATCCATGTACTTCTGAGTACAATTGACCTCTTTGGACAGAAGATAATCCCCACGGATTTGTTGAATCTTGAATTAGCACACAGGCGTGAAAGAGTTGGCTGACACAGTAGTCAACATATTACAGGAATAGCTGGCTCTAGACTTAAATTCTTCTTCACAGAGCAAATATCAAATGCTTTATATATTATGCCAGAAGAGAGCAATAAATTATCAAAAAGCATCCCCTAGGTCAATAAAGTGTATTCTATGAATTACCACACAATGTTAAACTCTGTGGGAAGTAACAGTTACTTGGTTGGAAATTTTCAGGTAACTCCCTGACACACAAGAACTATGTTGAGTATTGTTAGAAAATATGAAGCCAGCTTAAAGGCATGTGCACAGAAGGCGCCATTTCAAAAGTATCCAGAGGCAGCATGATGAACTACATTTAGGGCAAAGATGGTGCCTCCCATACCCTGATATTCTAATGAGATTCAGCTAAGAATAAAGGAATCATATATGGGATTCACTTGTGAATCACGTGACAGTACAACTGGACAACAACAACAAACATAAACTTCAGGAAGAACGACCTGAGCTTTAAACCAGTGTTGTACCTGCAGCTGATGAGATTCATACATGAGCCTCAGATGGCCAAAATATCAATGTGAAAGACAAATTCAGCTTCTCAGATTAATCAATATTGCTGAATCTTGGTGGAAAACAGAACCTAAGGACACTACAAATTATTTACCATGGAGTCATGAATCCCACTGGAGAGAATAATGATCAGTAGTATGAGGTTAATCTGAACCACAAGGATGTGTGCAAATTGTCTAAGTTTGGGTGATGTGGTGTGTTAATAAAGTGTATAACAGAGGAGGTTATGCTCTCTTTCAAGATGGGTGCTCCTAAACTTATGGAGCATGACATACTGTGGACTGTTCTAGATACGTGGTGTTCATTGTTTGTGGCATGAAGGATAAGTCCAGGATAAGAAGTGCATCATTCACAACTAAGTTAAACCCAGTGTCACAGACAGAACTTAGGATTCCTGCTCCACTCTTAAAACGCCTTTGATAAATGATGACATATTAGAGTTTCAGAAGAATCATCTCAAAAGTGTAATTGTAAAACTTACTGTGAAATAGCATTTCAGAGAATTCTGCTGCTACTGGCTAACTGCCACTATTCATTTCTCAATGTTATAGGTCTGGACCAGGTCATTATTAGACATACCTGTGTGGGAACAGTAAGAACTTGTATCATAGTTCAAGCTAAGAACCTAAGAAACTTCACTATTTGCAACTAATGTAAAAAGTGCCTACTTGGGAATGAACAAAGCTTTAAGAGCATTAGGCTCAACTGCCATTTCACAGCCAAGGAAGCAATAGCATATCCAGGTCAGTGCTGCTGTGTGCTGGATGTGTCAGAAAAAGCAGGAGGATAGCTTTGAGTATCCACAACAAAGCATCAAGAACCCTTAGAATGGTAGAAATTATAGTCTATATTATATTGTGTACATTATATTATATATTATGTTACAAAATTATTGGTGTACATCAAGAAGTTCATCTTCTTAGGAGTAGAAATACTTGAGCAGAGGTAACATGAGGGTCCAGATAGGCAAGAGAATTCTGTTTGTACACAGAGGTGTGCTGGATACCCCTCTTGCTGAGCTTGCACCAGGCAGGGCTTCAGAGAAGGCAGAAGCACATCCATAGTGGCTCAGAATTCAGGAGAAAAAGTTCAAGAATAAAAATTAATACTTGTTTTGATCTTCCATCCGATAATCTTTGGAGGAGATGTGTTAACTAAAGTTAAAAGTCTTTGCACAAAAGCCTATAATACTGAAAGGGTTAAAAATTTTTAAACCTTCCACAGATGGAATCAAGAGTGCAGATCAGCTTGTTCTGCGTTCTGGGTCCTAGGAAACTAGCTATCCACAAGACAAAATAGATGATAGATTGAATAGAGTTCAGAGCTGGGAGTTCAAGATAGCGTGGCCAAGTGCTATGGGTACCAGGAACTAAAAACTGACCATAAGATAGATTGAATAGGGTTTGAGCTGAGAGTTCAAGTTAGTGTTCTTGTGCACCCTGGATACCAGGAGAGTTTGAGTTGGGAGTTCTCAGTGTGCCCATGCATCCTGGATACCAGGAACAAAACGAACCACAAGACAAATTGAATAGTGTTTGATATTTCCCCCTTGTTTCCCTGGGTTGCGGTTCTTACTATAAAAACACTATCTTTTCCCTAAGTGGGGGTCGTACTTCACTGCTTGCCTCTGCATAGGACAGGCTGGAAGTGCGACCTCAACGTGTTGATTAAAATATACCTTTGCTGTTACATCAAGTTTGGTGTCTTTGCAGTTATTGGGGTGGCCGTGAATTCCCAAGAGCAGGGAGGGAGTTCCTCCCTACCTGTCAGGCCTTACAATACCTTTAATCCTTAGCCTTGGGAAGGCTTCACCTAAAAAGCCCGCAAAGAAGCATAAGAACCATTGTCCTGATAGGCTATTACCTCTAAAACTGCCTTTATACCCTGTCTTCAAGGCTGGCCACATGGTTAATTCAGTGCTGCCGAACTGCAGCAAGAGAATACTGCTCATCTTGATTGTTTGTTTGTTTGATTGATTGATTGACTGATTTTGGTTTGGGTTTGTTTGGGCTGGTTTGGGGTTTAGGCTTTTTGTTCCATTGGTTTATGGTTTTGATATTTATTTTTCTTTCTTTTGTTCTGGTCATTATTTTGGTATTTTGCTGTATCTATATACACTGAATGTACTGATCTAGGTGATTAGAGATTCCTTTAAGCCCCTATTAAGAGAAATAATTTTTTACAATTTTTTACAAATTTTAATTTTTACAAATTAAAAAATCAGTTTCTAAGTCTTCACACTTTGACTGCTCTTGTCACCAGGTGTGTTGTCACACTCTTGTGGGCCCAGAATTCACAGACAGAGATGGATCTCTATGAGCTCCAGGCACCATAGGCTACATGGTGAATTCCCAGCCAGCCAGTTCTACACAGTACTTTTTAGGGGGCATGGATGTCATGATCTATTCTGTGGATACCCACTTAATAATGAAAAATATATCCATACTGTATCCTTTAGGTCACATACTTAGAAACCCCTAAAATATGGTGCAGGAATTCACATGTTTCTGAACTAGTCATGCAGACCAAATTAACGAGAGTCACAACTGTATTGTTCTAAAGCCTCTTAGGAAAGGAGTATTCATTCTGGGTGTATACAAGAAACCAGGAAATCCAGAACTATCTGCCTCTCATTTCCTTGAAATACAGCCTCCGTGATAACTGTAAACTTGAAATGATTTCCCAGACTGAGACGTCCCAAATATTCATGTTGAGAAAACCCAGACACGTTGAGATGTGGCTTTATTTTTAGCTAATATTAGTGTGGCTACACATTTGGAGCTTTTAGGGTTTTGCTTGGTTTTGGAGGGTTGTTGTTTGTTTTCTTTTATTTATATGTAGCTTTCCCTGCTGGATGTCTGTGCACCACATGCATGGCCTCCCGAGTCCAGAAGAGGTCATGGCCTTCCACCTAGAGCCAGAGTAATGGGATTATTAACTGCCCTCTGGGTACTATTGTGGATGGACAAATGCTCTTAATGAAGAGACTTCTCTCCAGTCCCTCCATTCGATCTTTGTCCTTCCAGACTTGTGTGGTTTCTCATTGAAAGAGATTACCCCAAACCAGAGATAGAAGTTACTGGAGACCTTTATTTAGGTACAGGTGCCTGAAGATGGCATGCTAGTTTTCTTAGGTCACCAGGCACCCATGCAGTACTCTTGTGGGTTCAAGATTATGCCCTAGAATCACAGATTGTCAGGTTTGGAGATCTGATTTCTGAGACTAAGAGTGAGTCAGAAACTTTATGTGTGAAGAAAACAATCCCCTGCCTCCCCAACCTGGTGCTGTCAAACCATGGCTTTTAAGCAGCAGCCTGAAAAGGATTGAGGGAAGGGGTTCAAGTACTCACTGTTGGTCAACTCTTTCTAAACTTATGCTGACACAGAGGGGACAACTGTAAACACACAGGAAACCAGTCACCATCACGTGATATAAGTCTTTTGTCCATCTGTCCATTCTGTGCAAGGAGCCTGGGGCTTACTTACTTGTAGGTCCTCAGCACAGTGCTTGACTCTTGATGAATGCTACCAGCCAGGCAGATTAACCTGGCTTCTACTACTGCCACTTGTGTAGGCAAAAACAACTTGACATCTGCCTTTCATCTACTAAACTTTCCTGAGTATGCAGTGTGGACTGAGGCCTTTTTTTTCTCTTTCAGATAGACATCCCTAGTCTTGAAAGCATTATGTCAGCCATTCTCAAGGCCCAACCTTGTAGCAGCCAAACTGACTACTGAGTCTCATTTGACCTTTGCCTTGTAGCTGTTGTTGCAGAAGAATGAAGTCACAGGCCTGAAATGTAACTCAGGTGGGTGTTCAGTGCTCAGTGTAGGGAAATACCATGGCTGGGGGGAAGACAGGAGGCATGGATGGTTCATGGAGCACCCTCATAGAGGCAGAGAGAGTGGGATGGGATAGAGGAGTTCCTAAGGGAGGCCTAGAAATAGTAAACATTTGAAATGCAAACAAAACATATCCAATTTTTTTTAAAAAAAAATTTAAAAAATAAACCAGATTCACTCCAGACCGACCTTCTAAGTCTATGGCCTCTTTCATGTTTCACCCAATGGCTTATTATTCAGATTTTCTTATTGGGCTGCAACTATGATCTTGGTAAGCATCTGGTCTCTCTGATTCTCAGTCAGTTCTCTATTGTTACACACTTTTTGCACAACCTCCATCCCCTGGGCCCTATTCATACCCTCAAATCCCTCTAAATTTTGGGACTTCTAATATTTGGGGAAACTGAGGGACAAAAATCAATGTATGTTGAGCACTTCCTGATGTCCAGTGCATAAAGATCTACGGGTTTATAGATCTGATAAGCCTCTGGGAGGTACTTTTGGAAAGTAACAGTATGGGCTTAGGTCCCCCTTGTAACCTCACTTAACATTGACAGCTTTGTGGGCTTCTATACTGCTGCACTGAGAAGAGTTGGAAACTCTTGCAATAGAGGCCCAATGTCCCATTACCTTTGTCATTGTCAGGATACTAGTGGGAATAGGTTTAATGGAAATATCCTCTCAAAAATATTCACAGAGTCAATGCTTCTTGTGGAGCATCAATGAAGTACCAAGTTCAAGGTTAGTTCTGCATGAACTTCTCAAAGACAGTGAAGTGGAGCAAGAAAAAAGCCAAGCAGAAGGCACCCATTACCATCTCCCTCAGCACCTTTCCTCAGGACAGGGTAACTTGGTTTGGTAGAAGAAGCCAGGTCCTGAGAGAGCTGGCCCTCATATGCTCAGAGAAGGTGCCAGGTGTATTGGAAAAATGTGGGTGACGGGTGTATTGAGCAGCATGTAAACTGAATAAGTAAAAATATATTAATACAGAAATTATATTACATTTTTTAACAGAAGTAAAAATGTATTGCTCTACTAACTCTAGGGTGGATACACTGGCAAACACTTTAACATCTAGAGTGACTAGATGTTGTACATCAGGATACCTTTGTCATTTACATATACTATGTACATAGCAAAGATAAATAAAATGGAGGACTTGCAGCCCAATGGTCCATTGTTCCCCTCACATCCAAGTGACTCTGCTCACTTTTTCCCAGAACTCTTGAGGCCTCTGTTCACCCAGATCTCAGGGCTCATCCAGAATGCAGTCCTGAACCAGCTCTGGCCAAGTGTTCCTGGGTTCCTGGCAGATGTCTGCTTCAAGCTGCAGAGGCACTAAAGGGCCAGATATGGCCTTCAGAAAGCAGGCATTCTTTCAGCCATTCCAGGCCTTCTGCTATCCAAATGCACACTTATGCAGAGGCCTGTCATCTCAAAAACAATCTCTTAGGTAATCCAAAAATGGGATGCCATCCTATAGTCGTGATGTGTTGGGTAGACCATACAAGTTTACTAACATCTCTATGACTGCTTTCCTGACTTGAAATTGAATTTTGGGATGGATCATCTGTGGACTGGTTGCTAAGAATAAAATCATTGACTACCATAAATAATACAGCTTTACATACATGGGTTTAACGTTCTAGGTGCAGTGAAATTAGCTGCAGGAATTAAAAACAAAAACCAAACCAAACAACAGGAATACTAACCACAACAATTTTAAATACAAACTGTTGAGTGCTGGGATGAAAGGCATGTATTAACAATGAACAGCTTTGTAGGTATTCATAATATAAAAGAAACAAACATACCATCCTATTGCAGTTCTAGGAGATGCAGCAGAGATTGCTGTGTGATATTGTGTGCTGCTTCCTTTCCCCAGATAGCTCAGGCCTCCAGTCCTGTACCAGGTGTGCTGGACATAAGAGTAGCCTAGTTGACCTGCCTGCTGCCATGGCATGATTCTGCAGCAACCCTTCTTTTGGTAAAAAGAAGTCTGAATCCAGTTGGCCCATTGTTGGGGCATCCAGAAACCTTCAGGGCAGGAAACAACCAAAACACCATCAGTGAAAGTTCAAAAGAGAAATCACATTGGGAAAACATGTGCCCTAATGGGAAGAAAAGGCCCTCAAACTTCTAATGCATCAACAATCTTCCCTTCTTCTGTTGAGCTTTGCATGGTGATACTGTGTGGCTGAAGGTGGTAGTCAAAGACACATGTCACCCCACAAAAGCCATACATGAGTTCCCACTTACATCTGCGAACTTACTTGGCATTATAGCACAGATTCAGCACATCCAAGATAAGAATGCAGAAGCCACAAATGACAATGCCAAAGGGACTCCCTCCTGAACTTATGGACCCATTGTAATTGAGGTTTAACCTGACCTCAGGCCATCCCACTCCCTGCTAGCCTCCTGATTCTTATGTGTGCTATGAGTACAGTGTCATGGTACAACCCCCAACATCCTCATGCCTGGACTTGGGAATTGAGGAAGACAGTTATTGGAGAAGTGACAGCTATGTGGTTACAATGTAGTAATGCACTGGCCAGGTTGACCTTTGCTCACTGATGGCCACTTATATAATTGTCTGTTTGTATTTGAGAAAGGAAGGATGTGCACCTTAATACTTTGAAGAAGAAAAAGTTTACAATTTTACATTTGCCCTGTAGTTGAGCCCCAATGTTCCAAAGAAATGAGAGATTTCCTTGCAAAAGATAGGATTGTAAACCAGAGATTTTGTGAAACACATGCATGTGTATATGGAAACAATGCCCACTATGAAGGAATGGACATTAAGAAAATACTATCCATGTTTTATACAGTTAAAGGTATAGGAGAAATATATTGGCCTCTGGGAAACAGGAAAAACCTGGGGCAGTGGTCTGTATTTCACATGAATTGACTCAGGTGGTATATTTATTATTGAGAGCAATTTCTCACATCCATGGTCTCTAGAGATTTGGGTGCTAAAAATTTTTTTTACCCATGTCAGAGTTGGTTTTAACCAACTTTTTCCATCTGAAGCACTTCACTTGTCATGAAGCAAAGAGAAATCCCTAACTTTGGATAGAGAGGTTGCCAAAAAGTATTCCCTGGGTCATATGAGAGACTCCAGGAAAGGACACCCCAGAAATTGGACAATTTGGGGACAGCTAGTTAGCAGGTAGGTCATGGCAGTACCCAGTAACATCATCAGGAATGCCATCCTTGGACATTCTCTCATATCTAGGAAAGAAGTAGAATCTTCTGTGATGTCACCTGTGTTGTGGTGACAACAACTGCCTGTGGGATATTTCTTCAGTGCCTTTTGGGTTCACAAACAGCCATGTTTTCCAGGCTGCTTCGGCTATTTCGGAAAGAGAATGGTGATCAAGGAGAGACCTCTCCTAGAAAGAAAGAAGCTGGGCTCCTGTCTTGTAAGAAAGGAAGACTGAAATCGTTCTGGGGAAGGCACAGTGAGTCCTGGGTAGAGTTGGGGAAGTTCCTGGAAGAAATAGGCTTGAGCTGGGCCTTACAGGAGTATGCCTTACAAGCTGGAGCCTTGGAATTTCTCAATGTCAGAATAAGAGTCAAGAATTTCTGATTATTAGTTTGACAGAGAGCCAGGTACTGACAAGCCTGCAGCTACTTTTCTGGGAGCTATTTAATTTCATTTTGAGTGGCAAAGAATGCCAGGAGGAAGAACTATGAGATTAACAGTGTGCCCATTCATGGTTGAAGCCCTTCATCCTCTGGATTACTACAGGTTAAAGGAGTCTCTGAGGACAAAAACAGAGAATGATGTGACCCTGGTCATGTGTGGGGGCTCAGACACTTTGGGTTTCAACACACATGATTAGACCTTGATGGTGCTAAGCAATATGAACTCCAAGATTTACCTGCATCACATCTGATATGAGCTGACAAAAATCCCTAAGTCTTTATGTCTGAGGCAGCTTATGGATTTCAGTGCATAATACTCTCTGTAATAGGGAGTGTGGCATATGTATGATGATTGTGGTTGGGAAGAGGGATATAGCTGAGCAGAACAGCTCAAAGATTGCTTTTCTGCTCCTTCTGGGATTCACCCTGTCTCTAGCTTTTCCTCTTCCTCACCATTCTTTTTGAAACTCAGAATTGTCTCTGCTGCCCCTGGGCCATCCACTCTGCAAATTCATTTGTGTTTATCTATCTCAAAGCTCTGCTAGAGAAACATCATCCCAGAATTCCACCATCAATAACCAGAAGCAGATGACAAGATTGGAAGAACTGAAATTGAAGATCAAGAAGATGAGCTTTGAGGAGGAAGTCAAATGCTGAACCTGTACAATTATAATGATTTGAACTACAGGTAGTAATTATGCTCAGTCCCCTGTTGACTGTATTGTGCCCTCTCTATTAACCCAAGATTTCCTCTCATCAAAGGAGTGTGTCACCTCTAATCATGCATGTTAGAAAGCCCTGACAGGTGTTGAGTAGTAGGATACTTGACCTTACAGTGCTTGGAGTTTGATTGGTTCTGTCCACAGCTGGAAGGACTTGGTCAGACTTGCTGCCTCTCAGTGTGTAAATGAAATGCCTGCAGGTCATCACTGCTTTCCTCTGAGTTTGGTCCTTATACTCTGAGACTATGGCACCTCCCTGGATTTAGCTGGCATTCTAATTGTGTTTGTGGTTGGGTTGGTGTGTATGTGTGTGAATGTAGTTGTGTGTGTGCTGTTCATGATCTGAGGCTCTGGGACCTTTGATGGGGTTTGCGGATTTGTCTGATGCACAATTTGCAGGTCAGTATAGTGTTGAGTCTGTAGACACCCAAATTGTTCAACTGGGTACTTTGCTCCTTGTGTTTGCACTGGTGTCACATAGAAATCTCCTGGGAGAGGAAGTGTTATTAAGACTCTCCCTGGAAATACTATTCTTGTCCTCTGTGAATTCATGTAACAATAGGAACCAAGGATTGAGATGCCTGCCTTAAATATAAAAGAAAAGTCATCAGAGATTTCTGTTGGGCCCAAGCTTGTGGCAGAGACTAGGAGAAATTTCCCACAGAACTAGTGTATTCCTTCAGGCTCACACGAGATACTCTTGAAGGTCTGCTCCCTCCATTTGGTCCCCTGGCTCTGCTGTCCTGTGCCAAGGATTATAAGTTTAATCAACAGAAATAGGTCCCATGTCCAAAATGCAACACTATGGCATATATTATTGGCTGGGGTAGTCCAGGATACAGCCGTTCTGCACATGACCCTTACAGAAATATTTGCTCCGTGTGCCATGCCCTAACACAGGATGAACATCAAATTCAATATCATTAAAAGAAACCATGAAAAGACCATTATGAATATCCAGAAAATGATGGAGTCAGTAATTGATGCCATGGAGAAATACAAGGAGCTCATTGAAGAAAACCATTCCTACAGATGAGTGACTGACACAGCTGAGACCCCAGCACTGGGCAGGGAATGCTTCTGTCCTTCTAGGACTTTGAACAAAAGTAAGGGCTCTGGTTCTATACTGTTTCTTAAAAGGAACCCTGCCTTGAGGCAAGAGTCATGGATCTGTACCTCTTGCACTCAGGTGTCCTAAGTCTGAAGAGTGTAGAAGTGTATAAGTTTGTAAGACCTTCCAATCTTTATTCTTCCAAATTCAGGATCCTCTACATAGAAAATATTTTCACCTCGATGGGAATATCAAGCAACACTGAACCTCTATGGCTCTGACAAGAGATTTAAAGATCTGGGATCCATGACAAAAATGGAAAGAGTGTATTCCTGTTGGGTCTTCTCTCCTCTCTCAGAGGGGAATTGCCCTCTACCTGCTGATGGTTTTCTAGTACCAGGGACAGATAAGCACCCATGAGGAACATTTCATCTTCCTTGATGGACATAAACCCTCTTGGTGCCAGGCCTTACTGAAGTACTTTCAGTCTGGTAGAATGTGGCTGGTCTCTGGATTTGACCTGCCTCTGACTGGTGCTGATATGTATACTGGGGACTCTAGTCTGAGGTTGTCTAGGGACCAGGACACTTGTAGGGATGATGGTACTGGGAGGAGTGACAGGCAAATGGAAGCTGGCTGGGAATCACCATTTTGTTTGTTTGTGGTTCAGCACCAGGCACTGCCAACTCCTTAGAGAATGTTCTCAACTGAAAGTCAATGTCAGGATATTGCTGCAGAGCGGGAACAGAAATCTGCTGGTGGAGCAGAGTGAACCACAAGTGTCCTATGGAGAAGATAAGAGTTTCTGTGAGGAGGCCAACAAGAACATCTATGTTCCAAGTGCAAAGCATCAGCAGGTAGGATGAGTCATCAGAAGCAGAGTGTCCTCATGTGTAACCAGAAACATATACAAACCAGTGTCACTCACTTGAATCATCTGCTTTGCCTAGCCTAAATTACCTTTTCTTCAAACATGACAGATTCCTCATTGTTTTCTGCTCACTTATAATTTTTGGTCTCTCTCTCTCTCTCTCTCTCTCTCTCTCTCTCTCTCTCTCTCTCTCTCCCTCTCTCCCCCCCCCCTCTCTCTCTCTCTCTCTCTCTCTCTCTCTCTCTCTCTCTCTCTCTCTCTGTGTGTGTGTGTGTGTGTGGTGTGTTTGTGGTGTGTAGTGTGAATGCTTGTGCATCTATGTTTTATTTGGACCAGCTATGGATGAGTGTGTTTGTACTAATATTTTGTGTTTGTTTAATGCAAGGTGATTTTCACGTGTTTTTTTGTATGGGTGTTTGTATATACAACAGTGTGTGTGTGTGTGTGTGTGTGTGTGTGTGTGTGTGTGTGTGTGTGTGTGTGTGGTGTGGTGTGAATATGTGTGTCTCTCTCTATTTCTGTGTGTTTGTCTTTGTTCAGACATGCACCTGAGTGTGTTTCTAGATGTCAAGTTTAATGAGAAAAGTAATCTGAGATTTCAGTTTGCTTCCACAAAATATCAAATACAACAGTCCATTCTGCATCTGAACCTAGCTCCCAAGAGAAACAGAACACAAAAAACTCTTGTAAAGTCAGATTTTCAAATGATTAGGGGCAAACTGTTTTTTTTTTTTTTTTATTGAAATAAAACTTGTCGCTTTAACGTGTTACATTGCAAAAAGTGAGAGCCTGCCCTCAAGGAAAGAAGAGAAAGTTGACAGTAGTTGATAAACGACGGCACAGAGATGAAGCTCAGCAGCTTGTACCTCCCCTCTACCAATAAATAAAAGCTATTTTGTCTGCTCCCTCAGTTCTTTTTTTTTTTTAGATATTTTATTTACACTTCAGATGCCATCCCCTTTCCCCATCCCCCCCCCTTAGAAAACCCCTATCCCATGCCCCCTTTTCCTTTTTGCATTTATACATTTTTTTAAAAATAATGTTAATCATAAGCATTATAAGTTTGGAATTGTTCAATCAGAGGTGTAACCCACTGACCGACCTAGATATAACAACTATCTTTGACTGGTGGAGATACATGAATATCTGCCTCCCTGTCTCCCCCCTCTTTCTCTCTTTCATCACCTAGCTTCTCCTGTCCTCCTTCTCCTCTTCTTACTCATTTTCTTCCTCTCAGTACTCCTCCCACCTTAGCTCTTCCTACACATCACCCTTCCTGTTAAAAGGAAACTTTTCTCTCAAAATACAATTAGAGCATAATTATGCCAATTTGTACCAGTGAGGTACAAGATAGTCCTAATACCCTGTCCATCCTTTTGTTGACTAACCAGCACCTCTGTCATTTATCCTAACTAAAACATTTAGTTCTGAACCTGGCTTTAGGATGAATGTCAGCTGACGACCATCCACTCAAATCTTTTCTCTTATGGTAAATAGCTGTAAGTTTTCAACCCCATCAGAAATCCAGAATGACTGAGTTAACTATAATTGTGGGAAGCACAAAGCATAGCTTCTAAAACTTAGCCAATTTATAGAGACCTCTGAACACCTGAAAAGCCCCTATACTACCTAACGTTGGAGCATCAAATCTTCAGCCTTCTGGCCCAGAATCATCTGACAAACCTTGGTGATGCAGGATTATTAAGGACTGATTACTCTGTCTAGGCAGATATAATCAGTCGACTATTCTGCATGTGTGTCCTTTTCTGGACAGTAATTTGTCTGTAGATGGAGAGAGGTAATTCTTGCCTAGTGGCTGTTACCACACAACTGGAGTAACTCCAAGGATGCTCAATCTCTTCTTAGAATCCACGACAGGAAGCTGTCAGGAGCAGACAACTCTCTATTCAATATGAACATTAATATATAAATATTTGTAGCATCAGTTCTATGGACTTCTGATGTTTTGAAAACCAACTATCCATGTAAGGTAACCTGGACTGTTGTCTGTTCACTCCTCTCAGCTATTTCTAAATAAAATATGGGAAACACCCTAACAATAAACTCAAAAATATGAATTTGCTATGGTCCCTTAACTCATAGGTTAAGCGTCCCAAATCAGTTAAAAAGGTTAAAAAAGGGTTGGGTCTAGGCATTGTATTCCTAAATGTGTTATACAGGCACAATGCCCATGAGCGTATCAATATTCATCTCATTTTTATATTAATAAGAGGCTTGTACCAATGAAAACCTTAAATTTGAGATCAAAGTAAATTTTGTACCATTTAAGAAATTATAACTTCATCTTGATAATAATTATACAGATTTCTACCAGTAGGTTATGGCTATGCAATAAGTCCTAGCTAATCCCCCCTGTTCCAACAAAACCACTACTTGTCCCTAGAAAGACAGACCATTATTAACCACATTAGTCCCCAAGCTCAGGGAATAGGGGCGCTGACTCTTCTTTAACTTCTTCAAGCTGATTAAGGGCGTTGAGATTTTAGAAGAGGGGTTGGTGGGAAGAGTAAGTTGATAAGCCTCTGATGCTGTGTCTTCAATGAATCCAGATGGAATTCCAGGACATCAGAGGTTTGGGCAGGTCTGCTCAGTATGCTTGATGAGTAGATACACCAAGGCTGTGTATTCTGCAATATACAATTCTCAGAACAAGTTTTAGTATCAAGAAAAAAAAAATTTCCCACCCCCAGGGGGCTGACATTTTTTTTTTTAAAGATGTTGGTTCTGAAGAATTTTTTTTTTCCCCGCTTGTTAAAATTGGTTGTAGTATTTACATTTCAGATTTTATCCTCTTAGCCTACTTCCTCCCACCACCCAGAAACCTCCTATCCCATCCCCCTCCTCATGCTTCTATGAGGCAGTAACCGCACCTACCTCCCCTCACTATCCCCTCCCCACCCTCACATCATTCGCCCCCCCCCCCACTGTGTGTTCATTTTTTTTTATGGGACCAAGAAACTCCTCTCCCACCTATGTCCGACAAGGCCATTCTCCCCTACATATACCTCTGGAGTCTTGGGTCCCTCCCCATGTGTTCCCAGGCTGGTGGTTTAGACCCTGGGGGGCTCTGGTTGTTTGGTATTGTTGCTTTCCACCTGGGGTCAATAACCCTTTCTGCTCCTTCAGTCCTCTCACTAAGTTCTCCATTGGGTAACCCCTGATCATATCAGTAGTTAATTGTGAACATTGTCCTCTGAGTGTGTTAGTCTTTGGCTGACCTCTAAGGAGACAGCTATATCATGTTCCTCACATTATGCACTTCCAGCCATCCACAACAGTGTTTAGATTAGGTGACTGTACATGGGGTGAATACCCAGGTGGAATGGTCTCCTGATGGCCCCTCCTTCAGTTTCTGTTCCATGTTTTGTTTCCCTATTTGCTCCCTTGAGCATTTTTGTTTCTCGTTCTAAGTAGAACTGAGACATCCCCTCTTGGTCTTCCTTCTTCATGAGCTTCATGTGGTCTGTGGGTTGAGTCTTCACTAATCCAAGCTTTTGGGCTAACATCCGTGGAGATATGTTTGTGTAACTATCTTCTTTTGGGGTTTTTTGGAAGATTACTTTCTTGCTTTTTCTAGGTTATAGTTTCCCTCCTTGTGTTGGAGTTTTCCACCAATTATTCTTTGAAGTGCTGGATTTGTGTTGAGATACTGTGTAAATTTGGATTTGTCATGGAATATTTTGGTTTCTCCATCAATAATGATTGACAGTTTTGCTGGGTATAGTAGTCTGGGCTGGCATTTGTGTTCTCTTAGGGTCTGTATGATATCAGTCCAGGATCTTCTGGCTTTTATGGTCTCTGGTGAGAAATCTGGTGTAATTCTTATAGGTCTGCCTTTATATGTTACTTTGCCTTTTTTCCCTTACTGCTTTTAGTATTTTTTCTTTGTTTTGTACATTTGATGTTTTGACTATTATATGGTGGGAAGTATTTCTTTTCTGGTCTAAACTATTTGGAGTTCTGTAAGCTTCTTGTATATTTATGGACATCTCTTTCTTTAGGTTAGGGAAGTTTTCCTCTATAATTTTGTTGAGGATATTTACTGGTCCTTTTAGTTGGGAGTCTTCCCCCTCATCTATACCTATTATCCTTAGGTTTGGCCTTCTTATTGTGTCTTGGATTTCTTGTATATTTTGGGTTAGTAGCTTTTTGTATTTTGCATTTTCTTTGACAGTTGTGTCAATGTTTTCCATGGTATCTTCTGCACATGAGATTCTCTCTTCCATCTCTTGTATTCTGTTGGTGATACTTGTGTCTATGACTCCTAATCGTTTTTTTAAGTTTTCTATCTCCAGGGTATTGTCCCTTTGTGATTTCTTTATTGTTTCTACTTCCATTTTTAGATCCTGCATGGTTCTGTTTAACTCCTTTTCCCGTTTGGTTGCATTTTCTTGCAATTCCTTAAGGGATTTTTGTGTTTCCTCTTTAAGGGTTTCTATCTGTCTACCAGTGCTCTCCTTAAGTTCTTTGAGAGTGTTATTTATGTCTTTCTTAAAGCCTTCTATCATCATCATGAGAAGTGATTTTAATTCTGATTCCTGCTTTTCTGGTGTGATGGGGTGTTCAGGGCTTGCTCTGATGGGGGAGCTGGGTTCTGATGATGCCATGTAACTTTGGTTTCTGTTGCTTACATTCTTGCTCTTGCCTTTTGCCATCTGGTTAACTCTAGTGCTGCCTGTACTTGCTGTCTCTGACTGAAGCCTGTCTTTCTAGTTATCTAGCTTGTGTCTGATCTCCTAGGGTCCAGATGTCTCTGTGATCTTTTCCAGCTGTACTGATTATAGTGGTACCTCTAGGATGCCTCAGGATATGGTGCCTCCAAGGTAGTAGTCCAGCTAGGTGTCTGCTGTTCTGGATGCAGTGTCTCCTCTAGAATATCTCAGGATATGTTGTCTGAAGCTCTGAGTTCATTTGTTCCTCTGTGGCTCTGGATTGAGTGGACCTTCCAGTATGTCTCAGGTGGAATCCAGGGTCCACACAACAGCAGACCTGGCAGAGGTCTGATCCAGGCCTCAGATCTGGGAACTAGTTTCTAAGACACTGTCCAAGTTAGAGCTCCTGGGATCCCTGCTTCCTCTGGGTTCTTGGAGTTTGGGGACAGAGCTGCCACCCAAGATCTGCTCAGTGCTCTGGCCCAGACTGGAAGGAACCAGTGTTCCAGGCCGGGAGTGACTTCCTGGGTCCTTTTGGTTCCCAGTTACTCCCTGTTTAGGGCGGGACCTGCTGTCTGCTTACCTAAGATACTACCTGAGTTCGAGCGCCTGGGATCCCTGCTTCCTCTAGGTTCTTGGAGGTTGGGGACAGAGCTGCCACCCAAGATCTAAAACTGTTGATTCTCATTGAAGTCCTTTAGAGCAAATCAAAGGAATACAGTGCATGGAGTTAAGGGGGAGGTTACTGTATAAAATTCATGTGTTTATGTCCCTTTTCTGTTCTTGGTGAACTGTCAAGGCCCACAAGAATGTCAGGGGGCTCACTGTGCCTTCTTAGCATTCCAGGTTGTTTTCCTCATTGTCTGCTACCATTTACTTTCAAGCTACTTCTACTCAGTAAAAGTTTGCCTTCAAGTTTGTCTTGGATTTTATTCCTTGAGAGATTGAGTTGCTTGGAGCTGAATCTGCATCCAGCAGAAGTCCCAGAGCTGTGCTGCAAGGACAGGGCTGCTTCAGGAGCCCTTGAAGGTCATGATACTCTAAAGCACTCAACCAATGTTATCTGTGTAGCATTCTGCAACTGTTGTTATTCAAAATAGCTTTCTCCGAGTTAAAATCAGTCTCAATTTGGGTTGGGAGTCATGAGAACCTTCAGACAGGTCTGGTAGTATAAAATTTGGTAGGTCTGTGAGAAGCCTTGTTCAGAAAGTGGAAATGAAGTCCCATTTACTCAGTGATTTAAGAACAAACAGTAGAAGTACACAGAGCAACTAGGGCACATCAGGGTTGTAGTGGTCTGCAGAGCAGCCCTGAAGGAGAAACTATCCAGATGTCCATCAGGTAAAGAGTGAAAATGTACCATTTGGTGCAGCCCTTCCATGGACTATTGCTCAGTGTGAGATAATCCAAACAAGCATTTGGCCTTTCAACTAGTCAGCCTTATCTTGCTCAAAATGTCCCTGACACAGTCAAATTATGGGGAGAAACTTGTACATTTCTATCCTAGTTATGGGGATTTCTTATTATTCTGGGCTCATAGCTTTGGACACCAAGTCAGTCAGGCCATGGTAAAGGGAGGTCCTATTGGAAGAAGCTGTTTACCTGGGGTCAAGTCTGGAACAGTAAACAAGAAAAAGAAGCTAGTCTTCCACCAACATGTGATTAACAAACCTACTCTACACAGCCTTGGGAACTTGCTAAGTTCATAGGCCAAGAAACCTGATTCCAAGTTAGGTTTAAGGGAGAAAAGCATATCACTGACTGCACTGTCCATATGCTATGCCAGGATGTAACTATCCCATTCAAGATTTGATTTTTTTATACCTGGAAATATACTGGTAGATTTTTTTATTAGCAATAACTGGGAAACTAAACTTGTTACTGCAATATACCATGCTGATAATGTGTGGTGAACACATATATTTTGTGTGT
The DNA here is from genome assembly GCF_011762505.2 of Arvicanthis niloticus. NCBI lineage: Eukaryota > Metazoa > Chordata > Mammalia > Rodentia > Muridae > Arvicanthis > Arvicanthis niloticus. The sequence goes on from NC_047659.1 coordinate 14,929,695, forward strand.
TTGAGAGTGTGCCCTACAAAACCCATAGACATACAGCTGTATGTTCTGTTTCTTCATGACCATCACCTTATAGTTCAGTGCCTAGCCTTGGGAGTAATTTTCTTTAACACACTCTTGCTGATTATAGGACCAGAGCAGTGCCCATGGATTTCATGGGAGATGGGGTTTTTTTGTGTATTTCCAGATAAAGGGATTGACAAGTGGAACACAGGCAGGTTCCTGCACTGGAGAAATAATTAAAGCCTTCACTTCAATTCTTGACAGGTTCCTTATAAGACATCTATATTGTTTTCTAGGTAGCTCTCATTTCTCTTGAGCTCAGATTCAGACATTGCTACAATGTTACTACTCAGTATAATATACCTGGACTACTGGAGAAATATAATGGTTTTTTAACTCCAGTACAGTGTGTAGTTCCAAGTTCAGTTTCTAGCAGTTTTTAAAAGCTGAGAAAACGATCCAAGCCCAGGTGCTCTATGACACTTGGGGATCAAGTAATAGCTTCAGCTGATGGGCCATGCTGGACTGTCCAGCTGAATAGAACTGGTGTTGGAGGGAGAGCTGAACTGACAAATGCTTACCAGGTCTTTGGCCCTTCCTTCCATAGGTCTAAAATGCTGCTGCAGAAACTCAAACATGGCACAGACCAGGACAAGATCTCGCACCAAGAGAACTGCTGTGTGATGTGCACTGAGTGTGTGCAGCAAATGCACCACTATGGCATCTCATCCCTAATCACCATGGCAATCACAGGCTGCAGTTTCTTCTTTATATTGCTTTCCTTGGTGTGAATAGGCCTTAATTTCATCTAGCCACTAGCCCAGCAAAAATGCACATTTGGAGGAAGACAAGTGCTGAGGCACATCAAGAACTGCTGGGCATCCAGGAAGAGTCTTAGAGTGTACATTTTTTCTTGCCCTGATGGATCATCAAGAATAACTTCATAAATACCAGTCAACAAACTTACAGACTTTGAGACAAAAACTGTAACGTGTCTTATGCTCAGTCTTGGGAGGACATATCCTTCAAACACAGACTCCAAAAAAAGGAGACCTGCTTACATTTCTCTTGAAAAGATTATTTCATTGGGGCTGGCTTACAGGTTCAGAGGTTCAGTCCATTATCATCAAGGCAGGCACATGGCAGCTTTCAGGCAGGCATGGCACAGGAGAAGTTAAGAGTCCTGCATCTTGATATTACTTCAGCCAGGAGAAAACTGACTCCTCTGCTCTGGTCAGAGCTTAAAAATCCAACCCTAGAGTGACATTCTTCCTCCAACAAGGCCAAACCTCCTAACAGTGCTGTTCCATATGGGCAAAGCATATTTAATTCACCACAGCAAGGGACTGCAGATCTGGAGGCACTGAGATAATGAGTGAGGAGAAGTTTGGAGAGCAGAAAGCCTACCTGAGTTTCACCTGTGAGGCCTCCAATAGAGCAGAGAATTTCTGCTCATATTTTTATATATTAACAGATACTTACATTATTTAAAATTCATTCACTATCATGATAATATTGCACAAAGTGGCTTAATGAAAATACATTTTCTCATTGTTCTGGAAGCTAGGAGTTCAAATTCAAAAGGTTGGCACAATGTTTTTCTCTGTTGCCTTCTAATGGTGCAATCCTGTCAGTATCTTACTACAGACTGCCTTCTGCTTGCTACGGCTTCAATTTGGGGAATGGGAAGGGCATTCTGTTATCTTTTAAGAGAAATACTAACATCATTAGATTAGAGACATATCTTAAACATTTCCTTTAATAGTCATTACTTTTATTATAAGCATCATTTTCAAATAGGACTATACTTGTTGAAAGGGCTTCAATAGGTCTTAGAATTCAGAGCTAGATAATTATGCATAAATATAAATTATTTTTATATTTTCCCATAATGTTTTAGACAGGACAAAATGATGGGGAATCTTGTTCTATTTGCTACCATTATTTCTCAAGGGTGAAGGGACTCTCATCCTTCTTCAAAATAGTTCTTCCCTAAGAGAGTCATTGACAACATAACAGTTGTATCTTGTATGCCTCTAATTTGGATCTGGGGACAGGGATTGCACCCTAGGTTTTCTACATGATTTTCAAAATTAAATCTCACATGGACTTCCCAGGAGACATGAACAATGTATGTGTTTATATATCTGTCATATCTGATTTTGAACTGATACTCTTCTGATACTCTTCTTGCAATGGGTGTGTGACTGCTTCAGATGATCCAGCTCTTTCCCTATGCTGTGTTTCTTCTATAGAGAAATGGAAGAATTTTCTCATACTTCTTAGATAAAGGTACCTGTGTTCATCCTATAAGTTAGCCTGTCAGAATGTACATATATCTTTATTACTGGATATGTTTGAGTCTCTCTGTCTATCTCTGTGTCTCTGTATTTCTCTCTTTCTATCTGTATTTGTCTTTTTTATTGTCTGTCTCTCTGTTCAGCATGCATTTCAGATTGTAATGATCATACCTTCAAAAACAATTTTCTACAGAACAATTTGCCTTGCATTGAGAACCTGCTCAACTTTTGAGACAAAAGGGCATTCCCTGCTCCCCCCCCAAAAAAAAATCGATAGAATATGTTTCTTAAACTTATTCTTTTTTTGTTTTTGGTTTGTTTGTTTTTGTTTTTTATTATTTCATTTATTTACATTTCAAATATTGTTCATTTTCCCAATCCCTCCTCCACTAACATTCTACTCTATCCCCTTTGCCTCTAAGAGGGTGCTCCACCACAGAGCCCAGTGAATTCTGGACCTATCAACCCTGCCAGGGACAAACATCCATTTTTGAATGAAAGCAGGAAAATCATCATCTTTGGTCACATTTAAACTTCAACACACAAACTCTGTTATATTTTCTTCCAACTTCTTCCCAAATATCTATGACTTTTGTCATAACAGCTCATGAAGTTTCTATGCTAGCTAGTATCATTTGCTTCTCCAGTCTACTTTCTACCTGGCAGCCAGCAAACCATTTCTTATTTTTTGATACTTTATTTTTCTGGCATGCTACTGTTCTTCAACAGATGGAAATTTTTCCTTCATAGAAAATTAGACATTATATCTGCCTGCTGCTCATATATTCTCCAATATTTACATTTCTGTTATTGACAACGACCTTGGGTTTTCCTTTTCTCTCAAAGCTCTGAATACTGTCCTTCCAAACTCTTGACTAGAGACCCATTTTTACAACCTTTCTATGTATGTTCTTCCACCCCATTTTTACAATCTTTCTATGTATGATCTTCCACTAAAGACTCTTCATAGAACATATATCAGCAATTTCATCACCTTGGCCTCTTGTGATCTTATATTTTCTCAAAAAAGTTGTTGCCTCTCTCTATAAACTCATTTTTTATATATCATACATATTGTATAAAATAACATAAGAATATATTTTTATTGAAATATTGCTCAAAATAGCAAAATACTAGAAACCATCTACCTGTGGACAGATAATTAACATTTTCTTTGTAATAAATTAATTGTTATAAACACTGAAATTAGTAAGAAATGAATTATAACTAATTTCAGGCAGTATCACATTAAGTAAATTTTGAAAGTGAGATTGACGATATATAGGCATTTTAAAGAAGGTCTTGACCAAGTTGGGAAAATTTATAGGTTAACTTGGAAAAGGTGAAGGGAAAAACATGAGATTGCTGGCTATCAGAGAATAACTAGACATTATAAAATCTTTCCATAGAATATAACCACTGAGCCCTCTCAGCATTTAGGATATCAACTCTAACTTTATCCTGTTCCTTTTTCTATTGTTTAGTGATTATTCACTGGCATAGGCAATGATTACAGAAAAAAGAGAGAATCTCAGTTTAACAACAAAGAAAACATGTAGGATATGCATAAAAAGTGACTGTCTTTGGCTTAAACCCAGGTTAAAAGTAAAGCAGGTGACATTTTCTTTTGCTAGAAAAACACAAATAATTTCCTTGGCTTATCTAAGAAGTGACAGAAAAGTCAAGTATTTCCAGGTGCCTTTTGTGGTCAAATGAGATGCTTAGGTTGGAGCTGAAGATGTTAACATGGGACTGGGGTCATTTTATTCAGCCTAGGAAGAGTGGTGGAAGAGGGAGCTCATTGACTGAGAAACTTTTATTATGGGAAGAAGTCATGGCTGCTTGCAAGCTGATATTACTAAGGTATATTATTGCCTCAGATTCATGCACTTGATGCTTTGACCATCTTGATTCCACTAAGTCCCCATATCCTGATATTTCACAGATAAAAAGAAGGTCCTGGGTTATACTACCTTAATTTAATTTGTGGAAAGATATCCTTATACAAGTGGATTCCAGAGAGATTAAAAAAGATGAACAATCATTGAAATCCTACTGATTTTTCTATTTGCTGATACCAATTTATATGCTAAGTCCTTAATCCAAAATTATCATGGTGAAATCCAGACACCTTTATCAGGAACTGAGTCTAATATAATAATTGTTCTGAATTTTATACATTCCCTCTAAAACACATTCAGTTGTTTTTAAGGTTGGCAAATTGTATCACTTTCTGAACAATCACTAGCTCATTACTGTGAGAAAAAAAAATCTTCTTTTGGATTAAAACATACAAAGTAATGTTATTTTCAATACCAGTGATTCAAAAAATGCTCCCAAAGTGTAATAGTCAAAATCACTTCTCTTTTTTCCCATTTCTCCTTTCATTCACAGCAGACAAGGAAAATCATGAAACAGAAAAATGAGAGCACTGTGTCTGAGTTCATCCTCCTGGGGCTCCCCATTTGGGCAGAGAACCAAGCTCTGTACTCTGCCCTGTTCCTGGCCATGTACCTGATCACAGTGCTGGGGAACCTGCTCATCATCCTGCTCATCAGGCTGGACTCCCACCTCCACACCCCCATGTACTTCTTCCTCAGCCACTTGGCTTTCACTGACATCTCTTTCTCATCAGTCACAGCTCCAAAGATGCTCATGAATATGCTGACACACAGTCAGTCCATCTCATATGCTGGGTGTGTTTCCCAGGTGTACTTTTTCTTATTTTTTGCTGATCTTGACAGCTTTCTTCTGACCTCTATGGCCTATGACAGGTATGTAGCCATCTGCCACCCTCTTCACTATACCACCATCATGAGTCAGAGACTCTGTGTTCTTCTATTAGTTATGTCCTGGGCCATATCTTCTGCCAATGCTCTTGTACACACCCTTCTCTTTGCTCGCCTAACTTATTTTAGAAACAATACCATATCCCATTACTTCTGCGACCTCTCTGCCTTGCTGAAGCTGTCTGGCTCAGACACCACCATCAATGAGCTGGTCATTCTTGTTTTAGGTAATGTGGTCATTACCCTGCCATTCATATGCATTCTGGTCTCTTACGGCTGCATAGGGGTCACCATTCTGAAAATTCCTTCTATCAAGGGTATCTACAAAACCTTGTCCACATGTGGCTCTCACCTCTGTGTGGTTTCCTTGTATTATGGAGCCATCATTGGACTATATTTTGTACCTTCATCTAATAACACTAATCAACAGGATGTAACTGTGGCTGTGATGTACAATGTGATCACACCCATGCTGAATCCCTTTATTTATAGTCTTAGGAATCGGGTTATGAAAAGAGCACTGAGAAATATCTTCAGCAGGAGACTTTGTTCACAGTGATGGGCAGTGTTAGCATTCTTACTTCCTTCTCCTCTCCATTCATCTTTTGTTCTCTCAGGGAAATTTTATGTGGTTCTCTTTCCTTCACTCAGTTATCCTTGTACAGTTTTGTTCTCTATTTAACTCTCTTGCTTCAGCATCTTGGGAGAATTTCCTGCAAATATTCCACATATTTTTCTTTGTTTTTTTTTTAACAATTCTAATTGTTAATTTATTCATCACTACATCTTTTTATTAGACAGATTTGTAGCTTTTGTACCAGAGATCTTTTTTCTCTCTAAAGTTGACAAAGTAGTTTTTCTCTTAGATTTACAATTTTACTTTTACACTTTATCTTACCAGATATCAAATAAAAGACATTTATCTTAACATATCAGATAAAAATCCTCTGATTGCTTAGCAGTAATTCAATTAACATTTATCTGTTTAATTTCATTTTTCATGTATATTTGTTTTGCTCACATGTATGTCTGTGGATTATGTTTGTGCCTACTGCCAACAAAGATCAGAAGCTGGTGTCAAGATCCCCTGAATCTAGGCTTACAGATGCCTGTAAACTACCATAGGTGTGCTGGTAATCAAACCTAGTTTTCCTGGGAGCCAGTCAGTGCTCTTATTTACTGAGCCATCTTTTCTCCCCCTTACATTTAAGTTATAATTGACATTCATATTAGCAGATAATAATGGCATATGTTGTATTGTTTATATGCATGTATATAATACATGATATCCAAATAAAAGAAAGTATAATAGTTTTCTCAAATACTTACCATGTCTTTGTATGAAATTCTTTACTCTAGCCTTTGGGGTACTATGTAGTATTTCTAATCACCACACAGTGAAATATATTTAAATACTTACTTTTCCTACCTAACCATAATTTGGTACCCAATGACCAACCTATGTCAGTCTTTCCTTCTGATTTTATTTGTAATCTTATCCATTTTTCTCAAATTCTTTTATTTGTATTAGTGTGGTGGTAACTAGGTACTCAATTCATTGTGTTTTTTTTGACAAGTACTTGGCCTTCTTCAATAACTGAAATGAAACTGTTCTCTGTAAAAGATAAAAACAAGGGTAAGGGCAAGTCCCATGTGGAGCATGAAGGTCCTGGAAAGAGAGGGTGAACTGAGACAGCACACCTAGTGTCAAGACTTTGGCTTTAGGCTCCAGGGGGTACTGTGGTTATGTGCAATATCTGCATGCCAAGAAGCAAGTTCTCCTTTTCTGAGTCGCTGATAAAGCATGGCTGGGTAGATATCAGGAAGTCTGCTAATCTTCCATAGAGTTTAAGTAAGTCTGCAGAACAGTTTAACAGAAATATATTTTATTATGAAAAGAATAAAGAGATCTCCTTGTTTAACTGTGAAAATGTCATATCCTTTGAATGCATTTGGCTCTGGTCCCTGAGAATAATTTACTGCCCAAGGAGAGGGACTTAATTCAGGTGATAGTAAGTGACAATTCAACAGATACTTCTGTAAAGTAGCACAGGAGAGTAGAATGGCTAGTTAAATGCTGTTCAACTAGTATTAGTGGCACTTAAGCTACTGTGAGAATATGCATGTGTGCAAGTGTATTAAAATTGTGTTCATTATTATTTTCAAAACAAGCCATATTTTATACACCTATTGGACATTTTATTTAGTTATTAAACAGCTTTAGAAATAATATACAAACAGATAAGTGATGTAAGCTACACAAAGTGTAGATATTTGTGCTCTATTGTTCATTGATGTGTTTGCATTCATATAACTAAAACAGTTTAATAATAATATTTAGCAAAATACACATTAATTTCTAGACTTGTATAGTAGAAAACTGGCAGTGTTGTTGCTCCTTTGGTGTCTTCTCAATTGTATTATGTCTTGAAGCTAACCAGTTTTTTAATATTTTTATTAAAGATTTAACAGTTCTGCATAGATTATTCATATTTACCTTGTCTAGAGTCTCGTATTGTTTTGTTTTTAATAGAGAAATGACTACATTTATTTTTCTTACATTTTCCTTTTTGTGTACTGTTGTCTCTGAGAAAATACTCTCTATATTTGTATACTCTGTTGGAAGATTACCCTTATCTTTCCATTCAATGTGTGGTGGTTTAAGTGATAATGGCTCTTATAGGTTCATATCTTTGAATCCTTGGCCGCTAGTTGGTGGACCTGTTTAAAAAGGATTGGTTGGTGTGGCCTTATTGAAGAAGATATGTCACAGGGGCTAGATTTTTTTATTTTAAAAGCCTATATGATTCCCAGTGTTGATCTTGTTTCTTCCATGTGAATCAGGTATATAAACTCTCAGCTTCTCCAGGTACCATGTCTTTCTGCCTCCCTGCTACATACCAAAATGGTAATGGAGTTTAAAATGTCTTAAACTGTAAATCTCAAATAAAATCTTTCTTTTGTAAGTTGCCTTGGTCATGGTGTTTTTATCATAGCAATAGAAAAGTAACTAAGAAAACAAGCTTCCCTGAGCAGCCACTTAGCTCAGGTAGACCCCCATTCTTCCTCTACCTCTCTGCCCACATAATCAGACCTACAGCTCCTAAGCCAGACAGATATGCATAATCAGAGCCATACTACCCAAGGCTACACATAAGAGGCCTGCTGCACCAGGACCATAGAGAATTGTTGGGGACCACTCTAGCCCACATTTGGGGGCCAAAATGTTGTGAGCCACTCTATCAGTGTTGGAACCCGCACTGTCAAAAGCCTTGGGGACTAACTTGTTAGCCCGTACTGCCCCAAGCAGCTCTGATCTCGGGTCGGGGTTCAGCAAGAGAGAAAGTGAGGACAAACTCGAGGAATGGAGACCAGATGGAGTGTGATTTAATCCCATTTATTCTTCAGTCTCTCTTCTTAGTCTAAGTCCCAAGTCTTGAGTTCCTAGTCCCTAGTTTCTAGTCCCTAGTGCCTCCAAGTTCAAGTTTCTTCTTCCAAGTGCTAAGTGCCTAATGTCTAATTCCAAGTTCTTCCTCCAAGTGCCAAGTGCCTAATACCTAATAACTAACTCCAAATTGTACTCTCTAACCTAATTCCTAGTTCCAAGTTGTACTCAACTCTTCTGTCTGCCTCTTGCCTCTTATGTCTCACTTCTAAGCCACGCCTCTAAGTCACGACTTTAAGTCATGCCCTTAGGTCTTATCTCTAAATCTGATCTCTAAGTCACGCCCTTAAATCACATACCTTTAGGTCTCACACACCCAAGGGAAGATCCTGGGTATCTAAAGCAAGATGTTATCAGAGTGTGCTCAACTGTTGTAGGCTATTGTAATCAAGTCTCTTTTCAGGGTATATGGCTCAAGATGGCTGCAAGGATGATAGCTGCCTTCTGTCGGCTCCCCACAGAGAATAACCCTGCTACTAATACATACTATAACAGGAACATCCAGGGCTATCCAGATGGCTAAAGGCCCTTTAAAGAACAGAATCAACAAAATCCAGGGCAACATGTCACCTTCAGAGCACAGAGCTACTACAGCATGTCCTTGATAAACTAATACAACCGAAGCACAAGATTGGACATTAAATCCAGTCTTATAAAATGATACACATCATTAAAGAAGAAATGAATAAATCCTAAGACCTGAAAATTGAAATGGTTCCCCTTGTTTGGTCCTTGTGGCTGGGGTAGACACCTAGTTGGTCTGCTCTTGTGAAGACACCATATCTTGAGACATCCTAGAGAGCCTCTGCATTCAGAACAGTGGGTAAGAACACTCTCCCACTATCCTATGCCCCAGAGCTACAACTGAAAGCAGGGGGCGCTCAGGACCACCAGGTACCCAAACACTGCCCCTGCAGAATTCCACTCCTGTTCTGCCCCTTGCTTGATCCTTGTGGCTGTGGCAGGCACCTAGCTGGTCTGCTCCGGTGAAGACACCATATCCTGAGACATCCTAGAGGAGCCACTGCACTCAAAGCAGGGGACACCTAGCTGGTCTGCTACCAGGGAGACACCATATCCTGAGACATTCTAGAGGAGCCACTGTACTCAGAGCATGTGGCACACAGGATCACAGAGCCATCTGGACCCTGAGAAGTTCTGACACAAGCAAGAAAACTGGAAATACAGGCTTCAGTCAGAGACAGTAAATGCAGGTAGCACTAGAGTTAACCAAGTTGGGGAAGCAAGCCAGTAGGCAGTGGGCCTCCATTGGTTTCTGCTGCAAGATTTTGTTTCAACTTCCCTTGATAATGAAATAACCTGTAAGCCAAATGCACCCTTTCCTCCTCTGGTTGTTTTTGGTCATGGTATTTATCTCAGCAACAGAAATGCAAAGGATATATATATATATATATATATATATATATATATATATGCATGTGTATGTGTGTGTGTCTCTCTCTCCCTTGCCCCTTTAAAAGCCTAGCTACAGGTTTATAAATTTTATTGACCTGCTTGAGAAACCAGATTTGGTTATATTGATTTTCTCTACCATTCCTGGCTTTCTCATTACCATTAATTGTCTCCTATCTTTGGATTTCATTTGCTCTTTATCCCAGTGTCTGAGGTAGAAAGGGGCTCTCCCTCCTCTTTCTCACGGGCCTTTCTTGCTTTGACCTCCCAGGCTACTTCAGCGCTGCTCACCAGCTCTGAGACATTGTGTGGTTTTGTTTTCATTTGGTTTAAAATCAGTTGATATTTCTCTTCTGATCTTCTCTGCTGTCTGTGGTATTTAGAAGAAAGTTATTGAGTAACCAGATGTTTGAGGAATTTCTACAGGTTTTCTAGAGATCTTTCTTCTCTCTTTTTTTTCTTTTTTTTATTAGATATTTTATTTACACTTCAGATGGCGTCCCCTTTCCCCATTACCCCCCACCCCCCTTAGAAAACCCCCATCCCATGCCCCCTTATCCTTTTTGCATTTATACATTTTTTAAAAATAATGTTAATCATAGGCTTTATAAGTTTGGAATTGTTCAATCAGAGGTGTAACACACTGACCAACCTAGATATAACAACTATCTTTGACTGGTGGAGATACTTGAACATCTGCCTCCCTGTCTCCCCGCTCTTTCTCTCTTTCATCACCTAGCTTCTCTTCTACTTCTTCTTCTCCTCTTCTTACTCCTTTTCTTCCTCTCAGTACTCCTCCTACCTTAGCTCCTCCTACACATCACCCTTCCTGTTAAAATGAAACTTTTCTCTCAAAATACAATTAGAACATAATTATGCCAATTTGTACCAGTGAGGTACAGGATAGTCCTAATACCCAGTCCATCCTTTTGTTGACTAACCAGCTCCTCTGTCATCTATTCTAACTAAAACATGTAGTTCTGAACCTGGCTTTAGGATGAATATCAGCTGACGACCATCCACTCAAGTCTTTTCTCTTAAGGTCAATAGCTATATGTTTTCAACCCCATCAGAAATCCAGAATGACTGAGTTAACTATAATTGTGGGAAGCACAAATCATAGTTTCTAAAACTTAGCCAATTTATAGAGACTTCTGAACACCTGGACACTCGCTCTACTTCAAAACGTTGGAGCATCTGTTCTTCTGCCTTCTGGCCCAGGATCATCTGACAGACCTTAGTGCTGCAGAAATTTTAACGGCTGATTACTCTGTCTAGGCAGATATAATCAGTCGACTATTCTGCAAGTGTGTCCTTTTCTGGACAGTAATTTGTCTGTAGAAGGAAAGTGGCAATTCTTGCCTAGTGGCTGTCTCACCACAACTGGAGTAACTCCAAGGATGCTCAATTTCTTCCTAGAATTTAACATAGGAAGCTGTCTGGAGCAGACAGGTCTCTAATGAAAATGAACATTAATACTGAAATGTTTGTCATGTCAATTCTAAGGATTTCTGATGTTTTGAAAACCAGCTATCCATGTAAGGTAATCTGGACTGTTGCCTGTTAACTCCACTCAGCTATTTCTAAATAAAACATAGAGAACACCCTTATAATAAACTCCAAGTCATGAATTTGCTATAGTCCCTTAACTCACAGGCTGATCATCTCAAATCAGTTAAAAAAGTTAAAGAAGGACTGGGTCTAAGCTTTGTATTCCTAAATGTGTTATACTGGTACAATGCCTATGAGAGTAACAATATTCATCTCACTCTTATATCACTAAGAAGCTCATGCCAATGAAAATCTTAAAATTTGTAAACAAAGTAAATTGGTGCCATTTAAGAATTTATATCTTCATCTTGATATTAATTATACAGATTTCTACTAATAGGTTATGGCTATGCAATAAACCCTAGCTAATCCTCTCTATTCCAACAAAACCACTACTTTTCCCTAGAGAGACAGCCCAACATTTACCACCTTAGTCCTCATGCCCAGGGAATAGGGGCGCTGACTCATCATTAGCTTCTTCAAGCTGATTATGGGTGTTGAGATATTAGAAGAGGAGTGGGGGGGGAGAGCAAATTGACAATCCTCTGATGCTGTGTTTTCACTGCCTCCAGATGGAATTCCCGGACCTCAGAGGTTTGAGCAGGTCTGCCCAGCTTGCTTGTTGAGTAGATACACCAAGGCTGATCATTCTGCAATATACAATTCTCAAAACAAATTTTAGTATCAAGATAGTTTTTTTTAAAGAGGGCTGGCATTTTATTAAGAATGTTGGTTCTAACCGCTTTTCTATTTTTTTCCCTCTTTTATTGGATATAATATTTACATTTCAAATTTTATCCCCTTACCATATTTCCCCCACCACCCAGGAACCCCTTATCCCATCCCCCCTCCTCCTGCCTCTATGAAGGTGTTTACCCACCTACCCCCAGCTCCCCTCCCCACCCTCAAATTCCCCCCCCCTCAGTGCTCAGCCTTCAGGGAACCAATGATCTTGTCTCCCACCTATGCCCAACCAGGTCATCCTCCCCTACATATACAGCTGGAGTCATGTGTCTCTCCCTATGTGCTCCTAGGCTGGTGGTTTAGACCCTGGGGAGCTCTGGCTGGTTGGTATTGTTGCTCTCCTCATGGGGCCACCAGCCCTTAAGGTTCCTTCAATTTACTCTCTAACTCCTCCATTGGGAACCTTTGATCAGATTAATGGATAGCTGTGGGTATCTGTGGGTATGTCAGACTCTGGGGGACCTCTAAGGCTGCTGTCAGATTTCCCATCCTGACATCCATATCAGCATCTATTTTTGGTGACTGCCCATGGAATGAATACCCAGATGGAATGGTCTCCCTATAACCCCCCCTTCAGATTCTGTCCCACACTTTGTCTCCATATTTGCTCCCTTGGGTAGTTAGTTACTCCTTCTAAGAAAGACCTAGGCATCCTCACTTGTTCTTTCTTCTTCATGAGCTTCATGTCTTCTGGTAGTTGAATCTTTGTTGTTTCCGATTTTTGGACTAATCTCCGCTTATCAGTGAGTAAATACCATGTGTGTTCTTTTGTGATTGGGTTACCTCACTCAGGATGATATTTTCTAGTTCCATCCATTTACCTAAGAATTTCCCAAATTCATTATTTTTAATAGCTGAGTAATATTCCATTGTGTAAATGTACCACATTTTTTTGTATCCATTCCTCTGTTGAAGGGCATCTGGGTTCTTTCCAGCTTCTGGCTATTATAAATAAGGCTGCTATGAACATAGTGGAGCATATGTCTTTGTTATTTGTTGGGGCATTTTCTGGGTATATGCCCAGGAGTGTTATAGCTGGGTCCTCAGGTAGTGCTATATCCAATTTTCTGAGGAACCGCCAGACTGACTTCCAAAGTGGTTGTACCAGCTTGCAACCCCACCAACAATGCAAGAGTGTTCCTCTTTCTTCACATCCTCGCCAGCATCTACAATCCCCTGAGTTTTTGATCTTAGCCATTCTGACTTGTGTGAGGTGGTATCTCAGTGTTGTTTTGATTTGCATTTCCCTGATGACTAAGGATGTTGAGCATTTCTTAAGGTGCTTCTCGGCCATTCGAGTTTCCTCAGTTGAGAATTCTTTGTTTAGCTCTGTACCCCATTTTAATGGGGTTATTTTGTTGTTTGGCGTCTAATTTCTTGAGTTCTTTGTAAATATTCAATATTAGCCCCCTATCGGATATAGGATTGGTAATGATCTTTTCCCAATCTGTTGGTTGCCGTTTTGTCATGTTGACAGTTTCCTTTGCCTTACAGAAGCTTTGCAATTTGATGAGGTCCCATTTGTTGATTCTTGATCTTAGAGCATAAGCCATTGGTGTTCTGTTCAGGAACTTTTCCCCTGTGCCTAGGTATTCGAGGGTCTTCCCCAACTTCTCTTCTAATAGTTTCAGTGTATCTGGCTTTATGTGAAGGTCCTTTATCCGCTTGGAGTTGAGCTTTGTGCATTGGGATAAGAATGGATTAATTTGCATTCTTCTACATGTTGACCTCCAGTTGAGCCAGCACCACTTGTTGAAAATGCTGTCCTTTTTCCACTGGATGAATTTAGCTCCCTTGTCAAAGATCAAGTGACCATAGGTATGTGGGTTCATTTCTGGGTCTTCAATTCTATTCCATTGATCATCCTGTCTATCTCTGTACCAATACCATGCAGTTTTTTATCACTATTGCTCTGTAGTATAGTTTGAGGTCCGGAATGGTGATTCCCCCAGAGGTTCCTTTATTGTTGAGAATAGTTCTCGCTATCCTAGGTTTTTTGTTATTCCAAATGAATTTGTAAATTGCTCTTTCTATGTCTATGAAGAATTGATTTGGAATTTTGATGGGTATTGCATTGAATCTGTAGATTGCTTTTGGCAGGATAGCCATTTTTACTAAGTTAATCCTGCCAATCCAGGAGCATGGGAGATCTTTCCATCTTCTGAGATCTTCTTCAATTTCTTTCTTCAGAGACTTGAAGTTCTCTTCATACAGATCTTTCACTTGCTTGGTTAGATTCACTCCAAGATAATTTATTTTATTTGTGGCTATTGCGAAGGGTGTTATTTCCCTAATTTCTTTCTCTGCCTGTTTATCCTTTGAATAGAGAAAGGCTACTGATTTGTTTGAGTTGATTTTATATCCAGCCACATTGCTAAAGTTGTTTATCTGGTTTAGAAGTTCTCTGGTGGAAGTTTTAGGTTCACTTAAGTATACTATCATATCATCTGCAAATAGTGAAATTTTAACTTCTTCCTTTCCTATCTGTATCCCTTTGACTTCCTTTTGTTGTCTAATTGCTCTAACTAAGACTTCCAATACTATATTGAATAGGTAAGGTGAGAGTGGCCAGCCTTGCCTAGTCCCTGATCTTAGTGGGATTGCTTCAAGTTTCTCTCCATTTAGTTTGATGTTGGCTACTGGCTTGCTGTATATTGATTTTACTATGTTTAAATATGGGCCTTGAATTCCTGATCTTTCCAAGACTTTTAACATGAAGGGATGTTGAATTTTGTCAAATGCTTTCTCAGCATCTAGTGAGATGACCATGTGGTTTTTCCTCTTTGAGTTTATTTATGTAGTGGATTACATTGATGGATTTCCAAATATTGAACCATCCCTGCATTCCTGGGATAAAGCCTACTTGATCTTGATGGATAATTGTTTTGATGTGTTGTTGGATTCGGTTTGCGAGAATTTTATTGAGTATTTTTGCATCAATATTCATAAGAGAGATTGGTCTGTAGTTCTCTTTCTTTGTTGGGTCTTTCTGTGGTTTAGGAATGAGTGTAATGGTAGCTTCATAGAATGAATTGGGTAGTGTTCCTTCTGTTTCTATTCGATGGAATAGCTTGAAGAGGATTGGTATTAGGTCTTCCTTGAAGGTCTGAAAGAATTCTGCACTGAAACCATCTGGCCCCGGACATTTTTTGGTGGGAAGATTTTTAATGACTGTGTCTATTTCTTTAGGCGTTATGGGACTGTTTAGATGGTTTATCTGCTCCTCGTTTAACTTTGGTACCTGGCATCTATCTAGAAAATTGTCCATTTCCTCCAGATTTTCCAATTTTGTTGAGTATAGGCCTTTGTAGTAGGATCTGATAATTTTTTAAATTTCCTCTGTTTCTGTTGTTATGTCTCCCTTTTCGGTTCTGATTTTATTAATTTGAATGGTGCCTCTGCACCCTTTGTTTAGTCTGGCTAAGGGTTTGTCTATCTTGTTGATTTTCTCAAAGAACCAGCTCCTGGTTTTGTTGATATTTTGTATAGTTCTTTTTGTTTCAACTTGGTTGATTTCAGCCCTGAGTTTGATTATTTCCTGCCATCTACTCCTCTTGGGTATACTAGCTTCTTTTAGTTCTAATGCTTTCAGGTTTGCTGTCAAGTTGTTAATGTATGCTCTTTCCACTTTTTTTGTGAGCACTTAGAGCTATGATTTTTCCTCTTAGTACTGCTTTCAATGAGTCCCACATGTTTTGATATGATGTGTCCTCATTTTCATTTAAATCTAAAAAGTCTTTAATTTCTTTCTTAATTTCTTCCTTGACCAAGTTATCATTGAGTAGAGCATTGTTCAGTTGCCAAATGTATGTGGGCTTTTTGTTGTTTTTGTCTATGTCAAAGACAAGTCTTAATCCATGATGGTCTGATAAGGTACTAGGGATTATTTCAATTTTTTTGTACCTGTTGAGGCCTGTTTTGTGACCAATTATATGGTCTATTTTGGAGAAGGTACCATGAGGTGCTGGGAAGAAGGTATATTCTCTTTTTTTTAGGATGAAATGTTCTATAGATGTCAGTTAGGTCCAATTGGTTCATAACTTCTGTTAGTTTCATTGTGTCTTGATTTAGTTTCTGTTTCCATGATCTGTCCATAGCTGAGAGTGGGGTGTTGAAATCTCCCACTATTATTGTGTAGGGTGCAATGTATGCTTTAAGCTTTAGTAAAGTGTCTTTTATGTATGTGGGTGCTCTTACATTTGGGGCATAGATGTTGAGAATTTCGAGTTCCTCTTGGTACATTTTTCCTTTGATGAATATGAAGTGTCCTTCTTTATCTTTTTTGATTACTTCTGGTTGAAAACTGATTTTATTTGATATTAGAATCGCTACTCCAGCTTGTTTCTTGGGACCATTTGCTTGGAAGATTGTTTTCCAACCTTTTACTCTGAGGTAGTGTCTGTCCTTTCCACAGAGGTGCGTTTCCTGAATGCAGCAAAATGTTGGGTCCTGTTTACGTATCCAGTCTGATAGTCTATGTCTTTTTACTGGAGAATTGAGTCCATTGATATTAAGAGATATTAAGGAAAAATGAGTGTTGTTTCCTGTTATTTTTGTTATTGGCAGTAGAGATATGTTTGTGTAGCTACCTTCTTTTACGGTTTTTGGAAGATTACTTTCCTGCTTTTTCTAGGTTGTAGTTTCCCTCCTTGTGATGGAGTTTTCCACCAATTATCCTTTGAAGTGTTGGGTTTGTGTTGAGATACTGTGTAAATTTGGATTTGTCATGGAATATTTTGGTTTCTCCATCAATAATGATTGACAGTTTTGCTGGGTATAGTAGTCTGGGCTGGCATTTGTGTTCTCTTAGGGTCTGTATGATATCCGTCCAGGATCTTCTGGCTTTTATGGTCTCTGGTGAGAAGTCTGGTGTAATTCTTATAGGTCTGCCTTTATATGTTACTTTGCCTTTTTTCCCTTACTGCTTTTAGTATTTTTTCTTTGTTTTGTACATTTGTTGTTTTGACTATTCTGTGGCGGGAAGTATTTCTTTTCTGGTCTAAACTATTTGGAGTTCTGTAGGCTTCTTGTATATTTATGGACAGCTCTTTCCTTAGGTTAGGGAAGTTTTCCTCTATAATTTTGTTGAGGATATTTACTGGTCCTTTAAGTTGGGAGTCTTCCCCCTCATCTATTCCTATTATCCTTAGGTTTGGCCTTCTCATTGGGTCTTGGATTTCTTGTATATTTTGGGTTAGTAGCTTTTTGTATTTTGCATTGTCTTTGACAGTTGTGTCAATGTTTTCCATGGTATCTTCTGCACATGAGATTCTCTCTTCCATCTCTTGTATTCTGTTGGTAATACTTGTGTCTATGACTCCTGATCGTTTTTTTTAAGTTTTCTATCTCCAGGGTATTGTCCCTTTGTGATTTCTTTATTGTTTCTACTTCCATTTTTAGATCCTGCATGGTTTTGCTTAATTCCTTTTCCCGTTTGGTTGCATTTTCTTGCAATTCCTTAAGGGATTTTTGTGTTTCCTCTTTAAGGGTTTCTATCTGTTCTTTGAGAGTGTTATTTATGTCTTTCTTAAAGTCCTCTATCATCATCATGAGAAGTGATTTTAATTCTGAATCTTGCTTTTCTGGTGTGATGGGGTGTTCAGGGCTTGCTCTGATGGGGGAACTGGGTTCTGATGATGCCATGTAACTTTGGTTTCTGTTGCTTACGTTCTTGCGCCTGCCTTTTGCTATCTGGTTAAATCTAGTGCTACCTGTACTTCTGTCTCTGATTGTAGCCTGCCTTTCCAGTTGTCTCGCTTGTGTTTTGTCTTCTAGGGGTCCAGATGTCTCTGTGATTTTTTCCAGCTGCCCTGATTACAGTGGTATCTCTAGGATGCCTCAGGATATGGTGCCTCCAAGGTAGCAGTCCAGCTAGTTGTCTGGTGTTCTGGGTGCCGTGTCTCCTCTTGGATATCTCAGGATATGTTGTCTGACACTCTGAGTTCAGTTGTTCCTCTGTGGCTCTGGGTTGAGTGGACCTTCCTGTATGTCTCGGGCAGAATCCGGGGTCCACACAACTGCAGACCTGGCAGAGGTCTGGTCTAGGCCTCAGACCCAGGAGATGGGCAGAAGGGGGGTGCTAGCCCGCAGGGGTGGGGGGTATCTGCTGGATTCTGAGCACTCAGGGCACCCAGCTATGAGCTCAGAGTAGTATGTGGGTTTTCCTACCTAAAGCTGTTTGTGGGATCTGTGGAGCCCCCAGAATGTGTCTGGCAGCTATAACCAGGGTGCACTCACCAACAGGCCTCAGATTGGAAGAGGGGTGCGCGGCGGAAGGGGAGTGCTAGGGCTGGCTATGGGTTCTATGGATCCCCCAGAATGTGTCTGGCGGAATCCGGGGTATACTCACAAGCTGGCCAGGCAGAGGATCGGCCCAGGCCTCAGGCTGGGAGAGGGGTGCAGGGCGGAAGGGGAGTGCTAGGGCTGGCTATGTGTTCTATGGATCCCCCAGAATGTGTCTGGCGGAATCCAGGGTGCACCCACAAGCTGGCCGAGCAGAGGTCCCCTTTCTTCTCTTGGTATTCAGAAAGTCTATAGGAGTTCAGAACTTTTTCTGTGTGGCTTAAATTTGCCCCATTAGTAGATGCATTTTTGTGGGTGTCTTCACTTTGTTATGAACACTAGCTGCAGAGCCTCCATTCTCACCTCTATCCTCTCCTTCCTCCCAAACTCTGGAGGCTGCATGCAGCAGGAAACACATTGGGCAGTTGGGCAGAGGTATGGAGGGGATCTTCTGAGAGTCAGTGAAAGAGGGTATGAGGTTGGACAGGCTGGGACTGGTGTGAACCTTGTGTTCCCTCTGCCCCTGCTTGGAGCCTTAGCTTCCTCAGATGTAAGAGGGTGACAGGGATATCCCTGAGCTCCCATGGTGGGGACTCAGCCTAGGGACTCAGGGGTTCCTTGTTTCCATTTTGCTCATATGTTATTTTTGTGGGAAGTTTTGTACCCACCAAAGACTTCACATCTTCCTTTGCTGTTCAAAATGAATTCAATTTCTGTATATCTAATGTGGAACTTTCAGTGACTGAATTCTGCCTTCATTTAAAAAGAGGGAGGGGGTATTTGTATGTGTGTGGTTGTGTGCTTGAATGAGTTTATTGGCATAGTGGTGCCATTGGGGCTAGAGGACATGTTGTAGGTGGTTGTGAGCTGTCTCATGTAGGTGCTGGGAATTGAACTAGGCTCTCTTGAAGAACAGCAAGTGCTATGAAGCCTTAGCTCTCTCTTGATCCCCTTTTCTCTGGAAGCATGTAGAAACACATCTCTTAGGGTCTTCTAGTCTCTACTGGACTTAGGATATCAGTGGAAGCCCTATGTTGAAGGTACAAAGAGAGGAGAGATTGTCGTGGGATGCTGGGAGCACACTATTCTCCATCCCAGTGGCTGAGATACATAGGTCATCCTTCTTCTGTTTCTGACTGTCACAGTCTCAGAAGTGGGAACAAGACCCTGAGTGGTAGTGTGTCACTCAGCCAAGTACTCTTGACTGCCAGTGAGATTTCATAGTTTTCCCCAGAAGCCTGCCCTTGTACCTTTGCTTTGCTGGGACAATAGATGCTGATTGTCTGGGGCTGGAGATCAGCATCATTGAGGTGAAGTCTTCTGGGAAGTGTTTCTTCAGGGTCAACCCACAGAAGACATATTTCAGAGACAGCCAAGGCTGTACCTTGTGCAGGCAGTCAGCTATCCAGACCATAATACCCAGAACATGATGAGTGAATTCCAGACACTGGACATTGAATTACTTACACCTTGGAGTTTGGTTTTGCTGTGTTCAGATTGGAACTATGCCCTGGTTCTGCCTTCTTGAGCTAAGGGAGTATTTAAATTACTTTAAATTTTCTAGGAGCCCCACAGTTGTGGATTTGGAATTTGAAAAAAGAGTTGTTGTATTTTTAAACTAACTTTTTTACTTTAATGCTAAACTTTTAAAGTATTTGAACTTGCCAGGGCAGAAGTATGAGCTTTTTTTTTTTTTTTAAACCAGCTTGGCCTACGTTTTTTCCATAGTTCTCCAGAGTCAGGATACCCTCCCCACCTATCAGACTTGGGTGCATTTCTAAGTATATGTGTACATGTGTGGTGTATGCATGTGTCTGCACATGTGTATGCTAGTGCATTTGTTGAAACGTGCACATGAGAAGACCAGAGGTCAATGTTAGATGTCTTCCTTTGTTCCTCACCTTACTTTTTGAGACAAGATCTCTCATGGGACCTGGAGTTTTCTGCTTGCTCTTTCAGCTAGGTTGGCTGGCCAGGGAGCACCAGGAGGCATCGCCTCTGCCTCCTCCGCACTGAGATGACACCATTGCCTGAATCTTACTTGGATGCTGGGACCCTGACTCAGGGCCTGTACTTACCAAGCAAGTACTTTACCCAGGAAGCCATCTCTCCAGCCCTTGCACTTCAGAGTTTGTGTGCAAATATAAACAGTTCACGTTCCAATCCACACCCAGTGCACCCAACTACAGGGAAGAAGCTGTAACTTTATGCAACCTCAGCTCCCATCATGCCAGGGGACTTCCTGGTCAACAATGTTTGTGGGAGTTGTCTTCATACAGAACAATGCCATGTGCTCACTTTGATCTTTAGTCCTCTTCCTGTGGGAAAGACTCGTTTCTAAACCCATCACAGACCATAGATGGGGCCACACTATGGATGTTCAGTTTTCATTTGGTCAGCTGACACTGAATGGCTCCGGAGTGTTTTGTGCCATGTAGAAAATCTCAAGGCTCTCTGCCAGGTTGTACAGCAGTACTAGGGGCAATACAACAGTGACCCTGGGGTTTCTGTCACAACACCTATGTGCTCTCTTGCTAATTCATGGAGGAATCCATAACAGGTCTCTTTTTTATTTAAATCTACAGCCCAAACCTCAGTGCTGATAGTGGGCTGCATGGCAGAAGACTCCTGTCTCTGATCAATGTGCTGCCTACAACAACTTTGAGGGCAGATGCGTGGAGTGGAACATCCTTTATGGCCCCCAGGGGAGAGCTGGAAAAACGGGATTCTAACAGAATGTGTTTATTTTTCTTGGCGGCCTGGCTAGGTGTTACAAGGAAAAGAAGAGCTTAGCAGTTAGCAAGCAGGAACAAAGCCAGCTGAAGGCTCCAGGAAACTGGGGGCTTTCGGGGATGGAAAATGCCTGCACATTTCCAGATTCTTAAAGAATGAGAGAGAAGGAGTAATGTTACAAAGCGGAGAGAGAGAAGAGGCTGCGTTTGGCTCCCGCTCTCAGAGCCATTGCAGTACATGGAGCTCCATAGAGACAACGCGGGGCAAGTGAGAACTGGACTGGCACTGGGCGACTCTGTGCCTCGCAGAGGAAAATCAACTAAACATGGGCAAAGGAGATCCTGAAAAGCAAAGGGGCAAAATGTCCTCATATGTATTCTTTGTGCAAACCTGCCAGGAGGAGCACAAGAAGAAGCAACGGATGCTTCTGTCAACTTCTCTTCTTGTCAGAGTTCTCTGAGAAGTGCTCAGAGAGGTGGAAGACCATGTCTGCTGAAGAAAAGGGGAAATTTGAAGATATGTCAAAGGCTGACAAGGCTAGTTATGAAAGAGAAATGAAAAACAACATCCCCCCAAAGGGGAGATCAAAAAGTTCAAGGACCCCAATGCACCCAAGAGGCCTCCTTCAGCCTTCTTCCTGTTCTGTTCTGAGTACCACCCAAAAATCAAAGACAAGCATCCTGGCTTATCCATGGGTGATGTTGCAAAGAAGCTAGGGGAGATGTGGAACAACACTGCCGAGGATGATGAGCAGCCCTTCGAGAAGAAGGCTGCCGAGCTGAAGGAGAAGTGTGAGAAGGATATCGCTGCCTACAGAGCTGAAGGAAAACCTGATGCAGTGAAAAGGGGGATGGTCAAGGCTGAAAAGAGCAAGAAAAAGAAGGAAGAATAAGATGAGGAAGAGGATGAAGAAGATGAGGAAGAAGAGGAAGATGAAGAAGATATGATGATGAACAAGTTGGTTCTAGTGCAGGTTTTTTCTTGTCTATAAAGAATTTAACCCCCCTGTACACAACTCACTCCTTTTAAAGAAAAAAAATGAAATGTAGGCTATGTAAGATTTGCCTTTAAACTGTACAGTGTCTTTTTTGGTATAGTTAACACACTACAGAATGTGTCTTTAGATAGTCCTGTCCTGGTGGTGTTTTCAGTAGCCACTAACCTTGCCTGGTACAGTCTGGGGATTATAAATTGGCATGGAGCCTCCTACTCACCACCCACCACACCATGTGTCGGGAGTCTCAGCCAGTAAGACAGTGGAGCTAAGGACCATCTGAAAACCCACCTGTCCCAAGTCTGCAGCTAGGACTCAGAGCTTTGTTCTGCTGAGGTATGGTGTCCTAAGCCCTAAGTGGGGTTGAAGGGAGAGTCACCATGCTTCACAATAAAAACTAAATTGCTGCCAGCTGGGTCTCTTGTTCATCCAGACCATGGGATTCTCAGCTCTCCAATATCCACCAAATCTTTGCAGCCTGTAGGCACAGACTGCTTGGCAGCACCGTGAAGAGGGGCAGGACAGTCCCTCTGAACATGTAGGGCTTTCCCACAAAGAAGAATCTGCATTTTCAGAGGAGGTGATCTTTGTGTGAGCCTAGGTACCTTCATAGCAAGATGTCCAAAGCCACACATTGGGCTACAGAAGGGGGTTTGCTCAGGTTTCGGCCAAGATAAAAGACTTGTCAGAAACATACCTTAACCAAGCCTGGTACAAGCTCCCCTCACAGGACATGCTTGGCTGTGGATACAGACAGGGCCATCCACATTGCTCAGTGGAGTGGCAGAGTGTAGACGTTCAAGGTCATGTGAACAGGGTGGCCTGAAACCTTCAGTTGGCCTTAACCTGGGTTGTGTAAGCTGGGCTTGAGTGACTCCTATCTGGAAGGATTGCTCTACCCAGTCTCCTTCTGACATCACACCCCTGTAAAGCAGTGGTTCTCTCCATGTTGGTGGTGATTCCTTTCTGTGTGTAGGGGTGTGTGGGGGTTGAATGACCCTTTCAAGGGGTCACTCACCTAAGACCACCTGGAAACACAGATACTTGTGTTATGATTCATAACAGTTGCAAAACTATAGTTATGAAGTAGCAATGTCAATAACTTTATGGTTGTGGGTCACCACAACTGAAGAACTATATTAAAGGGTCACAGCATCAGGAAGGTTGAGGACCACAGCTCTAAAGTGAGCTCTTCTCTGACAGCTGGAGGATCAGCTCTTCTTTGTCCCATAATCATCTGCAGTACCAAAAGTCCCATGTCCTGACTGCCCATCACACCCATCAGGGAAGGAAGAAGAAGAAGAAGAAGAAGAAGAAGAAGAAGAAGAAGAAGAAGAAGAAGAAGAAGAAGAAGAAGAAGAAGAAGAAGAAGAAGAAGAAGAAGGAAGAAGAGGAAGAGGAAGAGGAAGAGGAAGAGGAAGAGGAAGAGGAAGAAGAAGAAGAAGAAGAAGAAGAAGAAGAAGAAGAAGAAGAAGAAGAAGAAGAAGAAGAAGAAGAAGAAGAAGAAGAAGGAAGAAGAAGAAGAAGAAAGAAGGAGGAGGAGGAGGAGGAGGAGGAGGAGGAAGAAGAAGAAGAAGAAGAAGAAGAAGAAGAAGAAGAAGAAGAAGAAGAAGAAGAAGAAGAAGAAGAAGAAGAAGAATGGCTCTTTCACCCAGATTCTAAAAGCTCCCTGTGGACCCTGAGCCATAGGGAAAGCTACATGGCCCTGGGAAGCCAGCTGTAAAGCAAGAAGACCTGATTTCAGACCCCAGCACCTAGTTAACAGACCAGTTGTGGTGATGATATACACCTGGTACCTCAGAGCTGAGAAGAAGGGGAGGGGAAGGAGGCTCCCTAGGGGATGGGGAAGCAGCAGGTCTAGCCAATCAGTAAGAGCTGGTTTCAGTGAGAGACTCTATCTTTAAAAATAAGATGGAGATGGACAGAGGGGGAAACCCAGCATTGGCCTCAGGTCTCTGCATGCCTGAGTGTGCACACAGCTATACTACATACACACAAAAGCCCCGTGGCAGTACATCAAATAGACACCCCACAGGTCATGTGTCTGCAGGCCCTCCAGCCATCCCCTCAGAGAGGGTCAGATTGGTGACAGAGAATGTCTGCCTCACTTACACCAGGGCCTGGCAGTGGATGGTGTTCCCTGAGTCTGGCTGATCCCACAACTGTGACAGTGCATGTTTTTGGAGTCAGCATGCTCACCAGAAAACTCACTCCTAGGAGACAATTCACCTGCAGAGAAGCCTGCATATACATGCATGTGGAATGCTATCTATGCAGGGTCTAAGTCTACGATAAAAGAATGGCCTCTTTCTCCAGTGAGTTAGTAGCTATTTAAAAAGCTAAATATGCAAACACTTGTAACCTGGAAAATAGCTGTAAAGTTGAGAAGTAAAAGCAACAAACTATTTTACATAAAAATTCATGATTATAAAATAAAACTTTTTATAATTTCACATGCATAAGATAAAACAAAATGCTAGATAAAATAAACCTTTTGAAAAACTTAAACTACATTTCAAATTAGAACATAAAAGGTGCGGATGTCCATATTTTTTAATGAATTAGAAGGGGTCAGGGGAGGTCAGATTCCTTCTAAAAACAAATGAATAAGACCCAGAGGTGCAGAGAACCAGAAGGAACAAGGACCCAGAGGGAAAAGGGACTCAAAAGGATACTGGACCCAAGAACCAGGGACCAGAAGGGTAGGGACCCAGGGGGATTGGGGACCCAGGGGAGCAGAAACCCAAGAAAACAGGAACCCAGGAGAGCAGGAACCCAGGGATAGCAGGAATCAGGCAGGGAGGAGACATAGAAGAAGCAGGGATCTAGAGGGAGCAGAAACACAGAGGATACAAAAAAAATCAGGGAGGCTGGAAACCCTGAAGAAGGACACCCATAGCCCAGAGTCTTGATCTGACCTGAGTCAGGACCTCCAAAAAATGTCATGCTTCAGGAAGTAATGCCAAACCCTCCTGGAATGAACGGCGATGTCTCCATCAAAGACCTAGGTGCCATAAGGTGGACTCAAGGGACATTTTAAGACTGAAAACCAGAAACCCAAGAGTAGAAATCAGACTTTCACATGGTGTGTGTGGGGGGGGTCTTTACTGAGGAGCAATGCTCTCATCCAACTTCCTGGTGAAAATGTATCTATCAAATTGACCATGCATACTCCAAGTGCCAAGTCTTGCAGTGTGAATTGGGAGAACATCCTCTACCCAATACATACAAGGCCCTAGGGTCTATCCTCAACACTTCACAAAAACAATCAAGTAAATCAAAATAAGGTGCCAAAAACCAAAACCAAAACCAACCAAACAAAACATTGCCAGTCACAACATCCTACAACAAAGGAAAACAGCAGGTACAGTAAAGTCTGGGAGATGCTCAGCTAGTCAGTGCCTGCCTTGAGAACACGAGGACTGAGTTAGGTACCCAGAACCCACATAAAAATGTGTTCATGGGCCGGAGAGATGGATTAGCAATTAAAAGCACTGGCTGCATCCAAGTTCAATTCCCAGCACCCACATGGTGTTTCACAACCATCTGTAACTCTAGTCCCAGGGAATCTAATGGCCTCTTCCAGGCGTGCATGTGGTACATAGACATACATACAGACAAAACACTCATACATAGAAAATAGGAAAATAAACAAATCCAAAAATCATTTTAAATGGGTGCAGTGGCGTGTAGCTCTAATCCCAGTGCTGGGGAGGGAGAGAGAAAAGAATTCCTGGACTTTGCTGGCCACTCAGCCTGGCCTAATCAGCAAGCCCCAAGTCTTAACAAGAGATGCTGTCTCATTGGCCAAGAACAAAGAAGTAAGCTTCAAGCAGGAATCTGACATTAGACTAGAACAAAGAAATAATCTCAGGCAGGAATCTAAATATTAGGCCAGAACAAAGAAGTAATTTCAGACAGGATTCTAAATTTTAGACTATAACAAGGAAGTAGGCTTCAGACATGTAAATGATCTTGGGCTAGGATAGAGAAGTAGGCTCAGATACTTTGGTCATCCTGATAAGGCTTTAGACACAGTGATCACGGGAGTGTTTGCATAATTGGGTATAATGCCTTGCTTTTTCTTTGACTATTTGTGTTTATTGTATTGCTTGTTCCTTGACTATTTGCATCTATTGCATTGCTAGACCCTTAACCTAAAACTGACCTTATTGCATGCATGTAATCAAAATGGTATAAAAGCATAAAGGAAAAGGGGGTATATGATAGGGGGTTCTAGGGAGGGTAAATGTGGAAAGGGGATGACATCTGTACTGTAAATATATAAAATACCCAATAAGAAAATTTAAAAAAGAAATCCTGTCTCAAATTATATCTATATATCTGTATAACATCTATATATTTGTATCATCTATATATCTATGTATCTATGTATCTATGTGTCTGTATATCTATGTATCATGTATCTATGTATCTATATATCTATATTTAATTATCTATATATCTAATAGCTATATAATCATCTTACTATATATCTGTATATTTATCTCTATATCTGTATATCTATCTGTATATCTATCTTGATATAAGTATCTATAGATAGTTATAGTTCTATAGGTAGATATTTATATAGAGATAGATAGATAGACAGACAGATAGACATAATGTGAAGGATAACTGAAGAATAGCACTCTAGACTCACCCCTGAATTTATACGCATGTGTAGCTCCTAAACACATACTAAATAAATAAGCAAATGAAAATAAAATGAAGAAATTTAAATATGCTTATGTATAACAAAAGTGGACTGTACCCCTTTCTGCCCCTTGCTTGGTCCTTGTGGCTGGGCAGACAGCTAGCTGGTCTGCTCCCGTGAAGATATAATATCCTGAGACATTCTAGAGGAGCCACTGCACTCGGAGCAATGGGTAAGAACCCCCTCCCACTACCCTAAGTTCCAGAGTTACAGCTAGGAGCCTGGGGTGCTCAGGACAAATCAGCCACCCAAAGCCTGCACCTCCAGAATACCACTCCCCTTCTGCCCCTCACTTTTGGCTGAGGCAGACACCCAGCTGGTCTGCTCCCATGAAGACACCATATCCTGAGCCATCCTAGAGAAACTACTGTACTCAGAGCAGCAGGATTTCAGGATCACAGAGGTGGCCTGAGTCCCAGGAGTTCTTCCACACAGGAGCTCAGGATCACAGGATCACAGAGACATCTGGACTCTGAGGAGTTCTGACATAAGCAAGATAACTGCAAAGACAGGTTCCAGTCAGACACAGTGAATGCAGGTAGCACTAGTTAATCAGATGGTGAAAGGCAAGCACAAGAACATAAGCAACAGTAACCAAAGTTACTTGGCATCATCAGAACCCAGTTCTCCCACCATAGCAAGCCCTGGACACCCCATCACAATGGAAAAGCAGGATTCAGAATTAAAATCACTTCTCATGATGATGATAGAGGACATTAAGAAGGACATAAATAACACCCTTAAAGAAGTACAGGAGAACACAGGAAAACAGGTAGAAGCCCTTAAAGAGGAAACACAAAAATCCCTTAAAGAATTGCAAGAAAACACAACTAAGCAGGTGAAGAAATTAAACAAAACCATCCAGGATCTAAAAATGGAAATAGAAACAATAAAGAAATCTCAAAGGGAGACTACCCTGAAGATAGAAAACCAAGGAAAGAAATCAGGAGTCATAGACTCGAGCATCACCAACAGAATGCAAAAGATAGAAGAGAGAATCTCAGGTGCAGAAGATACCATGGAAAATATTGACATAACTCTCAAAGATAATGCAAAGTGCAAAAACCTCCTAACCCAAAACATCCAAGAAATTCAGGACACAATGAGAAGACCAATCCTAAGGATAATAGGTATAGATGAAGGTGAAGACTCCCAACTTAAAGGGCCAGTAAATATCTTCAACAAAATTATAAAGGAAAACTTCCCTAACCTAAAGAAAGAGAAGCCCATGAACATACAAGAGCCTACAGAACTCCAAATAGACTAGACCAGAAAAGAAATTTTTCCTGTCACATAATAATCAAAACATCAAATATACAAAACAAAGAGAAGATACTAAAAGCAGTAAGGGAAAAAGGCAAAGTAACATATAAAGGCAGACCTATAAGAATTACACCAGATTTCTCACCAGAGACTATAAAAGCCAGAAGATCCTGAACTGATATCATACAGACCCTAAGAGAACACAAATGCCAGCCCAGACTCCTATACCCGGCAAAACTCTCAATCAATATTGATGGAGAAACCAAAATATTCCATGACAAATCCAAATTTACACAATATCTTCCCACAAATTCAGCACTTCAAAGGATAATTGATGGAAAACTCCAACACAAGGAGGGAAACTACAACCTAGAAAAAGCAAGGAAGTAATCTTCCAAGAGCCCTAAAAGAAGATAGCTACACAAACATAATTCCACCTCTAATAACAAAAAAAAACAGGAAACAATAATCATTGTTTTCTTAATATCTCTTAACATCAATGGACTCAACTCTTCAATAAAAAGACGTAGACTATCAGACTGGATACATAAACAGGATCCAGAATTTTGCTGCGTACAGGATACACACCTCAGTGACAAAGACAGACACTACCTCAGAGTAAAAGAATGGAAAACAATTTTCCAAGCAAATGGTCCCAAGAAATAAGATGGAGTAGCCATTCTAATATAAAATAAAATCAACTTTTAACCAAAAATAATCAAAAAAGATAAGGAAGGACACTTCATACTTATCAAAAGAAAACTCTACCAAGATGAACTCTCAATTCTGAATACCTATGCTCCAAATGCAAGGGCACCCAAATACATAAAAGAAACTTTACTAAAGCTCAAAGCACATATTGCACCTCACACAATAATACTGGGGGATTTCAACACCCCACTCTCAGCTATGGACAGATCATGGAAACAGAAACTAAACAGAGACATAATGAAATTAATAGAAGTTATGAACCAAATTAACAGATATTTATAGAACATTTCATCCTAAAACAAAAGAATATACCTTTTTCTCAGCACCTCATGGTACCTTCTCCAAAATAGACCATATTAATTGGTCACAAAACAGGCCTCAACAGCTACAAAAAAATTGAAATAATCTCTTGCATCCTATCATGTCACCATGGACTAAGGCTAGTCTTTAATAATAACAAAAATAATGAAAAGCCCACATACACATGGAAACTGAAAAATGCTCTACTCAATGATGACTTGGTCAAGGAAGAAATAAAGAAAGAAATTAAAGACTTCTTTAAAATTTAATGAAAATAAGGACACATCATACCAAAACGTGTGGAGCACACATATTTGTAAAAGAAACATTGCTAAAGCTTAAATCACATATTGAACCCCACACATTCAT
This sequence comes from Arvicanthis niloticus, assembly GCF_011762505.2. Taxonomy (NCBI): domain Eukaryota; kingdom Metazoa; phylum Chordata; class Mammalia; order Rodentia; family Muridae; genus Arvicanthis; species Arvicanthis niloticus. The sequence continues at coordinate 14,959,306 of NC_047659.1, forward strand.
AGTTGGAGTCTGCAACACCCCATTCTCACCAACTGACAACAGGTCATTTAGACAAGAGCTAAACAGGGAAATGATGAAACTAACAGACAAAATGAATCAAGTAGACTTAAAAACTATAAAATATTTCACCCCAAAACAAAAGAATATAACTTCTCTGCCTAGAACTTTTGAGTAGTATATTGAATAAATATAGAGAGAGTGGTCAGCCTTGTCCTGTACCTGATTTTAGTGAGATTGCTGCAAGTTAATGTTAGCTATTGATTTGCAGTATATTGTTTTTATTTTGTTTAGGCAAGTACCTTGAATTCCTGATCTCTACAAGACATTTAACATGAAGGGTATGTTGTATTTTATCAAAGGCTTTTTCAGAATCAATTCATGTGAGGTTTTAATTGAGTTTGTTTGTATAGTGGATTACATTGATGGATTTCCATATACTAAACCATCCCTGCATCCCTAGAATGAAGCCTACTTGATCATGGTGAATGGTTGTTTTGATATATTCTTGGGTTCAGTTTGTGAGAATTTTATTGTGTACTTTTGCATCAATATTCATAAAGGAAATTTTTCTGATGTTCTCTTTCCTTGTTGGGTCTTTGTGTGGTTTAGGTATCAACATAACAGTGGCTTCATAGAATGAATTAGATAATGTTCCTTCTTTTTACATTTTGTGAATTTAATAGAAGAGAAAAAATTTTAAACACATCAGAACGGGGGGAAATTTCCTGAACAGAACACAAATGGCTTAGGCTATAAGATCAACAATGGACAAATGGGACCTCTTAAAACTGAAAAGCTTCTGTAAGGAAAAGGAGGCTACCTCCAGTAGATAGGCATGGCACCCAGTTGACCGATGGGGCTACCCACCCATCTCAAAATGTTTAACCAAGAATTGTTCCTGTTTATAAGAAATTCCGGGGGGGGGGTATTGAACAGAGACTGAAGGAAAGGTCATCTGAAGATCACTCCACCTTGGGATCCATCCCATCTACAGACAACAAGCCCTAACACTATTGCTAATATCAAGAAGTATTCCCAAACAGGAGCCTAGTATAGCTGTTCTTTGAGACACTCTGCCAGCATCTGACTAAGACAGATGCAGATATTCACAGCCAAACATTGGATTGAGCCCAGGTACTACAATGGAAGAGTTAGGTGAAGGACTGAAGGAGCTGAAGGGCATAGAAACACCATAGGAAGGACAAAAATATAAACTATCTAGAACTTCCAGAGGTTCCTGGGACTAAACCACCAACAAAGAGTATATATGGATGTGTCCATAGTTCTGCTATACATGTAGCAGAGGACTGCCTTTTCTGCCATCAGTGGAAAGGCAGGCCCTTGGTTCTGTGTAGGCTTAAAGCCCCAGTGTAGGTGGATGCTAGAGGGGTGAGGCGGGAGTGGGTATGTTGGTGGGGGAGGCACTCTCTTAGAGGCAAATGGGAGGGGGTATGGGATGGAGTTTTGCAAAGGAAAGACCAGGAAAGGGGATAACATTTGAAATGTAAATACATAAAATAACCAAAAAAAAAAAAAAAACATCTTCTCAGTACCTCATGGATCCTTCACCAGTATTGACCATATAGTTGGTCATGAAGTAAGCCTAACAGAAAAAAAAGTTAGTTGAAATAACACCTTTTATCTTATCAGACCACCATGGATTAAAGGTGAACTTCAACAACAACAACAACAGAAACACAGAAAAGCCTACACAACCATGGAAATTGAACAACTCTCTACTCAATGATCTCTGACTCAGAGAAATAATAAAGAAGTTATAGACTTTCTAGGATTCAATAAAAATGAAGGCACAACACATGCAAATTCATGAAACACAATGAACGCAGTGTTAAGAATAAAGTTCATAGCACTAAGTTTCTCCACAAAGAAATTAGGTATTTCTCATAACTGCAAATTAAAAGTACATCTGAAAGCTCTAGAATAAAAGAAGCAGGCAGAACAAAGAGGAGTAGAAGGCAGGAAATAATCAAAATCAGGACTGAAATTAACCAGGTAACAAAAAAAGAAGAAAACAATACAAACAATCAATGAAACTAAGAGTTGGTTCTTTGAGAAAATCAACAAGACACAAACCCTTAGCTAATCTTACCAAAAGACAGAAAGACAGTGCCCAGATGAACAAGATCAGCAATGAAGAGGGAGATATGATCATGTACACTTGTGAAACTCAAAGACTCATTAGATCTTACTTCAAAAGCCTGTGCTTTACAAAATTAGAAAAACTTAATTAGATGGATGATTAGCTAGACAGATACCAATTACCAAAGTTAAATCAAGATTAGGTGATCTATTTAAACTACCTCATAATCCATTAAGAAGTGGATACAGTCATTAAAATCTCCCAAGGAAACAAAAATAGAAACAAAAAGCCCCTAAGTCCAGATGGTTTTGGTACAGAATTTTACCATAATTTCAAGGAAGAGCTAATATCCATACTCCTCAACTATTCCACAAAATAGAAAAAGAAGGAAAATTGCCAAATTCATTCTATAAACCCATAGTCATGCAGATACCTAAACCTCACAGAGATTCAACAAGGAAAAAGAACTTTAGATTTATTTCTTTTTTGAACATTGATGCAAAAATTAACTCAGTAAAATACTCATGAATTGAATCCAGGAACACAATAAAAACATCATACATCATGGTCAAGAAGGCTACATCCTTGAGATGCAGGTATGGTACAATATACAAAACTCCATAAATGTAATCCACCATACAAACAAACTGAAGAAAATTCACGTGGTCATTTCCTCAATGCTGAACATGCCTTTAACAAAATCCAACACTCCTACATTAAATGTATTAGAGTGACTGTGGATATAAAGCATATAACTAAACATAATCAAAGCAATTTACAGCAACCCAATAACTAAAATAAAGCTAAATGGAGAGAAACTTAAAGCAATTACACTAAAATCAGGGACTAAACGAGGCAGGCCACTCTCTCCCTATTCAAGATAGTACTTAAACTTCTAGCCAGAGCAATAATACAACTAAAGGAGATCAAGGAAATATAAGTATGCAAACAAATAGTCAAAGGATCAGTATTTGCAATATATATGATAGTATATATTCATGACCCCAAAATTCTACCAGAGAACTACAGCTGGTAAGTATCTTTAGCAAAGTGACTGGATACACAATGAACTCAAAGAAAGCAGTAGCCTTTCTTTACATGGATGACAAATAGGGAGAGAAGAATTTATGGAAACAGCACCCTTTATAGTAGCCATAAATTATATAGTATATCTTGGTGTGTCTTCAATTAAGCAAGTTATAGATGTGTATGTCAACTTCAGGTCTTTGAAGGAAGAAATTGATATCAGATAATGAAAAGGTCTCCTACACTTGTGGATAAGTATGATTAATATAGTAAAAATGGGCATCTTACCAAAAGCAATCTACAGATTAAATGCAATCCCCATAGAAATTCCAATACAGTTTTCTATCAACCTTGAAAGAGTAATTCTCAACTTCACAGGGAAAAATAAAATCCCAGGACAGCCAAAACAATCCTGAAGAATAAAAGAAATTCAGGAGGAATTACCATCCCTTTTCTCAAACTGTACTACAGAGCAACAGTGATTAAAAAAAAAAAAACTACATGGTCTTGGTAGAGAAACAAACACATTGATCAATGGAATCAAATCAAAGACCCAGAAATAAACCCACACACCTATGGACACTTGATTTTTGACAAAGAAGCCAAAATTATACAATGAAAAAAAGAGCATCATCAACAAATGACACTGATCTAACTGGATGTCTGCATGGAGAAGAATGAAAACAGATCCATATTTATCACCCTGCACAAAACTCAAGTCCAAGTGGAGCAAGGATTTTAATATAAAACAGGATATACACTTTCTGCCATGATAATAAACCTTTTAAAACCATGGACTACCTTTCATGCTTGGAGCCCGCTGTGCGGGACCATGGAGAAGATCTTCAACTACCGAGCCACCGCCTAATCTCCCATGGAGGACTTCTCTGCATTCCAGTCACAGGGCCCACCAACCCAAGCAAGCAAGCCGAGACCCAGCCAAGTGAGTTGCCTCCACCAAGAGTCTCATCCACCCCTTGGGGTGCCACCAGAGCTTCTCCCCCTTGCCCTTTTTGGTTGCTGGCTTGTCCAGCCCGTATTCCCTTGGTCTCAACTCTTCCTTGGCCTTTCAGCTGCTCCTGGGAGCCCAAAGGTCTGAGGCCAGTTGATCCTTTATGCATCTTCTTGCCTGGGGGTCACCAACCCAAGAGCTCCAGCCTTCACAGGACCTCAGACTGGGATCTCCCAATTCCTGGAATGGAGCTCTGTGGCTTCCCATAGCCCCGCGTCCACCCAGCACCACATGGAGTGAACTCAGTCGAATTCCCACACTTCTGCCCCCTGAGCTACAGCCACAGCTGCCTGGGGTGGCAGACATGCAGGACCCACAACTCAGCCCAACAGAAGCCATGCCCATGTGTGAGCTACAGCCCCACAGGAGTCAATGCAGGTTACTTTGGCCAAGATGCCTAACTGTGGCAACATGGATCCTGAAAGGGACACCTTCTGAATCCAGGCCAAACCTCCAGTATAGCAAAAAGGATTCCAATGCACCCACAAAACTTTTGGTCCCAAATTTGTCCTATCTAAAAGAAATTCAGAGGCTGAACACCTATCATCCCTTATATTTGAGACCTACGCTCAACCAGGTACCCAGCTGCCTCTCACAGCCCACCACCCCACAGACTCCTGGAAGCCTCACCTATCCCAGGTCTCTGGGACTTCCTAGAGATTCTCCCAACTACTCTCAATCCCTGGTAGTTGCATATTTCTATTAATTCTCCTAGACCTCTAGACCTCTCTCCTGTTTCTCTCCACACCCAATCCTGTCTTTCCATTCCCCTACCACTTACCTTCCTACCCAATTTTCTCCCTCCCTCTGACTCTTACAACTATTTTGTTTCCATTTCTAAGTGTGATTCAAGCATTCTTGCTTGAACCTTCCTTTTCTTTTAACTTATTAAGGTCTGTGAAACATAGTCTGAGTATTCTGTAGTTTATAGCTAATATCCACCTATCAGTGAGTACTTACCAGTCATTTCCTTTAGGGTCCAGGTAACCTTACTCAGGATGATATATCCTAGTTCCTTACATTTGCCTGAAATATTCATGAAGAATTTTAATAGCTGCAAAGTATTCCATTGTGTAAACAAAACACCTTTTCTATATCCTTTCTTTGGTTGACAGACATCTGGGTTGTTTCCAGTTTCTGACTACTACTTACAAAGAAGCTATGAACATAGTGGAGGGGAGAGGTATGATGGAACATTCTTTTTAGTACATGCCCAGGAGTTGTATAGCTAGGTCTTGAGGTATAACTATTTCCAGTTTTTCTGAGAAACTGCCAGATTGATTTCCATAGTGGTTTTACCAGTTTTCAATCCCACAAACAATAGAGAAGTGCTCTCCTTTTTCTACATCCTCCCCAGTTTGTTTTGTCCCTTGGGTTTTTTATGTTAGCCAGTTTGATTGATGTACGGTGAAATCACAGGGTCATTTTGATTTGTATTTCCCTGATGACTAAGGATGTTGAGCATTTCTTTAAGTGCTTCTTGGCCATTCAAGATTCCTCAGTTGAGAATTCTCTGTTTATTTCTGTACCCCATTTTAAATTAGAATATTTGATTTGTTGGAGTTTAACTTCTTGAGTTCTTTATATATTTTGGATATTAGCTCTCTATCAGATATAGGGTTAGTGAAGATCTTTTCTCAATCTGTAGGCTACCATTTTGCCCTGGTGACAGTATGTTTTGCCTTACAGAAACTTTTCAGAAGTCCTACTTATCAATTTTTGATCTTAGGGCCTGAGCCATTGATGTTATGTTCAGGAAGCTGTCTTTTGTGCCAATGTGTTTAAGGTTATTTTTCGATTTCTCTTTCATTAGGTTAATTTATTTTGTTTTAGGTTAAGGTCCTTAATTCACTTAGACTTGAGTTTTGTGCAGTGTGATAAATATAGATTATTTGCATTCTTCTACATGCAGACATCTAGTTAGACCAGCACCATTTGTTGAAGATTCTTTGATTTTTCATTGTATAGTTTTTGTTTTTCATTTTCATTGTATAGTTTTGATTTTTCATTGTATAGTTTTTCATTGTATAGGCTTTGTCAAAATCAAGTCTCCTTGGCTGTAAGGGTTTACGTATGGGTCTTTGATTTTATTTCATTGGTTGACATGTCTGTTTCTGCACCAGTATCATAGTTTTTATCACTATTGCTCTATAGTAAAACTTGAGGTCAGGGATGTTGATGCCTCCAAAGTTAATTTAATTGTTCAGAATTGTTTTGGCTGTCCTGCTTTTTTTTGTTTGTTTTTCCATATGAAGTCGGGAATTTTTCTTTGAAGATTTTTAAAAGTTTGTTGGAATTTTGATAGTGATTTCAATAATTCTGTATATTGCTTTTGGTAAGATGTCCATTTTACTATGTTAATTCTAATGATCCATAAGTTTGGAAGATTTTTCCATCTTCTGATATATTTTTCAATTTCTTTTTTCAGGATCTTGAATTTCTTGTCCTACAGATCTTTCCTTGCTTGGTTTGGTTAGAATTACACCAAGATATTTTATATTATTTGTGGGTAATGTGAAGTGTGTTTTTTTAAATTTCTTTCTCTGCCTATTTATCATTTGTATACAGAAGGAATACCGACCCCTCAGAGTTAATTTTATAATCAGCCACTTTGCTTAAGTCATTTATAAGTTATAGGAGTTCTCTAGTATAAATTTTGGGATTGTTTATACATACTATCATAACATCCACAAATAGTGATACCTTAATTTTATCCTTTGCAATTTGTATTCCATTCATCTTTTCTTGTCTAATTGCTCTAGCTAGAATTTCAAGTACTATATTGAATAATTTGGGAGAGTGAGCAGCTTTGTCTTGGGTCTAATTTTAGTGGAATTGCTTCAAGTTTCTTTCAATTCAATTAGATGCTAGCTATTGGATGGCTGTATATTGCATTTATTATGTTCAAGTAGGTGCGCCTTGAATCCCTGCTCTCTCCAAGGACTATTAACATGAAGGGATGTTGAATTTTTTCAATGGCTTTTTCAGCATCAAATGAGATGATCATGTGATTTTTGTCTTTCAGTTTGGTTATACAATGAGTTATGTTGACGGATTTTTATACATTGAGCCATCCATGCATCCCTGAGACCAAGCCTACTTGATTGTGGTAATTATGTTTTCGATGTGTTCTTGGATTTGGTTTGCAAAAACTTTATTGAATATTTTTGCATCAATGATCCTAAGTGAAATTGGTCTGAAGTTCTCCTTGCTGAGTCTTTGTGTGGTTTAGGTATCAGGGTGACTGTGGCATCATAGAGTGAATTAGGTAGTGTTTCTTCTGTTTATTTTGTGGAATAGTTTGAAGAGTATTGGTATTAGGACTTCTTTGAAGGTCTGGTAGAATTCTGCATTAAAACCATCTGGCCATGGGAAATTTTTGGTTGGGAGATTGTTAATAATTGCTTCTATTTCCTTAGGGCTTATGGAATAGTTTAGATAGTTTACATGATCTTGATTTAACTTCTGTATGTGGTATCTGGCTCAATGATCATCCATTTCACTTAAATTTTTAAGCTTTGTGGCATACAGGCTTTTAAAGTAAGACCTAATGATTTTTTTTTATTTCCTCAGTTACTGTTGTTATGTCTCCCTTTTCATTTTTTTATTTCGTTAATTTGTATACTGTCTCTGTGCCTTTTAATTAGGTTAGCTAAGGGTTTGTCTATCTTGTTGATTTTCTTAAGAACCAACTCTTGGTTTTGTTGATTCTTTGTACTGTTCTCTTGGTTTCTAATTGCTTGAATTCAGCCTTGAGATTGAGTATTTCAAGCCATCTACTCTTCCTAGATATGTGTCCTTCTTTTTTCTAGAGACTTCGGGTGTACTGTTGTGCCATGAAACGTTCATGACCACTAAAAAGACCACCAAGGAGCCGAATCTGATGTAATCGCACTAGAGTCTCTTTATTTAAACTCAAGCTTGGGCTCTCAGCCAACCCTGACACAGGAGAAAGGTGGAGCCCCCAGCCTAGTTTTAGGCAAGTATTTATAGAGACAAGAAGTGTATCTAGCTTGATACACATCCAATTGAGGGGGAAATTATGGCCTTTAACATAATTTGCTGGTGCTGGGAGCCAAACCATAAACTTAATTTTTATTTTCCCCCATATTGATGGTTGTTAAGGAGTGAAGTATCAGGAGCTGGCTGGTAACTTGGGGGTGCAGATTTGTTGGGGAAATAACCTGGAAATTGGTGCTAGATACAGGATTTGTTAAGGGGTAACATGAAAACTAGTGCTAGGTACTGGCCTGTTAGCTTTCTTGAACCTTAGGTCAAGTTCTCTAAGATGAATTCTGATCCCAAAAGATTTGTTCTCCCATTCCCCCTTTCTCTGGTAACTAGAAGGCTAATCATGTGACTTCCTGAAGCTTATCAAATCTCACGAAAACATTTAGTAACAGGGTTATATCTTTATGACTCAGTTAACTCGGGCTTGAATGTATTGGTGACTAGGACTAGACCATCATATTTTAATCTTTGTGGTATCCCTGGGTCTTGTGTAGGGGCCCCATCAGTGGGTGACAGGGGGTAGTCCTGAGGCTAAGTTTTCCTTCTGCTTATCTGTGACATCTTCAACTGCAAATGAGTCTGTGATTAAATATTGCAATCTTGCTAACCTCCAGGGTGATGAGAGGGACCTTTCTAATGAGGCTCTAATGACCTCTTGCTGGAAGAAGACTTGCTTTATAGAGAATACAAAGTTTAGGCCAAGCATATTTATGAACTTATTGGACACATTTGAGATTGTCTAGCTACTAAGGACCCTTGAACTCAGCAAAGGCCTCTGCCTATACATTAAGAATAATGGTTGTGGTATCCCAAACATAATTTTAAAAGGGATGAGTCCCATCTGGTAAGGTGTCTTAGTTAAGGTTTTATTGCTGTAAAGAGCTATTAAGGCAATTCTTATAAGAACATTTAATTGGGGCTGACTTACAGGTTCAGATGTTCAGTCCATTATCATTAAGGTAGGAACATGACAGTGTCCAGGCAGACAGGGTATAGGAGGAGCTAAGAGTCCTACACCTTGTTCCAAACAGGAGAAGACTGATTTCCAGGCAGCTAGGATGAAGGTATCAAAACCCACACCCACATTGACACATCTACTTCAACAGGGTTATGCCTACTAATAGTGCAACTCTCTGGGCCAAGCATATACAAACCATCACAAAGAGAGAGTTTCATACCAGGTAGAGAGAAAGGGAAATTAACTCAACCATTGTCAATCTCTTAGGTCAATTTAATTAAGGTCTCTTTTAGGGTTTTGTTTATTTTCTTTATCCATCCTAAACTCTGGGGGTCTATGTGTACCATATGTTGCCAATCAATTCCCAGAATATTGGCTTGTCTCTGACTTACCTGGGACATAAAAGCTGGTCTATTGATCTATTGTCTGACCCTATCATGTGAGGAAGTCCATACCTTGGCAGTATGTCCTCTAAGAGCTTCTTTGTTACCATGGATGTAGTTTTATGCTTGGTGGGAAAAGCCTCAGTCCAACCTGAAAAAGTATCTATAACCATCAGTGAATATTTATATCTAAATTTTTCTGGTTTTACCTCTATGAAGTCTGTATCTCAGTAGACTCTGGGCTTTGTGTCTCTGAACCTATTACTGGTTCTCATTAGCCATCATATTAGTTGGTTGGCAGGCTTTACAGTTTTTGATAATCACGACTACCTTTGAGTTGGCATCTCTAATCTTGATATTATCAAATCTTGTATTCTCTGGACACCCATGTGGGAAGAGCAGTGAATCTTCTGAAGTATGTGTAATCTCATTTCCTCTGGTATATTGAGTTTATAATCTGCAGTTCTTTACCACCTGCCATAACATGAGGACATGGGCAAATTTCTAGTCTAAGTTATATCGTCTTTTGAATACTTAGGGTGGTCAGAAAGCATAGGCTCCCCTGGATATAGGGAAATCAAAGGCAAGGATTGTTGCCCTCTGAAATTGGGTCCCTCCATCTCTGTTGTCCTGAGTAATGAATGATGACCAGCTTCTTCGGCCCCCATAGAGCCCTTAGTAGAGAGAGGATTTTTTTAAATTTTTGATAGTCCTTCCTTTTTCTGTTATAAGGCCTCCTTTGCTATAAGTAGGCCCATGAATATGAGTGGTAGTAATGGCATTGCATCTTTTCTTGGCCCTAATGCCTTGGTTAGAGCTATCAGTTTAGCTTTCTAGGAGGACATTTCTGCCAGGAGTGGCTCCACCCATATGTGTTTGAGACCACCTCTGACCCAGCATACCTCTGTCTGTCTTGAATAAAGCTGCTGTCATTGGCAAACCATATCTCTGTATCCATCAAGGGAGTATCCTGAAGATCTGGTGTGGTTCAATGAATGTGGTCCAAAATGTTTGACCCATCAAGGTCTGGGTCAGGCAGAAGGGAAGCTGGGAGCATCTAAGAGGAGAGACTAGTAATGAGTTATTCTGGCATTGGTGATGGTCAGGCTTTGGCCCAGTAACATTTTCTCAGCATCTTTAACCACAGGGGCCATGGGTTCAGTGATGTGCAAACATGGGGGTGGGGGGCAGCCTCTGGCACCTGAGTTTCAGATCTCTTATCCACAAAGAAATGAAAGGGTTAAGTCACTTATGGCAACCCCAAAGCTAGTGTAGACATTTCTTTCTGGCCTTGTAGAGTCACCTTATCCCAGATCTAGGGAGGTTCTTGTCATTAGCAGCGTAGGGACTTCTTAGTGGAGGCTTGATAGTTCAAATTTCTCCAAGAGATCCTGAGTCTCTTCTGGCATTTTTGTTTGGAAGTCATTTATAAACTGCTGAAAATACTTTATCTTCAGATTTTAGCAAGAAAAAGGTTAAGTTTTATTAATGATAAGTTAGCTGGTGGGCTTCCCCTTTATTTTTTAGGTTTACCCTGAGCATTTTTTAAGCTTGGGAACTTCTGATCTTTAGGGCCCCCTTAACTATTTTTCTAGAAGCCATTTGTTGTTGATATTTCCTACACAAGTAGGCCACTGGCCGAGTGCCAGGACCTGAGTAAGCACATTGGTTTCTAGAAGCTATTTGTTTTAGATGTTTCCTACAATCCTCTGGTTTGGCCATGGCTGCCAATAGGATCTTTGCCTGGTCTCAAATCTGTTACCTCTACTCTTTTACCTGTCTTTTCTACATTTTCTCTTTTATTAAACATTTTCTCTGCCAGTATCATTAAGTTAATCTCTCAACCTTCCATCTGGAGGTTGTTTTTTTTTTTTTTTTAATGTCTCTATGACCCTTTCTAAGAAAGCTATAGAACTTTATTTTTATTTCTACGACTGATATCTTGTTTATCTTTGGCCAAATTGGTGGGCTGTCTTACAGCCACTTTGAAATTTGCCAACAGAGACTGGGGGTAAGACTTAGGGTTGTTCTTATCTTTAGTAGTGTTTAGTAGTACCTTTAGTAGGAGCCCCCTATAGGGCCTCTGTCTGGAGTCTCTCTCTCTCTCTCTCTCTCTCTCTCTCTCTCTCTCTCTCTCTCTCTCTCTCTCTCTCAAGAGATTCTGCAAAAGATGTTGGTAGTCATCCCAGGTGGGATGGTCTCTAAAATATTTACTAAAAAGAGAGTTTTGAGTTCTCCAATTATGAAGGTCACTAGAGGCAAAAGGCCAGTAGTGATGAAGTTGGTTTCTTCTATCATCGAGCTGCCCTGCTGCCCACAAAGGGCTCAGGCTGAGGCTCAGGTGGCAGGCCCTGGCAGCTTTGTGTCACTGCAGCAGAATTTTTCTCCCTGTGACTGCAGTGGGGCTGCTTGTGGCAGAGGTGCTTTTCTGCCTGAGGGGTTGAATAAGGAGGGGCTGCCAGTTGTCTGGAGAGAAAAAGTTTTCTTAATGGTCCCCTAGTTTTAACATAGTGGAGTTGAATGTATCTGTCCTATGTTAAATGTCCATCATAAAGTCGCCTCATAACATAGACAACAAAGACAAAATGTAAGAGAAAATTCCAAGCACTTTGCACTGCAACATGCTACCTTTAAAACAACCAGAAAGTGGTGCTCATATACAAGAAAAAAAAACTCATCCAGTCCTCTTTGTCAGGGAGAAACAAAAGTAATCAGATCAGTGGGGTGCCCTTGGCTCTCTGAGCTTATTCCCACCCTAGACCAGGACTCAAAACTTCTTTTTTTTACTGAGCGGCCATAGGCCCCTAGCACATCTTTCTTAACAGCACCCGGCCATAGATACAGATTTAAGGTGGCCAATGGGTGGGTAGGGAGACAGAGGTAAGACTTTTAGAATTCCTGGGAAGGGACTGAGGAAGAAGGAAGAAGAGATTCTACCATGATGAGGGCATAGCAGAGGACCACACTGGAAAGGTGCAAGGGGAAGAAACAGCCAACATGTAGATACAGGAGAAAAACAGCCTCAGGAGGGCTGCTCAGCAGGGTTCAGAGCAGCAAAGATAAATTAATAGATTTAGTAAGTGTTAACTCAGTAATATCAAAGGGGAGTGTGTGTTAGCCACGTGGAGTTAGGGAGTGGCCGAGCTGTTGAGCTGCTTAGGGCATATTAAAAATAAGGCTGTATGTGTGTCTTTTATTCATGGATCCAAAACATTTGGGCTAGTGGTGAGAAGCATGCACATACCACCAGGGAGTTTAGAGTGGATTAACTATCTGCCACTACAGGATAGAGCCCACAGCTTATAGGCTTTCTGGGGTCCGTGCAGACATGGAGACTGGGGCAAAGGGGTGTGTTTCACTGTGTATATCAGGTTAGAGCTGGCCTATTAGGAGACAGGCAGAACTGTGGGGTGGGGTACAGTGTGCTCCTCCAAAACTGCTCTTTGTGTAACATTTTATCTGTGAAGTAATTTTATAAAGAATTTTTGTCAAAGAAGGTATAAAAAGGCTGAGAGAAAAAAATAAAGTGTGTCTTTTGGAGCTCTCTCTCTCCATCCACCAAATGTATATATGTCTGTCTATATTTATGTCCAATATGTATATGTGTATATATGTATATGTGATGTAGGTATATATGATGTATATGTGTATATATGTATGTATATATGTATACCCATAAGAATGTCAGTATATGTGTATGTACATAGGTATGTGTTTGCACTTGTAAAATTGATGCAACAGGTAGTTGGGCCTGGCTAGTGTGTGTGTGTGTGACCTTCTTTCTATACTTTTCTTTCTTGCTGGCCTCATAAGAGTTAATAGAGGTAAGAGTTTCTTACCAGGCATTTCTGCCAGATCCGGATAACTACATTTTCTTCCACCAGCAATGCTGACCCCATAAACCATATGCTGCTGTCAGCAGCACCACATTGGCTGCTGTTAGCACTGACCTAATCACCAGCACCACACTTAGCTGCTTTCCTCATTTACCTAGATGTTGAAACGGGTTTTCAACAATAAAAAAATGGGACCTTATGAATCTGAAAAGTTTCTGTAAGGCAAAGAACACTGTCATCAGGACAATACATCAGTCTACAGAATGGGAAAGGATTTCCACCAACTCCATATCCAACAGAGGGCTAATATACAGAATATAAAGAAGTCAAAAATTAGGCATCAACAAACTAAATAAACTTAATTTAAAAATGGCATACAGATTTAAAATGAGAATTCTCAACAGAGGAATCTCCAAATGTTGAGGCATTGTCTTAGTCAGGGTTTTACTGCTGTGAACAGACAACATGCCCAAAGCAACTCTTATGAAGACAGCATTTAATTGGGGCTGGTTTACAGGTTCAGAAGTTCAGTCCAGTACCAAGGCAGCAGCATGGCATCTTCCAGGCAGACATGGTGCTGGAGGAGCTGTAGAGTTCAACATCTTCATCATAAAGCTCTTTTAAGAAGACTAGCTTTTGGGCAGCTATGATGAGGGTATTAAAGCCCACACCAATTGTGGCACACCTACTCCAGCAAGGCAAAACCTCCTAATAGTGTCACTCTCTGGGCCAAGCATATTCAAACCATCACAGGCACATTTTAAAATATTCAGCATTCTTAAGCATAAGGGAAATGCAGATCAATCTACTTTAAGATTCCACCTTACATATATCAGAATGGCTAAGACTGAAAATACACATGACAGCTCATACTGGTGAAGATATGGAGTAAGGGGAACACTGCAAACGTGTACAGTCACTATGGAAATCAATATGGAGTTTCCTTGGAAAATTGGGACTCTATCTGCCTCAAGGCCCAGTTATACCACTCCTGGACATATATCCAAAAGATGTCCCATTCTACCAAAAGGACACTTGCTCAATATGTTCATAATAGCTTTATTTATAATAGCCAGAAACTGGAAACAATCTAAATGTCTCTCAATGAAAGAATATATAAAGATAATATGGTATATTTATATAATACAGTATTTTTCCCTTGTTAAAGACAATGACAACATGAAATTTGCAGGCAAATGGATGAAATTAGAAAAAAATCTTTAGTGACATAACCAGACCCAGAAAGACAAACTTGGTGTGTACTGACTTGTATCTGGATCTTAGCTGTTAAGTAAAGGATAAGCATGCTACAATCCACAGATCCACAGATACTAAGTAAAAAGAGGGCTCCAGGAGTGATCCATGGATCTCTCTGGGAAGGGAAAGTACATTGGACTTTCTGGCTGCTTGGAGATGGGAACAGGAAGGTTTATGTGATGGTGGAAAGAATGGAGAGATATAAAAAATAGAGAGATAGATAGTACTCAGAGAGGCAGCTGAAATTGGGGTAAGAAGTAGAAACCTAGTACAGTGGAAATACCCTGGAAACTAGGAGAGTGACCCTAGTGAAATACCCTAGTAATGGGGGATACAGAGCCAAAATTGAGTACCTTCTATGACAAGGTCAGTCTCCCAGGGTAGAACAGGAACGTTGACCCAGGCTGATAACATTTAACCTTTAATATGTTGTGCCTGAAAGATGCACTGGTGTAATGATGGCAAAGAACTTGTGTGAGTTGCCAACCAAATACTCGTTCCTCTTGAGGCCATGTATGGCATTTCATGGATGGCCAGGAACCAGAGGCTGGTCTATCCACAGACCCAGGATGCATCCGGATATGTCTGGCAAGAGAAAGTCAATAAAATGATTCCTAATGATATTCTGCTATAGTAGTAATTCTGTGCCTAGACCAGTTCTCTTCAGAGAGGCATCATCCAGCAACTGATAGGAGCATATGCAAAGTCCCACCACCAACCACTAGGTGGTGCCAGGAGAACCCAATAGAAGAAAGTAGGGAAGGATTCCAGGAGGAACGGAGTACACTACAAAAGAGCAATGCTCTAAGTAGGGTTCAACTAAGTAGGGTTCATAGAGTCTCACACACACTGTACCAATCAACACAGAGCCTGTATGGGTTTGAGCTAAGTCCTCTGCATATACCTTGTTGTGTAGCTTGGTGTTCTTTTGGGACCCATAACTGTGGGAGTGGAGTATACCTCTGGCTCCTTTCTTTGCTATGCTTTGGACCATCTTTTTTCTACTGGGTCACCTTGTCCAATGGTGCTATGAAGGTCTGTGCCCAGTCTTAGTCAGTCTTATTCTAACTCGTTGCTGCTCCAACTTCAGTTGATGTCTCTGGGAGGCCTGTTCTTTTCTTAAGTGAAACTGAGGAGGAGTGTGTAGCTTATCTTTGCCTAATTTGTACAGTTTTTCTTCCACCCTTATCCACACCTTTTCCACCCTTTCAATCCCAACACTAGATAAGAGAGAAAAAAGGATAGAGAGGAAAATAAAGAGGTCCCTGAATAAAGTGAGGAGTCAAAAGGGGATATCATTGTCATTATATTCCTGCTCTTTAGAGGCAACAAATTCCTTGGGGCAAGTTTGATCTTCACCACCAGAAAGTATAAATTCTTCTTATTGTTTCTTCTTTGTACATGACTACTTAGCAACCCAGAGTCAACAGCAACCAACCAACAGCTTCCAAACAACCCACACTGAATGACCAAAACCAACCAATTCTGCCCCTTGGAGCTCTAGCATTTATATATCCTCTGAAATGTCACCAGAATCCTGACCATAACACAACCACAGAAACTATCATGTCCTTGTTAGGGCAAAAAGAAAATCACAGTCAGCTGCTGTAGAAAATCTGAAACAGCCCTATATCCCACCCCTGGGTTTAAAACAAAAGCATATTCTTTTTGAGACACTTTCTAGGAGTCAGGTGTGTAATGATGAAACTGAATATCTTCTGCCTAGTCACTCCATGTCAGAAACTCATTGAAGTGGACCATGTATGAAAGGTTTGTACTTTCTATAATAAACACATGTCCACAGAAGGATCTGCTGATGCTCTGGGTGAAGCAGAGAAGGGTTATGTGGTCCAAATGAGTGGCGTGTACAACAAGCATTATCTTTCCCCATGGAGCAACGTGTCTTGCTGTCAAGTACTGGGTATGTTTGTTATAAACCAAAGAGATCTGGACAAAGTACAAGTCTATTCAAAGATGCATTGTGGATTCCAGCCTGGTTACTATATTTAAAAAGAGTAGAGAAAGATTCCTGGGCTAAGAGATACTACTGTGTATTGGCATTTGGAGCCCAAACATTAGTAGAAATCTAAAGCTTTTCAATCTTTCTAAAGAAGATGGCATCTGCCAATATGTTCTTGGAAAGCCCTCAAACAAAGAAGGTTCAAAGGCATCCAAGATTCAGAGTTTTGTTACTCCACAGAGCCTACAACACAAACATCAATGTATTTCTCTGAAGAAACAATGTACTAAAAAGAAGAAGAGGAGGCTGAGGCAATACATACTGTAGGACATGATTAAAATCACCTCACATCATGGCATCCAGGAAGTAGATCCAGCAAAAGAGGGAGGGAGGGAGAGAAGACATAAATCCAAGGATTGGATCATATTATTCAAAGGAATTTATCCAGTGTCTTATTCTTCAAATTATGCACCTCCTCCACTTTCTATCACTTCTTAAGGCTTATTAACATTGTGATTTCATTCACTAATAGACTCAGAGCCATTATGATACAATTGTATCTCAATCATTGGCTCAGTAAGCTGAAGACAAAGCCATAAACAATTAGTTTAAGGAGATATTTCATATCCAAACATATACAACAATAGTGAAGTTTAGGGCTAGAACATAAATTTCAGTATGGGGCACAAATTCCATGTGAAAAAAACCATACAAGGGGGTTTTGTTGTTTTATTTTGTTTTACTGCAATTTATGCTTGTTATGGCCTGTAATTGATTCCTCCAATTTATTATGCCATGAGTCCCATGAGGAACTATTGACAGTTGGTGGCTTTGTGGGGAGGGTAGATCAGGGTTAAGTTATGTGAGTTAAGTGTGTTGATTCTGCTGTCCCACTAGGCTCCAGTGGATAGTGTCACACACAGGAGTACATGGACAACACAAATTAGAACTGGGTTATAAAAATAAAAATAGAGGGCACAAAGTAGGAAATGGTGGGAGTGAATCTTGGAGTAGTTAGAGCAGAGGAGTGGATGGGGGCACCAATATAATCAAAATACGTGGTGTGTATTATTAAAGTCTCAACTCATCAATAAAAATATTGTGTGTGAGTAAAATATCACACCTTATAGAACCTAGATTTCCATTTTCTGCTGATATGAACTGGGGATGTAAGGACTGATTTGGATAGCTATTCCTGGATATGCAAGAACTGTATCCATGAAACACTAATCCCACTGATTTTGATGAAATGACTGAGATTTATAGGGACTGGCTCTATTCCCCTTGGTCTGAGTGATGATGATACATAAGCATCTCACCCTTTTAATTCAGGGTGATGATTTTAATTTATTTCTCTCATTGTTACAGTGCCATGGGGTTCCAGTGTTTGGTTATCACACTCAGCTACAAGTTTAGTTCATTACAGACTCTCAGTCATATTTCCTCCAAAATAAATAAGATGCTAAAGAGATTTGTGGACCATAAAGTTCCTAGTGGCTTCCTTGATGGTTTTACCTTTATTCCTCCATGGATAAACAAACTCTCCTTTACTACTTGTATAGGTAATTGTGTTCCCCAAGGAGACAATGGAAACTTAACAATTATAACACACCTTTAATTTAGACTCAAGATGGAAGTCTGATCCCCTGGGGTCCTCTCTGTCTTTTGTAGTATTAGAGTTTATAGCAAATTCTCAAGAGCTGCAGGCAAATGTTTATCAGTATATCTAATCTTGTTTTGTTCTGAGCTGATGAGGCTTCTGACTGCCACCATGAAATGTTTTGTGCCTTAGAGACCTTACTTATTATACTGTCTCTCATGCCTTCTAGAGAGAAATGGAGGGACCTTCTTACTCCTTGAAGTTGAAGGTATCGGTTTTTATTATCTAAGGGAGTATGTCAAAGCAGGAGTAGGGGGAGAATTTGCACTCAGTCATATGAGAGTATGTGCTTGAGTGTGTAAGTCTATTATCCTTAGGCTCTACTTTTCCACACCACAGTCCTATCTACAGTTTTTTTTTATCGTGAGTTGAGTATTTATCTATAGTTTGAGAGGGTAGGATAGCACAGTATCTCCATGTAGACTAATTTATCTCATATTCATACAGTATTTAATTTAGGAGAAAAGAGGGATGCATAGTTTGTTTGTCTTCAACCTCAATTAAGTCTTGCTATGTTTCTTTCAAATTTTATGGCAAATCTCTAACTGTATTCATTTCCTCTGACACACTCAGGTATACCAATGAGTATATTGTATTGAAACTGCTGAAACAATCTGTTGTTTACCTCCCTTTTATACTTGGTTTTGCTGTAATTCTCTTTTACTCACTAAACAGTATAGTGTTTAAAGCAAGCTCCTTCTTTTCTCAAATATTTTCTTGCGTGTAGAAATGCTTTGAGCAGAGAATTAAAATCTTCTATTTGAGCATAAAAGGTCGTATACACCCTGGTTCTTTAGTAATACTCCTGCTACATAGATTTTTTTCTAGACTGACCATGGTCTTGACTTTCCTGTTCCTCTAGTTCTCAAACCTTGCCCTCTCCAAACACTTAACTATCATGACTGTATTCACATAATGTTAAAATTAGTCTTCTTTGTCAACTGCAGTTTCTTCTGTTTGGCTGTCTATCAAAATCATAAATACATGCCACTAAATTCCATTTCTGAGAATTTAGCATATATATGATATACTTATCATATATATATACATATATATATATATACATATATATATATATATATATATATATATATATATATATATAATGTTAAAAGGTATTAAGTACTGCTATATATTATAATATCGGGAATAACAATACTAAATAAAACTCAGTGTCCAAACAATTGCTAACTAGTACTTCATTATGATAAACTAACTATTACAAACATAGTGATGGGTGATATAAGTCTCTGGTAAGAAAACCAAATTAGACAATTTAGGATAGTGGACTGAACAATGCAGAGGTTTTTAAATATATCTTCAACCACTATAGCAGTAGTAATGAGAACGTTAACCACCAACCCCACCAATGAGCAACTAGTTCAAAGTTGAGACTTTCTCAGCATTCAAACACAAAGACATTCAAATTGATTTTTTATGGAACATGGATCTGTGTTTTAATAGACAGATCAACATGTTTTATTTACTACTATTTGTGATTGCTCACATGAATAGTTCCAATTTCAACTGATAAAGAGAAGAGCAATAGTAAATGAAATGTTAGAAATATAACAACAAACAAATCATTTAAGACTCCTTAGCAAAAGAAATCTGGATTAAAACCTGTGAAAATGGAGAAGGTTATGTGATGACACTAGACAGACACCAAGTACTTCCTCAGGAGATTTCAGGTATAGCTAGAAAAGCCAGATGTTTCCTGGCATTCTACAAACCTAAAAAGGCATCATTAGCTTTTGGTTGAGAGAACACAGAAGAAAACTTGAAACAGGGACGTTTTTAAACATATCTCATGAAAACTTCTCTAGAGTGACAGAAAGCTGGAAATGTTGGAGTGGGGAAGATGTGAAGGGCATGTACAAGGCATATCATCTGATATTTCAAGATATTAACATAGATCTGTGCCTTTAAGTCTCTGAGTCATACATTGGAGCATCATAGCTACTCAATAGGTTCTTTGAGTTCCAGTACAGCATCAGATATAAAACATCAGTTGATATGATTCTAGAACTAAGATGTTCATCAAATGGCTAGCAAACTATTCTATATCATTGAATAGCTTTGCTATTAATTGATGACCGATCTGACTTTTCACCTCAGTCTGTATCTCAAAATACCATTATGGATTCTTAGACTTCTCAAAGCTGATGGTTTTTTTTATCTGATAATTGTTATAATACTTCCAGGTTTCTCAAAAATACGTTGAACTGGTTTCTAAGTCACCAACCTCCATTTAACATTCTAAAAGTTTGATATTTTTAGAAAATGTGAATACGCTAATTAAAAACACTGGCAGCATTATGCCTTAATGACAATGCCTCCCATTCTCACATTGCTGTTATTTTTTTCATATTGAACAGAAGATGAAAAACACAAGGAACCAGAGCAGTGCATCTGAGTTCATCCTCCTGGGGCTCCCCATCCGACCAGGGGAGCAAGGCATGTACTTTGCCCTGTTTCTGGCTACATACCTGACAACTGTGCTGGGGAACCTGCTCATCATCCTGCTCATCAGGCTGGACTCTCACCTCCACACCCCCATGTACTTCTTCCTCAGCCACTTGGCCTTCACAGACATCTCTTTCTCATCAGTCACAACTCCAAAGATGCTCATGAATATGCTGACACACAGTCAATCCATCTCATATGCTGGGTGCATTTCCCAGGTGTATTTTTTCTTATTTTTTGCTGATCTCGACAGCTTTCTTCTGACCTCCATGGCCTATGACAGATATGTGGCCATCTGCCACCCCCTCCACTACACCAGGATCATGAGTCAAAGTGTCTGTTTCTTACTAGTCATTGCATCCTGGTTTTTATCTTTTGCTGGTGCCCTTGTGCACACTCTTCTTCTAGCTCGTCTCTCTTTTCTTAGAGGTAACACTCTCCACCACTTCTTTTGTGACCTGTCTGCCTTAATTAAGCTGTCTAGCTCAGATACCTCTGTCAATGAGCTGGTCATCCTCGTTGTAGGATCACTGGTCATTACTGTGCCATTCATATGCATCCTAGTTTCATATGGACGTATTGGAGCCACTATTCTGAAAACTCCCTCCATCAAGGGAATCTGCAAAGCCTTTTCCACGTGTGGCTCTCACCTCTCTGTGGTTTCTCTATACTATGGAGCTATTATTGGGCTATATTTTGTCCCCTCATCAAATGACACTAATGACAAGGATGTCATTGTGGCTGTGATGTACACTATGGTCACACCCATGCTGAATCCCTTTATTTACAGTCTGAGGAATCGGGATATGAAAGGAACACTGAGAAATACACTTGCAAGAGCAAATTTTTCCATGTAATTAGCTTTTTCTGCTGTACTAAGGGAAGTTGCAATCTCCCCATTATCTCAAGAGTTCTTTCCTCTGGGAAATGCTGTTTTTTAGTGATTTGGAGCATTGTCTGGCACACTTTACAATACATGTAGCTTTTAATTGCCACTTTTCTTTCTCTCATTTTCTTTCTTCCCTTTTTTTGTCTTGATGATCCTGATAGTCTTGCACAAGTTTTCTTTGCAAACATATCAACACATTTTCCTTTTTATACAGAACCCTTTTCCCAGAATTGCAATTTAATATCCTCATTAATTTCCTTGTTTTATCTTTAATGCGTTAAATCCTTTTGTAGCAAAAATTGATTTCTCTTTTCTTAAATATGCCAATGTTTCTTAAGGTTGGTTAATTCATGATGTTACTTGTGTTTAATTTTATAATTTATCTATATTTTTTAAAAAAATTAATTCAAACTGTAGCTATCTTTTTATTTTAACCAATTTCCACCTATTTATTTTTAATTTCAATTTACATCAACTGGTGTATGAGTACTGCATACCTTGTATTGTTCCTTTACATGTATAGAGTTCATATGTTCAAATCATGTAGGTTATGTTTATTTCCTCATTTTACATGTTTATGGCAAAAATACTCAGAATTCTTTTTCTTAACATAAAAACACAAAATTTTCTTCTCATCATACAGAATCACCATCCTACCATGTAATGAGAAGCAATTTTTCAATTGAACTATTCTTTACCCATTGACCAACTTCCCTCTGATTCTGTCCTTCTATGTCTACCTTCTGTTCCGTTCCAAACAGGTTTTAGCTGTATTAGTGTGAACTTAGCTAGTACATAACTTTTTCTCTCTAAGTGTCTGAGCCTGTTCTCATATTGAAACAAGCTTGGCTTTCTGTAGAAGGCCACAACAGAAAAACCAGGATCAAAATGGTAAAGAAAACCCCTTTTGGAGATATCTAGGTCCTGGGAAGGTGAATTCCGGTGAAACAGTAGTGAGAGATATTTCAAAATCATTCCAAAGAATGTTGTGCTTGTGCATACTCTGTGCCTCATGAAGTTCAGCCTCTTCAGATGTGAGCTGAGGAGTGGCTGGCAGATTGCCAGAAAATGTAGGCACTCTGAATTGATTCAAACATTATGAGATGTACATTAATCCAACTTTCGTGTATAAATTTTAAAATGAAAAAGATAATTCTCTGCCCTTCACACAAATCCATTGATTTCTATGCTCATTTATATAATGCATCTTGAATTTTAGTCCTTGTGAAACTACATTTACTCAGGGCAATGGCATTTAACTTCATTTCTATGAGCATATTGCTGCAACACACTTATTTTTGTTAAACTATTAAATCATCTCTATCACATGGCATGGGTGAGAGGAAGACACAAAGAGACTGGTGCACAACTGCATGTCCCACCTGCAGTACAACGTATTTGGTAGAGAGTTGGGAGAGAAAGAGAAGTGGAATGATTTGAGCACTATGAATAGAAGCAGAACTGAAGACACAATGGGGAGAGAAATAGCCTGATTTGAGTAGCCCACTCTGCCACTTGAGGCCATGGGTGAAATCCTGGCCCATGCTGAGAGCCATGTCTGGGTCCACAGTTATGCAACAGTGGGGCTTTGTGTTGATGTCTATGCCTCACTTGTATTACCACCAAAAGCCATGGGGACATCTCTGGTCTGGGCTGACACTTAGGACTATGTCAATGTCCAAAGACTGTGCAGAGGTGACCCTTCTCCTTGGTAGCTGCAGCACTCAGAAGAATGGGTCCTGTATCATACCTGGGTATCACAGAAGAGCTGATCCTCATGGCAGGTGGGCTGGTGAGCTGACTTCAAGAGTGGGAGTGTGGAAGGGCTGTCCCCCACCCCTTGTTTGTCATGTAGTAGTATAGTTGAGGGAAATATGCTTCCCATTGCCACCTCAAGGGATTTGTCCTTGAGGTCATAAGAGTGAAAGAGCTGTCCCTGACCCTCACAAGCTACAGCACTTAGGAAAGCAGGTCCAAACCTTATCTTGACAGCATAATAGAGCTGGCTCTGGTGATGTGGGTGTAGGTGAGTTGGCCTGAGGATATGAGAGCAGAAGAGCTGGTTCAGCCTATTGCTAGTCATGACATTGGCTGAGCTAGATGGAACAGTGTTGGAGATCTTGCCCTGGTGATGTGAGTGCCAGAGAACTAGCCAACTAACCAACTCAGCAACCACCCAGGCCCATAACTAGAGCTTTTAGTGGATCCACCCCAACATCTACACCATCTATGAACTGGTGGATCTAATCCTACAGATCTAAAGCTGCATGATCTCTATGTCATAGGGAAATGGCAGGATGTCTGAGAGGAGTCCCAGTGAGAATCCAATATTGATAGTGTAGCAGATGCCAGAGACCTTGAATCAGACCAATGACTCATTTCAATGAACATTTGCAAGTAAAAATGTGTGGACAAAGGTAAATTTTGTCACACTGTGATATGCTACAGCTTTCGCAACCAGAATTTTTTTATTTTTAATTATTTTTTGGGTTTTTTTTGGGGGGGGAAGTTGCAAAGGAGAAAGGTGGATATGAAGTGACAGGAAGATGAGTGAGATTGGGTTACATGATGGGAAATTCATAAAGAATTAATAAAAAGTTAAAATACATTGAACCACAACAGTGTACAAAGCAGTGGGTTTCATTGTGACTTTGTCTTACACACATATAGACTTGATCAAGTCAGCCTGCTCTGTCCTCCCCTTTTACCATCTTTACTCTATCTCTTTGCTCTCTTCCCTAGGAGACTGTCTTTGATTTTCAGGATATCTTTTTCTTTCAGTTTTCACATATGAAAGAAAACACAATACTAGGCTTTCTGCTTATATTTTTTTCATAGCAGGAAAAACTCAAATTTCATAGTTTCCCCCTGCAAATGGCACGTAATAATCTTTGTACATAGCCTGTGCAAGTTACCTTACTCTGATTATCATAATTGCTCCAAGGATGAACTCTCTTGTGTCTTCTTCAGCAAACAGTTCTACCCCAGGAGAAAGCTGAGGTAATGATGCAACCATATGATGTATATAATGATGCATGCTTAATCAGGAGCCAGGCATAGGGGAATGCCACGTCATTATGATTTGGAACATTATAACCCACATCAATTTCTCAGAGCCATGAATAACCATATATGCATATATCTGTCACAGAAGGCTACATGCTGAAAACCTGTTGTTCGCAGTGGAGTATTGAGCTCCTCAAAGACTCTTCCAGTCTCACTATATTCTCTACATTTCATAAAGAAATGGAAGAAGCTTCCACAGCTTGTAGATCAAGGTATCTCTGCTTATCATCCAACACTCATGTCAGATTAGAAATAGAAGTTACAAGAAGTGGAATGATTGTGTAACCTTGGATGGCCAATCCTATTCATGACATACTATGATAGACAGATCCTTGTATAACTTATTTTGTTCACCTATCCAAATTTGAAAGAGTAAGGAGACATCAAATTTGTACTCAAGTAGACTCTCTCTCATTTCAAATCTAATTTTGAGATGAAAAGCTAGGGCATATACCCTTTTGCTTTTCTTCAATTTCCATCATCTTTTTGGGCATGTTTTAACAGATTTTTCACTGAATCAGTATAATTTCATTCTTCTGTGCTTCAATAATTTATACAATAATTATAATAATTTCAATAATTTATTCAATAATTTAGAAAGTGGAATCATTTTATACCTAACTTAGTATTCTATTTGGATTCCTATTGGTTCTGTTTTAATCACTACCAACATCTCCTAAAAACCTTTACTTAGAATTTTACTCTGTGCTTTTTCTGGGAGTATAATGAAGATTTTTAATGTGGCAAAAAGATCCTCATTATTCAGGCTCCCATAGCGTTCTCTAATCCATAGCTTTTCCAGTTAACTAGAACCTTGAATTTTCTTTGTTCTTCAAGTTCCTCATTCTGTGCTCTTCAAACATATTTTAAATAACATTCATGAGATAAAGTTTTACATCAAAAATTGCATTAAAAACACACAAAATGGAGTTCCTTGTCATCTTGTTTTTTCATAACTGGACAACTTTCATTTTTAGAAATTCATTCTGTATACATGTTTTATATATATATATATATATATATATATATATATATATATATATATATATTAGTGTGCAAGAGAATTTAATAACTTTAAAATGTTACTTATTGACATGTAACAAACTATTAGAAACAACTCAAATATCTAGCAGATAACTATCATTTTAATTGAGATATATTTGTTTTTATTATTATAAAAAAATTAAAATAAATTATAGTCCAACTCCATAACAGCATTACTTAAAAGACTTTTACTATGGTAGGATAAATAATATGTGAATTTTAAACATACTTCATTCAAGTTAAAATAATTTTTATTTTATATTTATTTTACTGTAATCTTTAGTTAACTCTTCAAATAATAGTAGATAGGATGATTATGTAATTTTCAAAAACACCACATTCAGAATGGATAATTCTTTTGAGAGTATATGGAGTCTGCATTTTAGTAGAGGCTTCACAAGTTTTCTTCCCCAAATATAAAAGAATTGTAACAGAAAGTAGGCCTAAAGCAAACAGATTTGCATGAGAAAGAAGAGTAATTATATTTTCAAATTATAAGAAATTATTAGAATACAACAAAAATTAGTTAAGAATTATTACTTTGAAACCAAGCTTATGAATCACAGTTAAGAGTATTTTTTATTTGTTTATGTCAGACAGATATTAAACATCAAACTTTTCTTTGGTAGATTTTTGATGTGACTGGAAAAGTAAAACAAGTCTGGATTTCTACAGACTGGAATAAGAATGATCCAGCTTGAGCTGAAGGACTATGTACAGAGGACTCTGTAAGTGTGTATTGGAAGAGGTATAAACTTCCTTTTCCATGTATCTGGTACAAGGTCCTGTAAGAAGGGAGACAGAAAACTCAACTGTTGGATGAGAAAGAACTGTCTTAAAAGAAGAATTGATGGAATATCTCAGGTATGTCACCATCTTATGAGATTCCCAAGACTTGCCTTGCTATATTTACCATTCACATCAAATATCTAGATTCTGGTATTTTGGAGCTTCAAACACTTAATAGTTACTCTCATATTAAGTATATGGAAATAAAGCATATCTGAGAGGTGTTCTGGTAGTCTCAACTATAATTTAGGTCACACCTACAAGCCATGAGAATTCATCTGCTAGATTTCAATTTATTACTTACAAACTTGGCCTTATGCTCTCATTTGAAATCTAAGATTATTTTCATGGATTTTTGTTTCCTATGATCTTGAAGACATATGATGATTACTCTGGTGCTTTCTAATTTTTTGCACAAAGAAATTTGAGTTGGTTTCTAGGCAGACAAATAGTACATTTTAGTGGATGTTTTGCCACAATATCATTAACCCAACAATGTGGCAAGAACCTTGAAATATTTCTGTTAGAGAATACAAGCTGACTAGTTAAAAACATGCTATTATGATGTAATACATGTAATGTCCTCTGCTTCTTCCATATCATAATTTTTCATCTCTAGCTAAATACAGAGAATGATGAAGTCTAATCAGAGCACTGTGTCTGAGTTCATCCTCCTAGGGCTCCCCATCCAGCCAGAGGATCAAGCTCTGTACTCTGCCCTGTTCCTAGTCATGTACCTGACCACAGTCCTGGGGAACCTGCTCATCATCCTGCTCATCAGGCTGGACTCTCACCTCCACACCCCCATGTACTTCTTCCTCAGTCACTTGGCCTTCACAGACATCTCCTTCTCATCAGTCACAGCTCCAAAGATGCTCACGAATATGCTGACACATAGTCAGTCCATCTCATATGCTGGGTGCATTTCCCAAATATATTTTTTCTTATTGTTTGGGTGTATTGACAACTTTCTTCTGACTTCCATGGCCTATGACAGGTATGTGGCCATCTGCCACCCTCTGCATTATACCACCATCATGAGTCCGAGTCTCTGTGTTCTGCTAGTGATGGTGTCCTGGGTATTTTCCTCTACTAATAGCCTTGTACATACTCTTCTCTTTGCTCGTCTCTCTCTTTTTAGAGACAACACTGTCCACCATTTCTTCTGTGATCTCTCTGCCTTGCTGAAGCTATCCAGCTCAGACACTACTATCAATGAACTAGTCATTCTCACTTTAGCAGTGGCAGTTATCACTGTACCATTCATATGCATCCTGGTTTCTTATGGCCACATAGGGGCCACTATTCTAAGAACTCCATCTATCAAAGGTATCTGCAAAGCCTTGTCCACATGTGGTTCTCATCTCTGTGTAGTTTCTCTGTATTATGGAGCCATTATTGGGTTATATTTTTTTCCCTCCTCCAATAATACTAATGATAAAGATGTCATAGTGGCTGTGATGTACACTGTGGTCACACCCATGCTGAATCCCTTTATCTATAGTCTGAGGAATCAGGATATGAAAGGAGCACTGAGAAATACACTCAGCAGGAGACTGCGTTCACAGTGATGGGTGTAGTCTTCCCTCATTCTTTATCTGAGAACTTCTCAGTCTTGCACTTAATGCTATGACTTGGTGCTTTTCATTGTGTCTTTAGGTTGTAATTTTTCATCCTGTTTTATCTCAGCCCTGCATTTTGTTTCTCTTTAATGGTTTTGTTCATCTTTGGAGAAGGTTTTTATTTTTTTATTTTTTTTTCTGAACACTTCCACACTATTTTCTTTTCACACAGTACCATAACTTTATGTACATAATTTTTTTCTCATTCCAATCATTCACCTTTTATTATCTAATCTTATGGCCATCTATACAAAGTATTGTTTTCTTCTCAAGTAAACAAACACTCCTTTGTTTGTTTTTATGAGGAACACCAATTCAAAGTCTAGTTTGTTTTTGTTTTTAAATACTTTCAGTTGGTACAAAAATTCGTACATAATACTGTCAGTCTGGAAATCAGTTTGAGTGTTTCTCAAAGACTTGAAATAAATCTTCCATATGACCCAGCTATACCCCTCAGGGGAATATACAAAAAGGACTTCATATCTTACTACAAAGACACTTTCACATTCATGGTCATTGATGCTATATTCATAGTAGCTAGGAAATAGAAACCACATAGAAATCTATCTACTGACAAATGGAAAATGAAAAAGAATGTGGTACACATACACAATGCAATATTCATTAGTTGTAAAAGAAAAAAAAAACATGATATTTACAGGTAAATATATAAAAGTAAATGTGCAAAAAAATATACTGAATGAGGTAACCCAAGTTACAAAAGATAAATGCTTCATGTTATCTTTCATATGAGGTTTCATATTCTAGATTTACAAATTGTGTTTTGCGTGTTTGGCATATATTACAAATGGAAACTAAGTAACTAGAAATGGCCTAGTAAATAGAAAATCTATTTTAGTACTATTTACTAGTAAATAGAAATCTTAGGATGCATTTAGGGAAAGGGATATTAGAATATAGGTGATGTGAAAGTCATGGGGTGGAATACTTGGAACAGAATTCTTCAAACACATAGTGGAGTGAGTGATAAGTATGGGGAAATTGATGCCAGGAGTATATTTAGGCTAAATGAAGTGTGCACAAAAGGTACTTGGGAACATGTGATCTTGCAATCCAAGTTTATTCTAATAAGAAGGGATAGTTGAACATATGTAATATGAAAGATCGGGGAGAATAGTTAGAGATAAAGGGCTAAGGGAGAAGAAAGGAAAAGAGGGGTGAGAATATGTCAATTAAAACAAAAGATGTATGGTAGAGGAAAGAATGTGAGAACTAAAAATTGGAGAGGAGCAACTGTGTAATGCTCTACTCTGAACATGATGTGGCTATTGCAAACAAGAACTCACAGCAACTATGGTTAGCAATACAAGGCCTTACAAGATCAAGAGAGTAGAAAATCTTGTATAGAAGGTGAGAAGCTCATATGGTGCACTCCTTGCTGGTGAGCCGTTGGCAGTTTATGGTTACTAGAGAAGAGAGAGTCGCTTTTCTTCAGGAGTATGGCCACTAAAGGGTTCAGCATTTTTCACTAGGCAACCCCATGTCCACACACAAAAGGGAACATTATTTGATCTCAGTGGGATAAAAATAAAACTAATAAAAAACTACAAAAGAGAGGCATGGGGGAAGACATGATAGGGGAGTCCTAGTGCAAGTTGGAAGGGGTAAATATGATCAAATGCATTGCTTATATTTATGACATTTTCATGAAAGTTAAAATTTAAAATTACAATAAAAAACTGACACATAATGTCAAGTTTCCATGTATGTGTAATTTAGGTAATATTTAAATAAAGGTAAGTTCAATGTTTCTTCATTATTCATCTTGCTTCATAGGAAACATTAATGCTACTTTATCTTTTGCTTTCTTTGATGCATGCAACACATAGTTATTATGTTTGGCCACTGTGCTGCTTACCTTTTGTCAACTTGACACAAACCCAGACTTGTCTGGGAAGAGGAAATCTTAATTAAGAAAATAAGAGTAACCTGCAGGCAAGTTTGTGGAGTATTGTCTTGATTCATTAGTGATGTAGGAAGGCCCAGCCCACTGTTGGTGGGACCATTCTTGGATGGGTGGTCCTGAGTTCTATAAGAATGCAAGGTGAGGAAGACATGATGAGTAAACCATTAAACAGCACCCACCCATGGTGTTTGCATCAGCTCCCACCTCTATATTCTTGTTTGACCTTCTTGAATTCCTACCATTACTTCCCTCATTTATGGACTGTTACCTGGAAGTGTAAGATAAAACAGGCCCTTTCCTTTCCAGGTTGTTTTTGGTCCTAGTCTTACCACAGGAGTGGAAACCCTAACCAGGACAATGGCCTTACTATCTAGACTTCACAGCTCCTGAGTAACTTTTCTCCAGCTCTCCTTCCCTCACATTCTAGATGTTTACCATTTCTTAGCATGCATTTTCAGCTATTTTTAAATTATTTTACATGCCTTTATTTATTTAGTGTGTATTCTTATATCTGGAAGTCAAGCATTTTGGAATTGCTGCTGTCCTTTTATTGTGTGGGCCCTGGGGCTAAGACTTAGGGTATCAGGATTGATGGAAAGTGTCTTTCCTCTAATTAACCATCTTACTGGATGTATTTTAAGCTGTCTTGTTGCTGCTGTTCTTGCTATTTTAAGAGACATAATAACCAAGCACATGACTTTCCCTCACCCCCTTAAACACAATTAGCTGGTCACAAATTGGAATTGATTTTATGTAAAGTACTGTACGATGATGTACATGACTGGAAAGTTTAATTAACACATAATAGAGAAGCAAAGTGACATTATGATTTACCACTGAAAATGTGAACTGAAATGGATCATGTAGTTCTGATGTCAGATCACTTGTGTCTAACAGATGATGTAGATTAAAAGGGTCATGGAAATATCATTAAGGTTGAAATAAAAGTATAGTAATAAGATAAAAAGTTAGGCATAGCAAAACACATAAACACAAAATATACATTTTATAGACGACTCTACCAAACCTAAGGTTTATATATTGAAACTATTTATGTCTAATAATTAATGCTAAATGAAGTCATTGGTACCTCACTAGATATTCATGATGTCATAACAACAGTGCACTGATCAAAAGAATTGAGGGATAATTTGCTTGTTCTCTCTCTCTCTCTCTCTCTCTCTCTCTCTCTCTCTCTCTCTCTCTCTCTCTCTCTCTCTCTCTCTTTCTCTCTCTCTTTCTGTCCTTCCCTCCTTCCCTATCTGCTTCCCTACCTACATAATCTTTATTTTGATCTCCCTTGATCTTTATGTCCTTCTGCTTTCTGTCATATGAACATATAGAAAGAAAGCAGTTATTAACATTTGTAAATCATGAAGAAACTCTATCACTGTAGACTTCTAGATTTAGGCCTCTATGTAATTGAATTTCTTCTGCTTATGACTCTCAGTTTCATGTATATTGTTATAGCATTCTCAATCAAAGAAGTCATGTGTGTAGATGAATAGATCTATGTATTTTAGAGATTATTACATGTCAAAATAAAAAGTTTATTGAGGAATAAACTAAGTTAAATGGATAACATTTAAATACAGCACCACTATTTTTGTCTTTAAAAAAACCACACTACCCTTACTACTGTACCCAGCAGACCCATTTGATCTCTCTAGCACCTAGAGGGTTTCCATAAAATTTCAATTCATGGTTTAGATAAAACTGTGGTCAACAAGAGCTACCTCAAACCCTTTTATTTTCTTTTTTTTATATATAACTATTTTTCTATTTATTTGAAACACAGTAAAAAATGGTACACTTTGGAAATTCAGTGACACAAAGTATACTGCCATTAACTTGAAAAATATTATACAGTTTTAAAAAAGTAAATGAAAAAAAATTTTCTTCTGTCAAACTTTTTTCAAATACCATGACACAAACTGACAATGTTTTGGCTTCAGTTTGATCCTCTGTGTGTGTGTGTGTGTGTGTGTGTGTGTGTGTGTGTGTGTGTGTGTGTGTATTCACTATGGTAAATACTGAGACAACTAAATTGTTAAATCCAGGAAAGAAAAGGGAAGCATTGCTACAAATCAGACTTCTCTTAAAAATCCATCTCCAACTGCCAACATTTTTTCAAAGGAAAAGTAATTTTTCTACATTGGAATATCAGTGGGTATGTAAACCACACTTAAGTGTAGATCCCATGCCTAGAAGTAGATGACCAACACAAAATGAACTCAATGGTGTTTTGTAGATTTTTTAAAAATATTACTTTGTTTTATCTTACTGTTCTTTTGCTTATATACTATAGTTTCCAATTTTTTATTTTTATATTGTATTTTTCTGTTTGTGTTTCTTTTTGTAATTTTGGTTTGCATTTTTACTTATCTGATTGTTTTCTTTGAGGGGGCATGGATTTTGATGGGTATCAAGGTGAGGAGAATCTGGAAGGACATGAGGAACACAGTGATCAAATATGTTTTAAAGTTTCAATAGAAAAAATAAGCTAGTCACCAAAATAAAAGATAATCTTGAAACTAAAACTATTTTTTTGGTTTTGTAGTCAACAATTTTCAAACAGTTTTTGGGTTTTATTTTTTGTGGATTTCATACCAGATACAAGATATTCTAAGTATATCTACCTCAGCTCACCTCTCGATATCTTCCTCAAGCCTTCATCCAACATATCCCCACCCAACTTTATGATGTCTTTTTAACATTCTTGAAATAGTATGAGTTTCTGAAACAAGACACTTAGGTTATAAAAGTAAACATGCAGCTTGGTTCATTACCAACTATGAGCCACAGTTCCCCCAGGAGAACTAGAAAGCAAAAATCTTCATGAGGTGCCATGTCTGGAATCATTGTCTGTGGTTATACTATAATTTTTTAAAGACAAACTTGCCCATGTCTGTGCTAACATGGGGTGGGGACTACTGGTGGAACCAGAGACAGTGTAACAATTATATCCTGTTTGCTCTAATTTGTGACAGTTTATTGATACATTGTCCCACAGATTCTCTCAAAGTTGTTGAAAAATTAGAACTCACACCAATTTCTCTGGAGCTTTTACCCAAAGAATATTGATACATTGATCTAGAATTGTTTGTTTGTGAGGTTACTGCTCTTCTGCTTGTCACAATGCAATAGAGACCTTAGAAGGTCTCTAAGGACCTTCACAATGAAGGTCCTTAGAGACACCTTTGGTTTTTACTATATTCCATGTATTCCAGAAAAATAAACCAGAAGATTCCTCACGTCGCATGTTGCTCAAGGTATTCATCATCTTAGATGACATGTGAAAGTAAGTGTTAAATGTAGACTTGGTGGTATGGTTGTATGTGTTTGTGTGTTTCTTTGTCTTCAGTGTTAAGTATCACCAGCATATCTCCTTCCTACAATATGACAATGACTTTGTAGACTACTTTATCTTTTTTCCCTTTAATTAAAAACAGATTTTTCATCACATACAATATATCCTAATAACTCTTTCTCTCCCTCTCTCTCTCTCCCTCCCACCCCCCCTCTCTCTCTCCCCTCCTCTTCCTTCCAGTTCCTCCCAATTATGCCCCCAGAAACATCAGAATCCACTGTCTTTCTGTCTCTCATTTAGAAAATAATAAACTTCTATGATACAATAGCAAAACATAATAAAATACACTATAATCAGATACAGTAAAAACCACAACAAAGTTGAATAAGGCAAATCAATACAAGGAAAAGAGCCCTAAGAGAAGTCCTATGACTCATACAACTACTTGTACACATCCTCAAGAATCCCAAAGTTACTAAATTGAAAAATGTAAATAGACAAGCTCATGTATGGCACAGACCCACATAGGTGCCTGTACTTGCAGTATCAGTCTCTGAATTCATGTAAGCTTTGCTCATGACATGTACAGGGCCTTGTTCTCCAGGTGTTCTTCCTCTCTAACATTCACTCTGCCCCATCTTCCAGTGTTTCCTGAGGTTTGGGAGGAAGGATTTGTTGGAGATATCTCATTTAGAGTTACACATTTCAAGGTTTCTCTCCTTGCCTGATGTCTGGCTCTGTGCTTCCATATATGTTCCCATTTCCTGCAAGAGGAGGTTTCTCTGGTGATGGTTGAACAAAGCACTGATTTATGAGATAGTAGAATATCATTAGGAGTCATTTTTCATTAAGTTATTCACTTTGGATCCTGGTCACAACCTCCATCTCCTTCGTTTCCCCTCACACAGCTCTTCCCTCCATCCCCACTCCTATCTCCTCTGAGAAGAGGTGGTTCTCCCCCAGGCACCTCAATCACTGCAGGACTAGGTACATCCTCTCCTACTGAGGCCAGACAAGGCAGCTCAGTTAGGGGAACAGGATTCACTGTCCTGGCCAGCAGGGCATTAAACAGGAGTCTGGGGAGATCACCTAAAAGAGAAGATGGGGAGGCAGGCAAACACAAAGTGCCACAGCTTTTCTATAGGCTGATCAAACCATAATTTTACTTTTTCCACACAGGGGTTATATACACAAAAAATGGAGATTACAGTTAAGTGACTGGATGAATCTCAGAAGAGACTTTGAACTTTGAATTTTTAAGTTTGGTGAAGTTGCTATAGATTATAGGGACTTGGGAAGTTGGACTAAATGTACTTTTTAAAATGTTATGTCTAGGTATGAGCCCCAATAGACTCATGTGTTTGACCAACCCTATGGGGGTCAGGGAGTGGAATGTAATGATTTGAATATGCTTGGCTCAGGAAGTGGCACTATTTAGAGGTGTGCCCTTGTTGGAGTAGGTGTGTCACTGTAGGCATGAGCTTAAGATCCTCATCCTAGATGCCTGGAAGTCACTCTTCTACTAGCAGCCTTCAGATGAAGATGTAGAACTCTCAACTTCTGCACCATGCCTGCCTGAATGCTGTCATGTCCTTGTCTTGATGATATTTGACTGAACTTTTGAGCCTGTAAGCTAGCCCCAATTAAATGTCTTTTGTAAGACTTGCATTGGTCATGGTGTCTGCTCACAGCAGTAAAACCCTAACTAAGACACTAAGATCCTATCTGTAAGCACATCATAGCATCAGTAATAGTCTTAGGCCTTGGTGTCTCCCCATAAGATGTATCCCCAATAGGGCCTATCACTAGACTGCCTTTCCTCAATCTAACTTCCATTTTTGTCCCTGTAATTATTTTAGACAAGAACACATCTGGGTCAGAAATTTTGCCTGTGGGTTGGTAACATAGTCCCTCCTCTTGAGACCCTGTCTATCTACTGAAGGTGGACCCTTTGTGTTCCTTCTCCTCATTGTTGGGTGCTTCATGTAAGGTCACTTCCATTGAGTCCTGAGAGTCTCTCAACTCCTTGGTCTCTGATACTTTCTAGAGAGTCTCCCCCACCTCCCACTTTCTGAGACTGCATATTTCCATTCCTTCTGCTGAATTTCTGGGCTTCTCTTCTGTCTTCTCCATACCTAATCCTGTTCCCCCTTTTCCCCTCCTGCTATCCTCTCCCACCCAAGTCACTCTCTTCCTCTGCCTCCCATGATTATTTTCCTTACTCTTCTAAGTGGGATTGAAGCATCCTCACTTGGCCTGTCTGCTTGTTAAACTTCTTAAATTCTGTGGGTTGTATCCTAGGCATTCTGTACATTTTTGGCCAATATCCATTTTTTAGTAAGTAGATAAAAGGGTCTTGGTTACCGCACTCAGGATGATGTTTTCTAGTTCTACCCATTTGCCTGCAAAACTCATGATGTCTTCCCTCTTAATAGCTGAATAGTATTCAACTGTGTAGATGAACCTCATTTTTGTATCCATTCTTTGGTTGAGGGACATCTGAGTTGTTTCTAGCTTTTGAGTATTACAAATAAGGGTTCTATAAACATTGTGAAGGGTATGTCCTTGTGATATGATGGGGCATCTTTTGGGTATATGCCCAAGAGTGGTATAGTTGCGTCTTCAGTAGGTTTATTTCCAATTTTCTAAGGTAAAGCCAGATTAATTTCCAGAATGGTTGTACCACTTTGAAATCCCACCAGCAATGGAGGAGTATACCTCATTTTCCACATCCTCACCAGCATCTGCTGTCATCTGAGTTTTTGATCTTAGCCATTCTGATTGGTATAAGGTAGAATCTTGGGGTCCTTTTAATTTGCATTTCTGTGATGACTAATGACTTTGAACATTTAAGAAGGTATTTTTTGTTTTAGGATGAAATATTCTGTAGATATCAGTTAAATCCATTTTGTTCATAACTTCTATTATTTCACTGTGTCTCTATTTAGTTTCTCTTTCAACTACCTATCCATTGGTGATAGTGAGGTGTTGAAGTCTCCCACTATTATTGTATGAGGTTCAATATGTGTTTTGAGATTTAGTAAAGTTTTTTTCATGAATGTAGGTGCCCTTGCATTAGGTAACTTTTGATAGAAGGTCTATTTTATTGGATATTAGAATGGTAACTCCCACTTTTTTCTTGGGACCATTTGCTTTGGAAACTTTTTTCTAGTCTTTTACTCTGAGGTAGTGTCTATCATTGTCACACACTTGTACAACTACTCTAAATGTCAATCTGCTGATTTCTCAGAAAATTGGAAATACTTTTACCTAAAGACCCTGCTATACCACTCCTGGGCATATACACAAAAGATGTTTTAACATATCACAAGGACACATGCTCCCCTATGTTTATAATAGCTTCATTCATAATTTTCAGAAACTTGAAGCAACCTAGATGTCCTTCAACTGAAAAATGGATACAAAGAATGTGAATCATTTATACAATGGGATACTATTCAGCTACTAAAAACAAGAAAATAATGAATTTTGCAGGGAAATGGATTAAAAAAAAGAAAACATAATCCTGAGGGAAGTAACCCAGTTCTAAAAGAACAGGCATGGTATATACTCACTCGTAAGTTGACATTACCCATAAGTACAGGATACCCACAATACACTCTACAGACACAAAGTATCTAAACAAGAAGAAAGGCCCAAGCAAGGATGCTTGAATTTCACTTAAAAGGAGAAATAAAATAGTCATAGGAGGCAGATGGAGGGAGGGAATTGGATAGAAGAGGGGATAAGTAGGAGAATGGGGTTTATTAGTTACTTGAAGATTTTATACATTATATTTTGATCATATTTACCCCTCATTTACCTCCCTCCAGAACTACCATTCATTCTATTCCTATCAATTTCACATCCTCATTTAAAAAAATCCAGTCTATTTATTGCTGACTTGAATATACACTTAGAGATGTGGCTAGCCACTAGAATAGTGGTTCTCAACATTCCTAATGCTGTGGCCCTTTAATACAATTTCCCATGTTGTTATGACCACAACCATAAAATTATCTTCACAGCTGCTTCTTAACCAAAAATGTTCTACTTAGTCAGTTATAATGTAAATATCTGTGTTTTGTGATAGTCTTACATTTGACCATCAAAGGGATCTCAATCTATATGTACTAGAAGGTGTGTGTGTGTGTGTGTGTGTGTGTGTGTGTGTGTGTGTGTGTGTATCAGGGGCCACCTGCTTAAAGAAAACTAACTCTCCCTCTCTTGAAAGCTGCCTATTGCTATCCTTTTCCCCTCTTTGTGGGGATTTTGAGTAATTGAGCTTGCACAGGTCTTACTCATGCTTTTATAAATGGTATGGTTTCAGAGGTGCAATAGTCTGGTTGTGTCACTATTTCATTGTAGTCATCAACCATCACTGATTCTCACAATTTCACTCTGTCTTTCATGATGGCTTCTCAGTCTTAGGGGGAGGGGTGTATTATAAATATCCCATAGGCTGTGTTGGGGATTGCTTCTAACACTTTGTCTTAATTCAGCTCATACAATCACACTGGAATCTTCATGTCCAGATGCTGAGGGTCCAATTCTCCAATTTGTTTTTGATTGATCAATAATAAAGAATCAGTGTCCAATGGTTGAGCAGAGTGAAAGAGGCAGAACACTTAGGATTCTCAGGCAAGAAACACAAGGGAGAAAAATGGGGATTTTGCCATGAGAGGGATGTAAGAGAACCCATACCGTGACAGGGAAGCAGATAGATCAGAATTAAGAGCCTGCCAACATATAAGAGTCAGGGAAGCACCCCAGGGTCTACTCTGCTACTTGGGGCAAAAAAAGATAAAATATGGATTTAGAAAGTATTAACTAAGGAATACAGGAGAGAAGTGTGTGCTAGGAAAGGTGGTTTGGAAATACCCAGACATTGAGATAGTCAAGACATATGGAAATTAAGCTGATGTGTGTATGTCTTTAATAAATGTATCTAGAGATCTATGGTGAGTGGCTAGAAGTACAATCACCCACTGGGAGCTCAGTGCATATTAACAATTCACCACTACAGATATCATGCAACATGGTAGACAAGAACTCATTATTAAAAATTATTTAGAGATTCTTGGATGGAACACACACACACACACACCATTATGGAAGATTAGGAACTGGGGAGAATTTGCTTCTTAACACACTACAGATTTGGCTTAAGCCATGTGGTGATTTCTTCTTGTGGTTCAAAACTGTATGAACAGTTTGGGCTCAGAAATGCTGAGAACACATGCTTTGAAAAATGAAAGGCTGCTCAAAAGTCTGGCAGAGACAAACAGTAGAAGCTGCCTGCCTCCGGCAACCAGATAAAGAATAGATATGAATGAAATTTAATTGAATTGTTTTAAAGGATAAAGTGGAGCATACTGATAGTTGTTTAAATGGTTTTAAGTTTACATGGAATAATAAAATCCAGGCCTTTGATCTCAAATGTAGGAAACAATAGCATACAGATAGAAAGGAGATTAAATAAAAAATGCTTTAAAGAAAAATTGGAAAAGTCAATGCAAGGGCAAATACTTGGATACTTTTGAACATGGTCTACATGGGAATTCTAGGATTTTTCAGCCTGATATTACTAATTTAGAGCCTGGAAATGGGCTTATATAGTAAATAGAAGGGAATTTAGTTAAAGTTAAATATATAGATGAATAAATATTTTGAAACTTTTGATCTCAAATTGTAGGTCAAGAGCAGGGGTTAATAGAAAAAACTTATCACAGACAGATAATAGAAGCTTATGTTAATTCAAATTATATAAAGAGAAAGGGGACATATATACCCACAAAGATATTAATCTCCATAAAAGAAAGTTTTTAAGTATGCAGATGAATAAATAACTTAGGCCTTGGTTTCATGTAGGTCTGGAAGGTGATGGTGGGGGAGTACTATCTCAACAGGTAGGTTCACCTGGCCTTTCAGTCAGAATTTCAGTCAAGACCTGAGCCTTCTATGCATAAGAGATGGATAACAAATGCTAAAGCTAGCTTTCTTAAGTCTAACCAAATTTTCTAATTTTCATACCACTCCACAACCCTTTAAATTTTTTTTGGTCCTGTCTATTCAGCAGGAAAAAGTTGTGGAGAGTTGTCATAGCAATCACTTGGGTTTGGGTGTCTCATTATGGTTATTTTATAAATTATAGATAGGTTGTCATTTTAATGGATAATTTGGAGATGGTCATAATTTGGTGATGAACTACTAATTTTATTCTTAAGCAAAGCATTGTAGAGCCACAATCTTACATTTGTAGAAATCTTTATAATTGGTACAAACTGAAGTTATAATTTTTACATTGGTAGAGAATTTATAGATTGATGCAGATTTAAGGTTTTTATTGGTATAAAATTCTTTTGTATAACAAAAGTTGAAATTAATACTGTTATTCTTAGATAGGCATTGTGCCAGGGCAACTCATTTAAGAATACAAGGTTCAAATTCAGTCCTTGTAGTAACTGCTATTACAAGTTGTTTAGGATGATTAAGTAACAAAACTTAAGGCCCAGATAGTAAACTCGTGGTTATATTAGATTTTGATCTAATTATATTAAGGTGCTTTCTACAATATTTAAATAAAAATGGGTAAGATTAGTCAAGGTTTAACAATTCAATACTTTACAAAAATACTCTTCAAAAACATCAGAAATATACAGTATATGACATTTAATATTAATTCATTATTAAAGATTATTTGACTAGAGACATGTCTGCTCCTGACAGTACTCCCTTCATGGTTCAAAGAAGAAATTGAGCAACAAAACCTCCATATGGAGTTGCTCCAGTTATGGCAATATACCTACTGGATAAGAACTGCCCTAATTAATCTACAAACAAAAAAATCACTCAGAAATCTATGTGTCCAGATGCTGAGGGTTCCTGTCCCCAGTTGATTTTTGATTGATGAATAAAGAGCCAGTGGCCAATGGTTGGGCAGAGTGAAAGAGGGAGAACTCAGAATTCTTAGGCAAGAGACACAGGGGGAGAAGAAGAGTGGATTCTGCCATGAGAGGGGTGTAAGATGGACCAGGCCATAACGGGGAAGCAGGTAGATCCGAATTAAGAGCCTGCCAACATGTAAGAGTCAGGGATGCAGCCCCAGGGGCCACTCCCCAACTCAGGTCTGGGGAAGTAAAGATAAAATGTATATTTAGAAAGTATTAAACAAGGAATGCCAGAGGGGAGTGTGTGTGTTAGTTTCAGGGAGGTTTGGGAGTGTCCAATGATTGTGAGAGTCAAGGCATATCATCAACCTGACCTGTGTATATCTTTCATTCAGGAATACAGAGAACTCTGGTGGGTGGCTAGAAGTATGAACAACTCGCAGGATCTCACTGAGAATTGATAATTCTTCACTACAGGCTGCACTGCACAGTCTTATTTTCTGCACTCTGACTAGTTATGAGTCTCTATGTTAACCCCAATCTATTGCAAAAAGACAATTCTGTACAATTTTGAAAGATATGCTAATTCAATCTTCTTGTAATATGAAAGTTAAAAAGTGAAGTGTAAGAAGTAAATATATTTAATAAGAATAATCTATAACAATTAATACCTAGAGTGTTGACTATGTATTACTCAGGAGAATAAGATTTCTTTGTGCTGTTTTTTTTCAAGCTTTGCTTATTTGGGGATGTAACTCATTCATGGATTATTGCCTAGCTCATATAAGAATCAGAGGTAGAATCTCTAGCAGAGAAGAGGAAAAAGACTTAATTTTAAAAGATAATGTAAATTTTACTTGTTTGAGAAATTTCCTCTTATGCTGAATAAAATGTATTTGTGCATAAATATATATTTAATAATATGTACTATGAATATAAATATGTAATTAATATATAATAAACTCCTCTAATTCTTGTGTGACTTTTAAAAATTAAAAAAAAGAAGTCATTTTTACCACAATGACTAGCCTAGAGATTTTCTTTCTTCTCATTGGCTCTCCCTCTCTAAATGCAAGACTTGAAATAGAGAAAGAAATTGTAAAATGATAACAGATTACTTCTAATTCCCTCACTTTTCTAAGGTTTGACTTTAGTTGGGAGTCCAGTTTCATGGCATGGAGCACATCAAGGAGAAAGAAGTCAAAAAGCAAGTAAAACAATGCTTCTTTGATAGCTACTGCATTAAAGAGAACTTTTACTTCTTAAGAATGATTGGTGGTTAATCTGGTTAAGAAAAGCTGTGGGTGTAACTCCAGTAGAGTATTTGCCACCATATCTAAGACCCTAGATTCAGTCCCCAATGCCACTTAAACCCAAATGAGAATAAACATTAACAAATGGTTGCCTTCCCTGCACTACTTCTTGATCAGGGATATTCAGCCTCCTAGAATGCCTCTTCATAGCCCTATGATATGGCCCAGACAGTTTTTCTTACTATTTCCCTCAAGAGCTCCCAATTTCAGTACTAGATTTCATGTTACCACCTCATGCTTTTTCCTGGAACCTCATTGAGCTTCCCAACAGTCTTTGTGGACAAGCATTCATGTTCTCTTGGCATCCTTACTTATAACCTCCTTGTGCTCTTCAAGCATACTTTAAAATTTTATTACTCTCATTTTAAAGTAAAAGTTATGCTTGAACACGACTCCATCATACCCTGTACCGCCCTCTTACCATCTCTTTTTGGCCATTGCTCTTTTATAAAAGAAACATATCAAGCTGTTTAAGTGTTTCTTTTGAGGCCTCTGTTATTTAGCTGGGCATAAGGAGGAAGTCACCTCCTTCCCTGTTGGGAGGAGTTGGGGCTTATAGCACAGCTTTATCTAGAGAAATCACAAGACTGTTTTTTCTTCAATGTTCAAGTATTTTTACTTGTACATTAGATTGAGATAGTCAAGACTCAGATGATGAATAACTTGGCATTTACCATCAATTCTTCAATTTGAATGTTACAATCTTTAGTCATATTGGTATATAGGTCAATCCTGTCTTATGATGCTCCATTCTGATCAGCACCAGAAAATGAAAATTAGTATGTCTGAAAATTTCCTATTTAAGGTGCAAGTAAAATACACATTGCTGAGAATATTTTTTTATCCTGTTCTACCAGAATATGTTAATAATTCCTTCTTGGACTTGTATAGAATTCCATATAACTGTTATAGACCTTGCTCCAAAGAATTGCTTTGGAATACGAAAGTTCAAGCCTTCTTTTTACTAACTTTATGGTCGTGAGGTGTTTGTTACATCTCTGAACTCAAGCTTTCCTAAACAACCATTAAATGTTGTTGTCTAGATGAAATTTGATGATTTTATTGCATATTAAATTGTTAGACAAAACACCAGACAACTGTGGTGGCATTTGACGCAAAATATCTTCATACGCATGTGAAGTGTTGACTGTATTCCCAAGGAAAAGAAAGCTGTA
This sequence comes from Arvicanthis niloticus, assembly GCF_011762505.2. Lineage (NCBI taxonomy): Eukaryota > Metazoa > Chordata > Mammalia > Rodentia > Muridae > Arvicanthis > Arvicanthis niloticus. The sequence goes on from NC_047659.1 coordinate 15,002,001, forward strand.
CACTGATTATTAGGCAATTGGAATTAAAATTCTTGGAGAATTGTAAAAAAAAATCAAAGTTCTTAGGTATCTGGGTGCTTAAATACATAAAAGTAGAAATTTTCAAGTAATCATAGAAAATCTAGGCACATTTTATAATAAATTTAAAATTGGAGGAAGAACTAATCACAACAGCTCCCATTTAATGATACCAGCCCTAATACTTCCCAGTTCCAACATCCAATAAACTAATATAACAAAATCATAAAATACCTGTTTTGGTATTCTCACAGGTACAGAAATAATGTCAGAAAAACATTTTGAGTGAGGGCAGTAGAAGAAAAACTAATGAGATATATTTTTAATAATCTGAATTTATGTTACTGAGGACAAAACATAGTATGGAAGCAAAATAATCATCAGTTGGAAAACTCTGTCTTCTTACTCAAGAGTTTTCTTAAAGCCCCTTTCATGTCTTTATTTCTCAGGCTGTAAATGAAAGGGTTCAGCATGGGAGTGACCACTGTGTACATCACTGAAGCAACTATGTTATTGCTGATTGTACTGTTGGATGGGGGAAGAAAATAGAGACCAATAATTGACCCATAATAGAGAGCCACCACTGAGAGATGGGACCCACAAGTGGACAAGGCCTTGCAGATACCCTTGGTTGTAGGAACCTGGAGGATGGTGAAACCAATATGGCCATAAGAGATGATGATGCATAGAAATGGAAGCATAATGGCGGCCAAACCTGCTGTGAAGATTACCAATTGGTTGAGTGATGTGTCAGAACAGGACAACTTGAGCAGGGCACCCAGGTCACAGAAGAAGTGTGGGACAGTGTGGTCAGCACAGAAGGAAAGCTGATCTAGGAGGAGAGTGTGCAAAAGAGCACAAGCAGAAGCTATGACCCAGGACACAGCTACTAGCATGGTGCAACGGCTCTGACTCATGAGGGTGGTGTAATGGAGTGGGTGACAGATGGCTATGTACCTGTCATAGGCCATTGAAGTGATAAGAAAACTGTCCAAGTCAGCAAAGAATATAAAGAAATATGTCTGTGAAACACACTCCTCATAGGTAATGAGTATGTGCTGGTTCTTTACTTTTGTTAACATCTTCGGGACAGTGACAGATGAAAAGGAAATGTCAGTGAAGGCCAAGTGGCTGAGGAAGAAGTACATGGGGGTGTGAAGGCGAGAGTCCAGCCTGATGAGCAGGATGATGAGCAGGTTCCCCAGTACTGTAGTAAGGTACATTGTCAGGAACAGGAAAAAGAAGATGCTCTCCTGCTCTGGTCTGATGGGAAGCCCCAGAAGAAGCAATTCAGATACACTGCTATGGTTCTTGAGCCTCATGCTTGTGTAGCAGCTGGCTACACCTACTGCTTGGGAAGGCTGAAGAAATAAATGATTGTGACATATGATGATAAAGATGTTTATTAGACCTAGGGAATATCTTCCTTTACGTGTTTTTCTTTTATATTTTCCATATGTCTTGCTGCAAATATTGTGGGGGATAAAAATATAGATTTAGCTATAAAGCCACGTTCTTTCTCAGTCTGATCTCAGTCTCTGTAAACAAAATAGTTACAGCCAACATTTACTAAATGTTTTCCTTATATATGATTCTAGCATTATGTGTGCACTAACACATTCAATACTTGTAAATAGATGACCTATATATACACTGTTACCTATAAAAAAGATATGGTTAAAGAAAAATAGTCTTATAGCCAATGAAGTACAACAAAGAGAAGAGGAGTTGTGAACCAATGAGTTTTGACTCTAAGTTTGCTCTGAAGCACAACAATTACTTGGTGTCGAAAATCTAATTACCCTTTATAATTCTGCTTATAATGGTTTTCTTACTTCTGTAAGTCCTGTGTTTCTATGCTTATAGTTAGTAATTAATTGGTTACTAACTGTGGTCTAAACAGAAAACACAATTAATGCATACATAATACCAATAAACTGCTTGATGAGACAGCTGTCACATCCAAGTAAAATCACTAGCGTAGCTTCAGTAAAATGCTTATATCATACCTAGTTCAGCAGTTAGGCTTGACTTTCCTAAAAGTATCTTTTCCAATTGCAAAGAACCACAATGAAAAAATCCAAAAGAAAATTTTAAAACAAATTTTAATACTTTAGTATCTCAAAAATAACCAAGATTTATTTTCTAACATATGTAAATATAAAAATCTATACCTTTAAAGAAGAAAAGGGTTTATGATAGTGTATAAGAGAATATTATTATACCACAGTTATTATAAGAAACAAAGGTAGTTACAAAGGTAAACCAAAAAAGCAGTGGAGGGGAAGAGGGAGCCTAAGCCAAAACAGGCTTTTAATAAAGAATTTGTAATGGATAAAAATTGTCTTATAGATCAGTGTGTAAATAAAGAATGGACTTCTCTATAAGTGGTTCTGAGACAGTTTTCTATCCATATAGCATACAGACAGTATTTTTTTTTTACCTCACATCATACAAAATTCACAGATGGGTTAAAAGATTAAATAGAGAAGCAAAATTTCAGAGGTCTAGAGAAAAGTAGCCTGGTTTCCTCTGCTATGACCAAATGAAAGGAAGAGTATATTTATGAACCAACATAGTTCACTCAGAGAAAATTCATGTCAAAGGATAAGTCCAATGATGTCAGTAAGTAACCAACAGGGTCTATATGTCATTTGGAAGCAGATTCAGAGTATGTGAAACACTCCCATTTAGTCTGCCAGAAACATGTGAGTGACATAGTCTGTTACTTTGTCCTAACGGCTAAACACTGTTCTGCACAGATTCTCAGATCTAGGGCTCAAATCTTACTGCAGAATCTTAACTAATTATAAAAAATGAGTAATGGGGCATTCTTTCTGTTTCTTTCAATTCTTCAGAGGAGTCCATTTTTACCCTCAAAGAAACATGCAAAATCATGCCCTGTGTTCTGTAGTTTCCACTACAGCCTTGAGACTTCCATATCCCAATCCCAAACACCACATCCAGTAGGATGTTTTTATGCAAAATTATTTTAGCAACATAAAAAGATTTTAAAGTTCCAAGTGAAGATTAAGGTTAGAGCAAATATTCCTTAGAGAGAAGCAGGCTTATAACCACATTGTTTCTGAGATGGAATAGATGAAAGTGGTGGAGGGCACCACGAATGAAAGAAAATGGAACTGCGTTTCCCAATGTATGCAGAGTGGAGAGGAAGGAAGAGGTTACAGGCAGAAAGAAAGCAGAGGCTACAGACAGGACAAATTTGCCATCTTAGTTTGGCTCAGATGATTGCCACAGAACTGAGCTGTAAAACAGTTGCACTGATGATAAAAGTATAACAAACACATAATTTACAATAATTTCTATTAAAGTCCTATTCACTTGTTTCAGAAAGAACACTGGTACTTTTTCTTGCATTATATTACAGCAATAGACTGTAGTGAACCTGTGATTCAATTCCAGGACTGTTTATATTCTTTCATCAAAAGCCTCCAGCAAACACATCCACAAGTATGATCATAATTGCCACCTGAAAATACTAAAGAACTTCAGTAAATGTTCAAAGAATTTAAGATTCAGCCACAAATCTGATTTCAAGACTGTTGCCTTGATGATGATATTAATACTAATAAATTGGGTTAGCAACCTTACTCATTAATCGTATAATCTGTTTACTTAGTATATATAGACCAGCTTGTATGATGTATAGTCTCCATCATAGCTTAACATGACTACAAAAATATGTGAGAACCAGAGAGATAGCTCATAGAATAGGATCACTGGGGCTGCCCTTCCAGAGGACCTGGGTTTGAATCCCAGAAGCAACATAAATGTTCACAGCTGTCTGTAACCCTAGTTTCATGGGATCCAACCTCATTGTTTAACTTCTTTAGGCACATGATACATAGATATACATACAGTCTATATATATATATATATATATATATATATATATATATATATATATATATGTATAATTTTAAAATATACAAATTTTAGCTTAACCAATTGACAAATAAGGCTGAAAGAGTACAAGTCATTTACATAAACCCATATACCATGGAAAAGACTGAAAATCATTTAATCCAAAACTTGTCTAATTAAAAAAAATCCATGCTGCCAAGCATTATACTTGATCACTTCTAGAACAGCATACACTGATTAAGAATAGAAACTCCTTTTAAATAAGGGCATTGTATTGATGCATTTGAGGTAATCATAGAGTTTAAGATGTCCACTACTTGACTTATAAATTTTGATGACTGAGAGCTGAAATTTCCTGGTATCCAGACTAAAGGAGATAATATTCCAGTCAATCAAAAAAAACATTTTTATTAACTTTTATTCGTATGTGTACATCTATTTGTATGTGTGTCACATGATCACAGTGTCTATGAGAATCAGAAGAGGGTGTTTGGTTCTTTGTAGCTTGAGTTATAGATAGTTGTGAGCCACCTCATGTTGGTCCTGGGAACCAAACTCAAGTCATCTGGAAAGTCAATAAGAGCTTTTAACTTCAGAACCACCCCTACAGCCTCATGACAAGTTTTCGTAATGGGCTACCTAGTTTCCATCAATAAGTTTAAAGACAATATAAATTCACTGGAAGTAATATGTAGTCACCAAAGTAAATATGTGAAAAGTTGTGGTAAATGTAAGTCACTATATGTTGGTATGTTTTAATTATGCAAAAATCCAGATTATTAATTATTGATGTTCTTACAACTGGGATGTAGATGAAATATTTAAGAACAAGTGGAAAATGGTAAAAATGTTATGACAGAAAATATAAACTTCAAAGAATCATGTTTACTGAAGTTACTTGAGAGTCAGAAAATTTTTCTTGTTTGATTATATTAATCATGCACAAGATTTTATAACCAATCATTAACACAACAACATATATTTTAAATTTAAATTTAACTGGAATTACAGATGATTATGAGCTAAAAAGATAGATTATGATCTATCTTTTTAACCCCAACTTCTTCCACAGGTCTGTATGACTAGTTACAGATAACACACACACACACACACACACACACACACACACACACACACACACATTGTAATGTTCTTTGGTAGAACATCCAAATACTGCCCTTACCAAGCTCAGTGACAGATAATCAAATGTTGCCAATTCCACGAATTTGTTATTTATGTTCTTCAAAAGACTTAGAGCCAGAGTGGACAGAGAAGTCATAATATCATGTCTAACATGAGGAAGAGGCACACTCTCTTTTCACCAGCTCCAAGGCAGTAACAGAAGGATTTCTCTTTTACAGTTGGTTTGTGAACCCAGGAGAGCACTGACACAGTTTCTGGTGAGAAACAATTTGGGAGCAATCACTGTGTTCTTCTTAGTATTCCCTGTGGACATGAACATTTGCTAGATACAAAGATAACCAGTTTCTTTGGGAATATAGATATGTATCTAATCATTTTCAGATTAATTTAGTCAATAATTTTTTATCCATTTGTTTATTTACACATATCCATCATAACAATTCTTGAGGTGGATATTTGTCAAGATTTTACTGAGCTTGAGAATGGTTCAAAAAACTCTCAAGTGAGTTTTCAAATCCAGACACATCAACTTCAGAGTGAAAGGGTAGATACCGTTATAACACAGTAACTCCCCTTTAACCATGGGCTCTAGAGCACATGAGATCATTCTTCCTACGTTTAATCTGGAACTGGGAGGAGAACTGCTACTAGTCTATAAGGGATCACAAACACTTGCCAAAAAACAGAATTTTTCTTACTAGAGAAACATTTGAATAAATGTAAATAGTTTTCTCTCTTTTTTACCTTCAATTGTTAACATATTTTAATGATGCATAGATTTAATTCTCAGGAATTAATACATAAATATGCATATTGAAGACTACATGCTTAATTTTTCTCCATAATTTTTATTTTTATTCATAAATCATCCCAATTGCAGCTTCTCTCCCTCCTTTTCTCCCAGCCCCACCCTTTCTAATCCCTTTCTACATTACCCCGTTCACATTTTCTCAGAAAAGGGGAAGCCCCATTTGGGTACTACTGAACCCTGGACAGGATTAAGCACCTGCTGGCCCATTGAGGCCCAGCCAAGCAGACCAGTTAGGGGAAGGGGATCCAATGGCATATAACAGAGTCAGAGACAGCCCCAGCTCCAATTGTTAGGGAACCCACATGAAGATCAAGCTACACATTTGCTACAAATGAATGGGGCTTAGGTCCAGCCCCTGAAGTCTCTTTTGTTGGTGGTTCAGTCCCTATGAGGCTCCATGGGCCCAGGTAGGTTGATTCTGTAGTTGCTCGTGTAGTGTCCTTGACTACTCTGGCTGGCTCTTCCAAAGGATTCCCCTAGTTCTTCCTGATGTTTGGCTATGGGTCTTTCCATCTGTTTCCATCTGGCATTGGATAAACTCTCTCAGTAAAAAGTTATGCTAGATTCATCTCTGCAAGCATAGCACAGTATCATTAATAGTGTCAGGTGTTGGCTCTTGCTCATGGTATGGGTCTCGAAGTTGGTCCAGACATTGGTTCGATATTCCCTGAGACCATGTTCCATCTTTATTCATGCACATCTTACAGGAAAGACAAATTTGAAGATTTTGTATGGGTTGATATTCCCCTCCTTCCAGTCTAAGTCCTACCTGGCTACAGAACATGGCCACTTCAGTCTCTATATCCCATGCTGGAAGGAATCTCAGCTAGGGTCACCCACATAGATACCACATAGCATCTCTCATCCCAGGTCTCCAGATGTTCCCAGAGATGCCTCCCCACCAACATCCATTTTCACTCTCAGCCCTCCCATGACTCCCTCCTGCTATGTCTGATTGCTAGCCTCACACCCTTCCTTACCCATTCGACCATCCAGTTCCCTCTCTTCATCCACATATTAGGATATTTTATTTTTCTTTCTGATTGCCATTCACACATCCTCCCATGAGACCTCATTATTACTCAGTTTCTTTGGGTTTATGAGTTGTATTATGGTTATCCTGAACTTTATGGCTAATGTCCAATTATAAGGTTGTACATATAATATGTGTCGGTCTGGGTCTGTGTTACCTCACTGAGGATGTTTCATTGAGTTGCCTGCAAAATGCATGATGTCTTTATTTTTTAGTAACTTAGTAGTAATCCATTTTGTATGTGTGCCACATTTTCCTTTATACATTCTTCAGTTGAGAGACATCTATTTTTGCCATTATGAATAAAGATGCTATGAACATAGTTGAGTAAGTATCCCTGTGATAAAGTGAGGAATGTTTTGGGTATATTCTCAGAAGTGTTATAGCTGGGTCTCAGGGTAGAACTATTCCCCATTGTCTGAGAAACTGCCAAACTGATTCCAAAGTGGTTGTACAAATTTGCACTCCCACCAACCATGGAGAAGTGTTCACCTTGCTCCACATACTTGTTAGCACATGCTGTCACTTGAGGTTTTAATCTTAGCCATTCTCATGGGTGTAAGATAGAATCTCAGAGTGGTTTTGAATTACATTTCCCTGATGTCTAAAGAATGTTGAATATTTCTTTAAGTGTTTCTTTGTCATTCCAAGTTCTACTGTTGAGAATTCTCAGCTTAGTTCTTTACATCATTTATTTATTTACTCATTCATTCATTCATTCATTCACTTTATATCCTGATTGCTAACCCCCATCCTGGTCCTCCATCATGCAGATCCTCCCCTCATTTCAGCCTTCTCTTCTCCTCTGAGAAGGAAGATGACCTGAGTTTCACCCCCCCCCCTTAGTAAATCAAGTCACTAGGATAGGCACATCATCTCCCACTGAGGCCAAACAAAATGGCCAAGTTAGGGAAAAAGGATCCACAAGCAGGCAACAGGGTCAATGACATGCCCCATTCCAGTTGCTGGAAGCCCACATGAAGACCAAGCTGCACATCTGCTACATATTGTGCAAGGGGTGTAGATCCAGCCCATGTATGCTCTTTAGTTGGTTGATTTTTTTTTTGGACTTCCTGTGGTGTCCTTGTCCTCTTTGGGTCTCCTCAGTACTTCTCTAATCTTTACCTCAAGACATCCAGAGGTCCATCTAATGTTTGGCCAAGTGTAGGTCTCTACATCTGCTTCCATAGGCTGCTGGGTAAAGCCTGGGTAGAACTGTCAGAGGACAGTTATGATAGGCTCCTGTCTGCAAGCATAACACAGTATCATTAATAATGTCAGAGATTGTTTCCAGCACATGGTTTGGGTGTCAATTTGGGTTGGTCATTGTCTGGCCATTCCCTCTGTCTCTCCCCTGTCTTAATCCCTGCATATCTTGTAAGTAGAACATATTTGGGCCAAAGGTTTTGTGAGAAGGTAGTTGTCCTTATCTCTCTACTGGGTGTCCTGTCTGGTCACAGGAAGTAGTCACTTCAGGATCCACATCCCACATTGCTAGGAATCTTGGCTAGTGTTGCTCCAACAGACACCCTGTTTGCATGAGTATGTTGGCTTTCTGTTGTTTCTTTTGATTTTGAAGTCCAGCTTCAATCTATGGTAGAATTGAGATGAAAATTTGGTTGATTATTTCTTTGATAAATATAACCATCCCTCCCCTTCTGCTTTGATTAATTTTGGTTGAAAATCAATTTTATTATATATTATAATGGCTACTCCAGATTGCTTTTGAAGTTTGTTTCCTTGAAAACCTTTTGTCCAGCTCTTCTCTATGAGGTAATATTTATCTTTATTGCTGAGATATGTGTTTGGCTCTTTGTTTGTTTGTTTTTGTTTTTTATGTAACATAATGATAGATCCTATTTTTGCATTTATCCTGTTAGCCTATGTCTTTTTACTGGTGAATTGAATTCATTGATGTTGAGAAATATTAATGACCAATGATTATTAATTCCTGTTGTTGAGATGGTGGTTGTGATGATTTAAATATGCTTTGCTTTTGAAGTGGCACTATTTGAAGGTGTAGCCTTGTTGGAGTAGGTGTGGCTTTGTTGGAGGAAGTGTGTAACTGTAGACATGAAATTTAAGACCCTCATCCTAGCTACCTGGAAGTCAGTCTTCTCCTAGTGGCCTTTAAATGAAGATGTAGAGTTCTCAGGTCCTCCTGCTACAAGTTCAGTAGACTGAACCTCTGAACCTGTAAGCCAGCCCAAATTAAATGTTGTCTTCATAAGAGTTGCCTTGGTAGGAAGCAACAATTATTTTTACTTAATATCTCTTAACATCAATAGACTCAATTCTCCAGTAAAAAGATGTAGACTATCAGACTGGATATATCAAGAGGACCAAGAATTTTGCTGCATACAGGAAACACACCTCAATGATAAAGACAGATACTAACTCAGAGTAAAAGAATGGAAAACAAATTTTTTAAAGCAAATGGTCCCAGGAAACAAGCTAGAGTAGCCATCCTAATATCAAATAAAATCGACTTTCAACCAAAAGTACTAAAAAAAAAAAAAAGATAACGAAGGACACATCAGACTTATGAAAGGAAAAATGTACCAAGATGAACTCTCAATTCTGAACATCTATGCCCAAATGCAAAAACACACATCTACATAAAAGAAACTTTATTAAGCTAAAAGGACACATTTCACCTCACACAATAATACTGGTGGGGTTTCAACACCCACTCTCAGCAATGGACAGATCTAAATGAAACAGAAACTAAACAGAGAAACAATGAAATTAACAGAAGTTAGGAAGCAAATGGATTTAACAGATATCAATAGAACATTTCATTCTAAAACAAAAGAATATATCTTTTTCTTATGGGAACTTCTTCATATAATTGATCACAAAACAGGCTTCAACAGATACAAAAAGATTGAAAAAATCCCTTGCATTCTATCAGATCACCATGGACTAAGGATGGTCTTGAATAATGACAAAAACAATGGAAGGCCCACATACACATGGAAACTGAACGATGTTCTACTCAATGATGACTTGGTCAAGGAAGAAATAAAGAAATTAAAGACTTTTTAGAATGCAATGAAAATGAGGACACATCATACCAAAACTTGTGGGACTCCATGAAAGCAGTGCTAAGAGGAACACTCATAGCTCTAAGTGCCTACAAAAAGAAACTGGAGAGAGCATACACTAACAACTTGACAGCATACTTGAAAGCTCTAGAACAAAAAGAAGCAAATATACCCAAAAGGATTAGATGGGAGCAAATAATCAATCTCAAGGCTGAAATCAACCATGTAGAAATAGAAAGAACTATACAAAATATCAACAAAAGCAGGAGCTGGTTTTTTGAAAAAATCAACAAGATATATAAACCCTTAGCCAGACTAACCAGAAGGCACAGAGACAGTATCCAAGTTAATAAAATCAGAACTGAAAAGAAAGACATAACAACAGAAACTGAAAAAGTTTTAAAAATCATCAGATCCTACTACAAAGGCCTATACTCAACAAAACTGAATAATCTGGATGAGATGGACAATTTTCTAGGCAGATACCAGGTACCAAAGTTAAATCAGAAGAAAATAAACCAACTAAAAAGTCACACAACACCTAAAGAAATAGCAGCAGTCATTAACAGTCTCCTCACCAAAAAAAGCCCAGGACCATATGGTTTTAGTGCAGAATTCTGTCACTCCTTCAAGGAAGACCTAATACTGAACCTCTGAACCTGTAAGCCAGCCCAAATTAAATGTTGTCTTCATAAGAGTTGCCTTGGTAGGAAGCAACAATTATTTTTATTTAATATCTCTTAACATCAATAGACTTAATTCTTTTCAAACAATTCCACAAAATAGAAACACAAGGAGTACTACTCAATTCATTCTACAAAACTACAATCACGCTTAAACCTAAACCTCACAAAGACCCAACAAAGAGAACTTCAGACCAATCTTCCTTATGAATATCAATGCAAAAATACTCAATAAAATTTTTTCAAACTGAATCCAAGAACAAATCAAAACAATCATCCACCATGATCAAGTAGCCTTTACTCCAGGAATTCAGGGATGGTTCAATATTCAGAAATCAATCAATATAATCCACTGTATAAACAAACTCAAAGAAACAAAACTACATGATCATCTCACTAGATGCTGAGAAAGCATTTGACAAAATTCAACATCCCTTCATGTTAAAAGTCTTGGAGCCAGGCGGTGGTGGCGAGCACCTTTAATCCCAGCACTTGGGAGGCAGAGGCAGGTGGATTTCTGAGTTCGAGGCCAGCCTGGTCTACAGAGTGAGTTCCAGGTCAGCCAGGCTTACACAGAGAAACCCTGTCTCGAAAAACCAAAAAATAAAAATAAAATAAAATAAAAAAGTCTTGGAAAGATCAGAAATTCAAGGCCCATACCTAAACATAGTAAAAGCAATATACAGCAAGCCAGTAGCCAACAGCAAACTAAATGGAGAGAAACTTGAAGCAATCCCACTAAGATCAGGGACTAAACAAGGCTGCACACTCTCACCTTACCTATTGAATATAGTAATGGAAGTCCTAGGGATACAAATAGGAAAGGAAGAAGTCAAAATTTCACTATTTGCAGATGATATGATAGTATACTTAAGTGACTCAAAAACTTCCACCAGAGAACTCCTAAACCTGATAAACAACTTCAGCAAAGTGGCTGGATATAAAATCAACTCAAACAAATCAGTAGCCATCCTATACTCAAAGGATGAACAGGCTGAGAAAGAAATTAGGGAAATGACAACTTTCACAATAGTCACAAATAATATAAAATATATTGGAGTGAATCTAACCAAGCAAATGAAAGATCTGTATGACAAGAACTTTAAGTCTCTGAAGAAAGAAATAGAAGAAGATCTCAGAAGATGGAAAGATCTCCCATGCTCCTGGATTGGCAGGATTAACTTAGTAAAAATGGCCATCTTGCCAAAAGCAATCTATAGATTCAATGCAATCCCCATCAAAATTCCAAATCAATTATTCATAGAGATAGAAAGAGCAATTTGCTAATTCATTTGGAATAACAAAAATCCAGGATAGTGAGAACTATTCTCAACAATAAAAGAACTTCTGGAGGAATCACCATCTTTGACCTCAAACTGTACTACACAGTGATAGAGATAACACTGCATGGTATTGGAACAGAGACAGGCAGAAAGATCACTGGAATAGAATTGAAGATCCAGAAATGAACCCACACACCCATGGTCACTTGATCTTTGACAAAGGAAATAAAAACATCCAGTGGGAAAAGGACAGCATTTTCAACAAATGGTGCTGGTTCAACTAGAGGACAACATGTAGAAGAATGCAAATTGATCCATTCTTATGTCCTTGTACAAAGCTCAAGTCCATGTGGATAAAGAACCTCCACATAAAACCAGGTACACTGAAACTAATAGAAGAGAAGGTGGGGAAGAACCTTGAATACTTGGGCACAGGAGAAAAGTTCCTGAACAGAACACCAATGACTTATGCTCTAAGATCAAGAATTGACAAATGGGACATTATAAAATTGCAAAGCTTCTGTAAGGGAAAGGATACTGTCAATAGGACCAAAATGGCAACCAACAGACTGGGAAAAGATCTTTAACAATCCCACATCCAATAGAGGGCTAATATCCAATATTTACAAAGAACTCAAGAAATTAGACTCCAGACAATCAAATAACTCTATTTGCCTTTTCCATTTTCTTTTACAGTTGTGTCAATGTTTTCCATGGTATCTTCTGCACATGAATTTCTCTCTTCTATCTCTTGTATTCTGTTGGTGATGCTTGCATCTATGACTCCTGATCTCTTTCCTAGGTTTTCTATCTCCAGTGTAGTCTCCCTTTGAGATTTCTTTATTGTTTCTACTTCCTTTTTTAGATCCTGGATGGTTGTGTTTAATTCCTCCACCTGTTTGATTGTGTTTTCTTGCAATTCTTTAAGGGATTTTTGTGTTTCCTCTTTAAGGGATTCTACCAGTTTACCTGTGTTCTCCTGTACTTCTTTAAGGGAGTTATTTATATCCTTCTTAAAGTCCTCTATCATCATCATGAGAAGTGATTTTAATTCTGAATTCTGCTTTTCCGGTGTGATGAAGTGTCCAGGGTTTTCTATGGTGGGAGAACTGGGTTCTGATGATGCCAAGTAACTTTGCTTGCTGTTGCTTACATTCTTGCTCTTTCCTCTTGCCATCTGGTTAACTTTAGTGCTACCTGCACTCACTGTCTCTGGCTTGAGCCTGTCTTTCCAGTTATCTTGCTTGTGTCAGAACTCCTCAGAGTCCAGATGTCTCTGTTATCCTGTGATCCTTTGTTCTAGTTGCTCTGAGTGCAGTGGCTCCTCTAGGATGTCTCAGGATATGGTGTCTCCACAGTAGCAAACCAGCTAGGTGTCTGCTGCTCTGAGCTTAGCAGCTCCTCTAGAATGTCTCAGGGTATGGTGTCCACTGCTCTGAGTGCAGTGGCTCCTCTAGGATGTCTCAGTATATGGTGTCTTCATGGGAGCAGACCAGCTAGGTATCTGCCCCAGCCACAAGGACCAAGTGAGGGGTGGAAGGGGCATAGCTGTCTCCTTAGAGGTCTTCCAGAGTCTGACATATTCAGAGGATGCTCACAGATAACCATTGAACTGTTCAAGGGGTTCCCAATGGAGGAGTTAGAGAGAAGATTGAAGGAGCTGAAAAGATTTGAGTCTCCATGAGGAGAGCAACAATACTCCAGAGCTCCCAGGGACTAAACCACCAGCCTGGGAGCACAAAGGGAGGGACCCATGACTCCAGCTGTATATGTAGGTGAGGATGGCCTTGTGGAGCATAGGTGGGAAAAAAAGATCCTTGGTCTTATGAAGGCTGGATGCCAAGTGTGGGAGAATTCGAGAGTGGGGAGGTGGGGGTGGTGGGGAGTAGGTGGGGGCACATCCTTATAGAAGCAGGAGGAGAGGGGATGGGATAGAGGGGTTTCTGGGTGGCAGAGTGTGGGGAAATGGGGTAAGGAGATAACATCTGAAATGTAAATAAAATATCCAATAAAAAAATTGAAAAAAAAAGAGTTGCCTTGGTCACTGTGTCTGTTCACAGCAATAAAACCCTAAGTAATTCAGTCCTGTTAGGGTGTGTGTGTGTGTGTGTGTGTGTGTGTGTGTGTGTGTGTACACACTATCTCTCCCCTCATTTTTTCACTTGTGTGGAATCATTTATTTCCTGTGTTTTCTTATATGTAGGTAACCTTCTTGTTTTGGAGTTTTCTTCCAAGTGTTCTGTCATGCTAGATTTTTTTTTTTATAGATATTGTCAAGTTTAGTATTGTCTTGCAATATCTTGTTTTCTCCATTCATAGAGATTAAGAGTTTTGCTGAGTACAGTAGGTTAGGTTGGATCTGTGGTTTCTTAAAGGCTATAAGACATAATCTATCCAGGCTTTTCTAGCTTTACAGTCTCTGTTGACGAGTCAGGTATAATTCTGATAGGTCTGCCTTTGTTCCTTGCAGCTCTTAATAATCTTTGTTCTGTAGATTTTGTGTTATGATTATGACACAGAAGGACGTTCTTTTCTGGTACAATCTAATTGGTGTTCTGTATGCTTCTTATATATTTATATATTTATATATTTATATTTATATATTTATTAAATATTTATGTATTTATTCTTATATATTTATATCTCTTTTTTAGGTTAGTGAAATTTTCTTCTATAATTTTGTTGAAAATATTTTTCAGTCATTTAAGCTGTGAGTCTTCACCTCTTCCTATTATTCTTAGTTTGGGTCATTTTATGGTATCCCTGATCTCCTGGATGTTTTATTCAGGAACTTTTTTTATTTACCATTTTCTTTGACTAATGTATGAGTTTTATCTTTCATATCTCTACTCCTGAGATGCTCTTTTTTATCTCTCATATTCTGATGGTGATACTTGCATCTATTGTTACTGTGCTCTTTCCTATGTTTTCTATCCTCAGGATGCCCTCAGATTGTGTTTTGTTATTGTTTCTATTTCCATTCTCAAGTCTTGAACAGTTTTATTCATTTATTTCACCTGTTTAATTCTATTTTCTTGTCTTTCTCTAAGGGATTAATTAGTTTTCTCTTTAAATGCCTCTACTATTTGATTATATTTTCCTGTATTTCTTTGAGGGATTTATTCAGGTTTTTTTTTTCTTCAAAGGCATCTATCATCCTTATAAAGTTGGATTTGAATCATTTTCTTGTGCTTCTCTTAGCTGTGTTAAGATATTCAAGGCTTAATGAATTGGGATAGCTTTTCTCTAAAAGTGCCACATTGCATGGTTTTTATTTGTGTTCTTACTCAGGCCTTTAGCCATCTGGTTGTCTCTGGATGTTTCTTGTAGAGCAGGTATGAAGAAGGTAGGTCTACTCTGAATGTTCTTTTTGAAGCAAGCCTCCTGTGGGCAGCCTTGGAATGGCTGTTCTTGGTGTAGCAGGCCTAGATGTTCCTTGTTTGGTAAGCCTGATAGAGACCAGCAGAATGGTGGCCAGACAGCTGACTTCCAAGGAGAGCCCACAGCTGTCTTAGGGCAGCCTGTGCATGTCCCAGGTTCCAGCAAGCGAATTGAGAGAAAGGTATCAAACTTGGTTGTTCCTTGTTTTTCAGGCCTGATGATGAATGAAACAGCCATGGCCAAACAACGGAGCTTCAGGGAGAATCCACTTCTGGCTTGGGACATCTGGGCCTACATACTTAATTTCCTAAAAATTAAATTCTTTTTTGAGAATTTTATATATATGATTATATATGATTTTATATATGATTATATATGATTTTATATATGATTACTGTATATCATTTCCATCTCCTTTTACTTCGTTTCAATTCCTCTCATGGCTCCTACCTGGTTAACTGTCAAATTCATGAGCTCTTCATATTTGATAATTGTTGCACACATTATGTATCATAATACATATACAACTGACTGACATAGCATGTACATGTGATCAAAGATAACCACTTGATATTAGATAAGATATGGGAGGGCTTGTTCTTGGACAAAACTGATTCTTCCTTTCTCAGCTGCTATTAACTTTCTGTAGCTCCAAATCTAAGAGTGTGGCCTTGCAAAATCCCCTACCATGTTGCCATATGTGATAGCTTGATTAAGAATGGCACCCATAGAAACATATATTTGAATCCTTTGTCATTAGGGAGTAGTGCTACTTGACAATGATTAGAAGGCATGGCCTTTTTGAGTAGGTGTGGCTTTGTTGAAAGAAGTCTCAAGAAGAGTAGACTTTGAAGTTTCAAGTGCTCTAGCCTGGTCTAATGTCTCTCTCCTCCTATTGTTGCTAGTCTGGATGTAAAACTCTTAGCTCTTCTTCAAAACCATCTCTGCCTATTTGCTACCATGTTTCCCACCATAATAATAGACTAAACCTCTGAAACTGAAAAGCTGCACTAATTAAGTATTTTTCTTTATAATTGTTGTGATAATCATGCTGTCTTTTCACAGCAGTATAACTTAAACTAAGACAGAAATTTTTACCAGGGACTGGAGAATTTTTGTGATAGGCCTGATCATGTTTCCCCTTGAAGTAATTTGGACTTTGGGTCATTAGAAAAGCAGTAGAATGCTTCAAAGTTGCTTAACAGGCAATACTAATAAAAATAGTGGTGTTGGGAGGGATTTGAACTGTGGAAAAATGGCTCTAGTGGGCCAGATCTGGGATAGGACCCAGAGGCTAGATATCCTGGAGACCTAGGATTTAAAATGATTTCTAATAATATTTTCCTATATTCATAGATTGGTATCTAGCCCAATTGCCATTAGACAGGCTTCATCTAGCAATTGATGGAAATATTTTCAGAGACTCCAAGTCAAACATTAGGTGGAAGAGAGGAAAGAAAGTTTATAGGAGCCAAAAACTTCTACAGAATCAATTAACCTGGCTCATAGGAACTCACAGAGACTGAATTGGCAACCAGGGAGCCTCAGTGGTACTGACCTAGGACATCTGCCCACATGTTACAGTTGTGTAGCTAAGTCTTCTTATGGGACTCTGAACAGTAGGAACAGATGATGTCTCTTATCTTGTTGCCTGCTTTTGGGATCATTTCCTCCTACAGGTTTGCCTCGTCTAGCCTTAATAGGAGAGAAGGTGCATAGTCTTACTATAATTTAATATGTCACGGCTTGTTGATATTCATGGGAGGCCTCCACTTTTCCAAAGAAAAGTAGAGAAAGAGGGGATATTGGGAAGGAGAGACTTTATTTTTTATTATATATATATATATATATATATATATAATAAAAATATATTATATATTTTTATTATATATAATATTTATTATATATGTGTATATATACATATATATAATAAAAAGGAGAAGGGGAGTTAAGAAATATAGTGTTCAATTCCATACTGAACTGCTAATGATCCAATACCATTGAAGTGTTCCTTACATATATATATATATATATATATATATATATATATATATATATATATTCAGATTCTGACATAAAGCACTTGGATGTGGATTAACAGATTCTGTGGGATCAAATTGTGTGATTCTACTTAGCAGTTCTGACCAAACATTAAATATCAACTGAAATGTTTAAATGATCGGTTAAATGTTACAATGCTGAGGGTTTTTAAAGGCTTCCCCAGTGGAGGTGTTGGAGCTCTGAAGGGAAAGGTATTCTGACAGTCAAGAGCCAAGGAATTCTGCAAAGTCATACCACACAACAAACCTCACATTTACTGGGGGAGACATAAGAGGGTGGCTGCCTCTGTTAGGGTGAGAAGCAACAGGAAACTGAGCAGGAGACAGACTTATATTGGCTTTCTTATGGTCGAGCTTTCCAGGGTGATGATTGCTAAAATTTCAAGCTAAGCCCAGTGTTTGGTGGGATTTTTGTGCTCAGAGATTAGTTTTCATGTTCAGGGATTTGTGGGTTTGTATAGCTTTTCAAACCCAGAAGTGGGCTTGGACCTTTTACCCTATATTCTTCTTTTCTGTTTATTATTAATTATCAATTTGGGGTTGGGAAAGGTGGCAACATTATCATTAGACTACTTCCTGCTGATTTGGGGCATCATATTCCTTGGGGTAAAGTTGACCTTCACCATCAAGGCATAGTTGGGCTACACACTTCTATATCTGTAGACAGGGTTTTTTTAATCTTGTAATAGCATTTAATTAAAAGCATTGTTAGAAATCTTCTATTGAAGAAATCTAGATAAGAAGTTTATGAGGCTGGGTGTCCCTAGTAGGATTAGAAAAAGGATAAGGGGAGTTAAGAAAGACAGTAACAATTTCATACTGGACTGTTAATGATCCATCAACACTGAACTGTTCCTTAAATATTTAGAGGTCCATCTGTAGTTGTCAGATCTTGTATCTAACTCTACATGATTTGCTAATATAGAAGCAACATTCCTCTCTGAGAAAGGGACAAAGTCCACCTTTCTCTGCTGTTAGTAAATCTAATCTTCACCAACTTTTATAGTACGGCAGCACCCAGAAAGTCTGTTTGGTCCTGAAGGGTCTGAGCCACACGTTGGAGATCCTGGATAAAGAGAGGTTATGGAGATTGTCAATCCTGCTGCTCCAGTGGCAACACTAGCAGTTTTTCCCAGGACTGTAAACATGGATAAGACCTGAGTCACTCATTTGTCATGCAGCAGAAATATAAGCACTTCATTAGGAATCAGCAAGGATTCTCTACCCTGTATCACTCCTAATTATTGAAAAAGAAACACCAGGGCACATGTCCCAGGCCACCCAGAAGGTAGACAGCAATAAACTTGAGTGCCACTGATAACTGAGGCATTGTGAACATTTGGATACAACATTTGAAAGGCAGGGCTCAAGGGCAAAATTACTATAATCCAAGGAGTCCAGTGTTTCCATAAAACATGTCCCTGAAGAGTTAAAACAGTCTGTGACATTTGGATACAACATTTGAAAGGCAGGGCTCAAGGGCAAAATTACTATAATCCAAGGAGTCCAGTGTTTCCATAAAACATGTCCCTGAAGAGTTAAAACAGTCTGTGATACCAAAGACAGGGATGTCAGAGAGATAAGAGGTGATAGTAGTATTTGGCTCACAGCAGTTAATGAACAGCAAGAATAGAAAATCTAATAGTCCAATGTGTGAGGCCACAAATGATAGTAGTGAGTTTGACCCAGCAGGGACACACAACCAACATTCTCCAAAGCAGTCAGGCAGTGTGTTATTAAGAAGCTGATATGCATTTAGGACAGCCAAGACTTGTCCTGTGGTATTTGCAGGGTAAATATGAGCAACTTCATATGTTTCTAGTCACTTACTACAATAATCTTCCTTTTAGTTATAGAGAAAGCAGGCACAGAAGTAAGCCCAGAAGAAGAGATGGCTAAGGAACTTATAGAAAACTGAATCAGTCTTTGACAGCCTGATTTAGAGCAATTTCCCAATCCTTTCAGGAAAGGCTGTTGGTTAAAGGGGATGAACTCTTGAATGATAGATGACCATATGTAAGAGCTACCCTGAATGTGTATAGATATGAAGAAGTAGAGGGAGGAAAGATCAAATTTAGGTATGAAATTTTTTCAGATCATTTGTTTGTGCAGTGGCAGGAAGTTGCAACCATTGAAAATTGCGGATGTCAGTTTAGACACTGAGCTGTACAGAGGTCAAACTGTTTATAATAACAGAGCAAGGCTTTAATAAAATCCAAGTTCACAGAAGAAGAGACGAAGGGTCACAGACATTAGTGCAGCTCCTGGGAAGAGAAGGCAAGGAAACAGAAAGTGTTTCAACAGAATAAGAGGAGCAAGTGTCTTAATAACTTCAGAGTTGCCTACATGGTGGAACCCTGGAAGGCTTAACAAGATTGAAAAACCTTATCAAGTAGGTGAGGAGAGAAGAGATAGAGCAGGTGAAGGGAAGAAATGGCCAAAGAGTCAAACTCTAGAATTTGGAACCAAATATGGAGGGTGGAAGAAGTCAGCAGAAACAAACATTCACACACATCTTGAGAAAGTCAAGTCTCTTTCAGCTCACCATAGCAGCTTCCCCGGCTCCCAAAGCCTGAGAACCTCCAGATCTCTGCTTCAAATGTAATCAGGCTGGTCACTGGGCCGAGGTCTGTCCAAAGCCTTGCAAACCATTCTGATCATGCCCAAGGTGACATCAAGAGGGACACTGGGGCATTGATTGTCCCCATGTACCTTGAATCATGAAGAATCAGGCCCAGACTCCCCTCTAGCCAACCCTCTAGGTCTGGCTATGGATGACTGAGGAGACCCCAGGTTCCTTTGGTCTAACTACCACAATCTCTGACAGGGAGCCCCAAGTAACCATCACAGCATTAAGGCAATCTTATTGCTTCCTTCTGGACACCAGAACCACTACTTTCAATCAAGATGGAGTTTGGGGGACCCACCTCTCCTTCTTGTTTTTCTATGGTCTGAGAATAGGGACAGGCTTACCTGACTCACCAAATGCCACCACTTATCTGTATATTTAGTGTATCCCCTTTAACTACTACTTCCTTATAGTATCAACATACATGTCTTTTTCCCTTACTGAGATGGAACTTCTTAGCTAAAATGGGATCCTCTATTTCCTTTTCTTTCCCTATCTGCTTGCCCCCCAGGTTTACTATTCATCCTCTTTTTCTTCTCTTCAACACTACACAATCTGAAACACTTTTTCCCTTATTGATATTCCAGGAGGATCTACAAATATGGGGGACCCCAAAATTATTTTTAGCAAAATACAATTCCCCTCTCATTATTCAATTACAAAACCCCACCAAATATATCACCTAGATTTAATTAACACCCTTTCTTTAAAGCCTCAAGAGATTTAAGCCTCTTACCTCCAACCTTTACAGAAAAAAAATCTTCTACACCTCACATCTTTCACCTCTACCACTCCCATACTCACAGTTGAACAACCCAATGCAAGTCAGCAGTGGCTCCCCATCACCCAGTTGTACCCAACCCCTATACTCTCCTGTTCTCAAAGACCTACCATTCCTCTGTCCTAGACCTCAACCATGCTTTCTTTTCTATTCCTCTGGACTTCCAGTGACAAAATATCTTTGCCTTTACTTGAACTGACTTAAACACACTTTTCATACTTTTCTACTCAGCTCACTTGGACCATCCTACCCTAGGGGTTCCAGAACAGCCCAAATCTACCTCGCCAGGGCTCTGACTTATTTATTTATCCTCTTTGCCTCTTCTAAAATCCAAGTTTGTACAATACACAGATGAGCTTCTCCTTTGCAGTCCATTCCTACATATTACCCAAGCTGATAGCTCTTCCTTATTAAAACTTTCAGTTTAGCATGGGGTATAAGGTTTTACCTTTTAAGGTCCAGCTGTCTACTCCTCAGGAAACTTACCTGAGTCTAGATATTAGTCTAATTCACAAGGCCTAGATAGAAAACATCTAATCCAGTCGATTTCAGTCCTTACCACCAAGCATAAACTTCCTGGGTATGGGCGCTGACATTACGCTCTTTTTTTCCTTTTTTCTCTCTTCTTGCCCACTTATATGAGGTAGCTCTTGCCCCCCACACACACACAAATACTTCCTTGCACCATGTTTAATACTGTTCATAAGCTCCAGTATCCCCTTCTCCAACCTCTAGCCCTACATCTTCCAGACTTAAGTCATCACTTCTCTCTTTGTGTTAAAGAAAATGATAAAACCTCTGGGGTCTGGGTTGGCAACTGTGACTTTTATTTGTGCCCATTGCATACTTGTTGAAAAACTTAGACTTTACCATTCAAAGATGAGCCACTTCTCTGCATGCTCTGTCTTACAGATAACTTCTTAGCTATAAGTCAAAGAAGGTAACCTTTGGGCCACTTATTACTGTCTTCTCTTCCCAGTCTTACATATACTTAATTAGGGGAGGAGTTTTCCAGGTGGAGATTGGTAGGATTTCAAGCCAAATGGGGAATGATGGGATTTCAAGCTCAGGGATTGGGGAGAGTTTGTGCTCTGGGATTAGCAAGTTTTAAGGCTCAAAATCAGTGTACTTTGGTAGGTTTCCAAACCTGGAAGTGAGCTCAAAACTTTTACCCTATAGGTAGGCTGAACCATTGTGTAAGACAGCATAGAAACATGACAAATGCTTGTTTTATGAGTGGGGCAAAGAGAAATGCTGTGGAATAACTGCACTTTCCTCATCTCTCTGTGGTGTCTCTATATTATGGGGCTATTTGGGTGGTACCTTTTTCCAGCATTAAGCAGTGTGATGGACAAGGACTTCATTGTAGCTGTCATGTAAACAGCTATCACACCCATGTTAAACCTCTTCATTTGTACTTTTAGAAACAGGAATAAAAAAGAAGAACTTGGGATATTTTTGTCAAGTAAGAGTTTTTACATGATTACATCTGAATATTTTTTTACCAAAACACTATTTTTATTTATATCATGTATTTGACTTCAAATCTGACTGTTTTAGAAAAACTTTTTGTCCTCAAGCTCTTAGACAGTAATAAGTTTGATGTAACTAATTGATTAGAATTAACAGTGTTACACTGTATAAATAATTTTCAATAATTTCATGTTTATTTTATTAATAAATGGTAACTGTACTTATATATGAAGTACATTGATATTTCAATATATGAATGCAATGTGCACAATCAAATCAGTAATTTTTAGCTCTTTATCAGTTCTCTTTGTGAGTTATGATAGACTATGTAAAGATTATTGTGTTGTGAAACTTACTATTGCCATGTGACTGTGCCTTGGCATGTATTAGCCTACCTTCTTAGAAACACTTCCCATATTTCTAGCAATTACTGGATGGTGAGTTTATATAAAATCTTTTGATCAGCAAATCTAAACTAAATGTATTTTTATTTCAACTCTATCTATCAAATTTTTGCCAACTATACTTCAGACAGGATTTAATATTTTGAATACATGAAGATTTGCAAAGATGAAACAATACAAACCAAAACTATCACTCAGTAAAACACACAGTTCTCAAGAGAACACACATAAATTGTCAATAAATATTCTTAAAAGTGTGATGGTATATAGAGACATGGAAATAAAAAGTAACCATGTTAAATTATTATAGAAAAATGGAGTCTTCACACCTGTGTTTCTGAATCCAGTGAATTAGAAGGTTAATACATAGGTTTATGATGTTCCTCTTTGCTTTCAATAAGGAGTTTGGACCATGAGGGTACACTGGATCTCCTAGAGGTGAGTTGAGAATTTCCCGAGAACTGGATAGCCTGAGCATAAAACTAAGAGCATGGATATCACTGAGGGGTCTGTGTGTGTGTGTGTGTGTGTGTGTGTGTGTGTGTGTGTGTGTCCAGGTGCTCAGAAATTCACTGTGCTCTTAATACAATAATTTCTTATTTCTAGTTCCTAGAGACAGGGATGTAGCAATCATCACTGACCAGTAATCACTAACCAATAACTCCATTGTATTTCACTTCAAAGACTTAGGAATTAAAGAAGAAATACTGCGATAATTGACTACATAGCCTATCTGTAAGCCTGAAATCATTGCTTATGTTTGTAGGTATCATGATGTGTGTTTATTTAGAGTAGGTAGCTAATGACCAGTTTAGTTTAATCTTTCTCTTCAACATTTTTATTTTAAATGGCACTGAAATTGTATTTGGAGAATATATCTAGTTAGGAAGTTCAGCTTACTAAACATATCCCTTCTTTCCCAGATTCTTGATAGAATACATTAATTTCTTGCCTCCATTCCTTACTACAGTCTGATACTTAGTTATCCATAAGGGTGCTCTAGAAATTTTTTTTAGAATGGAGAAATTGCTTTTAGGTAATAAAAATAAAAAGCACTTACAGAGAATATAGAAAAATGCTTTTTGGTTTTTATTTATTATTGCAGGATTCAATACAATATATTTTAATTATATTCTGACAAATGATACTAGAAAATAGAAGAAAATAGTAACTATGTGCAAACAACTGCCAAGATATCATTAGCATCACCATGCTATATTTTATATTAAACTTTCCTTTTAACTGATGTTTTAATTTCATCTTATATTGAGCTTCTAACTTTTAAGTTAGCCATTGCATGTTCATCAAAAATATTATTAAAATGTTTACTGAAATATTTACTAATTTTTAAGCAGTGTAAATAATACTGGGAATGGAGGATCTAGTCAGGGATGGGGAGCAAGAGATGGGGTGTGTGTGAGAGAAGCCAATCAAAATGAAGTATGCATAAAAATGACATAAGGGAATCTGATTTTGTAAGTGAATTTTAAAAAAAATAATAAAAATTTTAAAAGTGAGTCCTCCACAAATTCAACAGTTACCTATAAGTTATAATGTAGTGATAAACTATAGCCAAGCCTGGTGCACATTTTTTTTCTGTTTTCTCTTTTTCCATGCTGGTCTGAGTGCACCATGCTCCACTCAGCCATAATGCTTCATCCTTCAGACCACAGAGCCAAGCAGCCTCAAAACACTTGAGAGCAGTGAGAATCTGGGAATCAGGCAAGGCATTCTTGCCTTCTTTACCACTCGAGATTCTTGTTACTATTATTTGGCTACTCTTTGGTAAGGGCCAAAGGGACATGGTGTACTGATGCAGGATCAGAGGATGATCAAACTAGAAAAAAAAGTGTAAAGGAAAACAAAACTTTGACACTTAAGTCAGCTCTTCTGGAATTTGCTGTGCTTGAGAACTGCAATGAGATCCTGATGTCTCACCTCGCTCGCTCTTTCCATATGTGTAGCAGGCTCTGGGCATTGATTTGGGCTTAAAATGAGCTTTCTTTCTTTCTTGCCTGCCTCCTTCTTTCCCTCCTTCTTTCCTTCCTTCCTTCCCTCCTCCTTCCTTTCCTTCTTTCTATTCTAAATGCTGCCCACTCCTAATACCCTCTCCATGAAGAAATCCTCCCACATTCCACATCCCACATCCCTTTCTCCTCTGAGAGGGTGCCCTCCTCAGGTATCCCCCCTACCCCGAAGCATGAAGTCTCTGCAGTATTAGGCACATTCTCTCCCACTGTGGCCAGATAAGGCAGCCCTGTTGGGAATGAATACCACAGTCAGGCTACAGGTGTAGGGAGGGCCTTTTATCCAGTTGTTGGGGGGGGGACATGTAGATTAAGTTGCACGCCTGCTAGATATGTGTCGGGGCCTCATTCTAGCCCATATATGTTATTTAGTTGGTAGCTCAGACTCTGGGAGCTCCCTGATATCCAGGTTTGATACCTCTGTTGGTCCTCCTGTGGGGTTCCCATGCCCTTCAGGGCCTTCAGTCTTTCCCCCAGCTCTTCCATAAGAATCCCTGACCTTTATCCAATGTTTGACTGTTGGTATCTATGTCTATCACAATCAGCTGCTGGTAGAGACTCTCAGAGAACAGTTATGCTAGGCCCCTGTTTGTAGCATAACAGGGTATCATTAATAATGTTGGGGATCAGTGCTTAACCATGAGATTGGTTTCAAGTTCGGTCAGTTATTGGTTGGCCATTCCTTTAATCTCTGCTCTGCCTTGGTCCTGAATTCCTTTTAGACAGGATGAATTTGGGGTCAAAAGTTTTGTGAGTGGGTTGGTGTCCTTATCCCTCCACTGGGGTTTCTGCCTGACTATAAGAGGTGGCCTCTTCAGGTTCCCTGTACCCACTGTTAGGTGTCCCAGCTTAAGACATTGACTCCTGGGAGGCTCCCTGGGAGAGGGGAGAAAGAGGGGAATGTAGGGCCAGAATCAGATGTGGGGAGAGACATGAGAGAGGGCCAGTAGAATGATTGAAAAACTGGAGCTGCGGTGTGTGTGTGTGTGTGTGTGTGGTCTTTAAAATGAGCTTTTAAAAAATCAGGACACAGGTCATGAACTCTATTTCCTACATCCGTACAGCATTTCAAGATCATGCTTTAGAGCATTTCCAAGAAAAAATGAAAGCCTTAGGGGAAGGAGATACACACAGAGAGAGAGAGAGAGAGAGAGAGAGAGAGAGAGAGAGAGAGAGAGAGAGACTCCTGATGAGAGGGTTACTCAGTAAATGAATAGGCCCAGATGCTGAAGCCCAAAGAAGCTAGAAAGAGGTACAGCACTGGCTCTATTTTTTTTTTTGGAATCTCTTAAATAGATACAAAACAAACAAAAACAATCTTTCTATATTGAGTTATGTATTTTCATGGGGTCAAGAGAGGTCATTGAATCAGGAAGATGAGAAAATTATCTAAAAAATACTAGTAAGTAGTATTTCCGCTTGATATTATAGTTAGCAGATATGCCTCTTTTCTCACCCACTTCATGCATAACAAAAACCTTGGCAATTTGTATTCTGCAGTGGCCATTTGGTTTTGCCTTTCTGGGAATTGAACTCAGGACCTCATGCATGCAGGATGAGTAATTTACCAGTATCCATCCCCAGAAGTTTATTTTTGAGCCAGTCTTATTGAAGTCCTCATTACTGAACACTTTGAAATATCCACCTTAACTATTTTAACTATTAATGTAAATTAGGTCACATTTCAATTTGTAGGGGCAAAATCCACTCCTAAAACAGTGTAGGTGCTTTCTGACTGTGCAGCTGCAAATCATCATGTGGTCCAAGTTGACTTGTCCCCAGATACTGTTGAATGCCAATGATGCTACTTATTAAACTCCCTTATTTTTGGCAAACTCTCTCATTTCAGGTGCAACCCAGTTTAAAGGGCTGAGTAATAGAAGCATATAATATTCATAAAAATATGAATGATACATTTATTCCCCTGCTATAAATCAATATCTGTTTGTTTCCCCATTCTTTGATTTCCCCTATTGACAGCAAATAGAAGAATAACATGAGAAAGAATAACCAGAGTACTGTGTCTGAGTTCATTCTCCTGGGGCTTCCCATCCGGCCAGAAGAACAAGGTATGTACTTTGCCCTATTCTTCGCCATGTACTTGACCACAGTGCTGGGGAACCTGCTCATCATCCTGCTCATCAGGCTGGACTCTCACCTCCACACCCCCATGTACTTCTTCCTCAGCCACTTGGCCTTCACAGACATCTCTTTCTCATCTGTCACTGTACCCAAGATGCTGAGAAACATGCATACTCAGGATCTATCCACTCCCTATGCAGAATGTATAGCACAGATGTATTTTTTCATATTATTCACTGATCTGGACAACTTTCTCCTCACTTCAATGGCATATGATCGGTATGTGGCCATCTGTCATCCCTTGCACTACACCACCATCATGAGAGAGGAGCTGTGCATTTTACTGGTGGCTATTTCCTGGATCCTATCCTGTGTCAGTGCCCTATCTCACACCCTCCTTCTGGCTCGGTTGTCTTTCTTTGCTGACAACACCATTCCTCATTTCTTCTGTGATCTTGCTGCCTTGTTGAAGCTCTCATGCTCAGACATCTCCCTCAATGAACTGGTCATTTTTACAGCAGGCACAACAGTCATTACTCTGCCATTAATATGCATCTTGATCTCTTATGGCCACATTGGGGCTACCATTCTGAAAGTTTCATCTAACAAAGGGATCTGGAAAGCTTTGTCCACATGTGGCTCCCAACTCTCTGTGGTGTCTCTGTATTATGGTACAATTATTGGACTTTATCTTATACCTTCATCTAGCACTTCTAGTGACAAGGGCATAGTTGCTTCTGTGATGTACACGGTGGTCACTCCATTGCTGAACCCCTTCATTTATAGCATAAGGAACAGAGACATGAAGGATGCTTTGAAGAAGCTCTTCAACAGGGCAGCAATCTCAACTTAATGACTTATTTCATATCTTCATGATAACCTATGTATTACATATCTCCAAATACCACACCTCTGATTGTGGTCTTATTATGGGGCATGTACTCAGTAAATATTTCATTTCTCAAACTGTATTCTGGCATACTTATTTTTGTTTTCCTTGCATCCCATTAATATAAAAGGGGGATTCTGTGTTAATGTCAATTTATTTTGCCTTTAGATTTGGAAAATTCAGTGTTGGAGTTTTGAAGGGTGGGCAGGATTGCTATACAACAAGACAAATGACAGTTTAGACATAGGGTTGGAATAAACCTGGGATATTACAATAGCATGCTAATGTCAAGGAAATTTAAAAGGTTTTGTGTTGCTAAAGCACAGATGTATGAGAGTTAAGAGGGCACCATCTTTGAATATTGGTAGGTAAATAAGTGTTAGAGTAATTTAAGTCACTCCTCTTATTTCCTGGAAATATATTTGTTCATAAGAATTGTTAAAAGATTCTAACATTGGTGTATAAAGTTCACAGAACTGGGAATTTTAGATAAGTATTATATCTTTCCTTTGCCTCCAATTCAATACTTTTCTCATTTACAAAACAAATAGTTATAGTAAGGGTGATCTGGGAGGAGAAAATATTTTGTGCTTTCTCTAACACTTTCTCTAACAACTCACTGTTGTGAGTTCAGCTACTCCACTTCAGCCCTCAAGTCTTCTTGATTTGAGAACAGTGACAAAGAAAACCTCTCCATAATTTTCCTGATTAAGCTAGGCATGGCATCATGTTACCAGAAAACTCAGTCTCAACCAGTTCCATATGCATATAAATTATATATATATATATATATATATATATATATATATATATATATAATTTTAAAGAAAGAAGCTGTAAATAAAATGAGATTATCACATATATACATTAATGTATTTATCGTTAAGTCTAAAGAGTTAGAGTGGTACTTCACTCATCTTGTAGCTAGCAGCCATTTAGCACATTGCCTATTTTATATCAGGCAGTGTGTCTGTGTCTACCCACATGGAACTAGAACAAGACAAACCTCTGACAGAGTACAAGCAACACCTTACTATGAAAATAAAATGTTCATATTTTTTGCATGATGCTGTGTTACAAGCCATGTGTTAAAAGCTTCTCATATATGTTGATCATCATAACAATTCTATAAAAAACATACCATTACATGTATTTTATAAGGGACATTTTATAAGTTAAGGTTTAGTTCAATAACATAATTACAAGAGTATCACAAAAAAGACTTAGGAAATGCTGCTTAGAAAAAATTTAAATGTATGAAAAAATTTAAAGATGAAGGAAGTTTTCAACTGTTTGAAGGGTGTGCAGAATTTGTATGCATGGGACAAATGACAGTCTAGACAAAGGGATAGAATAAACTAGATGTGTTACAAAAACATGGTAAGTTCAAGGAAATCAAAAAGGGTTTGTGTTGCTAAAACACAGATGTGTAAGAGTCAAGAGGACATCATATATTAATCTAGTGCAGGATGCAAGATGCCATATTAAGGAATTTAGGTTCTTGGATAACCAATGCATATATCTGTCATTTGACCATTGTCAATTGTACATTGGGTAACAGACAGTAAGTGCTTGGGTGAATATCATGATATGAGGATGGAAAGAGAATAATTTGGCGTCATACCACACAGGTCATAGTAATGAAGGAAAGCAGTAACGGAATATCTGAGAAATGTTTTTGATTTTTGGCTTTGTGGAGAGATATTTAAGAATAGAATCCTAGGTGGCTGGGATAATTTTGATTATGTTGAATAACCTTAAGGAATTTGAGGAGTAACTTGAAGACTTCCTGCTTATACAATATGGATCCTAAGCAAATAAAACGTAGATAACTTAAATAGGAAAGATGAATAAGCAAACTGTTCAGCATTCATTTGATCCCAGAGAAAATCTCTTTGTATGATCAAGGTGCAATACATTATTATGTATTGTGGTATAAATCATTGAATTGCCAACAACACATTAGGAATGGGTAAGTTTAAGGAGATATAAGTTTGAAGTTTGGGGCCAGGGATAAAGTATATGTATTGAGAAAGAAATATATTTAGAATTTTTAATGCAATTGTAACTAGCTTGGCTAGGTGGAATCTAAGATTGATGGACAGTTGACCATGAAGAAGCAGTCATGGCTCTTGGTGGTCCTCTGTCTACTGAACTGACCTAAATACTTACTGCTGCAGAAACATTTGGGAAACTAAAGTGAAAACACACTCTGATCCCTTAATTGGTTTGATTGTTTAGGTAGATAGTAGACAATGGTCAAGACAAGTGTAAGAACCATAATCCATATTTTAAAATTTTAACACTTAGATCTCTTTTGAAGGAAAAAAAGCCCAGTTTAGATCTGAAGACACATTTACAATTAAGTAAGAAAAGAGGTTTCAATATTCTCATTTGGTGGACAATACAAGGCTACTGGGGTTGAACTTTTTTTTACTTGTTTTAGGAGTGTTTTTCTTTTGCTGTTTTAAAATATCTTATATTTATAATCATTTTCACTTATATGCATGTGTGCCTATGTATGAGCATACATATATGCATGTATGTGTCCATAAAGGCCATGAGAGGGTATTATATCTCCTGGAGCTCCAGGAGATATACAGGTAGTTGTGAGCTGTCTGTCCTGGGTGCTGAGAAGTGAACCTGGGCCCCCTGAAAGAAGAACAAGTGGTCTTCTCTACTGACCCATCTCTCCAGTCTCAGCATTGAACATATATGGGCAGCAATAGGCAGAAGCAGTGTGAAAAAAATCTAACAACATTCCTGTAGAAACTGCAGAAAGTCATTTAGCTAGCACAGAAATATAAATGTTGAATTAAGTGAAGGAAAATTCTTTACTTATTTTGGATTTCTTGGAGTGTAACATCTATCCGTTATTTTCTCTTAACTTCCACTTATTCTCATGAACAAGACAAATATGTCCAATAATGAACTGACAATCTAGAATGAAATGTCATGAAAGTAGAGACTTTTACTTAGGTATAAGCACATTGTAAATATTCTGTGAATCCTTGTTGAACAAATGGATTTTAGAAAACAGTTTGTTACTTCTGGGTTGTTGTGCATTTAAAGAATGACATCCATAGCAACAATAGCTATCACTTGTTGAGCATCTACTACATTACCTATTCATCTGATGCATTTTACAACTTATCATGTTCAATCTTCCACTCATCTTATTAAACAGAAGCCACTGAACTGAGTGTTGATATTCAGTCTGTGAATCTAGCACTCAAAAGATTGAGACAGAGAACTGCGAGTTAAAGGCCAACTCAGGCTACAGTGAGTGTAAACTTAGCCTGGGTTGTACATCAAGGCCGTATATTAAACAAAAATGACAGAATGTAGAAGAGAATAAACAAGACAATAAATGAATAAATATTATTTTCTATAATCT
Organism: Arvicanthis niloticus; assembly: GCF_011762505.2. Classification (NCBI taxonomy): domain Eukaryota; kingdom Metazoa; phylum Chordata; class Mammalia; order Rodentia; family Muridae; genus Arvicanthis; species Arvicanthis niloticus. The sequence continues at coordinate 15,033,027 of NC_047659.1, forward strand.
TTATACAAGGGAAGACTAAAGTTCAATAATGGTAAGTGACTTAACATCAATCTTGTACCTAATATATATGTAACCTGAAATGAGAAGAAACTTGTTTGACATAGACTATGTTTCTTGATTGAGCATTACTCTTACATTTAAGAAGATAAAATTCTCCTATGACAGAGAAGCCTCTTTAGGGCCCCTTTCATGTCCTTGTTTCTTAGGCTATAGATGAAGGGGTTCAACATGGGAGTCACCACTGTATACATTGCAGCAGCTGCAACATCCTTTTCCATAGAGACTACAGAGGAAGGGCACAAGTAGGCACTGAAGAGTGTTCCATAGAAAACACAGACCACACAAAGGTGGGAGCTACAGGTCGAAAAGGCCTTTGTACCCCCACCAGGGGTTCGAACCCTCAGGATGGCAAACACAATGTGGATATAGGAGATAACAATGCATACGAAAGGGACCATGAGTACTGTGCCTCCTAAGGCAAAAACCACTAGTTCATTGACATGAGTGTCAGAGCATGAGAGCTTCAGAACAGGAGTAATGTCACAGAAAAAGTGAGCTATTTCCCCAACAACACAGAAGGATAGTTGAGCCATGAGGAGAGTGTGAGTCAGGGCAACTATGTTGGTGAGGATCCAGCACAGGGCAAGCATCAGGGCACAGACTCGGGCACTCATGATTGTGAAATAGTGGAGAGGGTGACAGATGGCCACATACCGATCATAGGCCATCACAGCCAGGAAGAAACTATCCAAATCACCAAACATCAGGAAGAAATACATCTGGGTAAGACAACCAGTATAGGAGATGGTATGGCACTGAGTCTGAACATTAAACAACATCTTGGTCACTGTAGATGATATTAAACCCATGTCAGCAAAGGACAGGTTGGCCAAAAAGAAGTACATAGGAGTGTGAAGGTGTGGGTCAGAGACAATAGCCACGATGATAAGTATATTCCCAGTCAAGCTGACAAGATACATACAGAGGAAAAGTCCATAGAGTAGCTGCTGTTGCTCTGAAAAACCTGATATTCCTTGTAGAAAAAATTCAGAGACACTGGACTGGTTTTCCATGGGTCTAGAGCATCTGTAGGTCAGAAAAGATAGTCAGAATGTAGAGTTGATTCTTAAGATGCAGGCTCTGGCTTCTGAGCCATCAGCACCTACATCTATATTTAAATTCACTACTCCTGGTGCTAATGTTCCTACCATTGGGTTTTAATTCCTTTGATTCTCTCCTGAAGAATTCCCTACTTTCTACCCTCCCCCTCTCTTCTCCAGTGTAGTCTATGATACAAGAAGCATTCTTCCAGTGGAGGTCACCTTCCAGAGACATGGTAATCTCTGTTACTACCCTGCTTTATTTGTAGCTTTATCAGGTCCCATCAGTTCTTATATCACACTAGAACATCCCTACAGATATGCTACAGTGAGCCAAGTTACATACTATTTCTGGAGATTTTCTGAAAACATGCAAAACATCACCTTTAACAAACCTTCATGATAACTCATTTTATAATAAATGGCAGTTGAGTGATTCATTCTCTCAATCTTTGATCACTTCTTCAGATAGAAAATACTAATGCCTTGGGGCTTTTCACAAACAACATCACCATATTCCTTAAATGTTTTTGATCAATCAGAGTTCACACCTAAGGAGAAATCTATCTGCAAACCAAAGAATTCCATGAAGTAGTGTTTAGATTTCTAAGTCAAAATTTCAAACTTTTCCAAGAGGAGAATCTGAGAATGATTACATGCCTGTGAACCTCTGAAACTTACACGAACTGAATTGACTGACACATCTCAAAATTTCACAACTTTCATGAGAGATAAAAAGGAGAAACCACTAATTTTGTTCCTGGCTTAATTAATTAATCATGACAGAAATGTGATGCCTCACAAAGCTTAGACTAGAGTGACTGAGCACATTCAACTAACCATATTCTCAGAGGGAAAAACTCTCCTAAAACCCAATGCATTTTAAATTTGTTCAAGACAAAGAAGGGTGCAGATTGTCTGATAATTCCATGAATCCTTGACTTCCAGGTCCTCTCTTTATTTCCACATCAATATTTTTCCTCTCTTTATTTAAAAGAGCTTGCACATTACATTTAGAAAAGAACATAAAATTTATCCATCATTCTATCACTATATAAAAGAGTAGGAGACTCCAGGAAGAGGGGAAGCAACATTTGGAATGTAAATAAATAAAATAATCTATTTTTTAAAGGGACATTTAAACTATTTATTTATTTATTCATTCATTCATTCATTCATTCATTCAAGAGAGATTGTATGTGAGAGAGAGAGAGAGGGAGGGAGGGAGAGAGGGGAGGGGAATGCGTGCATGCACAGGACCACACATGTCTACTTTTGCCTGTACCTGTGTAGAGGTCAGAGGACAACTTACAGCTGTCTTTTCTCTCCTTCCACTATGTGAATTCTAAGGATCCAACTCATATTAACAAGCTTGGCAGCAGGTGCCCTTACCCACAGGCCGCATTTCTTACATTCTGTCTTATTGTTATTCTGCTCAATACTTTGGATTATCACCTCCCTCTTTATCACTACTTCTTTGTCTACTGTGTCAGTCAGCAAGTGTGAGCTTTGTGGTAAGAGAACTTCAGGACATGGATCTGGTGTCCTGTAACAGTTTTAGTCAAGTTCCCATGTTCAATGCTACCCTGTTCACTGAGAAGAAAGCCACACGACAGTATTTATATAGGAAGGAAGTCTCATAATCGTCCTAACAAGATTTTTTAACAGGATTGACTGGAAGCAGAGTTCTGAAGAAAGAATATTAAATCCAAACGGCAAATAGACTGAAGCAAAATTCAAATTATTCAATGTAGATGATATACTATGTAGAAGGATTAGAAGCTTGAAGGAAAGAATCTCGGGGTTCTAGATGAAGCTGGATCCACAAAGTAAAGAAAAAAAATCACAAAGAGAAGTCAAGGTCATAGTTGAATGCAAAGCTACAACAGGCAGTTTCATTCATCTGCTTGAAGAGGAAAATCCAGAAAAATGAGTTTCTTAGTTGAAAAGTCTTAATGATTTGAGAAAGAACTTCTGATTCCACTTGGGCAAGGTTTTGAGAAATTTTGCAGTATTTTATGTTTTAAGTTTGAAGCCTGACAGACACAGAGCTGCTGTTTCATCAGGCTAACAATCCCTAGAAAAATGTTGGACAAACTCTAATTTCAACGCCTATAGATACAAGAAGTCAGGGAACAGAGTTCCCCAGAGCCTCATTAGTGAATGGTTTTGATACCTGATTCCCCTGTCTCTATTAGAACAGACAAAATTAGTGCAGCACTGGCTTCTGTTAAAGTTGAGTGTTTTACTGTTTTCTTTATACATAGAATTAACCACTTTTACCACTATATTGTTTGATAATAACAATTTAATAACAATAGTAGCAGTTCCCAAACTGTGTGTCACATATAAGGTAATTATATTACAATTCATAACTAGCATAATTATAGTTATAAAGTAACAACAAAATAATTTTATGGCTGAGGTCATCACAACATGAAGAACTGTCTTAAAGTGCCAGCATTGGGAAAGTTGAGAACCACTGATCTATAGTTAAATGTGCTTTCTAGGAAGATACATCTTGATTTTTTGCATAAGTTCCCTTTGCATATAAGCTACTTCATAAATGAAATTTGAAACCTTCTACCATATTTCTTGAAAGTTTCTCATGCTTTTGAGTAAAGATAAAAACATCTATTTAATTTATCTCACCCAATTATGTTTTATAAGAGATTTTTAAGGGACAAAACTCACAAGGAGAAAAGTAATAATAATAACAAAATGTTTGAAGTTGGAAGTCAGATGGACCTGTGAAACAGAATATTTCCATCATCAGTTCTAAATTTTAGATGCTTTCCCCAGCTATAGACTTTTGAACTCCTCTCTGTTTACTTTAGGATACTTGAAAAACTTTAAGCAATTTGGGAAATGTAATTTGGGACTGGGGAGATGGCTTAGTGGTTAGGAGCATTTGGTTCTCTTAAAGAGGACTTAGCTTCAGTTTACAATACCCATGTGATGTCTCAAAACCTCCTTTAACTCTGACTCCAGGACATCCAATATCTTCTTCTGAACCCCACTTATTTCTGTAAATATATATATATATATATATATATATATATATATATATATATATATGTGTGTGTGTGTGTGTGTGTGTGTGTGTGTGTGTGTGTGTGTGTATACATATATATATACATATATATTATATAAAATATATATATACATATAAGTACAACTATAAAAGTTAACTTGTTTGCTGTCAACCATAGTCTCTAGTTCTTTATGAATACAATAGGGAAAATACATATAAATCGACAGTGACTGAGATATGCACAGGACTTATGTAAACTTAAGCTATACCAAATCTCTGCTTTAGGGGTGGGTAGGGACATGAAGTCTCATTTGGAACTGCTGGGAAATGACAGGTTCTAAAAGAGGAAGAGATTTCTTTTTTTCTTCAAGGGCAGATTCAACACATGGCAGTGAATAGTAAAAAAATCTAAGAGTATATAAGCAGCACTGAAACTTGATGTGTTTTTTAAAATGCAGACATTGAAATTGTCTTTTGTTGTTGAGTCTTTGTCAGGTTTAGGTATCAGAGTGACTGTGGCCTCATAGAATAAGTTTGGCAATGTTCCTTCTGTTTTTATTTTGTGGAATAGTTTGAGGGCTAATGATATTAGCTCTTCTTTGAAAATATGGTAGAATTCTGCACTAAAACCAACTGGTCCTGAGCTTTTTTGTTTGTTTGTTTTCTTTTGGAGGGTTGTTTTTTATGGTTTTTTTGTTTGTTTTGTTTTTGATTGGGAGACTTTCAATGATTGCTTCTGTCTCTTAGGGGGTTATGGGTCTATTTACATTGTTTTTCTGATCTTCAGCAACCCTACATGCATCAAAGAGCTGATATCTAAAATACGTAAAGAACTCAAGACATTAAACATCAATAAGCCAAACAATTCAGTTAGTAACTGGGGTACAAAACTAAACAGAGAAATCCTGACAGAGGACTCTCTTATCTCTGGGAAGCATTTAAGGAAATGTTTAATTTTCTTAGTCATCAGGAAAATGCAAATCATAATTACCCTGAGATTCCATCTTTCACCCATGTCAGAATGAATAAGATCAAAATCTCCAATGACAGCTCATGCTGGTGAAAATGTGGAGCAAGGTAAACACTCCTCCTTTTGGTAAGAGTGCAAACTTGTATAGCCACTTTGAAAAATAATTTGATGATTTCTTGTTGGAGGGTCCTATTGCTGAAGGTTGCAGTCCATCATGTCTGGACAGCTCTCTGAGTTCTGCATAAAATGTAGGACTTCTTTACTCCAGTGGGGCTTCCTACTCTCTGCCTGACCTTATTTGTTACGTCTTTAGGCATTGTTGCAGGGATTATCAATATAGTTCCATGCAAGAGCATCCCCCATGCTGCTCATATGATAATGGGGTATTGTGCTTCCACACAGATAATAGGAAGGTGCTGCCTAATGCAAATGAGGCATACTGTGTTTACCTATGAACACCTATCAGCACCTAGCTGTTGCCCTCTACCTATATGTTCTCCTTACCCTGAAAGAAAATTGAGCTGCCTTGTTGAAGCTGATTCCTGTAATTTGTTATTCACAGGTTGTCACAACCTGGTTCTTTGACTCTGTTCCCATTGGCCAACAACCCCCAAGGAAAAGGGAAAACTGCACTTTCTCAAAAAAATGAGAATTAGTTCTACCTCAAGACAAAGTAGTAACTCCTGGGCATATGCTCAACTGATGTTGAACAATACTACAAGGACACTTGTTCAACTATATTCATAGAAGCTTTAGTTATTAAAGCTAGAAAGTGGAAATAATATAGATGTCCCTCAGCTGAAGAATAGATAAAGAAAATGTAGTACATTTACACAATGGAATATTACTCAGCTATTAAAAACAAAGACATCATGAAATTTTCAGCAAATGGATAAAACTATTAAAGATAAATCCTGAGTGAGGTAATCCAGACACAGAAAGGCAAATACGATATATACTCATTTATAAGTGGATAATAGTCATAAAGTACAATATAAGCATGCTACAATTCACACACCCAAAGAAGCCAAGTAATAAGGAGGAACCAAGTAAAAATGCTTGAGTCTGAGAAGGGGAAATAAAATAGACATTAGAGGTTGAGAGAGAGAGAGAGAGAGAGAGAGAGAGAAAACTGAGTGGAGGAGGGGATTCAGAGGGTAATAGACTGGACCAAGTGTTGGAGGAACTGAGGGAGAGAGAACTGGAATAAGTTTGGGATCATCTCTGGGATGAGCTAAAAACCTAGAACAATGGAAACTCCCAGGAATCTATGAGGGTGAACCCACTTAAGACTCATAGAAATAGAAGTTATAGAACCTGAAATGGCCACCTCCTATAACCAGGCAAGATTTCCAATGGGAGGATAGGGAACACAACCCAACCATAAAATCTTCAAGCTAAAATTTGCCCTGCCTACAAAAACTACAGGAACAAAGATGAAGCACTCCAATGGCTGGCACAACTTGAGACCTACCCCATGGGTAAGAACCAATCTCTGACACTACAAATAATACTGTTATGCTTGCAGTCAGCTAGAATACCTGTACTTTTAAAGCCTTCACCCAGCAACTAACAAAGACAGATGCAGAGACCCAAAGCCAAATATTAAATAGAGTTCAGGGAGTCTTGTGAAAGAGTTGGAGGAAGTATTGAGTGACCCAAGGGGATAGGGACTCTACAAGAAGAGCAACAAAGTCAATTAATCTGGACCCTTGGAGGCTCCCAGAGACTGAATCACCAACTAAATGGGCTAGATTTAGACCCCTGCACACGCATACACACATACACACACAAACACATATGTAGCAGATGTGCATCTTGGTCTTTATGTGAGTCCACAAACAACAGGACCAGGGCTGTCCTTGACTTTGTTGCTTGCCTGTGGATCCTGTTCCACTAACTAGGGAGATGTGCCTAGTGCTGCAGTGACTTGATGTACCAAAATGGGTTGGTACCTAAGGGGGCATTACTCTTGTCAGAGAAGAAAGGGAGGAGGGTTGGGAGAAGGGATACATGAGGGGGTACTGGGAGGAGAATCATGGCTAAAATTGAACTGTCAATCAATAAATAAATCAATAAATAGAAAAATGTATGGGTAGATGAAGATGGAACAGAAATTGAGAGAATGGCCAACCAATGACTGGTCCACCTTGATATCCATGCCATAAGAGAGAGCCCACCCCTGACACTATTAGTAATATTATGTTATACTTAAAGACAGGATCATAGCATAACTATCATCTGAGAGGAATCACCCATCAGTTGATGAGAAAAGATGCAAAGACCCACAGCCAAACATTAGGCAGAACTTGGGGAATCTTGTGGAAGAAGGGGATAAAGTATTGGAGAAGCCAGAAAGGTCAAGGACACCACAAGAAAATATAAAAAAAATCAAGTAACCTGGGCCCAAAAGGGATAACTGAAACTGAACCACCAGCCAGAGAGCATGCATGGGACAGACCTAAGCCCTCTACACATATTGAACAGATGTGCAGCTTGGTCTTCATGTTGAGCAACTAACATCAAGAGCCGGAACTGTCTCAACTGTCTCTGACTGTGTTTTCTGTTTTTGGATCCCCTTCTCCTAACTGGTCTTCCTTGTCTAACCTCAATAGAAGATACACCTAGCCCTAGTGTATCTTGACATGCCAATGGCAGTTTATATACATGAGAGGCCTCCCTTAGTCTGAGAAGAAAGACATGGGAAGATGAGGGAAGGGGATATAAGAAAGAAAGGAAGGGAGGAGAAGAGGGAGGGGACCCTGGGATCTGGATGTAAAATAAATAAATTAAAGAGTGAATGAAAATAATTGAGGACACAAGTTATTTGAGTATATAATGAGAAATGTGGATCTGGGATGAAATGGAGAGATAATTGAATGTACCATATATGAAAGTATCAAAGAATTAATACCGTTTTTAAAACTATTGAGCATGGCATGGTTTGCCTATAATCTTAGAATGGGGAAGGTGGGGAAAGAGTATCTTTTGGGCTAGCAGAAAATCTAGCCAATCACTGATCTCCAGTTTCAATGAGAGACCCTGTATGTGGGATATGTTCTTCTAGTTGGATTGCCTAGTCTGGCATCAGTGTGAGAGGAAGTGCCTAGCCTCACAGAGACTTGAAGTGCCAGGGTGAAATACTCAGGGGAAACCTACAGGTTCAGAACAGAAAGGGTTGTGGGATGGAGAAAGGATTGGGAGAGTCAGTGAGTGCAATGTAAAGTGAATAATTTTTAAAAATAAATTTAAAAGAAAGTGGGAAAATAGCTGAGGATAAAGACACACTTACATTGAACTCTGACCCTCATACACATATGTGTATATCATGTGTACCCACTCATACACATGTATACCTACTCACACACATATGTAAACACACACATACACACACACATACACACACATACACATGTACACACACAGACTCCTAAAAAGTGTCATAGAGTTCAGAAGCAAGAAATCTTGCTTATTACTCTTAACATTCAGTTTGGTTCATTATGAACTCTAAATCACATTTTCCTCAAGGGGCCCAGAAAAGTAAAAATCTTTGTCAGTTCCTACTGGTTATTTTGTCATTAACAGCATGCATTCTCCAAGGGTTTATCCTTATGTCTGCTGCAACAAGTAGCTCCATTCTTAGAAGGGTCCTCAAGGAATAAAGCAATTATATTTCACTCTCTCTAATTGTAGCTTAGTATGGGCACATTGCCCCTTGGGTTCTCTTGGAAGTTTAAAAGCTTATGACTCATGCCAATTTTTCAGCAGTTCTAAACAAAAGTATGTTAACATATATATCTTGCTTGAGTTTTAGTTTATAATTCTTTTGCCTACTGAAGTGTGATATGGACATCCTTAGAGATTCCATCTGTTTTAACAACCACCATGTCATCTTGAAATAAATGGAAGAATTTTACCATTATTTTATTTTTAGCTGGAGGTATCTATTCACATCACCTAAGAGATCATATGGAAGCAGGTATAGAAATATATGTTGAGTAATGCTCAAAGTATCTGTGTGTTTCGGTGTATATTCACAGTGTGTTACTAACTATAATTTCTGTGTTTAATATAGTATGCCAGTAACCTCAGTTGGGAATTTGTCTTGAACTGGCTTCTAAATTTTGAGATGATACCATTAAAATAAATGTACATATAACAGTTTTACTGAAAATGAGTCATACTTACTTCCTGAGAAATGAGTGGAAAATATTACATTTTGCTTAACTTTATTTCTCAGAAGAAGTTGGGGGGTTTTCTTCCAAATTTACTACACATCCCTTCCATTTTATTTACTTTTATTTACTTTTTGTGCTGCCACAATCCAACCATAAGCAGGCGAGTTATGTCTAAATTATTGAGGCAACTATAGGTTCTTATGGACAACACTGTTCTACAATTTTCTCTCCACATCAGCAGACAGCAAGTTATTTAGAAATGTGGTTACTTCTTTTGTTAAACATTTTCTTGGGTGCACCAATACTTTCTACTTCTCTGAGACTAGAATTAGAATGTTCTAAACTAAAAAGGACTTTCATAATCTAGCTTCTCAGTAATCCTTTAACTTTATACCTTTCCAGGCTGAACATGGGCTCAAACTGCCTGTTCTTCATTGTGCTCTAATTCCACTGTCTCCAGACAGTAGTGATTCTCTTCCCTTTACATCCTAATAACCTAATCTCGGGTTTCCATCATGGACTCCCAAAACAGTACTTCTCCAAAAGCCGTGGGGTTGATGTGCCTTGACCAGGTGATCACTACCTTGCTAGTATTGCCAGATGCTGTTGAGCTTGGGTAAAATGAACAGACTGGTTTTAAAATGATGAGGAAGGAGTGTGTTATGTAACAGCCACAGTCACTTTTTTTCATATTTCTATTTCATTTATTTCCAGAAAAGGAAAAAATGAACTGTATCAGAAGGAACAATCATAGTATCACATCTGAGTTCATTCTTCTGGGGCTCCCTATCAACCCAGAACTGAATGGCATGTACTCTGCCCTGTTCCTGGCCATGTACCTGACCACAGTGCTGGGGAACCTGCTCATCATCCTGCTTATCAGGCTGGACTCTCACCTCCACACCCCCATGTACTTCTTCCTCAGCCACTTGGCCTTCACTGACATCTCTTTCTCATCAGTCACAGCTCCAAAGATGCTCATGAATATGCTGACACACAGTCAGTCCATCTCATATGCTGGGTGCATTTCCCAGGTGTATTTTTTTCCTATTTTTTGCAGATCTTGACAGCTTTCTTCTGACCTCCATGGCCTATGACAGATATGTGGCCATCTGCCACCCTCTGCACTATACCACCATCATGAGTCAGAGTCTCTGTGTCCTACTGTTAATTGTGTCCTGGGTCTTGTCCTTCACCAGTGCCATTTTACATACCCTTCTGCTTGCACGTCTCTCTTTCTGCAGGGACAATACTCTGCCCCACTTCTTCTGTGACCTCTCTGCTCTGCTTAAGCTGTCTAGCTCAGACACCACCATCAATGAACTGGTTATCTTCACTGTAGGAGTGGTAATCATAACTGTGCCATTGATATGTATTCTGGTTTCTTATGGCTACATTGGGTCTACCATCCTAAGAACTCCCTCCACCAAGGGAATCTGCAAAGCCTTGTCCACATGTGGCTCTCACCTCTCTGTGGTTTCTCTGTACTATGGAGCCATTATTGGGCTATACTCTTTTCCTTCACCTAATTACAGTAATAACAAGGATGTAATTGTGGCTGTGATGTATACAGTGGTCACACCCATGTTGAATCCCTTTATCTACAGTCTGAGGAATCGAGATATAAAAGGAGCACTGAGAAATATGCTCACCAAAAGAGCAAGTTCACAGTGATGGGTGTGATCTCTCTTACTGACTGACATAAGGCCTCTCATACACATTCATGTGTCTTTCCCCATCTGAATTGCTGTGGCAAGTGTTTTTTCATGAGGTTTTATTTTTGGAGTCTGTGTTTTCCAGAATAGTTTTCTTCCTATATAATTGCTGTCAGTTTTTAAAGTCTTTGAGGAAATTTTTCTAAACATACAAATACATTATTTTTTCCTTTGCCTAGTATTCATGTTGTATAGACATTTAAAACTCCTCATGTGATCCCAACTTTTGTTCATTTTTTTCTTGAAGAGTTTATAATATCTTAAAACAAAATTTTTTTTCTCAAGATAACAAAAAGTGTACTCTGAGAGGTTCACAGTTTGAGTTTGTATTTATTTTTATAATAAACTTAGAGATGGAAGTTTAGTTTTTGTAGATTTATTTAGTTTAGGTTATGTTTATGAATGCTTTGTATGCCTGTCTGTATGTATGGACATACATGCCTGGTCAGAAGATGCATTGGATCCCCTAGAACTGATTGGTTGTGAGCCACCATCTGTGTGCTGGAAATTCAACTTGGGTCCCCTGGAAGAACAGCCATTGCTCTTAACTACTCAGCCATCTCTCTAGCCCCATTTTTTTGCTTTTTAATTCCTCTGTTATTTTCTAATTTTATTTTTCATTTCTATTAACACATAAAACAATAGTATCCATTTGCAGGGTTCCACATGTTGTTTACATAAGTACACACACTTTGCGATTCTCAAACTGGGGAAAGTGTAGTTCCTCAAATACTTAATATTACTTTGAGATGAAAATAGCCAAAATTTCCCTTTCTCTTAAAATATATAGTATGATATCACTCTCTGTCACATTATTAAACAGTATAACAAAGGAGTATATTCCCTCCATGACTAGTATCCATTCACCAAGATTTTCCTATTCCTATGCCTTATGTGCTCCCAAGTTGTTCAAATTGTTTTTGCTTATTACAAAAAACATTATTCCATGCATATTTGTAATGTCTATACTAAATCCTTTCACTATAGTCTAAGGATTATGGAAAGGCACAACTTTCTCTTCCTCAAATTTAATTATCCTGGTCAAAAAAGAGTTGATAAAAAGGCCAAGATAAGGTTCCAAGTGGTGACACTGAATAAGGCTGTGCAGGATGCAAGAGCCTAGACAACCTGGAAAAAAATTTAAGCAGGACTTGGGTGTGGTTTAGTCCAACTATATTTTATTAGGCAGTAAAGTAAATTTATTTCTATGCTTAGGCACTATAATGTAGTTGCTTTTTTTTCATCAAAAAAGGAGAAAAATGTCTCAAATTTTTTAGAAAATCTCTCTGTGGAAGAAAAAGTTTTTAAATTCATTGCTGTTAGAAAGTTCAATGACAGACTTCCCATCTCTATTATTTTATCTAGTTCTAGAAGTGTCTATAGTACAAGACATTAAAACTGAGAGGTTTCTTCATAGAAGCAGGAGGAGGGGGGATGGAATAGGGGGTTCCTGGGTGGTGGGGAGAATGGGGTAAGGGGATAAAATTTGAAATGTAAATATAATATCCAATAAAAAAGAAGAAAAAAAGGAAAAGTTGTTAGAACCAACATCTTTAATAAAATGTCAGCCCTCTTAAAAAATTATCTTGATACTAAAATTTGTTTTGAGAATTGTATATTGCAGAATACACAACCTCGGTGTATCTACACATCAGGCAAGCTGAGCAGACCTGCCTAAACCTCTGATGTCCTGGAATTCCATCTGGATGCAGTGAAGACACAGCATCAGAGGCTTATCAATCTACTCTTCCCCTAACCCCTCTTCTAATATCTCATCGCCCGTAATCAGCTTGAAGAAGTTAATGAGGAGTCAGCACCCCTATGCCCTGGGCTTGGGAACTAAGGTGGTTAATATTGGGCTGTTTTTCTAGGTGAAAAGTAGTGGTTCTGTTGGAACAGGAAGGATTAACTAGGATTTATTTCATAGCCATAACCTAATGGTAGAAATCTGTATAATTGTTATCAAGATGAAGTTATAATTTCTTAAATGGTACAAAATTTACTTTGATTTCAAATTTAAGGTTTCCATTGGTACGAGCTTCTTATTGATATAAAAGTGAGATGAATATTGTTACTCTCATAGGCATTGCGCCTGTATAACACATTTAGGAATACAAGGCTTAGACCCAATCCTTCTTTAACTTTTTTAACTTATTTGGGATGGTTAGCCTGCGAGTTAAGGGACTATGGCAAATTCAGGGCTTTGAGTTTATTGTTAGGGTGTTTTCCATATTTTATTTAGAAATAGCTGAGAGGAATTAACAGATAACAGTCCAGGTTACCTTACATGTATAGTTGCTTTTCAAAATGTCAGAAGTCCATAGAATTGACGTTACAAACATTTCTGTATTAATACTCATTTTGATTAGAGACCTGTCTGCTCCTGACAGCTTCCTGTCTTGGATTCTAAGAAGAAATTGAGCATCTTTGTAGTCACTCCAGTTGCGGTGAGACAGCCACTAGGCAAGAATTGCCTCTTTCCATCTACAGACAAATTACTGTCCAAAAAAGGACACACTTGCAGAATATTCGACTGATTATATCTGCCTAGACAGAGTAATCAGCCCTTAATAATTCTGCATCACTAATGTCTGTCAGATGATCCTGGGCCAGAAGGCTGAAGATCAGATGCTCCAATTTTTTGTAGTATAGGGACTGTTTAGATGTTCAGGGGTCTCTATAAATTGGCTAAGTTTTAGAAGCTATACTTAGTGTTTTCCATAATTTCAGTTAACTCAGGCATTCTGGATTTCTGACAGGGTTGAAAACATATAGACTCATAGCCAATCCTGGCTATTTACTTTGAGAGAAAAGATTTGAGTGGATGGTTTTCAGCTGACATTCATTCTAAAGCCAAGAAAAAAGCCAGGTTCAGAACTAAGTGTTTTAGTTAGGATAGATGACAGAGGTTCTGGTTAGTCAACAAAATGATGGACTGGGTATTAGGTCTATCTTACACCTTACTGGTACAAATTGGCATAATTATGCTCTAATTGCATTTTGAGAGAAGTTTTATTTTAACAGGAAGGGTGATATGTAGGAGGAGCTAAGACAAGAGGAAGAGTAGGAGTAAGAAGAGGAGAAGAAGAAGGAGAGGAGAAGCTAGGTGATGAGAGAGAGAGAGAGAGAGAGAGAGAGAGAGAGAGAGAGAGAGAGAGAGAGAGAGAGAGAGGCAGATATTTATGTGTCTCCACCAGTCAAAGATAGTTGATATATCTAGGTTGGGTATTGGGTTACACTTCTGATTGAGCATTACCAAACTTATAAAGCCTTTGATTAACATTTTTAAAAAATTGTATAAAAGCAAAAAAGAGAAGGTGGCATGGGATAGGGGTTTTCTAGGGAGGGGAATTGGGGAAAGGGGATGGCATCTGAAATGTAAATATAATATTCAAAAAAAACTCAGAGGTTTCTAACCAGCCCCATCCTGCTACACTAACAATATGTGGTAGGAGTGCAATTCAAACCATTGTATGTATGAAGTTAAATCTCAGTTTATGAATATTTTCAAAATTGCCCCAATTACTCATCTTACCAAAACTTTTACTTTTATCTTTATGGAAAATAACTTAGAAAGAATATAATACACATAGCACATGCGTTTATGGATATTAGATTGTCCCACTATTAGTACATTTATATTTTTTACTAGTGACCACACTTTAAGCACCATAATTGAGTAGTATATTCATGTAACAATCCCTAGACTTGAGTGATTAAAACTAACTAAACTTAGAATGATGGCCAGGGGTGGAAAGAAAGGTATGTATGCACACTTTCTGCCCAACATTTTCAATTAGTCCAAAACTTTACTAAAAACACAGTTTAAGAATTTTGATGAGATATTCACATGCTAATTTTAGCTTCTCAATATATGCTCATGTGTATTATTGTATCTGTAACACAGCGCTTGATAATTAAAGAACTTAAGTATTTGCAAGTGAAATGAACCACAAATTGTATCTTATTATGATTTTACTTTAAATTTCCCTGCCTGCTGATTAATAAAGGAAAACATTTTAGCCCATGTTTATTTCTTCTTAGTACAAAGCCTGTGAGTAAAACTCTCTGAAAATTCCAATTTTATCAGTGTTAGAAATGACTGGCTCTCACCCCACATGGCATGATGTCAGATGGCCTCAGGATTCACCTGCAATATCTTCTAACAGTTGACCATTATCTAAGTGTCATGACCTGGTAAGAAGTGGATGTTATTTCCTGATAAGTATTTTGTTTATTTTATATTTTTAGAATTAGGGCCATGCTGTATAACCATGGAAAACTGCTTCTTACTATGTAGCTAAGGCTGACTTGGGATAATCCTTCTGCCTTAGTCTCCCAAGTACTGGGATTGCAGGATTGTGCAACCATGTCTGGCTATTGTCAAAATTTCAAGGAAACACTGATCTCTTCCATAACTAGGATCAAATTATATGCTTCTTTGGAGAAAGTTATTCCAGATAACTGAATTACCATGTAATGAAAGCCATAGTGAGAATACAACTGGCCTTAAGCAACCCCCTATTACAACCCTTCTTGCTACAGAATCTATTTTTATGACATACATGACCATGGCCTTTGGTAATGCTGTTGTCTTTTTTCTCAGTTCTCTCACAATATGCTGGCCTCACATCTACAAACATAGAAGATATAATTAATTAGTAATGTCAGTGGTTAGTTCTGTCTCATGGGGTAGGTCTCAAGTTGGGCCAGTCATTGGTTGTTTACTCCCTCAAACTCTACTCCATCTTTAACTCTACATATTTTGTTGGCAGGGCAAATTTGAGGTCAAAGGTTTTGGGGCAGGGTTGATGTTCCCCTCCCTCAACTGGAAGTCCTACCTGGTGACAGGAGATGACTATACAGGCTCTATATTCTCAGCTGCTAGGGGTCTCAGCAAGGGTCAGGCCCATATTCTCCACAGAGCTTCCCCCATCCTAAGTCCCCAGCTTGTCTCAGAGATGTGTTCCCACTGATTTCCCTTGTCTCCCAGCCTTCTCACCCCACTCCTACTACTCCCACTCCTCTTCCCCTTCCTATCTCCTTTCCCAAACATTTCTTTCTCTCCATCCACTTCCAATGTCTATGTTATTTCCTCTTCTGAGTGAGACTCATGCATTCTACCTTGGGCATTCCTCATTACTTAACTTCTTTGTTTCTCTGAATGGTAGCATGGTTATCCTGTACTTTAAGGTTAGTATCTACTGATAAGTGAGTGCATACCATTCATATCTTTCTGGATTAGGGTTACTTCACTCAGGACAATATTTTCTAGTTCTATCCATTTGCCCACAAATTTCATGATGTTCTTGTTTTTAATAGGTAGTATTTCATTGTATAAATATGCCACATTTTCTTGTCTGTTCTTCAGTTGAGGAATATCTAGATTGTTTCCAGGTTCTGAATATTATGAAAAAAACTACTATGAACATAATGGAGCAATAGCTCTTGTGGTGGAATGGGTCATATTTTGGGTATATGCCCAGGGTGATATAGCTGGGTCTTAAAACTATTCCCAATTTTCTGAGAAACTGACAAATACATTTCCAGAGAGATTGTACACATTTGCACACCCACCAGAAGAGGAGTGTTCTCCTTCCTCCACATCTTTGCTAGCATGTACTTTCATTTGAGTTCTTGATCTTCTGAGTCATTTAAGATAGAATCTCAGAGTCATTTTGATTTGCATTTCTCTGATGACTAAGGACATTGAACATATTTCAAAGTCTTTCTCAGCCATCAGCAATTCCCCTGTTGAGAATTCTATTTAGCTCTGTAGCCATGTTTTTAATTGGAATTTCATTTTCATAAGAAAATCACCCATTTTATTTAGATTTTCTATTTATTCAGACATTCTGAGTACTATAAGACGGAATCTCAGATTTGTTTTGGTTTGCATATCTTTTTGATGACTAAGGATTTTGAACATTTTTCAAAATCCTTCTTAGCCATTAGCAATTCCTCTGCTGAGAATTCTGTTTAGCTCTGTATCTAATTTTTTAATTGGAATTCCATTTTCATAAGAAAATCACGTATTTTATTTAGATTTTTCAATTTTGTGGATTGCAGGCTTTTGAAGTAAGACCTAATGATTCCTTGGACTTCCTCAATGTCTGCTGTTATGGCCCCCTTTGCATTTATGATTTCATTCATTTAAATACCGTTGCTTTCCCTTTTAGTTAGTTTGGCTAAGGGGAAATTTTGTTGATTTTTAAAAAAAAAAAAAACAGTTCTTGGTTTCCTTTATTCTTTGTATTATTCTTTGTTTCTCATTTATTGATTTCATCCCTGAGTTTGATTATTTCTTGAGTGTGTTTTCTTCTTTTTATTCTGGAGTTTTTAGGTGTGTTTTAAAATCTCTTAGTATGACATTACTCCAATTTCTTTATAAAGGCAATTTTTGCTATGAACTTTCCTCTAGAACTGCTTTCACTGTGTCCCATAAGCTTTGGTATGTTGTACTTTGTTTTCATTGAATACTAGGAAGATTTTAATTTTATTATTTCTTCCTTGACCAAGTGATCATTGAGTAAAGAGTTGTTCCATTTTCCTGATTTTGTAGGCTTTCTGTTATTTTGTTGTTGTTGAAGTATCCTTCCCGAATCTCTTTTGATTAATTTTGGTTGGAAGTCTATTTTAGTAGATATTAAAACAGCTACATCAACTTGTTTATTAGATCCAGTTGATTAGAAAATTCTTCTCTAGCCCGTCTCTGAAGTAATGTCTATCTTTGTTGCTGGGATGTGTTTCTTGTATGCAACCAGATGATGGATCTTATTTTCACATCCATTCTGTTAGCCTGTGCCTTTTTATTGGAGAACTGAGTCCACTGATGTTGAGATATTAATGATCAATGATTGTTAATTCTTGTCATTTTAATATTAGTGGTGGGAGAAAGAAAGAGAGAGAGCACTTCTTCTTGTTCTAATGGTTTTATATTATTTATTTCGTGTGTTTTCTTGAGTGTAGTCAATCCCATTGAGCTGGAGCTTTCTTTCTAGTATCTTGTATATGGCTGGATTTGTGGATAGATATTGTTCAAATTCAGGTTTTTCTTGAAATATCTTGTTTTCTCCATCTATGGTAATTGAAAGCTTTGCTGGGTATAGTCCTCTTGGCTAACATCTGGTCTATTAGAATCTCCAAGATATCTTCCCAGTCTCTGTTGGCTGTTAGGGTCTCCACTAAAAAGCCAGGTGTAATTCTGATAAGTGCCTTTTTGTTACCTGCCCTTTTCCCATACTGCTTGTACTAATTTTTTATTGTTCATTGAGTATATGTGGCAGAATTTTCTTTTATGTTTCAATATATTTGTGTTCTGTAATCTTCTTATACATTTATAGGCATCTCTTTCTTTAGGTTGTATGTTGTGGAAATTTTCTTCTATGATTTTGTTGAAAATATTTTCTGCACCATGGGGCTGTGGGATCTTCCTATTGAATACTTATTATTCTTAGGTTTGGTCATTTCATTGTGTCTCAGATTTCTTGGCTATTTTGTATCAGAAAGATTTTAGATTTAACACTTTCTTTGACTGATATATTGATTTCTACAATCATATCTTCTATGCCTGAGATTCATTCTTCTATCTCTTATGTAGTCTCTAGTTCTTGTTCTCTTCCCTAGGTTTTGCATCTCCAGGATTCACTTAGTTTATGTTTTCTTTTTTGATTTTATTGCCATTTTCAGATCTTGAACAGTTTTATTCATTTCCTTTACCTGTTTGATTATATTTTCTTTATCTCTTTAAGGCATTTATTCATTTCCTTTCAAAAGGTTTTTTATCATCCTTATAAGATTGAATTTAAGGTCAACTTCATGTGGTCCAACAATGTCAGTATATCAAGGAGTTTCTATAGTAAGATAATTGGGCTCTATTGGTGCCATATTGCCCTGGATCTTCTTGATTGTGTTCCTACGCTGGCCTTTAGCCATCTGGTTGTTCCTGGTGTTGGCTGGATATTCCTCATGCCAACACAACCTCTTTGGGAGGCAGACAGAGACAGAGCCTAACAATAAATTTCATGGAAGAGCACACAGATCACTTCTGCTTAATTTATTTTGTATATGTAAAATGGCTCCATTATTTGAAGACTTATTTTGTTACTATTAATACCTAACTTTAAGTCACATGTCTAATTTAAGCTTAATTTTATAAGCTTAAATTATTGATGTATTTACTTATGATTACTGTACATGATTCTAATAGGATATTTCTAGAAAATTATTTCAAAACTTTCAACTATCTGGTCATTCTGTTTTCTATGTAATGGGGAAGGGATGTAACATCAGGAAAAAGGCAGAGAGATAGCAGAGTAGAATTTTTTCAGCAGGAGCATCTCACTATGTAAATAAAGCTGATTTGGAACTCACCATGCAAATAAAACATAGAAATCTCCCTCCTTTCTCCTTCAGAGTGCTTTGTTAAAGGCATGCATCACCAAACCCTGATCAGGGATGCACAAATACACACAACTTGCTATGGATGTTTCATTACTTGTTATTCCTCTCTGTACTAAGATGATAGAGTTGCTATTTTAAATGTAACAAACAGTATGGCCAATGTGGCAATGTAATTGTGACATTAATTGTCACAATTGTCAGAATGAACGTCTTTTCATCAGAGATGTTAATGTATCAGTTACACACACACACACACAAACACAAACACACACACACATCCCATATTTTTGCTAAGCATTCTACATTTTATTTTTTATACCTTGACCAACTGTGGGTCTCTGTAATCATCACCAACTACTTCAAAAGCAAGATACTCTGATATGGTCTTAGAGGTGCATTAATTTATGGGTATAATAATAACTCATTAAGTTGTTAGATTAATACTGTGCCCATTTAACAAACTAATAATAAGTAGGTTTTCCCTTAGAGCCTTGGCCATGATATTCACATCAGGTATGATGGCTTTCAACTTGTGGAACAGAACTTAAACCCAATTTTAAAAAGTAATTGGCTATTCCCATGACATTCCTGTCACCATCGCCACAATGGACATGTCTTCCCAGTTCACTAATTGTAGCTCACAATGTTCATAGCTATATAATATTAAATGATTATTTTTGTCCTCTGGTAGTATGCACAGAACTTCCCAGCACTATGAAAGTGAGCCAGTAGAAATGAAGCTTCAAAGTGAATGCTATCTTGATTTTTCCATGACTCTGAGTATTTAATATCTTGAGCAATAAGATCCTATTGTGAAGTTCTATAGAGTAAACAAGAGCATTGGTTGTGGCCTATAATGTTTAGAGGTCCATGAAACCTCGCTGAACAGCACTAAAAGAGGCAATCTATCCCTGGTACTGAGCTTTTTACTCACAATACTGCAGTGTCTGCAATGTCTGCAATGTCTAGGTATTATTACCTGGTTACAGAGTAACTTCATTTAAATTATTTTTATACATAAATATCATTGTATTTTGTAAGTTTACATAATAGCAAGTTTTCATATGATTTTTGAACCATTTTAATGTTAGTTATCCCTCAGTGTATCTTCTCTTCTACGCCTGCTTTCCTATCCCCACCCCATTTAAGATTTCCTTTTCCATTGTTACCCTTTAACCTTTTGTAGCACTACACTGAATATGTAGATTGCTTTGGGTAGAATGGCTTTTTCTACAATATCAAAGGAGGAATTTAGAACTCCAAATGCAGTGATAGTTATTTTGACCCAGGTGAATTTAAAGGGTTATATTAATGAATAGTGATGATCACCAGCATCTCTTGGTGGTCCTCTATATGTTCTGAACTGCCACAGCCCTTTACTGCCAGTTATATTGGGGAGAATGAAAATCAAAACACTTTTAGCCCTCCAACTTGGTTTGGAGTTTGTGGGAAATAAGTTCAATCACAAATGATTTAAGATATATATTACACTATTGGTGGGCTAGAGTCAGCCTGGAGAAAGAGCACTGTTCTGAAGCATCAAAATTCTTCAGGGTCCTGGGGCACTTTGGGAGATCCAAAGAGTTAGGACTCCATTACAGATTCAGTCTCTGTTATTATAAATGTTAGGACTCAGTATAAAGAAAGCTCTCTAAGAATGCTAAAGTTTGAGATTTATTTTTTACTTTTCATTTGGGAAGCCCATATGTAAATATAGGTTGCTCAGTGTTGAGCAAAGTAATAACACATTCAGAGAATTTTCATCATAATTTTCAACAAGGGCCATCCTGGCATTGTTTTTCCCTCTTGGAATGAACCTAGTCAGATGCAGTGGTGGCAAATCCCTGGGTTGCCTTGATCTCCCCCAAAACACCTAAATCTTCTTCAGAGTTGCTGAAACATTTTACACCCTAGTCAGAGAGTAAGCCCTTAAATAAATCCTCTAATTTAAGTGCAGTGTTTTATACTCTTTGCTTTTAGTAGACTCCAAAAGATGAAAAGAAAATTTACTTAAGTGTCTATAGAAAAAGGATTGCTAAATAACATAGCTAGTTCTTTATTTTCTGAATTATATTAAAGACCAGGGGAATACCTTGAAAGAGGATAACCAAGTTGTGTATAACTGTATTGTTATTACATTTTCTGTGTACAGTTAAAAAAAGTAACTAAACAAATTTAACATCTCCTGACCCAAAGCTCTTCATTTAAAAATACAAATTTGAACTTAGATATAGTAATAAGAAGGGAAGCATTGGTATACAGTGAATAGTGGTCACACCAAATGTAACAATGAAAATTATTTGGTCTATATTTCTAAAACTTAATATTTCTGAGATCCTCAGAGACAGAAATACCAGCTTCATTATCTTTAAATGTCATATATTTTTCTATTTGTAAATTATTTCAAACTACTGGCATACACTCTACACATAGAGACAAATCCCTAAACAAACACAGGAATGTCCTTTGCTTACCCAGTGTCCAAGGAAGCTGTAGCATTGAACAGTTTTGTTTAGCAGGGGAAAAGTTCCAATATCATCCTTGCTGAATCCTTAGTAGATCATGGGAAGCTGGACAACCAGCCCAGAAAGTTAAATATTGAATTTCTTTTATTGGGTAATCCTTCATCTATTCTGCATCTCCTGGAATGTAACTAACATCCTTTATAACCTGCACTTACTCCTATGGACATGATGGGTACTTCTTAATTTTGATTAATCTATGGATTGATAACCTAAAATTAAATGTCAAGAAAGCATGGATTTTACCTATTCAGTGCTACCTGAGAGCCAGAGCTTAGCTCCAGACATATAGAAACTACTCTGTGAATACTTGCTGAATAAATGAATTTGAGAGAGATTATTGCTACTGAGTTGAGGGAGACATTAGGAGTGACAACAGCAACATCATTGGTTTTGAATACCCACTATTTCCTATTTGCAACTTTATTACTAATAAATACCTTTTACAATGTGTTTTTAATTGACCCTGCAACTGATTAAATAGAAAATATTGAGTTAAATTGAATACTACCTTTCTGTAATCTTAAAACTTAGGAAGCCAGAAAATTCTGAGTTTCAGGCTACTGTGAGCTACATAGTATACAAAAAAAAAAAAAAACAAAAGAAAAGAAAAGAAAAAAATACAACTTATAAGGAATCTCAATATTTTTGTGGTCTTAATTTTATGTGTTAAAAGATTAAAGATTAACAGGAAAATAATCTCTTGGAAAACAAGTAATCATTCCTAAGTTGAATGTGACTTATCTGTCTCAACCCTTTTCTTTTTATTAAACATTTCTCTTGTTATCTCTAAGATAAAATTCTTCTATGACAGATAAGTTTCTTTAGGGCTCCTTTCATGTCCTTGTTCCTTAGGCTATAGATGAAGGGGTTCAACATAGGAGTCACCACTGTATACATTGCAGCAGCTGCAACATCCTTCTCTGTGGTCTCTCCAGAGGAAGGGAACAGATAGACACTGAAGAGTGTTCCATAGAAAACACAGACCACACAAAGGTGGGAACTACAGGTAGAAAAGGCCTTTGAACTCCCACCAGAAGTCTGGACCCTAAGAACAGCAAATACAATGTGGACATAGGAGATGACAATGCTTACAAAGGGGACCATGAGTACTGTACCTCCGAAGCCAGAAAGCACTAACTCATTGACATGTGTGTCTGAGCATGAAAGCTTCATGACAGAAGTAATATCACAGAAAAAGTGAGCTATTTCCCCAACAACACAGAAGGACAGCCGAGCCATGAGGAGAGTGTGAGTCAGGGCAACTATGTTGGTGAGGATCCAGCACAGGGCAAGCATCAGGGCACAGACTTGGGCACTCATGATTGTGGAATAGTGGAGAGGGTGACAGATGGCCACATACCGGTCATAGGCCATCACAGCCAGGAAGAAGCTGTCCAGATCACCAAACATCATGAATAAGTACATCTGGGTGAGACAACCAGTATAGGAGATGGTATGGCACTGAGTCTGAACATTAAACAACATCTTGGTCACTGCAGATGATATTAAACCCATGTCAGCAAAGGACAGGTTAGCCAAAAAGAAGTACATAGGAGTGTGAAGGTGTGGGTCAGTGACAATGGCCAAGATGATGAGCACATTCCCAGTCAAGCTGACAAGATACATACACAGGAAAAGTCCATAGAGTAGCTGCTGTTGCTCTGGAAACCCTGATATTCCTCGTAGAAAGAATTCAGAGACACTGGACTGGTTTTCCATAGGTCTAGAGCATCTGTAGGTCAGAAAAGATAGTCAGAATGTAGAGTTGATTCTCAAGATGCAGGTACTGGCTTCTGAGCCATCAGCACCTACATCTGTATGCAAATTTACTTTCTTTACTTCCAACATGACACTACTTTATTTCATGTTGATGTCCTTCTGAGAACTCTTACAAACACTCTATTCATTACCACAGTTCTATTTAATCTACCATGATTTCTAGCTTAACATATTATGTGTCAATACTTCTTGCTATTTTCTCTCTTTGATTTAGTAGAACAAAGATGAAGTTCAAGAGCTGAGTAAAACCTAAAAGATCAGCTGGCACAAAGATTTGCAGTCTTTGACAGTAGACTAGTTTAACAAAACCACATTAAGAGCTTGATAAAAGTATAAAAAATTTCCTCCTTTGAGAACTATTAATTTATACTCTCTAAGATAGTTTGCAAAACTGTACTGTCCTTGAAAACTAAATCTTTTTGAAGTATTCTGATGCTCAACCATGTTAAATTATATTTATTTAGTTCAACATATGTGTCTTAGTCATGGATAAATAAGTTTGGCCTAAAACATAAAGTGATTAATTGCAAATTTTTAATTAAAAAAAGAAAAATTTTTATTAGGCATTAGAAGAATATATGGACTAAGTACATGTTGTATTGTATTGTGCTCTCAAATTAGTGTTCTACTAAGTCACAATTGCTTCCATTTTCCTTAGTAATACTGTAGACCTAAAAAGAAAATTTACCTACAAATCAATAGAGATATACTTAAGTATTACTCATTTTAAGCCAATATTTCCTCTATTAGCAAGAAAGATAGCTGAAAACACTGAACTTAGTAACATTTCAGAACTATACAACCTTCTTGAGAGACCAGAAAGAGTTGAAAATTGTTCCTTTCCCTACAAGATCTCATGATGAGAAGTAACATGCCACATAAAGACTAAAATCTTGTATTTAACACAGAATCATGCACCAAAATGAGAAAGACTCTCTTAAGACCCAATGGCTTGTAACCACAAGATGATAGGGTGTAAGCTAGAAAATACCTTTTGTTTACCTGGAAGGTCCATTAACTTCCACTGAGACTTTTAAAATAAATATTAAGTCATTTTAGATATGAATAATGAGTCTTATATTAATTGTGCCAACATGCAAAGCATTCATGAGCCGTTGCTATATGGAGGTGCTTTAGTCTATGGCATGAAATAGTACCCACCCCTCAAATTATTTAGGTACACCTACATCCAAACTTTTACTTTCTCTTTTTGTTATTCTACTCAAGCACTTGTTACTAGTATCCTTTGCTTCATCCTTTCTCTAAAAATGTTTGTTGTCATTTTACTACTTGTGGCCTCAGAAAACTATATAGATTTTTGAAACACCAATGAGATGCTTCCAAAGACTTGGGGAAGACTCTCTGACATCCAATGTTAAGTAATTTTACTTACCACTACAGTTTCATTCTTACTGTGTTAATCAAATTAGATAAAAGTTGGCTCAAAGATGATATACAGAGTAGCACTAGCATGAGCTATTTAATTCCAGTTCCTTGGCTCACTTCTACACTGGTCAATGAAAAGAAAGCAATGCAAATGCTTGCTTAACTCTAAGTAAAAAGCTGAGATTCTTTCTGACAAACTTTTTGAGATATTAATTGGAATTAGGAGTCAGAATCACGATTAATTAAAAAAAGCAAGTGACCAGAAATCACATAGCTAAACTTAGATTAAAATATAATTTAATTATATTTGTATAATATATGGCAGGAGCAAAGTATATTAAGGTTCCAGATAAGGAGTCACAGGGTTAGTAAAGGAATACAAAGACAAATAAAGGTCACATCTGAATGGAAGTTCAAAGCAGCCACAGCTACGTTCACTGGCTGGAAGTAAGAAAGCAAGAGAAGAGAGGGTACAAGCTGAGCCCTGAAGATGCCCATGGACACATGGTGCTCAGATCCCATCTGAAACAGATATTCAGGAATGTTAAAGCAATGTATATCTTTCGCTTCAAACCTACACTTATAAAGAAAGAGAGATGTTAGTTCATCAAAATGATTCCTGGAAGTGCCTGAGCAGACTTCACATTGGACATCTACACATACAAGGAAAGAGTCAAGGGACAGAGTTCCCATGAGCTTTGCTCATGTAAGCACTCATAATTATCTTATGTCTCTCCTGTGTTCTGTAACTGACCAAGTTAGTATAGCACTGGTGTCACTAAAAGTGGTGGTCTATTTCTTCTCCTTTGTAGTAATATTAAAGAATTTTTTATTCTCATTGAATTATAAAGGCAGTTACTGTAAAAATGTGCTTTGTAGGAAAGTAAATCTATGTCGGTGGAACAAGGTCCCTCTTCCTAAGCTCTTACCAAAGCAATACCAAATCTACCAGTGTCCACCTCTGTACACAGTTTAATAGGGAATGCATTTCTTGAAGAATTTTCATGATTATTATTAAAGATGTTATATGAAGCTCATGCATCTGACTCAATCACAATTACTATAGGGGAAGCTCTTTTCAAAGACACAAAGGTCACAAAGACAAGAGAAACAATGACAATAAATAATAACAAGAATTTGGAAGTTGGAATCCAGATAAAACAGTAAGCCTGAATGTAGCTCTCAATTTGACTGACTTTTGGAAGATCTCCAAATTTAGGATCCTCAACTCCTTTCTGTGTACATTTACTTTACAAATATCATAACTGTAAATTATGTTCTCACTTCATCAAAAAAGGCAGTGAAAGCATGATTCTTAGATTTACATAAACTATGATTTGAGGCTTAAAAATCATTGAGCTTCCAACATGCCTTTTAGAATACTTTCTCCCAAGCTATGTGCTTTCAGAGCCCTGATGTCCAACTCTTAACTGCCTCAGGGTTGTCATAACACCAGCAACTGATGTTCATATCTAACAAATGTAGAGGACATTAAATTAGTGAAAAATATCTATGCAAACTGCTATTTTTACAGGTAGATTTTTTTCTCCCACTCTCTCACAACAGACTTTCAGGTTTAACGCTTAAAACTAAATATTTAAATGTAGTCTTTAAACATTTAAGGACAATGTGCCATACCTGCAAGAATAAAAAGTAGGCCAGGAACCTGCAGAACTTTCCCACTCTTTCTGTTCTCTCAGAAAGACACCCGTTGTTCAAACATAAGCCATGCTTGCAAAAACAGCAGATATACTGTCTTCCCAAGGACCTCCTTTTCTTTCTCTCTTCCTCTCTCTCTCTCTGCCTTTCTCTATGTCTCTCTCCATCTCTCTTTCAGTGTCCCCTCTCTTTGATGCTATCCACAAATCCCCCTCCTTTCTCTTCCCTGATCCTATCCCACAATGTGGATGGAGATCTCCTGCTCAACAAGAGACCATATCTGCCACCAGAAGTCTAGACCCCAAGTCTGGTGGAAACATTCTACTCAACCACAGACCTCTCAGACTAGAAGACCAGAACAGAAGAAGCAAAACAAAATTTAAAAAATCATCTAATAAAGACAAACATAGAAATTGTCACCTAGACCTATAATCATCCCAAACACAGGTGCTAAAATGTCAGCATAAGAACACAATCAACCACAGCCAGGGAAATATGTCCACCCCAGAATACATCTATTCTACTACAGTAAGCCCAAAATATTTCAACCATGCTGAGACACAAACAAAAAGACCTTAAATCCAAATTTATAAATATATGAGAGGAACTTAAAGAAGAAGCAAATAAATTACTTAAAGGAAACAAGAAACTAAAAAATTGGAAAATATCAATAAATCCTCTAAAGAAAGTCAAGGAAAGAACCTAACAGTTGAAAGAAATGAAAAAAAGCTGATCAAGACCTGAAAATAAAAATAAAAGCAATAAATAAAACACAAAATGAGGGAATTCTGAAAAAGAAAAATTTATGTAAACAAAGAGCAACTACAGATGCAAGAATCAGCAACAGAATAGAAGAGATAAAGGACATAATCTTGGATATATGACTGAAGATATGATAGAAGAAATAGATACATCAATCAAAGACACTGTTAAATTTTAAAAGTTCCTGACTCAAAATATCCAGAAAATCTGGGACTCTATAAAAAGACCAAACCTAAGAATAGTAGGGATAGAAGAAGAAAAAGATTTCCAGCTCAAAGACACAGAAATTATTTTCATCACAATCAGAAGAATTTCTCAACCTAAAGAAGAAGATGCCTATAAAAGTACAAGAACCATAGACAACACCAAATAGATAAACCAGAAAAGAAAGTCTGGTAACCACATAATAATCAAAACACTAAACATACAGAACAAAAAAAAAAAAAGACTATAAAAAGCTCCAATGGAAAACAGCCAAGTAACATATAAATGGAGACCTTTTAGAATTGCACCTGACTTCTCAACAGAAACGTTAAAAGCCAGAAGGGCCTGGGCACCTTGTCCTGAAGACTCTAAGAAACCATAGAAATCAGCCCACATTACTAAAAACATGAAACTTTTAGTCAACATAGATGGAGAGACAAGATATTCCATGATAAAGTCAAATTTAAACAATATCCATCTATAAATCCAGCCCTACAGAAAATACTAGAAAGAAAACTTCCACCCAAGCAGATTAATTATACCCATGAAAACACAGGAAATAATCTCACATGAGCAAAACCAATAAAGGTGAAGTATACGCACACACACACACACACACACACACACACACACACACACACACACAACTACTACGATGACTACTACTACTACTACCAACAACAACAACCACAACAAAATAGCATGAATTAACAATCAATAGTTATTGATATCTTTCAATTCCAATGGACTCAATACTCACAATAAATATACAGGCTAATAGAATTTATGCAAAAACAGGATCTATCCTTCTGCTGCATGCAAGAAACACACCTTAGCACCAAAGTAAGACATTATCTCAGAGTAAAGGTTTAGAAAGTTTTTCTGAGCAAATGGACCTAAGAGGCAAGCTGATGTAACTATTTTAATATGGAAGAAATAGACTTCGAACTAAAATTAATGAAAGGAGATGGGGAAATCCCCTTGGCAATGGGCAAAAGAGACACCTTGTTGGTGGTGTTGCTCTCACAACAGTCAGAGGCAGAACAGTTCACAGTCCTTTGTTCATCTTAGCTTAATATCTGGCTTGGTGACCAAAGCTGTTTTATGCTTAGAATACACAAAACTCAAATCAAATCAAATCCAGGCAGCTTAGCACAGGTAGAGGAAGTCAGAGATCTGTGTTCAGCCATATCACTCCCACCATAGTGATAGCAAAGAAAGACACTCCATAGACTTCCTGCCTTCCTCCCCTGCCACATGCCAAGGGTAGACTGTAGACACATAGAGTCCTGCCTACCTGCAGCATTAGAGGATGAAGACAGAGAGAAACATGTAGACCTCCATGACACCTACATGCCTCCCTTTCAGCACATGGCACAGGAAGGCCATACAAACCCACTTGATGACATGCCACACAATACAGTTGGAGAATGTCACCCAGGAGTCTGCCATATACTTGGCCAGCCTTCAGTGGGAGCCATCATATTGTGCAAGAATGTGGTGGTCATATGAGGAAAAAAAAGAGGAAAAGCAGCTTGAGCATTATGAAGAGAGATGAAATTGGAGACTTCAGACTAGAGAGGAATACCTCTTTTAAGTGACCTAAGGACATGGTGAGGTCTCAACCTGAACTGAGGCTGAGAGTCATGTCTGGGTCTGTGTCTATGCAAGAGTGGGGTCAGTATAGTTGTCTGTGCTCCATATTACCACTAGAGAACATGGGATGTCCCTGGTCAGGGTAACCTCCAGTAACCTTGTGGATGTTAAGGGTCAGTGAAGATCTGGTCCCACCCCTCACAAGCTGCCACACTCTGGAGAGCTAGCTTCATTTTTTCATCTGTGGTAGCACTCTAGAGAGCAGCTCCTGCACATTGCCTGGGCAGCACAGTAGAGCTGGCCCTGACGGCAGCGTTGTGGGTGAGCTGAGTCAAAGGGCATAAGTGTGGAAAAGCTGACTCTGCCACTCATCTGCTGTGGGGTGACATGGGTATATAAATGATGCCACCCCATCCCCATCCCTTGCCACATCTGGCAACTGGGAAAGCTGCACCCTGGGCCATGTGTGTGGGAGAGCTAGCCCTGTGCCTCACCAGCTACAGAACTTGGAAAAGCAGGTCCTGTACCTTGCCTGGGTAGCACAGTAGGGCTGGTTCTGGTCAAGGGGGCAGGGATGAGTCAATCCCAAGGGAAAGACCATCAGAGAGCTGGCCCTGCCACTCATCTGACATGAGATGTCATCAGTACAGGAATGATACCCTTTCCCCGCCTCATTCTTTGCTACCTCTAGTAGTCAGGGAGCTGGCCCTGAGGGCACAAGAGCAAGAGAACTGCCCATGCCACCTCACTGGCTGTAGCACTCAGGGGATAGCAGGCTTTGCACCTCACCTGAGCAGCATAGTGGAGCTGGCCCTGATGGTGAAAGTAGGGGTGAGCTGGCCTGGAAGCATGGGAGCTTGAGAATTGATCCTGCCTCCCACCAATGGTGGAGTAGAGTAGCCTAGCTGAAGCAGTACTGAAAAGCTCACCCTGGTGGTTTGGACAAGAAAGATCCAGAGGGCTTTCAGTTGGCCCACCCCAAATCTACATAATCTTCAAACAGCTGCAGGATTTCCATGACTCAGGGCAGCAACTGTATGACTGGGAGAAATCCCAGAGAGAATCCAGTATTGGTGGACTCAAAGACCAGTAACTCATTGCAATGAATATTCACAAGAGAAGATGTATGTGAGGGATATACTGGGGGTGGGGGGGTTCTATGAATTGTTTTTTATTAATCATTTTATTTATTTACATTTCAAATGATATCCCCTTCCTGGTTACCCCTTCACAATCCCCTTAACCCATCCCTACTCTCCCCTTGCCCTTTAATTCAATGAGGGAACTCATCCACCTACTCATCCACTCCCACCTCACCTCTGTCTGGTAGAATTATTTATTGTGGAAATCTCATACGAGCAACTTAACAGCACACCTGAAAGCTCTATTACAAACATGCTCAAGAGGAGTACGTGCAGTAAATAATCAAAATGAGAGCAGAAATCAATAATATAAAAACAAAGATAACAATACAAAGAATCAATGAAACAGAAAGTTTGTCTTTGAGAATGTCAACAACATATATACACACTTATCCAAACTAATTAAAAGATGAGAAAGAATGTCCAAACTAATAAAAATCACATATGAAAGGGCAGACATAACAACAGACACAGCAAATCCAAAGATTCATCTGGTCATATTTTAAAATGCTGTATCCCACAGAACTGGAAAATCTAAAAGAAGTGAATAATTTTCTCAATAGATATCACTTACCAAATTTAAATCAAGATCACATATACAACTTAAATAGACCTTTAACCCCCAAGGAAATAAATAAAAAAAATAAAAGAAGTCTTCCAACCAAAACAAAACCACAAACAACCAAAAAAAGCAATAACAACAAAAACAAGGCCAGACAGTTTTAGCAAATAATTCTACCAGACTTTCAAAATAGAGTTAATAGTTAATAACTCCTTTAACTATTTTGTAGAGGACAAAAAAGATTTGGGCATACAGATGAGCACTGGAAAAGCCAGTAAAGTTAAACAAACAGATTACTTCTTCAGTGTAATGAGGTACATAGCTGGTCTTTATGGAATGCCAGGAATTATGTAATTTTACAACCTGGTAATCCATTGCTGTCTGATGAAGCAGTGTTTACACATATATCCAAGAATTCATGTTATTTACTTTTCCTAGACATTTTCCCCTGAACCTTGAGCATTGCTTTTTGACCATAAACCTATTCTTGTGAGTGAATTCACTTATGCTTTTTCTATAGCCTAAGTTACTTCTGTGTTATCTCAGTGCCAGGACAATCCTGATACCCACATGTCTGTCAGGGTGTCATGACCTCAGTCAAGATCCCTAGACCCTAAATCTTGGACATTATCTCTGAGTCAATAGCACCCATTCTTTTGAAAGGAGCCAAATGTACTTTGTAAAGACTCACAATGTAAGCATGTCTTAAATTGTTGTACATTTGAGACTGAGATAATTGCTATCTGCATACTTTTTCCAAAATTATACTGTGCTTAAATGTTGCTAGAGAAAAAGTTCTGGGCAAGACTCTATAAGTCTTAGTCCAGCAACAGTTATAATAAAATTGGATTGAGCTGAGTTTTATTCTTGTCTCTTTATAAAACAAACTCACAGAATCAATTAAGCAGGGTCCTTAATTGGACTACAAAAAACAATTTCTAGGTCCTCTGCATATATGCTGTGGTTGTTTAGGTTTCTGTGGGACTCCTTATTTTTTCTTTCTTTTTTTCCTTTTTTTAAATTTAGATATTTTATGTTTACATTTCAGATGCCTTCCCTTTCCCCATTTCCCCTCCCTAGAAACCCTTATCCCATCATCCCTCCTCTTTGCTTTTTAATTACATGCAAGTATTAAGGTCAGTTCTAGGTCGAGGAATGAGGAATACAATAGATGCAATATAGTCAAGGAACAAGCAAGAGACTAAACAAAATTCCATGAATGCTCTCATAATCACTATTCTAAAGGCTTGTCAGGATGACCAAAATATCTGAGCCAACTTCCCTGTCCTAGCTCAAAGTCATTTTCATGTCTGAAGCCTAATTCCTTGTTCTAGCCTAATATTTAGATTCCTGCCTGAAATTACTTCTTTGTTTTAGCCTAATGTCAGATTCCTGCCTGAAGCCCACTTCTTGTCCTTGGACAATGTCATATTTCTGCAAGCAGCCCATTTCCTTGTCCTTGGCCCATGTCAGATTCTTGCCAGGCAGCCCCAAAATCTCTCTGCCTCTCCTCCTTTTTTATTTCATAAACAAGACTGTTTCTGTGGGACTCCTAACAGTGGGAGTAAGAGTGTCCCTGATTCATTTGCCTGGTCTTGGGACCCTTTTCTTCTATATGGTTGCCTTGTCCAGCCTCAATAGAAGTTTGTGTCTAGTCTTATTTGCATCTTGTTATGCTGTGTTTGGTTGATATCTCCTGGAGGCCTGATCTTTTCTGAAGTGAGGTTGAGGAGCAGTGAATCTAGAGGAAACAGAAGGTGGAGGGGACTATGAGGAGTAGAGGGAATGGAGGCTGTGGTTGGGAAGTATTGCATGAAAGAATAATAGATAGATAGATAGATAGATAGATAGATAGATAGATAGATGATAGATAGATAGATAGATAGATAGATAGATAGATAGATAGATAGATAGATAGAAAGAAAAGCTGGAGAGATGACTTAGTGGTTTAGAGCACTGGATACTACTCCAGAGGACCTGGGTTCAGTTCTCAACACCCACATGGCAGCTTACAACAATCCATATACAACATGGTATCTGGTGTCTTCATCTGGATTCTGCAGCTAACACACATACATGTTGACACACAGATCTACATGAAAACAAAACACCTATGTACACACAATAATGAACAAAAATAAAATAATAAAATTTGGAAGAAATAATTATGCAGAATTACCCCCATTCAGTTGATTGGATAGGATTTTTTGATATAAAGATAATTGGGGAGAAAACTAGTTTTGAAAAGTCTATATGTAAAGTGAGGATTAGGAGAATAAGATAAAATATCTTATTCATCTTACTATTGCTAATACCTATTTTAAAAGATACATATACTTCATTTCAAAAAAGGACAAATAGTAACAAAAAAATTAAGAGAAATAATTATTATCTAAAAATCAAGAGAAACAAGGTGTGGGTAGATCTCAAGGGCAGAGTGCTTGCCTGGCGTGTATGAAAGCCTGGGTTTGTTTCCTAGCATTGCAAAAGAAATGGAGGTGAGATGTTTAATGTTCCTCGTAAAGGGAGATACATACAAATTTAGATACTTTGGTTCTTTTGTACTTATGAAGTTGTGAATGACTCCAACATAATCCTAATTGCCCAGTAGTAATATAGTGTTATGATGTACAGTGGTTAAGAAGATGGTCTCTATGAATAGACACTAGGAGGAATTATCCTCAGATCATGATCCTCACTGGGCACCTATCTTCTCATCTGCAAGGGTAATAATGTAGCTTATTTTCTTACTTGGGATCATATACTGAACTGTTCAGGAAGAATTGACTTTTTAACAGAAACATGGAAGAAAGGCCCATTTTTTCTAGCAGTTGCTGTCCATGAAATGGTATGGCTGATATGCTTTATGTAGGCTACCTCACTTAAAACTTTCAGATGTTTTGAAGGAGTGTCTCACATTCACGTGGTTTTTTTTAGAGAAATCAAGATGGTCATGATATCCATTACACTCTGAAGGTCTTTTTCCATCACATTTTAGTGAGGGTAAAGATAGAATCTGTGTTGTCCAACACAGAAATGGGAGTCCCACCAGGATAGCTAGTCTAGCTGAAGAACATGCCAGCAAGCGATTCAGAATAGCACTCCTGAGACATGTACCTTACAGCCCTTGAGGAAAGGAATGCCCCCAGGTCTCCTAGGAAGCAGAAAGAACTGGCTGAAGAACAAGCTCTGCAGTGACACTGGGGTTGGCTTTAACAAGTACTTTGGGAGATGATCTGACAGGAGTCTTTATAGTTCTAAGAAACCCCTGTCCTTTTTGGTCCAAAAAAGCAGAAAGTGAGTCATGTACCCTAAGTGTTCTCAAAGAGCACTAGACTCAATTGATGTCAGCTTTACTGATCAACTCAGAGATCTCTGTCAGGTCTTCACTGAAATGTTTCCAGCTAGAGGATAAAACTTGAGAAATTGAAGATGCTTGAGTTTGATACACACTGACAGGTGAGGACCTATAAAGGATAATATTTACCTTCATTCATCCTAAACACACACACACACACACACACACACACACACACATCTTGCCCCACAAACAGATAAACATTTTATGGATATGAAGTCTGAGTCTCTTCTTAAGATTAGAAGTCTCTCTGTAAGCCACAGAGAAAAGAGAGAACTGAGTGATCATGAATCTTCTAAGGCATAGCCCTTACAAAAGCCAGCCTACTCTAAATCCAAGAACTGCAGACAAAGCTTTTTGCAGAAAAGAGAACAAAGAACTGAAAACCTTTATTTTCCTCTTCTCCGTTGAAAACCAAGTAACATGGATAGATAGTAAAACCACAGCAGTGAAGAAAGAGGGTCTTAAATTCCAAGCCCCAGTTGCCAAAGTGAGATATAAAAAAGGAGGGAGAGAAAACAGATAAAGGAGAGCCTTTTTGAGGACACCCTAACAGTGGCTGCAGTGGTGGTATGTTGTTGCCCTCAGCCCTCATGTCTAGTGTTCACAGTTAGGGGAAATGTCAGGACTGCTTTGAATGGATGAGGCTAAGTCCTAGGATTAGGAAGCAGTTAATTTTTTTCCTTCAAAGTCATTTTCAGTGTCCATACAGAAAGCTTAACATACACAGATGCACGTGAATATGTTTAGGTATGTGTGCATGCATTGGGAGAAGAGGGAGACAGATGAACAAGATCTATTTATCCTTTCTAAAGCACCAACCTAAAGTACTTTTCAAATACTCCCAACAAGGTCATGCTTAATTCCTGGCTTCTTCAAGTAATAAGTGCTGACTTCTCTAATCAAATTGATCTCTTTTGTGTAGACCCTGCTGCAGCACAGAAAGGAACATTTGCATTTGCTTATTATTTTAACTGTTCTATAAAATATCTTCATGAGTATTTTTATTTCCAGTGATACTCATACATGTTCATGGGCAAGGATCACATATTTTTCCCTTTCCATACCACATAGTTCTGGCAATATATATTCATATATATGAGCTGATCTAATGATTAAATTTAGGTATACAGAAATTTTATTTGCACAGACAACAAGAGCTACATAGCATGGGAAAACCAAGTAGAATAAACCAATCTGTTGCCTCAGACTTCCTTCTTCTGGGACTCTCTGAGCAGCCAGGGGAGCAGCCTCTTCTATTTGGCATCTTCCTGGGCATGTACCTGATCACTATGGTGGGGAACCTACTCATCATCTTTGTCATCAGCTCTGATGCACACCTACACACTCCTATGTACTTCTTCTTGGCGAATCTCTCCTTAACTGATGCCTGTTTCACTTCTGCTTCAGTTCCCAAAATGCTTGCCAACATTTATACGCAGAGTCAGACCATCTCCTACTCTGGGTGCCTTACCCAGCTGTATTTCCTCCTGATGTTTGGTGGCCTTGACAACTGCCTTCTGGCTGTGATGGCATATGACCGATATGTAGCCATCTGCCAGCCACTCCATTACAGCACAGCTATGAGTCCTCAACTCTGTGCATTAATGCTGTGTACATGCTGGGTACTGACCAACTGCCCTGCCCTGATGCACACACTGCTGTTGACCCGTGTGGCTTTCTGTGCCCACACAGCCATCCCCCATTTCTACTGTGATCCCAGTGCTCTGCTGAAACTTGCCTGTTCTGACACCCACATTAATGAGCTGATGATCATTACCATGGGCTTGGTGTTTCTCACTGTTCCTCTTATGTTGATTGTCTTCTCCTATATCTGTATTTCCTGGGCTGTGTTGGGCATCCCTTCTCCTAGAGGGCGATGGAAAGCCTTTTCTACCTGTGGCTCCCATCTTACAGTTGTTCTTCTCTTCTACGGATCTCTGATGGGTGTGTATT
Source organism: Arvicanthis niloticus (assembly GCF_011762505.2). Lineage (NCBI taxonomy): Eukaryota > Metazoa > Chordata > Mammalia > Rodentia > Muridae > Arvicanthis > Arvicanthis niloticus. Next base: position 15,069,356 of record NC_047659.1, read on the forward strand.
TACTTCCCCCATCAACTCACTCTACAGAGAGGGAAAGTAGGGCTGCTGTTCTCTACATGATTGTGATTCCCATGCTGAACCCATTCATCTACAGCTTGAGGAATAGAGACATGAAAGAAGCTTTGGGCAAACTTTTTGGTGGTGGAAAAGCAGTTTTCTTACTGTAACTTTAATGCTTAATCCATTTGCTGTGATCAAATCACGCCTTCCATAACTTCAGTGATTCTGAGTTAAAGCAAAAGAAAATGGTTATTTACCTCCTCCATGCTGTGATGTGAAATGAGATCTTATACCTCCATTCTTCTTGACCTTAGTCTGACTACCATTGCTGACAACAGAATCTCATCCCTGGTCCTCAGCATATCAACCAGGATGAACTAAGTTGCATGTTGTCTATCCAGGAGCCATCAATGCAACCATGCAATGAGATGAAGAGACAAGGATACCAACATTTTCTGGCCATCTATACAATCACTCATTGTTCAACACATCAGATCTTTTGAGAGAAAGACAGAGAGAGAGAGAGAGAGAGAGAGAGAGAGAGAGAGAGAGAGAGAGAGAGAGGTGAAACTATATCCTAGAATGTAAATAAGTTTTGCCAAAATGTAAGTAGATTTGAGTCCAGTGCCTGTGGCTTCTATTTTGTCACACTGTGCTGACAATAGCAAGGAAGACTTCAAAAGAATACACATACTATCAAGCTATGACCATAAGTGACAAATTTCAAAGTAATACATATGCTATGGTATGTCCTTTCTGTTCATTTCTTTATCTTTTGTTATTGTAATGGATATTCTCAAACAAAACATTTCTTAAGTGCCTACAATGTGCCAATTTTATATTTAGAAGTACATGGTTCAATCTATGGAGTTTTATAGTAAACATTTCTCTTTTTTGGTTTTTGGAGACAGGGTTTCTCTGTGTAGCCTTGGCTGTCCTGGAACTCACTCTGTAGACCAGGCTGGCCTCAAACTCAGAAATCCACCTGCCTCTGCCTCCCAAGTGCTGGGATTAAAGGCGTGCGCCACCACCGCCAGGCCATAAACATTTCTTAATATTAGAAGAAAATCAAGTGTTAGAAGTTTTGAGAAGAGTAATGATACCAAAATCAGTCTGGTGGAACTTAAGATCAAAAAAATTCACAAAGCTTAACCATGTTTGTTTTTTATTTATCAATTGTGAAACTTTCATAAAGAGCCTTTATATATTTTGTTACATGTACACATATCACTTTGGGTTGCTATAAGTGTAAATTCAAATGAGTTTTTAATTTTGAATAACATTTGTTCACCCCTGGTACATAAGAAAGAAATTAATGATCTGAGAAAGGTAGTACCTGCTTGTAATCCTAGCACTCAGAAATCTGAGGAAGGAGAATTAGCATGAGCTACATCATGAGTTCAAAGCCAGCCTGAGATACACAATAAGACAATGTCAAAAAATAGTAAAAGGGCCTCTAGTTGCCATCCTGTGTCCCTGCATGTATGTGCCTTATCTCAGCTGGTCTGCAAGAGACGCCTTGAGCATGAACCTCAGTCCCCTGCACGTCCACATTTCCACCCCAACAAGATGAAAAAAACAATCATGAACCAGGAAAGACCTGCCCAACCACAGGCACAAGTGCATATTGGTGGGAAAGGAACCTCTTGTAGAAAGACAAATGTATTTCTATGAACAGCTACAGCAGACTATAAAAAACTGCAGTTCTCCTTAAAGAAGTTATGGGTAAACAATGTCTCTAGTATTGAAGAGGTAAACATGTTTACAAATCAAGAAACTGCGATCCATTTTAATAACCCTAAAGTTCAGGCATCTCTGGCAGCAAACACCTTCACCATTATAAGCCACGCTAAGACAAAGCAGCTGACTGAAATTCTTCTCAGCATGCTAAGCCAGCTTGGTGCAGAAGCCTGACTAGTTTAAGGAGAGAATGATGATGATGAAGTTCCAGATGGTGGAGAATTGTGATGAGGCTTTTAAGAATGAGGCAGACTGAATGGAGGCAACTTCTGAAAAGGTGACTTTGCAGAAGTTACAGGAGCTGCTATTTTACATCATAGCTGCTTTTTAAAATTCTTTTGTTTATGGATCTGATAAAATCTAGATCTCTAATATTTTTAAACCCAATCCCCCTGGATACTACAGCTCTTTTCAGTTTTTGCTTATATCTGATTCATTCTTTGCAGCAAATTAAGCTGAAGAAGCCTGGAAATAAAGTTTGGAAAAAATTGGAAAAGATTAATAAAATTCTTTGCCTAGTTAAAAAAAGCTAGTAAAAGGAAAAACTGAACTTTTGTGTATTGCCTTTTATAAACCTTGGTGTAATTTCTTACTGAATCCATGAGGGCTTCTTTGCAGTTACTTCAGTTTTCTGCACTACCATGTTACCCGCAAACAAAGACAGTTTTGTGGTTTTTTTTTCAATCCATACATGTTTAATTTTCTTTTCTTATCATAGTCCATTAGCTAAAATTTCCAAAATGGCATTGAACAATTGTGGTTTAAAAAAAAGCCCTTTATGCCTGTTTCTAGTATTAATGGGAACACAGCTAGTTGCTGGCCACTAAACATGATGTTTTCTTAAGATTGTCATAAATATTGTTTATACAATGTAGGCAGTTACTCTCTGTTTCCAATTTGTTGAGTTTTTATTGATGATATATGAATTAAAGTTGAATTTTATCTAAGACTTTTCATATATATTTTGTTACCTTTTCTTCTTTACTCTGTTGATGTGATAATATACAATAATTGTTCTTCTAATTTTAAGTAGCTTTGCATAGCTAAGATTGAATACAACTTGATCATGATGTATAATTCTGGTTTTGGTCTTGTATTTAATTTTTCACTATTTTATGGAAGATACTGCACAAAATTTAATGAGAGATATTGGTTAGCAGTTTTCCTTTCTTATATCATCTTGTTCAAGCAATTTGTATTGTGATGGTAATTTTACACTCCCCTGGCTTCTGTTTATTAGAAGAGATTCTAGACAATTGGTATATATAAGGGAAATTGTTGCGGCCTGGTGCCTCCTGTTTGGAAAAGTCATTAATTGTTAATTATTTAGTTAATAGGTATAGATCTATTGATTTTGTTAAATTCTTCTTGTGTGGGTTTAAGCAGACTGTGACTTACAAGGAATTTGTCTAGTTCTTTTAAACTAGCAAACTTGTGGGCATGAGGTTTCCTTTAATATTCCTTTGTTAAATGTTTCATTATTTGTGGTTCTGTACTGAATCCCTCTTAATCACTTCTGATTTCAGTTTCTATCTCCCCTTCCCTTAGGCCTTCCTCTTTCTGCTTCTCTTCTTCATTTGTCTTCTTTATGTTCATTTCTCCTACTAGAGGCATTGTTTTATTGATATTTGGATTGAGTTGTAGTGGTTCAGACCTAAAATCCAAACCTGTGGAAACTGCAGAATCCTGAGGTCAAAGATAGCCTGTCTCGCATAACAAAACACTCCCTCCAAAAAAATGTAGGTTTACTGATCTTTACAATGGGTCAGGTCATGGTGTCATTGGCCCTCTTGTGATGTCTTGGTCCAGTTTAATAGATTTCTGCTCAATTACTACTTCTCTTACACTAGATTTGATTTTTCTCTTTTCTCCAGTTTTCTTAGGTAAAAACTTGGTGTATCGAACTTACATTTTTCAATGTATGCTTAACATCAAAAAGTGCTTCTTTCTAACTCATCTGGATGGAGTTGGGGTTTTTACTTAAATAGCCAAAGGCTCATATTTCAAGGTTTAAAAAATGCCTTCCTGGCTAAAGTAGCTTCAAAATCTGGACTTGCGTTTTGATTTTGCACTTTCCATAGTATTTATAATCACTCATTGCTTAATTATTGCACTTCTCTCAAGAGTATATGTAAAGTATTTCATTCCAATGTTTTATTTACCCTAATTCAGAAAATTAGTCCAAATTGTCTGGCTTTGGTTCAGCAGATCTGAACTTCATAAAGATGTCTCTCTATTGTAATTTTAAAGACTTTTGTATCCATGGCATACTCACCATTGGTTTCAACCTTTTCATGGCTTTCTCCCCACATGGCATGCCTGATATTTATTTTCCTTTTTCTTTTCATTTGTTTCTTTCTCTCCCCATTTAAGTTTTCCCCTTAGTGTGCATATTTTTAATTTAATTTTAATTTTTTTACTTATTTACTGCACATCCTGCTCACTGTCCCCTCCCAGTCACTCCCTCCCACAATCCTTCCCTCATCCCACCTCCCCTTCCCCTCTGAGCAGGTGAGAGGTCCCCTTGGTATCTCCAAACCCTGGCACTTCAAGTCTTTGCTCGGGTAGGCATTTCCTCTCCCAGTGAGGCCAGACAAGGCAACCTAGCTAGAAGAGTATATCCTACATACAGGCTACAGCTTTTGGGATAGCCTCTGCTCCAGTTGTTCAAGACCCACATGAAAATCAAGCTTCACATGTGCTACATATGAATGGGAGTCATACATATGAATGGGAGTCGGTTGTTGGTTGAGACTCTGAGAGCCCCATGGGTCCAAGTTAGTTGACTCTGTTGGTCTTCCTGTGAAGTTCCTATCCCCTTTGGGGCCCACAATCCTTCATCCCATTCTTCTATAAGAGTCCCCAAGCTCCATCCACTGTTTGTCTGTGGATGTCTGAATCTACCTGAGTCAGCTGCTTGGTGAAGCCTCTCAAAGGCCAATATCCTCCTGTTTGCAAACATAACAGAGTATCATTAATAGTGTCAGGAATTGGTGCTTGCCCATGGGATAGGTCTCAAGTTGGGCTGGTTATTGGTTGGCCATTCCCCGGTCTCTGCTTCATCACCAATGCCTGCATTTCTTGAAGACAGGATAAATTTTGGGTTAAAATTTGAGTTTAACACTTTGTGGGTGGGTTGCTGTCTATATTGTTCCACTAGGCTTCCTGCCTGGTTACAGGAGGTGGCTTCTTCAAATGCCATATTCCCAAAGTTTTGAGTCACAGTTAAGGTCATTCACATTGATTCTTGGGTGCCTCCTTTATCCCAGGTCTCCATCTCATCCTGAAGATTCCCCCTACCTCCTCATTCCCATCAATTGAAGATTTCCATTCATTTTCATGACCATATAGCTATCACTCCTGTCCTTCCCCAGATCTTATCCTGACTCCCCCATTTGCCTTACCATCCCTGAGTTCCCTTCCTCCATCTACCTCTTGTTACTATTTTATTCCCCTTTCTAAGTGAGATTCAAGCTTCCTTGTTTGAGCCTTTCTTCTTGTTTAGCTTCTTTGGGTCTGTGGAGTATAGCCTGGTACCTGTGTTTTATGGCTAATATCTGCTTATAAGTGAAAACATACTATGTATATCATTTTGGCACTGGGATATGTTACTCACAATGATAATTTCACATTCCATCGATTGGCCTGTAAAATTCATGATGTGTTTGTTTTGGATTAAGGACTTCAACATAAAACCAGAAACACTAAATCTCAGATGGTAAATAACCTTGAACCCATTGATGCAGGAGACAATTTCCTGAACAGAACACCAATGGCTCAGGCTCTAAGATCAACAATTTATAAATAAGACCACATAGAACTACAAAGCTTCAGTAAGACAAAGGAGACTATCAATAAGACACAGCAGCAGCATACCGATTAAGAAAGGATCTTTATCAATCCTACATCTGACAGAGACTAATACCCAACATTTACAAAGAACTCAAGAAGTCAGATACCAACAACCCAAATAACTAAATTTAAAAATGGGATACAGAGCTCAACAGAGAGCTCTCAACAGAGGAATCTCTATTGGCCAAGCGTGTAAAGAAATGTTCAAAGTCCTTAGTCATCAGGAAAATGCAAATCATAACTACTTTAAGGTTCTACCTTGCAACCATCACAATGGCTAAGATCAAAAACTCAAGAGATAGAATGTGCAAGCAAGAATGTGAAGCAAGAGGAATACTTCATTGCTTTTGGGAGTGAAAACTTGTAAAAAAAACCACTGTGGAAATCAATTTGGTGGTTTCTCAGAAAACTGGGAATAGTTCTACCTCAAGATCCAGATAATACCACTCCTGGGAATATTCCCAAAAGATGCTTCAACATTGCTCAAAAACACTTGCTCAACTATGTTCATAGCAACTTTATTCATGATAACCAGAAACAGAAACAACCTAGATGTCCTTCAACCAAAGAATGGATAAAGAAAAGGTGGTATATCTAAACAATAAAATACTATTCAGCTATTAAAAACTTAATGTACATTTTGTAACTATTAGTGCTATTTTATTGAGGAAATGAAAGTGCAACATTAATAAAAATGTGGTAGTTTTTATTATTTGAAAATTCCATGAGTTCATACAATATATGTTGGCACATCCACCCACCATCACCTTCCCCCAATTTCTCATAGTGCCTGTCCCCATCTCATTCCCAAATTCATGTCCTTTTCACTTTTTGTTATGAGTAAATCCATTAGTTCAATTAGTATTGCCAGTTTCATTTATTGTTTGGCCATCCACTAGGGAATGAGCAGCCTACCAGTATTCATAAACCCAAAGAACAATGATTCTTCTTCAACATCTATCAGCTACCAAAAGTATCTCCTTTAGAGACCAAGAGGCTTGGGGCTCCTTCATCTACATTGTAATATTGACTGGCTTGATCATGTTCAACTGCCCATGGCTGCTGTGAGTTGATGCATGTAACAGCTCTGTCATGTCAAGAGGTCAGTGTTTTGCTGCTCTTCTTTCATTCACTGACTCTTTACCACATTTTTTCATGAAGTTTCCTGAGCTTGTGATAGTGGGAAGTTGATAAAGTTAACCCAAATATATATATGAACACTCAGATATTTATATTCACTACTTTGACCACTTATACATCAAAGCATATGCATATTATATATATATATATATATATATATATATATATATATATATGTTTTTAATTGGTTTATAAACCAGTAGTGTTTCTTGGTTTCTGTAATCCTCCTACCCTCTTCTCTTCTCAAGCTCCCTATTCCCAATTAAACCTTCAACACCAAGCACAACATCCTTCATTTTTTCCTGTCACCTGTACTCTAGGGTACCCTCCAATTGAATTTTTTTGGCTTGGAAGATTATAAGTTTCCACTTATGTTTTTATGCATCCATATCATCCTAGTGAGAGAGGACAAAATAAGGAATACATATGACCATAAATGTTGTCACACATGTGGCAAAAGGAGGGTCTCATATACTGCTGGTGGGAATGTAGATTAATGAAGCCTCTTTGGAAATCCCTCTGGATGTTTCTCAAAAAGCTAAAAGTAGAACCATCCTATGATTCAGCTATGTCATTATTGGGCATATAAAACAAGAGATTTTTATATAAATACTACAGAGATAATTGATATTTATGTTCATTGAAACTCAATGCATAATTAGGAAATGAAATCAACCAAAACATCCATCAACTAATGAATGGATAAGAAATTTTGCTACATATACACAATGTAATATTACTCAGCTATAAAGAAAAAAATAAAATCTACAAGTGAATGAGAAGAGCTGGAAAAAATTAAGCTGTGTAAGTTCACCCAGGCTAACATAAACACTATGTGTTTTTTCTCATGTGAGAATTCTAGCTCTGAATTTTTGTTCTGTATGTGTAACCTGTACTATATGTGAAACTCAGAAACTAAAAAATGGACTACTGCTGGTGCTTTTAGGGAACAGAAAACAAAAATCAGGTAAAATGAAACTAGACATGGAGGATACTGAAAATGGAAAGGTTCAAGTAAGGAGGGATGAGGAAGGGGAAAATGAAGTGCTGGTGGCAGAAAGCTTAATTAACAAAATACTACATATATATATATATATATATATATATATATATATATGCAATTGTAAGAAATAATATAGAGAGGTCTCATTTACTGTTTAGGTAGTTTTACTCCAAAGATAACCTTTCAAAATAGTTATCACAACTATTTTTCTAACATTTACATAGTCAAGATACAGGATATTTATGCAGCCTTTTGGTTCTCTTACATTGCCCACTTATAGCCATATCCATTTTTTTCTTGCTTTCATCCCCAATCCTCTTCTTCAACCCTTATCACTGAAACACACCCCCCACTTATGTAATCTTCTAATTTCAAGAATGTGCTATAAATAAAATTATGTAGTGTGTACACTTTAGAAGGTTGACTTTTTTCATTTAGTGTCATTCTCTAAAGATTTGGCTAGATTATTTACATCAACAGTTCACCCTGTCTTAAACCACTTTTTTATAGTTGAATATTTGGGTAGTTTGAAACCATTCATTTGTCAGGGGAGTCAGAACACAATCCATAATGAGGGTCCTCAGTCCATGTTTCCTTGGGTGGAAAACAGCAGAGTCTGGGATGATGTAGTTCCCAGTCTCCTGTGTACCCAAGTACTGCTGGTATTCAAAAACCAGGGTCCTCAGTCCATAGTTTCTGGCAAGGTACCCACACACCAGGCAAAAATGGGAAGAAGACAGAGCCCAGGACAGGCAGAATCTGGTTTGGTTCCAAGTGAGTGCTGAGAGGATGGGGTGCTGGAAGAGAGGCCTTTTTCTGCTCTTTAGGTTTCTGAACACTCAGGGCCTATTTACATAACTTCTTAGTATGGAGAACTCTGTGTTTTTAAGCTTTGTAACTGGTTGCCATGGTCCTCTCAGTGGGGTGTCATGGTTATGTGTTCCAGAACACATAGTTTGGCAGGGAACTGGCCCCATGCCTATCATACTAAATTTTGAGTTTCACAGGGTTTGGGCTCACTCAGCCTTACTAGTTCTTCTGTCTGGTGGCACAGTTCACTTCTACCACAGTGTTCTTTCTAGATATTTACTTGTTCATTTATTTCAGAGATCCCTGCTTGTTAAAATAAACTAGACACCTTTGTTATGAATTAAAGTCTATATTTTTAAAATTTGTTTTGCCTTCATGTATGTGTGGGTAATATCTTAATTTCTTACCAAAAAAAAGATGTTTCTGAAAACCTTTCATTTGGAGTAAACTGTGTAGAGAATAATGCTTTCAAACATTTGAGAACCCACTTTTATTGAAAAATTATTTAAACATTCAACTAATACTATCAGCAAAAGAAGAAGCTAATATACTTGTCCTGGACATTTAAATGTAAATATACTAGATCCTTGGTTTCTCAGACTTCTCTCTAAACTGTCAGAGAGTATCTATATATCCTAGTCACAATCATATATATATATATATATTGTATATTTCAATATATATATTTCATTCATATATATGTGTACATACACATATATATATGAGTGAAATGTGAATAATATGAATGAAAATGTGCATATTTTGAGTTAGGAACTGAATTCAATGGTAGAACACTTGTCTAGGAAACACAAGGCCCTAGGTTTTGTCCCTAAATATGTGAAAAATGCATATTTGTATGAGAATATAATTGAAATTCTGTAGTGATAAATGTAATATGTGAACTGTTGTGAACTGTAGAGTAATTGTATGCTTGGCTTTTTTGGTTTTCAGTATGGTGTGTTACTTTGTCATTCCTCCAGGCAAACCAGGAATAGCCTGTGGCTCTGAATCCTCATAAGCATTTGGTATTGTCACATTTTTTAAAATTGTGCCCATTCTTATGAATATATAGTCAAATTTCATTGTTTTAATTTGTATTTCTCAGATAGTTAATAGTGCTTATCTTTTGAGGGTCTCACCTGTATTCACATACCCACTGTGTAGTTCCCACTTTTGTCCTTTTAGCAGAATCCTCCACAGAAAAACACTTAAAACTTTTTTTGATCTGGATTTCATTTTCTAGAGCATGCAGTTTTCTTTTGCTGACACATCTAAGAATTGTTTCACTAGTGTATCACTGACCCTTAATTAAACATTGACACTCATGGAAAATGGCAGAGTCAAGAGCAATAACTAGGCTTCCAGCTCAGGTGTAGAGTAAAACAGAGTCAGAACCTGCCTCCCAAGGCCTATCCATGTTTGGGACAGAGAGAAGATGGACCATTAAAAATGAACATATAGTAGAATGACTCGTCCTCCTTGTCCTATGCAGTAAAATGATACAGGTATATTTTAAATACCCAAAAGTTAGTTACTGAGGTAACTCATTGGGTAACTCTTGTCACCAAGCTTAACACTTAAGTTGGATATCCACAATCTACATGGTGGAATGAAAGAAATGACCAATTCCACAAAAGCTAAAATATTTCTGACCACATATTTGAAAGAGGACTAGTATCTAAAAGTATACATCAAACTCAAAGCATCAGCAAGTTGTCCTCTGACCTCCACACATGCACTGTGCTACACACACACACACACACACACACACACACACGATAATGATTTAAAATAAACTTGCCTCCTAACTACTTACCTTTGTAGACAAGATTGGTGGAGTTCTTATCCCTCATCAAAGAAGCTTTAATTTACAGTGGACAGAAATTAATTCATACAGAGCCTCACAGCTAGTCAGAGGGCAAAGCATGAGTGACTATGTTTGCTCAGCCCTAAGCAGGAGATTTGTGTTACACTCCTTCTCCACATGGCTGAGAAATCATCAGAGAAGATGATGGAAAGATTATAAGAGAAGACTCATATAAAATGGCGTCTTCCGGACATGAAAAAGCCACTGAACTCATGAACCCACAGTAGCTATTGTCTGTATAATCAAACAGTCCAAGTTCCAGTATAGACAGTTAGGGGTTCACAAAACCCCATATCTAGCTTTGAAGCTTTTAGCAGTTGAAGGCTGCAGTATGGAGAGTCTGTTTTCATTAGGAATGTGGTTTCTGATAGGTTATCTGTGTTCCAGAGAATGACTCTACACCTTACATGTATAGGCATCACTGATTGGACTCAGTGGGTTCTAAACACAGGAAATGAAGTTGGAAAATGGTGGGCTCTGGGAAGACTTGGACTGGGGCAGTGGGAATGAATTTGATTTAAACACATTGCATATGTGTGTGAACTTCCTAAGGAATGGACTAAATTTTTTTTAATAAAAATTAAAATAAATGCTCCAAAGGCAAGTTTTGACATGTATAATTCTATCTTGATGAGTTATTAAGTTATCTGCTTAAAGCTAGTGTGTTAAATAATGTTTTCAGATAAACAAGCACTTGAAACACTTCTTTTCAATAGTTAGTTTTAGTCCCTCTCCATTGCATTGACCATCTTATGTACTGATAATTTAAAATTGCACAAACAACAGAATTATTTGAACACATTTAAACATTATGAACAGATACAAGAAAGCATATGTGCTCTACTTTGCTGCCCCCTCACTTTCCCAAGCACCACTCACATACATATCCATTTTGTTCCACATCTTTTTTTTTATCTTTTTTGAGGCAGGATCTCACTGTATATCTTTGGCTGGCTTGCAATTTACTATGTGCCTTAGGCTGGCCTCAAACTCACAAAGATCCACCTCTCTCTGTCTTCTGGGTACCAGTATTAAAGGTGTGCACCATCACAACCTGATTTGTTCCACATCTGAAAAGCTTATTGATCTTCCTCAATAGTTTTTCAAGGCAGCAATAAAAAGACATTCAATTATTTGAATTAGCAGTATATGATAGTATTCTGTGGAATTAACCACATCTTTATTTCTTGATTAATCAAATTTTAAATTGCTATTTTCCTGTTGAAACTGAGGTTCACTGAATGTATTTAAACATCCTAGTATTCAGTATATACAGTATTTTTTCAGTATACATTTCTGATGATAATGCTACATATAATCCTATGAGTAAAAATTTTTAAAAATAAGCAACATATTTTACATATATTTCCTATATCCTCCAAGTGGAACAGTAATTTTCAAGCTATTATTCCTGTTTCTTGTTCTACTGGCATTTTTAATTAAATGGTAATGTATAAGAAAAATTAAAAGAAACTAAAACTAAATAATATAATTTTGAGAAAGTAGAAAAATAAATTACAGACAAAAATAAAATTTTGGCAAGAAATATTTTGGTGAGGCAAAACATGAATTTTTCCCAATGCAAAAAAAAATAATTAAAATGTAATCATCATTCTCTTCATTCTATCCTGTTCTTTCCTTGTCCTTATATTCAATTTTCAAAGGCACTCAGCTGCTACAAATTATGTAATTTTTAAGTGATATTTTGAATTGTGTAAAATTTTGGAGGACCAGTTTATAAACAGTGAGAATTTGATTCAGAAGATATTTTAGAGTAAAAGGATTAATTTTAAAAGTTTTTGGAAGATGAAAATACAAATAATGAGAATGGGGAGAAATAGAGAATAAGAACATCGTACCTACAGAAGTGCGTGGATAACTAATACCCATCATGGATTACCTCACTGGATATAAATGTCCCCCATAGCCTTTTCATACATGCATTTAAAAAAAATGTTAAGCTCTGACACTGTTTACTGAGAATAACAGAAACAAGCCAGGCCTAAGTGGAGCAAAGTTGTGAGTCTGTCAAGAGATTCTACTTAGATGTTCCTTCTGCTTATGAGTTTCCTCAGACCCTGCTTCAAGTCTTTGTTTCTCAAGCTGTAGATGAAAGGGTTTAGCATAGATGAAAAAACTGTGTAGACAATTGTTGCTATATGGTCTTTGACAGTATAAGTTGACACAGGCTGTAAATACACATAGAAGATGCTTCCATAAAAGAGGGTTACCACAACGAGGTGAGACCCACAAGTGGAAAAGGCTTTGCGTTTCCCAGCAGCAGAAGGAATCTTGAGAACTGTAATAAGGATTCTGATGTAAGAGAAGGCGATGCATAGGAAAGGGGTCACCAAAACAAGAGCTCCTTCTGTCACTATCACAATCTCATTGACAAATGTGGAGGAGCAGGATAATTTTATCAGAGGACTGAGGTCACAGAGAAAGTGGTGAATAACATTGGAGTCACAAAAGGTCAGAAGATTAAGTAAAAGTGTGTGCAGAAGTGAATGGAGGTGAGGAAAGGAGCAAGAGAAGGTCACCAGTAGGACACATCGATGATGGTTCATGATGGTTACATAGTGGAAAGGGTTGCAGATGGCTACATACCGGTCAAAGGCCATTACTGCCAGAAGACAGCTATCACTGTTACCCAAGGCATAGAGAAAATACATTTGTGTCAGACACCCTGCATAGGAGATGGTCTTCTTTTCTGACAGAAAATTCACTAGCATCTTAGGGACAATAGTTGTAGTGAAACAAATGTCAGTTAAAGACAGAAAACTCAAGAAAAAATACATGGGAGTATGGAGATGAGGGTCAGAGCGGATGACCAGAATGATGAGCAGGTTCCCTGCTAGAGTAGCCAGGTAAATGGTAAGGAATAGGATAAAGAGTGGCTTTTGGTCCTCAGGCCGAGGGGAGAGTCCCAGGAGGATGAACTCAGAGACAATCTTGGTTTGGTTAACTCTTTCCATTGATTTGGATCCAGTTATGCACATGAAAATTTGTTACTTAACACATTCTAGTTCACGAGAACCCAGCAAGGCTTTAGTTCATATTTCTTGGGTATGATGATGAGAATACAGTGGTTCTTTTGTAATGCTTGTGATTTTGCTTTCTCTAAAACATGTGTTGTTGATGACTACAAGGTCAAAGTAGATGGTCCTAAAATCAAAAGTCAGATTCAGGTTCCAGTTGGATCTAGGGAGTTTCTAATTCAAGAAATGTTTGAAATTATAATAGAAAAGAAAGAAGTACAAGACTCTCTGAAGTGGCCAAGTGGGTAGGCAACTTTTTCCAGCTCACCTCTGGATGTAAAAATCTTTGCTTCTAACTTTCTCCAGAAGCTTCTTCTAGCTCACCTCCACACCCAAAGTTTCTAACTTTCTCCAGAAGCTGACATTCTCCACATCTGCAAATTATCCTCAAGTCAGTCTCTTTACCAGCATTCAGCTTCACTCTCTTCCCATGACTGAGGCTGGTCAGCTAGAAGAGGAACTGGGATTGAAGGCAGGATTAGCAAACTGCTCAAGGGAGTAATGTATCTCTCTTCTCTGGCCTCAACACCCTGCTTCCCCACTAACCTCTGGGTCCCAGGGTGATCCTGCTTTCTCAGCTCTCATCTCCAAAGACAAAGATGCCCTGACTCCAGTGGCAAGGGCTCTTGATTGTACAAGTCTTTTTCGTGTCTTGTGGTTTTCAGCTTTGCTAAATCTAGTTCTTGGATCCTTCTTAGGGTAACAGTTGCAGTGTGATTACCTCTCAGGGATATTTGTTCTGTGATTGCTCTAATTATAAAAAAAAGTTTGCATCATAATTAGCACAGCTGATTCCAAGAGGACAGGAAACCCCTGAGGCTTCCTTCAGATATTGAGGCTAATCTTAGAATATTTCAACTTGATTTCAGTATTCAAGGACATACTTCCAAAAAATGATAATCAATGATATAAATGTATGTGGGTGAATATTTTATATTTAGGGATTTATTTATTTTTTATTGATCCTTTGAGAATATCCTACAATGTATTTTGATCACCACAACCCCTTCTCCTGGATCAACTTTCTGATTAGTTGTGTGATTATTTCTCTAATTTGCATCTCTCTGGTGACAACTAAACTAGACTATCTATTCATATTTTTTTACTAACTATTAAGTTCATCTTTGGTGAAATGTCTGCCAAGATGTTTGGCTCAGTTTTAACTCAGTTTACTTTCTCATTGTTGAGTTTTAAGAATTCTTTATACATTTTGGTCGATAGCCTTATATAACATTTTATATAAATATCTCCTCAGTCTTTGCCTTATGTTTTTATTCTCTTGATAGCATTTACAAATTAAAAATAATATTTTAATTAGTTCATGGAATATTAGGTTTCATTATGCTAGTCTGCAATCAAAATTTGTTAATTCTTCAGTCCCTAATTCCCCTCATATTCTACCAGCCCTCAGAGTCTTCCTTCCACATTCATGTCACATTGTCCTATTACTCCTCCACCATGTCCACAGCACTGCTTTCATCTTCTATGAGCTCTATAGTTACATATCTTACCCTTGACCTTCTGATCCACTTAACAGAGAAGTTAGGATTAAAGACATGTGCTTATAGTGAAGATGTTTTTCTATTTCACAATGAGCCAGGCATGATAACACACATCTATAATTTCAAGGCCCAGGAGGCTGACACAGGGGGATTGTGAGTGCCAGGACAGTCTAAGATGCAGAATGATAATCCATCTCAACAAACAGAAAAGAAGCATATATTAGGGAGAGATGATGTCTATAAAGTAAAATGTTGGATATCTATAAGCAGAAGGAAAAAACTAGATACTTATCTCTCATTTTAAAAATCTCAAAATATATCAAAAACTCAAAGGGAAGATACAAAAATTCCAGAAGAAATGTAGGAGAAACATAGCCATATTTGTCTGGACAGGCCTTTCCTTTCTATTCTCCTGCATGTGATATATTTAGAATAGTCTTTCCCCTCCCCTGACTTCTTCCAGACCCTTCCCAACTCCCTACCCACTAAACTTCATGCTCCTTCTTTCTCTCAGAAAAACAAACAAAGAAAAATAAAAACTAAAAAGCTAAATCAACACAGCAAGCTCATAAAATAAACTAACAAAACAAGTTAAAACAACAAAAATAAGCATAGAGTTTGTGTTATATTGGCCAACTGGGGCCTACCCTAGAGTGCAGTTGTTAAACCCAATGATAATCCATTTGGGAAAAAAACTGATTTTTCCCTTTTTAACAAGTATCAGCTGCAAATAGCTTCTCGGTAAGGGCTGGAACTTTGTGTGAACTTCCCCTTTTCCCATGCTGGAATTTTGTCCAGTTTGAACCAGTTTTATATGTACTTATTTGAGCCAGTCTTATATGGACTGGTTTGTCTTGTTTTGTTTTGTTTTGTTTTGAATAAGACCTTATAAAGGGTCTTTTTTGTTCTTATTGTTATTTCACTTCTTTGGGTATGTGCATCGTGGCATATTTATCCTGTAATTTCTGGCTAATATCTACTTATAAGTGAGTACATACTATGCATGTCCTTTTGGGTCTGAGTTACCTCACTCAGGATAATATTTTCTAATTTCATCTATTTGCCTGCATATTTCATGATATTTTTGTTTTTAATGGCTGAGTAATATTCTACTGTGTAAATGAACCACATTTTCTTTAGCCATTCTTCAGTTGAGGGACATCTGGGTTGTTACCAGTTTCTGGCTATTACAAATAAAGCTACTAATAACAAGGAGGGCCCAAGGTGGGGTGCTTGAATCTTACTCAGAAGGGAAAATAGATATTGGAGGTGTATGCAGTGAAGAAACTGGGTGGGAGAGGGGATGGGAGGGGAATTGGGTGAAGGATCAGAAGTAGATAGAGTGGGGTAGAGAGAATGTAAAGTGAATGAATAAATACATACATACAGTATTTTAGTGTGTGCAGACAATTTATAGAAAACAGAAAACTGGAATGATAGAAACTTAAGAATCATTATTCATCTAACTATATAGATAGTGAAAAGGCATCTCACAAAAATCTATCTAGAAATCATTTATATATGTCAATCTATCTGCCTTTGTGTCTGTCTGCTTATCATAAATCTCAGAAATCATATCAGAATATATAAACACATTTCAAATTAATGGAAAATTAAGAAAATGCAACAAAACAAGATGATTTGAATATTTAACTTACACAAGAAGCTATCTAACTAGCCCTATGACATATAAGATGTTCAAATTCAATATATTGCAAAAGAATATTAATTTAAAAGAGCAAGAGATCCCCAGAGGATGAGGAGCTGGGTATAGCACAATGGCAGCCTGTTTGCATAGTATGCCTGAATTCCATCCTGAGCACCACAAAAAATAAATGAATAAAATTTAAAAGTCTAAAATTCTAAGTATTTCTGAGTATTTGGCATTGTCAAAACTCACTTTTATTACAAATAGAAACATAAATTGTAAAAATTCTTGGGGTGCCTTTAATATTAGTTATTTTCCCTAACCAATACTTTCATTTTTTTAGTCTGTTATATAATTGACACATTTCTCCACTCTATTTCCTCTCTTCTCTCACATAGCCCTCCTTGGTATTTTTAAATTCACAGCCTCTTTTTTCATTAATTGTTAATGCATACATACATATATGTATATATGTATATATGTATATATGTATATATGTATATATGTATATATGTATATATGTATATATGTATATATGTATATATGTATATATGTATATATGTATATATGTATATATGTATATATGTATATATGTATATATGTATATATGTATATATGTATATATGTATATATGTATATATGTATATATGTATATATGTATATATGTATATATGTATATATGTATATATGTATATATGTATATATGTATATATGTATATATGTATATATGTATATATGTATGTATGAATGCATGTATTTATATACACATACATAGCACAGTGCCTAATATTGAGTCTCTAGATATAGAATGATCTGATATGTATCAGTTGTTAAACAAAGCCAATCTTTTTTAGACCATTATATAACCAGTGACTAACCAGTGACAAAGCATAGTAGACAACACAAGACATGATTAGCACAGTGCCTAAATACAACCTGCTTGGTCTGTATAATGTTATTTGTCCGTATGTTTTCAGGACTGACAATTTGCTCTTCTGGACAATACTATTTCTTCATCTCTCAGCTAGAAACCTAGCTGAGTACTCAGTGCTAGTGAAGTTATAGATTTTGGAGATAGTCTACAAGCACTAATTTACTAAAACAGGATAATCTCTATCACCAACCTAAACATTTGCTCTTATACCCACAGATAAGTGTAGTCTACACCCCTCATCAAGGAAATTTCTCTAAAAGTCTATAGGAGAAACAGAAATCCCACTTGACAGCTGCAGTATGTTTCCTGTCCCTGGAGATTCAGAGATAATTGGTCTCTCTCCTCACCAATGGGAACTCTGAAGCATCAGTACCTGGTAAATATTCCCATATGTGCCACCTCCAGGCTTTCCAGCTCAAATATTGTAACTCCAGAAATATATTCTACACATACATACAAACCTTGGGTTTGTTTCCACTCCAGAAGAGTAAGAGTTTGAGTTTCTAAAAAGGATTATAATGTGAATTTGTCTGAAAGGAGCCGTATCTAAAGAACCCCAGAGCTTCATATCAACAAAGATTGGTTGAAAGCAGTTGGGTAAGTGTAAAATCAGATGACCACAGTTCATGTGTGTGCTTTTTTACTACTTCACTGAGTTTTACTTAGACAAATGACTTCACTTCTTCATATCTTGGTTTCTTTAGTGGAAGAAATAGTTTCTCTTCAAATATTAAAATTCTGATGGAATATGTAAACACTTTTAGCACAGATAAGCAGGACACCAACAGTCAGAGCATGTAATTTCTCTTCTATGGATGTGGTCATACAGATGTACTGTCAATGTCACGTTAGTTAATGTTTGACAGAAACACAGGATTTACTTCAGGTGTGCCTTATATCCTGAGTCTCCACCCTTAAAATAAAAGTGATTTCATGTCTTGTTACTAAGGAGAAAAATCTTTTGAGAGTAAAAGTCAAGTGGAAAATCAAAGGGCATTCACCCCATGTTTTTCTGGGATGACAGAATATAGCCATTTCTTAACTTCTCCTTTGTCAAGTTTGTTTTGACTCCTCCTCTGTAGATCCATCTTAAAGATGTGCCCATAAGAATGCTGGTCTACATGATTTCACCTTTAGAGCTAAACTCACTGATGACATAATCCAGTCAACACATTTTGATTCAAGTGGTCCAGCCACCTGTGGTCAACTTGAACACAATTTATCAAATTGTTCATACTGTCTCTGACCATGAGTGTCTCCACATACTATGAACTTTTGCAAGGTGTGGGCAGTTTATAATCCTAGTCTTGTTGCTTCTGCTCTTGATAGCTAATTATTTCTTCAGGTCTCAAATTTTATTTAATTTTTTCAAAAGAGCTTTACCTGAAGTCAAAATAGATGTTCTAAATGTTCCTTTTGAATGTCATCAACATAGTTCTCCTTTCAATGCTCACCCTAGCTTCTGACTGTATTTGCATGTTTTGTTTATTATCAGTGTCCAGTTACCATATAATCACAGGGGCTGTGCTCACTGGGATTCTCCTTAAATGTCTTGTGCCCTTGGGTATTTCTGGCATTAGATAAAGACTAAACAAGTACAGAAAAAGTTACAAACGTGGTACCCTAGACCCACAATGGAGTGATTTTAAAGACTAGATCTAGGGCTTGGGAGTTACCTATAAAGCATAGATAACTGTAAGAAGCTAAGTTTGATGCCAAGAACCCATGCTAAAAAAAACACAGTAGCATGTACCCCTACAGTGAGATCGGGATAGACATAAGATAATCCTCAGAAGCTCACAGGAAGCTAACCTAGCTTATTTAGCAAAGAACAATGGACCCTATCATAATGAGATAGGAGAAAAAAACTCACATCCAGGGTTCCTCTCTGACTCCCAAATATATGCATAAATGTGCCTGCATCCACACACCTGAACATGCATACACACACACACAAACACATGCAGTAAGAAAAAAATATTTTTATATAATTATTATTTACAAAATTATTTTTCCCAAATAGTTCACAACTATCTGTAGTGCATCTAAGAAAACTTAAAGGCCACCTGTCTCTGGAAGTGAAATTTTCTGTCTTTTTGATTATCTGATAATATGGGGGAAGATACATTAAATATAGTTTGTGTGGATCAAAGAATATGTCACTGGTACAGTACTCACATATCATGATCTTTATATCTCCACTCCTGTGTATTGTCTCTGTGACCTATAACCTTTCCAATCTCTCTCCTTCTGAAAATTACTTAGATTTGCCACATATGTCTCCTTATAACAGACTTCTTAGGTGTCTAAGACATTGCAGGTATTCCCCAATTTGACAAACACTCAAATAGATCATTTCTCTGTTTGCACAACAAGGCAGCTGATAATTTCACATTTATTTTAGAAAATTTTGGTATTTGTATACTAGACTCTGAATACAGCAGTTCCTTAGAAAAGAGAGCTGAAGTATAGCTCATCCCTATCACTTCACCTTACTCAAGGTTCTATATGTGTTTCTTTATAGCATCATTGTTTGCAATCTTTCTATTGCTGCCATTGTTGGCTATGGTGTCTCACCATGTAGCCTAGCTTGGCATCTAACTTACTACCATCCTGCCTCGGGGATTACAGGCATATGCC
Source organism: Arvicanthis niloticus (assembly GCF_011762505.2). Lineage (NCBI taxonomy): Eukaryota > Metazoa > Chordata > Mammalia > Rodentia > Muridae > Arvicanthis > Arvicanthis niloticus. The sequence goes on from NC_047659.1 coordinate 15,089,530, forward strand.
ACTGTTATCATCTTGCCTAAGTCTCCAGAATGCAAGAAGTTCAAGCACATGTCATGACATGTAGCTTCGGCTTGCATGTATGCTTGTATGATCCATATGATTCTTCTCTACATAGAAAGAGAATGATCTTTTATGCCATAAATTGAACACCTTCTAATTAATTACTCACACATATTCACAGGTGTCTTACTGAGAATAAAATATAAATTCCCTAATATGTACTAAAGAACCATGTGCCCCCTATTTCTGCCTCTTTCTCCACCTTTCCTCTGCTACTCTTCTCTGAACTCCTCCTTTGAACTATGGTTGCCTTCTGTCTCCTCTAAATAGATGTGCACATTACCATAGTGATGCTTCTTTACCTCTTTATTTAGGGTGCATATGTAACCTTCCAGTATATTCTTTACCTAGCTAACTTTGTCTTATCTCTTCCTTCAACAATGAGTTACTTCCTAATCCCTAAACTTAAAGGGATCTGACAGTCAGTTTGACATCTTTCTTTCTTTTCTTATGGATATGTTTGTTGAGTCTGTCATAGCTCTGATAAAAATATTGTCAATGAAAGAAAAGAAACACAGGTTATAGGTAACATAGCATAAGTATTCAATGAAAATGGAGTGAATAAATTAGTCCTGGTAATCTCATTAGTGATATATTAGTAATAAACCTAAGAGTACAAACTTTATTTGTAAGATTTTAACTTATCTGTGCTTTCCAGAAAACTCCGTTACTTTTTTGATAAGTGAATTGCTATTGCTGAATATAGAACATTCTCCAAAAGCCCATGTATTATAGGCTTGGTGCCTGTTTAGTGCTTATGGTAGATAGTGGACATTAAAAATCATAGCTCAATGGTTGTGGGGACTTCAGAGGGGACTGTAGGATTCTTGTCTCTTCCCTTTCCCCTCTTTCATGTCAAAGCTATAAATCAGTCATAAACTGAGGCCCTAGCTATGAAGAAGTGAGCATTTTTGCTCTACACGTATTTACATGTACTCCCTGATATGACATGCTACCATGCCACATATCTAAACACAGTGGAAGCATGGACCAAAACTCCAACACTTTTCTATAGTTTATTGTCTTGGTTGTTCCTTCTAGTGCTACTAGAACTAATGTAGTACATGTGATTCTGACCAGATCAGAGGGTCAATTTAGGTCTCAGTGAGAGAACACATAGCCATCAATGTTCTAACGACATCTTGTTTTTTCTCTGTTCCCATCAAGTTCTTGGTGTGCTGTTCTTCATTCTATCATTTTGTTCCCACTGAATTATGATGACAAGAAACCACAGTAGTGTTTCTGAATTTCTCCTCCTGGGCCTCTCAGAGCATCAGGAACAGCAACCTCTCCTCTTTGGCATTTTCTTGATCATATATCTGGTCACTGTGATGGGGAATATGTTAATCATCCTGGCAATTGTCTCTGATCCACACCTCCACAGTCCCATGTACTTCTTCCTGGCCAACCTCTCCCTCACTGACCTGTGTTTATCATCTACCACAGTGCCCAGGATGCTAGTAAACATTGAAACCCAGAGTCACAGCATTCCCTATGCTGGATGCCTGTCTCAGATCTATTTTTTCCTGTGGTTCATTGGACTAGATGTTTTCCTCTTAGCAGTGATGGCTTATGACAGACTTGTGGCCATATGTTATCCCCTTCACTACACCATGGTCATGAATCCCAGATGCTGCATCCTGCTGGTAACCATATCCCTATTCCTTGCCCATTCCTATGCTCTAACCCACATCATTCTCCTGTCTCAGTTATCCTTCTGCATGGACAACATCATTCCCCATTTCTTTTGTGAACTGCTTCCCATGTTGAAGCTCTCTTGTTCCAGCACTTATGCCAACCAATGTGTGCTGCTCTACTGGGGAGGAGCATTAACTGTCTTGATTCCTTTGTTAATTATTGCTTCATATATCCACATTGTGGCCACCATTGTGAGAGTCCCATCAGCAAGTGGAAAGTGGAAGACCTTCTCCACCTGTGGGTCCCATCTCTCAGCAGTCTGCCTGTTTTATGCGTCTGCTATTGGGGTGTATTTCATTCCATCTGCTGCTGATTCTGCTAGCAAGGATAGGATTGCAGCAGTGATGTATGCTGTAGTGACTCCCATGCTGAACCCATTCATCTATAGCCTGAGAAACAAAGATATGACAAGTGCCTTGAGAAGATTCCTGAAGAGGATTTTGCTGCAGCCACAAAGCTAAAAATATCCTTTGGGGAAATCAACTTATAGAATTTGTTTGATGCTAAAGTTCAAATCTTGGGTTTTGCACTTGCTAGCTTTACAGTCCAAGGTAGTCTTTAAAAAGTTCATTGAGCCATAATTCTCTCACTTAATAAAAGGTAATAAAACATAATATCTATTGTAAATGTTTCTATATTTATGTGTGTGCACATACATGTGAATTTGCTTGCTTTACTTCATGTATTTAAATATCTATTATTATAAACAAGATTCAACCTGTTCTTCTGAGTTAATTTTCTTTCTTTATCATTATACAGAAAAGAAACAGAGGCTCCTGGAGGTTAAATTACTTGTCTGAAATTATAAAGATAATTAGTGCCAAAGGCATAATATGAACACATGCACCTAAATAGTTGTGATTGCTACATGTTACTCTCAAACACTGTTCTTTTTCTCTGTTTTCTCACACTGTAAACATGCACCAGTTCAATAAATCATGTCTCTCAATACCCTTATGATTCTGTGATAGAGGAAGGCAAACATGAAGCTATACACTTGGCACATTTAACGATTCAAGTGTTTCTTCAAGGGAACACATACTGAGCTTGAGCATAGATCTCTAGTTATCTATACTGGTTAAGTTAAGAACTAATGCATATGGTCAAAGACAAAAGTTTTTTATCCTGAATAATTCCTCAGCACAATGTTTACAGTCTATTTAGATCTACTGTAAACTATAGCTTGCCACATTTTTACTGCATCTCTCTTAGGGAACTCTACTAAAGGGTTATGCTAACAGCCTATAGATAACTTAAGAGAAATTCTGGATTTGCCCTGCATTTGATGTCTATTTGATCTCTACACATTTGTCAGTATATTGAGATCTCACTTATGAGCCCAGATTTTAAAATGGTATCTTAACATCCTCCTTCATGCTGCTCAAATTGAACACAGTAATATATACAAAGATCACCTCTGTATAGAAATGCTAATTTACAGCCTGAGCAATGAGGAGAAGAAATAAAATTAATTGTTTCTTCTGTGAGCTTGATGGGTTCTGACTCCATCTCAGAGCTACCAGTTGAAGATTACTTTTGAGAACCCAGTTACTGCAGTTTCCTGAACCTGAACTGTATTTGTTGCAATGTTTACACTTGTTAAATACATTTACACCAGAGGATGAAGACTAGTGGTAACAGTAATCTCTGATGAAGTTCAAATACTCTGAGCAATTTTCTATTCGTTACTCAAATGGCTTGTGTCATTTTTGTCAGTTGCCCAGAAGTGCAAGGATTAGGAAGTGATTGCCTATGAAATAAGCATTAAAGGCTAATTTTTCTGCTTAGCTTAAATTGTAGAAGAATCAAGGGTACTACCTATTGCCAGCATAAAGCAACCTAGGAAGCTATCTTTAACCCAAGAGCAAAAGATAGGTTTTACTCTATCTGATAGACAAAAACAAATAAATATTCTAGTGCTTTACACTTAATCAGGCAGTGAGTACTCCAAGACAGAGGTTTAAGCCCTGCATTTCAGCATTGGCTTTGTTTTAAGGGACTATATGATAACTATGTAATCACTTAAAAACAATGAGCATTGACTCTCTGAGTCCTCTGGGGTACCTCCAGCTGCCCTAAGCAGACTGCTATCCTCAGAAGACCTCCATTCTCCTACCTCCCCTCTGTTTACCTTGCCTTCATGTATGATGAATCTTAAACCATACATGTTAGGTTGCCATTTCTCCACCCATCTTACCTACTTGCTGAGTTCTCTGAGGCACCCCCACTGCCTTGAGCAGTCTGCTATCCTCAGAAGACCTCCATTCTCCTACCTCCCCTCTGTTTACCTTGCCTTCATGTATGTTGAATCTTAAACCATACATGTTAGGTTGCCATTCCTCCACCCATCTTACCTACTTGCTGAGTTCTCTGAGGCACCCCCACTGCCTTGAGCAGTCTGCTCTCCCCAAATAACCTCCATTCTCCACCCACTTCTCCACCCACCTTCACTAGACTTTGAATCCCGAACCACACAGACATTCTGATCTGAAAGCATACAAAGGATACCCATCAGAGGCCTGTAATAACAGGACCATCAAAGTTAACCCCTCCCAATACCTACAACAGGAACATCCAAGTACCAAAACCATCCAGAACACTAAAGGCCCTCAAAAAACAGAATCAAAAAATTCAAGGCAAAAAGACAACTTCAGAGCATAACTACCCTATGACAGCAAGCTCTGGATATCTTAACACAACTGAATCACAAAAAAATTACCTATAATCCAATCTTATAAAGCTGATAGAGAACTTTAAAGAAGAAATTAAAATACAGGAAAATAGCACCAAACAGGTAGAGGCATTTTAAAAGGAAACAAATAAATCCCTTAAAGAAATACAGGAAAATGCAATTAAAGAGGTGAATGAAATAAAACTGTTCAAAAACTGAAAATGGAAATACAAACAAAAGAGAAAACACAAACTGAGAGAACACTGGAGGTGGAAAACCTAGGAAAGAGAACAGAAACAACAGATGCAAGCACCATCAAGAGAACACATGGAACAGAAAAGAGTATTTTAGGTGTAGACAATACAATAAAAATGATACATCAGTCAAAGAAAATGTTAAAGCTAAAAAAATCCTGACACAAACATCCAGGGAAGCTGTAATACCATGAAGACCTAACCTAAAAATAATAGGACTAGAAGAAGGTGAAGAGTCCCAGCAAAAATGACCAGAAAGTATTCTCAACAAAATTATAGAAGAAAATTTCCAACCTAATAAAAGTGATACCTATAGACATACAAGAAGCTCATAGAACACCAACTAGTCTGTACCAGAAAAGAAAACCCTCCAGCCACATGATAATCAAAATACAAAATCTACAGAATAAAGAAAGAATATCAAAAGCAGCAAGGGATAAAGATAACATACAAAGGCAAATCTGCCAGAATTATATGTGACTTCTCAACAGAGACTTTAAAAGCTAGAAGGGCCTGGACAGATATCTTGTAACCTCTAAAAGAAACCACAGATACCAATCTAGACCACTATACCCAGCAAAACTCTCAATCACCATAGATGGAGAAAACAATATATTTCAAGACAAGTCCAAATTTAAATAGTATCAATCCACAAATCTTGACCAACAGAAAAGAATAGAAGAAAAACTCCAACACAAAGAAGACAACTACATCCAAGAAAAGACAAGAAATAAGTAATTCCACACCAGCATTAACAAGGAGAGCGCACACACACACACACACACACATTAACACCACCAACATCAAAATAACAGAAAATAACAATTACTGATCATTAATATCTCTCAACATCAATGGACTCAATTCACCTGTTTAAGGGTATTTTCCAGTATTTCTTTTTTATTATTATTAGTCTTACTATTCATCTTTTTTACAATATTATTTTTATTGAATATTGTATTTACATTTTAGATGATATTCCCTTACCCCATTCCCCCTCCTGCCCAGGAACCCTGTATCCCATCCCCCCTCCTCCTGCTTCTCTGAGAATGTGACTCCACCTACTCCACTCCACTCCCACCTCCCCACCCTCGAATTCCCCCACACTCGGTAGCCAGCCTTCATGGGACTAGGGATGTCCTCTCCCACCTATGCCTGACAAGACCATCCTTCCCTACATATACAGCTGGAGTCATGGGTTCCTCCCTATTTGCTCCCAGGCTGGTGGTTTAGACACTGGGGAGCTCTGGTTGGTTGGTATTGTTGCTCTCCTCATGAGGGCACAAACCCTTTCAGCTCCTTCAGTCTTCTGATATTTGTACTGAGTGTAGAGAGGAGCCTAGCATGCTTGTCCTTTGAGAGGATCTACCCAATACCTGATTGAGACAGATGCAGATACTCACAACCAAACCCTGGAACGAGGTTGGGGACCCCTATAGAAGAATTAGGGGAAGGAAGGATTTAAAGAAAATAAAGGGGATGGTAACCACATAGGAAAACCAACAATGTCAGCTAACCTAGACCCCTGGGAGTTCCCAGAAGCTGAACCACCAACAAAGAGCATACATAGATTGATCCAAGACTCCCAGTACATATGTAGCAGAGGGCTGCCATGTCTGGCCTCAGTGAGAGAGGATGTTCTTTTTTTTTTTTTCATTTATTAGATCTTTCATTTACACTTCAGATGCCATCACCTTTCCCCATGCCCCCCCCCCTTAGAAAACCCCTATCCCATGCCCCCTTTTCCTTTTTGCATTTATACATTTTTTAAAAGAATGTTAATCATAGGCTTTATAAGTTTGGTATTGTTCAATCAGAGGTGTAACCCACTACCCAACCTAGATATATCAACTATCTTTGACTGGTGGAGATACATGAACATCTGCCTCCCTGTCTCCCCACTCTATCTCTCTTTCATAACCTAGCTTCTCCTCTCCTTCTTCTTCTCCTTTTCTTACTCCTTTTCTTCCTCTCAGTACTCCTCCCACCTTAGCTCCTCCTACACATCACCCTTCCTGTTAAAAGGAAACTTTTCTCTCAAAATACAATTAGAGCATAATTATGCCAATTTGTACCAGTGAGGTACAAGATAGTCCTAATACCCAGTCCATCCTTTTGTTGACTAACCAGCACCTCTGTCATCTATCCTAACTAAAACACTTAGTTCTGAACCTGGCTTTTTCCTTGGCTTTAGGATGAATGTCAGCTGACGACCATCCACTCAAATCTTTTCTCTCAAGGTAAATAGCTATAAGTTTTCAACCCCGTCAGAAATCCAGAATGACTGAGTTAACTATAATTGTGGGAAGCACAAAGCATAGCTTCTAAAACTTAGCCAATTTATAGAGACCTCTGAACACCTGGACACTCGTTCTACTTCAAAACATTGGAGCATCTGTTCTTCTGCCTTCTGGCCCAGGATCATCTGACAGACCTTAGTGCTGCAGAATTATTAAGGGCTGATTACTCTGTCTAGGCAGATATGATCAGTTGACTATTCTGCAAGTGTGTCCTTTTCTGGACAGTAATTTGTCTGTAGATGGAAAGAGGCAATTCTTGACTAGTGGCTGTCTCACCACAACTGGAGTAACTCCAAGGATGCTCAATTTCTTCTTAGAATCCAATACAGGAAGCTGTCAGGAGCCGACAGGTCTCTAATAAAAATGAATATTAATACAGAAATGTTTGTCATGTCAATTCTAAGGATTTCTGATGTTTTGAAAACCAACTATCCATGTAAGGTAATCTGGACTGTTGCCTGTTAACTCCACTCAGCTATTTCTAAATAAAACATAGAAAACACCCTTATAATAAACTCCAAGTCATGAATTTGCTATAGTCCCTTAACTCACAGGCTGACTATCACAAATCAGTTTAAAAAGTTAAAGAAGGACTGGGTCTAAGCCTTGTATTCCTAAGTGTGTTATACTGGTACAATGCCTGTGAGAGTAACAATATTCATCTCACTCTTATATCAATAAGAAGCTCATGCCAATGAAAACCTTAAAATTTGTAATCAAAGTAAATTGGTGCCATTTAAGAATTTATATCTTCATCTTGATACTAATTATACAGATTTCTACTAATAGGTTATGGCTATGCAATTAACGCCTAGCTAATCCTCTCTATTCCCACAAAACCACTACTTTTCCCTAGAGAGACAGCCCAACATTTACCACCTTAGTCCCCAAGCCCAGGTAATAGGGGCGCTGGCTCTTCATTAGCTTCTTCAAGCTGATTATGGGCATTGAGATATTAGAAGAGGCGTGGGGGGGGGGAGAGAAAATTGACAAGCCTCTGATGCTGTGTCTTCACTGCCTCCAGATGGAATTCCCAGACCTCAGAGGTTTGAGCAGGTCTGCCCAGCTTGCTTGTTGAGTAGATACACCAAGGCTGATCATTCTGCAATATACAATTCTCAAAACAAATTTTAGTATCAAGATAGTTTTTTTAAGAGGGTTGATATTTTATTAAAGATGTTGATTCTAACCGCTTTTCTTTTTTTTTCCCTCTTTTATTGGATATAATATTTACATTTCAAATTTTATCCCCTTACCGCATTCCCCCCACCACCCTGGTACGAGCTTATTACTGACATAAAATGGAGATGAATATTGATACTCTCATAGGCATTTTGCCTGTATAACACATTTAGGAATACAAGGCCTAGACACAGTCCTTCTTTAACTTTTTCAACTGATTTGAGACGGTTAGCCTGTGAGTTAAGGGCCTATAGCAAATTTATGGCTTGAAGTTTATTGTTATGGTGTTTTCTATATTTTATTTAGAAATAGCTGAGTGGAGTTAACAGACAACAGTCCAGATTACCTTACATGCATAGTTGGTTTTCAAAACACCAGGAGTCCACAGAATTGATGTTACAAACATTTCTGTATTAATGTTCATTTTTATTAGAGACTTGTCTGCTACTGGCAGCTTCCTGTATTGGATTCTAAGAAGAAATTGAGCATCTTTGGAGCTACTCCAGTTGTGGTGAGACAGCCACTAGGCAAGAATTGCCTCTTTCCATCTACAGACAAATTACTGTCCAGAAAAGGGCACACTGCAGAATAGTCGACTGATTATATCTGCCTAGACAGAGTAATCAGCCCTTAATAATTCTGCATCACTAGGTCTGTCAGATGATCCTGGGCCAGAAGTCTGAAGATCAGATGCTCCAACGTTTTGAAGTAGAACGAGTGTCCAGGTGTTCGGGGGTCTCTATAAATTGGATAAGTTTTAGAAGCTATGTTTTGTGCTTCCCATAATTTTAGTTAACTCAGTCACTCTGGATTTTTGACAGGGTTGAAAACTTATAGTCTCATAGCCAATCCTGGCTATTTACTTTGAGAGAAAAGATTTGAGTGGATGGTCGTCATCTGACATTCATTCTAAAGACAAGAAAAAAGCCAGGTCCAGAACTAAGTGTTTTAGTTAGGAGAGATGACAGAGGTTCTGGTCAGTCAACAAAATGATGGACTGGGTATTAGGACTATCTTGTACCTCACTGGTATAAATTGGCATAATTATGCTCTAATTGTATTTTGAGAGAAAAGTTTCATTTTAACAGTGATATTTGGAGGAGCTAAGATGAGAGGGGTATCAAGAGGAAGAGTAGGAGTAAGGAGAGGAGGAGAAGAAGGAGAGGAGAAGCTAGGTCATGAGACAGATAAAGAGAGAGAAAGAGAGGGTGGATATGGAGGCGGTTGTTCATATATCTCCACCAGTCAAAGATAGTTGATATATCTAGGCTGGGTATTAGGTTACACTTCTGATTGAGCATTACCAAACTTATAAAGCCTTTGCATAACATTTTTTAAAAAGTGTATAAAAGCCAAAAGAAAAAGGGGGCATGGGATAGGAGTTTTCGGGGGGGAGGATGGGGAAAGGAGATGGCATCTGAAATGTAAATAAAATATCCAATAAAAAATAGTATAAAAAATGGCTCTATTAGGAGGTATGGCCTTGGAGTAGCTGTGTCATTCTTGTAGGAGGTATCACTATACGGAAAGTGGTGAGGTCTCAGAAATTCAGACCTGGTCAGAGTGTCACAGTCATTTCCTGCTGCATATGGATCCAGATGTAAACTCTTATCTGTCTCTTCAGTACCATGTCTGCCTTCATGTTGCCATGCTTCCATCTATGACAATAACAGACTCAACCTCTGAACTGTCAGCCAGCACCAATTAAATTTTTTCAACTAATTTTTTTTTATTTATGGCAATTTTACTGACCATAAAACCCAAACCTGACCACTACTCTTAGTATAGGAGCTATGATGAAACTCATTATTCAATCTCTGTTAGTGACTCATTGGATGGTACAACTGTAAGATTAAAAATGGAACATTTCAGGCACAGTAAGCATTGCAATTATTCTTAGGAGTTGAGAGATTATTGAAATTGGAGATTATAAATATACTAGAAGTTTTAGGGGTTTAATTTTCTGATGACTTTAAAATCCATTATTATGAATCATAGCTTGAAAGTCACATTGACTTCTGTCTATCAGGCAGTATATGACCCAATATCCCTAAAATAATCAAATATCTGTAATCCAACCTGCCATGCTATGACTTTGCTTATTACCTGGTTCATATGATATACACAAAAGGCATTATGGTTTAGTGATCTTAAAATATCTTGACAATTCCAATGAGCAAAAGGCCCAGAGTAATTTATTTATAAAGTTATTTTGTTCCTAATCCAACCATGTGAAAGCTGACAGCAAAGATTATTCTACAGGGATATGATTCATATCCTTCATTGAGAGTACACCTCAGCTCTTTGAAGTGGTTTCAGATTAACCCTTGGTTCTCATGAATTTGCTTCTCATTCTTTGTTTCTCTGAGAGCCAGTCTGAAGTATGGAGTTTCCTAAAAAGTCGCCATAGTGCTCCTTTAACATCTTGGTTCCTAAGGCTGTAGATTAGTGGATTTAACATAGGGGAGACGAGAGTGTAGAAGACAGCAATCTGGCGATCCTGGTCTAAGTCATAGCTGGATGAGGGCTTAAGGTACATTCTAGCCAAAGAGCCAAAAAGAAGCAGCACAACCAGAATGTGGGAGCTGCATGTGGACAGAGCTTTCCTCAGCGCAGCAAAGGAGTGCATGTGGGCTATGGCGATACCTATTCGAACATAAGAACCCCAAATGAAGAAGAAGGGACTGCCCACCACAGCTACACCCTCAGTGAAGATTAACATTTCATTGGCCACTGGTCGAGTACAGGAGAGCTTCAGCAGAGGGGTGATGTCACAGAAGAAATGAGTGACCTGGTTTCCACAGAAGGTTAGACGAATGACCAACACAGTGTACAGGACACTATTAAGGCTGACTACTATCCATGAGGTCAGTGTTATTCTCAAACAGAGATTATGGCTGACAATGGCAGAGTATCTTAAAGGGTCACAGATGACAACATAGCGGTCATATGCCATGGAAGCCAGCAAGTAGACTTCCATGCTGCCCACTGCCATAAAGAAAAATAGTTGTGTCATGCAACAGTCATAGGAAATGCTTCGATCCACAGAGAGTGTGTGCACCAGCATCTGAGGAACAGTGATGGTTGTTAGAGATATGTCAATCAAGGAAAGCTGACTGAGAAGGAAGTACATGGGGGTCTGAAGCTTGGGGTCTGAGCAAGCAGCTAGTACTAGTAAAGTATTTCCCAAAACTGCTGTCAGGTACATGACAAGGACAACCACAAAAATAACTGGCTGCATCTCTGGCCTACTGGACAATCCCAACAACACAAATTCAGTCACTTCTGTCTTGTTTTTAGTGGCCATAAGTTACAGTTCACATCATCTGTAGAGAGGAAAGATCAGAGTTGGAAAACAGAACAATGACAAGGCTCAAGCACATCTCAGACTCTTCATCTTAAGTGAGTCAGTCATTGGAACAGGGATCTGTCTTTAACCTTCAGCATTAAAGAACTTACTTTGTTCTTTTTGTAATAGTGTTCCGACAACCATCCTAACCAGGTTTGAGAGTTAAAAGTACCTGCAATGTTTTTGTCCTCACAAATAGCTATATTTTCATGAAAATATAATCTCCAGAATGTGGAATTCTTACATCTTTTTAAAAGTCAGGTTTTCACTCTAAGTAGAACTATAAGTAACACAAGCATGATGACTTTCTGTGGTTCTGTACAAATGAAGACATTTTGTTGAACTAATATATCTCAATGTGGCTAAATATTAATGGTAGAATTAATATAACTGGAAGAACATATAATTAAAGATGTCCTTACCATATGCTTGCCTACCTCCATGTTTAATCTCAACCTTTCCAAGGTCTCCCTACTATGCATCTGAACAATATGTTGTGAGTTTATACATGCATTTGTGTTAAATTATTAATTAAAGATATCTTCTGGCCTACTACTACAAGTAACCCCTTTGGATTAAATAGTAGTCTTATTAGAATCTCTTTATTTTCCTTTTCTCAACTTTTGATAATTATTTCAGTTCTTTTAAAAATTATTTTAGTTCACATGCATTGATGTTTTGCCTACACATATGTATGTATAAGGCTATCAGATCCCCTACAACTGGAGTTACATACAGGTGTAATCTGCAATGTGGAATTGAACCTGGGTCCTCTGGAAGAGCATCTACTATTCCTAGTGCTTAGGCATTACTCTTTTCCCTTTTTTTATTTCTTTGAAGCATGGTTTTCAAAGACTTTTTTCTATTTATAGTCTTGAAATGCTCAGTTGTATAGTAATGGTAGCAAATTTTCTTGAACTTTGAATTTCAGGAACATTTTCATCTTATATAAATTCACATCTGATGACTTTAAAAGTACTTTTAAATGTTCATCTGCTGTGATCAGGTTGACTTTATTCTAGTGGTGCAGGGATGGTTTTACATGAGTCAGTAAATGTAGTACATCCTATAATTGGATTTAAAACAAAATTATGTGATCATCTCATATATGCAAAAGGCCTTTGTCAAAATCTAACATGCCTTCATGGGAAAAGTCCTAAAGAAAATAAAACTAGAAAGACCATAGCCCTCCATAATAACAGCTATGTATTTCAAAACCACAATGAGGCTACAGATGACAACCATCATCATCTTAAATAGTAAAAACACTTGAAGCGATCCCATTAAAATCAGGAAGAAAACAGCATTTCCACTATCTCAACTCCTTTTCAACATATTGCTTGAAGCATCAGCTAAAGCAATAAGACAAGTGAAGAAAACTAAGTGGTTATAAATAGGAAATAAAGAAGTCAAGTTATCCTTATGTGCAGATAGTACTATACATAAGAGATCTCAAAAATTCCACCAGACAACTTCTAGAAATTGCCAACCATTTCAGCAATGAACTCAAAGTCAGATTACAAAAATCAGTAGCCATTCTATGCACCAATAACAAACACACTAAAAAAGAGTTCATGGATACACTGCTTATTAACAATACCCTCAAAATTAAAATATCTATGAATAAACATACTCAGAGTCTACCATGAAAATTTAAATTCACAAAGAAAGAGATTGAGGAAAACCGTCAAGGGGATGGGATCTCCCATATTCATGGGTTGGCAGCGTTAATATTGTGAAAATCATTACTTAAATTGATGATTTTGCAAGAAACAATTTACAGATTCACTGAAATCCAAATAGAAATCTCTATGGTATTCTTCACAGAACACATTTTAAAATCGTTTCTTATGTGATATCACTTTTAAAGTAAAAATTTTAAACTAAAAACAATTAAAGAATACTGAAATCAAGAGAAACAGTTTTCCCCCAGAAAGAGCACACCAACTGGTTTTCCAATGCCAAATGATCAGCCTTGAAAACATATATACAAGTAACATTATATTGACTGAGCATGTTGAATTTATGTATTTAGGAATATATATTTACACTTATATTACACATTTATTTATATTTTAAAAAGAAGAAGAGGGCTAGGGAGATGGCTCAGTAGTTAAGAGCACTGACTGCTCTTCCAGAGGTTCTGAGTTCAATTCCCAGCAACCACACGATGGCTCACAACCATCTGTAATGGGATCTGATGCCGTCTTCTGGTATATCATAAGACAGATTCAGTGTACTCATATAAAATAAATCTTAAAAAAGAAAAAGAAGCTGTAAACTTGAAAGAGAGCAAGGGACACATGAGTCCCAAGGGAGGAGATGGGAGTAGGAAATAATATTATCATCTTGAAAAAGGAAAAATTATTTTTAAAAAGCAATTTGCTTTTAGTCAGATATCTGTCTCTTGGTGTTTTAATTTATTTGAATAGTTTCCATGTCAATCCTACTTATTTTTTTAATTATAGATGTTTTCAGTAAGTGTGTGAAGAATAAATTTATGAAGTTCTAATCTGAAGATGTGTACTTCTGTTTAATTCTGAGAAACATTCTCACAAACATTTTTTAAACTTTCTCCTTAGACTACTTATTCTTAAGCTCTTATACTTGGCCTTTAACCTTCTTTAATTAATACTTTTGTTCCTCAAATTTGCTACCTCACTGTCTTTCATCTCTGTGTCCTAGATTATATTCTTTTAATTCACAGTTGATATTTATTTTGTTCTTAAAAATCATATGTTGTCTCATCATCTCATACTATTTTCTTTACTGCTCATGCTAGTTTAGTGTGAGTACACTTCTGAAAGTACCTATATTTTAATTTTTAATTTTAGGATTTTAATTAGAAAATACATTAGGTTTCATTATCATATCTAGCTATGAAATTCCTGAGTATGCACCCAAAGTACTCTATATCCTACCTACACATCAGTATTTTTGCTGCATTATCCACAGCACCAAGGACATGGATCTGGCCCAGATGTCTGTCAGTGGATGATTGGATGGTAAAGTGTAGGATTCATTCCAGAAAGGTAAGTATATATCTTTTGACTTAGATGTTTATGCTTTGCCATTTTAGTGCCTTCATATTGCTGGTTCAAGGTCACTAGTCCCCATTTCTCATGCTATGCATTTCATTTATGAGTTCACACTACTCTGTCTTAGCAATAGACATGCTTGTTATCATATCCTATGAAATGATTCCTTGTATCCTACTTTTCCAAAGTAAAAGTGTCAACTTTCTTTGATACACAATTGAATATCTCAGCCAAGCTCTTTCTTATTGTGAGAAGAGTTTTCATTGGAATAGAATGCTAAAATATAGATGGAGTTTTAAGATGGACTGAAATAAAGGCTGCATGTGGAATGGTTGGTGTATTTGCACTAAAGGACTAATTTCATCTTGGCTAGCACAACAATGCTCTACTCCCTTTCCTATTCTCTGTTTCTTTCGTCTTTGTAATCAACTGGTTACCTCTGGTGTGGGGTTCATTCCAGCAAGGTAAGCAGTCTCCTCCACTGCCACCCTTTTCTAGTGTTCTAAGTGGGGGAGGAGACACTCATTCCTACTTTCTTCATCTCTTAAAATTCCACTTAAATGAAACATTTGCTAGTGATTTTCCTTTCCCACTTACTGTTTACACATGCCCCCCTCTTTGATGCAGAACAACTAAAGCACAGATAAGTACCATACACTAGGGACATAGTCAGGTATGGCTCTGATTTTTTAAAATTTTTGTCTCTTACCTTGAAGTTAGTGACACAAAGAATAAGATTTTCAAGTCCATAACTCATGGGTGTTTCTCCCAATGCATTAAAAATGTGTTGCCTTGTAAATGTTCACATAGCAGTATCACTTCTCAGAGCTGCAATTTTCTTCAGTACTTGTCACATTCTCTGAATTGCACTTCCACATATTTGTCTGGACTTTTGTTTTTCCTCAATCAGCTCAGTTAAACAATTTAGACCACTGGTTCTCAAACTCTGACCCTTTAATACAATTGCTCATGTTGGGTTGACCCCACCCCAGCCACGGGATTATTTCTGTTGATACTTTGTAACTGTAATTTTGCTACTGTTCTAAATTGAAATGTAAATATCTGGGTCATCCAATGGTTAGAAAACCCTTGTAAAAGGGTGATTTGACATTTCCTCAAAGGGGTCATGACGCCCAGAATAAGAACCACTGCTTTAGACTATCTTTTATTAACAGTACATATCTACAAATAAGAAGCTATAAAGATGTTTTAAACCTTATATTTTCCAGTGTTATTTCTTTTATTGTCATTTACTCCAGTATCTTTCTATCTCAGTGGATGTATCTCAGAGAGTTGTAACATGATACAATTACTTTTTTAAGGGAGAAGAGTAAAGATATCAACATGGAGGTGGAAATGAACATAGAAGAGAGAGGGCAAGAAAGGAGATATGAACTAACTTCCTAATGAAGATAGGATGAATAGCCATGGTCTTTAAGACTTAGGTTACTTACTATAAGCTATCTTACAAAATAGGCTACTATTTAACACTAATTAAAAGAAGAACATAGTGACAATAAGTTCAATTTATTTCAGGCAAGCTAAACTGTACCTTAAAAGCATAATGACAGTCTACTACTCACGGTCAGAATTAGTAACATGCAGTGGTGGTACTTTTCTTGGCTGATGTCAAAGATTCATCCTGTACTGTTCTTACATTTTCAGTTTCAACATTGTTCTCAGATCCTGAGCTCTGTGGATGAATTCCAGGATGCTGGAGGGGGGTGGTGAGGAAGAGAGAGGATGGAAGAGACAGGAAAAGAGGGATGCTGAGGAGTGATATAATGAAATCTGTATAAAGAGCACCAGAGCCTTTTAAGTCAAAGAATTACATGAACCTTGAAGAAGAGAAAAACAATCTCTGAAAACAGACACATAGTATCTGGTTTCTTGTTCCTAGTTGATACTTTGAAAGTAACTGGGGCTGTGGAGGAGTAAATGTTCTTGTGTTAACTTTTTTATCCTTCTCTCTGCTCTGACTAAAGGACCAATGGGCATATTGCATCTCTGTACTGCATTGCTAGTATATAAATAAGAATCTTTTAAATTTTTATTTATCTGAATTTGATTTATAGTCTACTCACCCTTTTTTTAGTGAATCATAAAAGCTGATTTTGATATGCATAACGAAATTCTTTTGTTTTTACTGTCCTAAAATATAGACTTTCCAAATACTCAGAAAATGAATTAACATCTCCCAAATCCTGGGATGGAAGAGCCATGGAATGTGTCTATGCATCCTCCCTCACCCTTATTTATTTCATGACTGAATACTGAAGATCAGCATGTACTGCAGATCAACATTCATTTTCACTCAAACGCTGTATTTTTTTCTAATTGACATATATCTCTTAATTCTAGATTTTTTTGCTTTATTCTTTTTTGTCTTCTTGGTATGGATGTTATTTTCTATAAAATGAATACAATGTATTATTTCTTGTCTTCTCTGTATTTACCTTACAAAATGTGTCATATTAAATTCATTTTTCTCTATGCCTAACATCCCACACTGAGTTAGAAGTCTAGATAACACTGCATTTCCTTTTGGTCATTAAATACTCTCTTTAAAAACACTTTCCATAAAAACCTTTCCACAGGCAGCTCATTGCGAGGAAGCAGGCTCGTGTGGCACATACTCAATGTGGGACTCTATTAACCCCAAGAGGCCCCAATTATGGTCAGGTGAAATATTAAAGTGATTTTCTTCACTAGGGTTGCTGGAATTGAAGCCCTAAAGGCAGGCTATTTCTCCATCCTGCCACACCCTGCCCACACCTATGAGTGGCTTTTGGTTTCTTCTCTAATAAACCTACCTGTACACATACAAACAGTCCTAACTTCACCAGAAACGTGATGTAATCAGACATCATGTCTCTTACTAACTCAATAGAAAAGAAGTCACTGTAACTGATCTTCTTCTAAAAATTAAATGTCCATTTAACCAAACGTCCACCTCACAGGAAGTTCTGATAGCCATGTACATAAAATCAGCATTAATTAGACTCAATGGGCTATATTAAAAGAACAATAAAAAAGCATGCAGAGAGGGAGATGTGCTGGAGAAGCATAAGGGGTGTGACTATGATAGGACACACTGGAATCTTGTATGAACTTTTCACAGAATATATAAAAATATAATTTAAAATCAAGGAAAGATACATTATAAAAATAATTTTTAAAATGCATAAAGTAAAAATGAACATTTGTTGAAATTTAGTGCCAAAATTAGATAAGTCAAGAGTAGGGTGTTTTACAGAAAAAAAAATTCTTCCTCAAATTGTCCTCAAAAAGACAAAAAATGTCTTCTTTCTCAAGATATTGTTTGATTTTTTCACAGCATTTTTGTTTATCATCTTTAAACATTAATTTATTCTTAAGGTGTAAAACTGACCACAGTTTCTCCTCCACCTTTCCTCTCCCACCTCTTCAATTTTCACCCCTCCCATCTCCTCCCTTCCCATCTATTCCTTTCCCATTTCCCTTCAGAAAAGAGCAGGCTTCTCAGGGATAGCAACCAGACTTGGCATATCAAGTTGGACTAAGATTAGTCCTATCCCATTGTATTAAGGCTGGATGAGGCACCCTAGTATGAGGAAAGGGTCCCCAAAGCAGACAGAGGTGTCAAAAACAGCTTCTGCCCCCTCTGTTATGAGTCCCACAAAAACACCAAGCCAAGCAATTATAACATACAGAAGGCCTAGGTTAGACCCATGCAGGCTCCATGATTGTTGGTTCAGCCTCAGTGATCACCGATGAGTTCAGGTTTGTTGAAGAATTCTGATGTTTAAGCACATTTTTTCATTGTATTTATTTGTACATTTAATAACTGACCTGGCATTTGGTAATATGGAAGTTATCATGAAGCTTCCTTAAAGTACTGAAAACATATCTACCACATGATCTAGATAAAGTACTCTTGGTCAAATAATTTAAGGATGTTATATAGTGCTCTGAGAAACCTGAGCACCCATATTCAATACTTCTTTATTCACAATAGCCAATTAATAGTAATAGAACAGTATATTAGTAGAATAGTAAACAGGTCTACAAACTGATGCAAAAATGATGTACATTTACACAACGAAATATTATTCAGCACTTCAGAAAATAAAATTATGAAAATTTCAGGTAAATGTATGGAGCTGTGAACAACCTCTGTGAGATCAGAACACATCTCAACCCTCATCAAAAAACTCCTTCTTGTAATAGAGAGCAATTAACACAGAGATCTGTAACTCATCAACATGCAGAGAACCAAAGACTATAGTGTTCAACCTTAAGTTGGACATTCACATTGCACCCCTCCACCCAAGGCTGAGCGTGGGGAGTCTTTGCAGAGAGTAGAAAGACTGTAACAGTCAGAAGTATTACATAACCTTAAGGAAAGTGTTTTCTAGATGCAACAGGGCATTTGCCCATTTGAAATTATAGAGATTGAAATGTGGCAGTGTGTACATGATACGCACAAGCTCCAGCCAGAGAAACTCCTACCCCAGTGAAGGGAAAGTCGACATGTAATCTATTAGAATTTGACAGCTTCTGGCATAAGCAGACTCATCTTTTCAAATGACCCATGGAAGGCTGATCACACAGCAGGGCAAGATCTAGTGCCAAGACTAGCTGGCAACACAAACTGGGTTTAACAGGAAAAAATAAATAACATCAAAGTTGGGTAGGGATGGTGAGAAGGTGGGAAGATTTGTAAGCAGAGGAGTCAGAAAAAAGATATATTCAAAATGCAATTTATGAAATTCTCAAAGAATTAATACAAATATTTTAAAGCCATAAAAAGGTTGCCATTAAAATTTTTATTGTCCCCTCACCTGGTCCTTTTGGTTGGGCCAGATACCTAGCTGGTTTTCTCCTGTTAAGACACTGTATCCTGAGACATCTTAGAGGAGCCACAACACCCAGAGCAGTGGACACCTAGCTGGTCTGCTTTCATGAAGACACCATATCCTGAGACATCCTAGAGAAGCCACTGCACTCAGGGCAGAGGGTAAGAATGTTCACCCACTACCCTATGCTCAAGAGCTATAACTGGGAGCATTTGGGCACGCAGGACCCATCAGGCACCCAAACACTGCCCCTGTGGAATACCACTCCCCTTCCTCCCCTTACCTGGTCCTTGTGGCTTGGAAAGACACCTAGCTGGTCTGCTTCTGTGAAGACACCATATCCTGAGACATCCTAGAGGAGCCACTACATTCAGAGCAGTGAACACCTAGCTGGTCTGCTCCCATGAAGACATCATATTCTGAGACATCTTAGAGGAGCCACTGCACTCAGAGCAGCTGGAGCTCAGGATTACAGAATCGCAGAGGCATCTGGACCCTGAGGAGTTCTGACACAAAAGACAGGCTTCAGTCAGAGACAGTGACTGCAGGGAGCACTAGAGATAACCAGATGGCAAAAGGCAAGTGCAAGAACATAAGCAACAGAAGCCAACGCTACTTGGCATCATCAGAACCCAGGTCTCCCAACATAGCAAGCCCTGGACACCCTATCACACCGGAAAACCAGGATTCAGAATTAAAATCACTTCTCATGATGATGATAGAGGACTTTAAGAAGGACATAAACAACTCCCTTAAAGAAGTACAGGAGAACACAGGTAAACAGGTAGAAGCCCTTAAAGAGGAAACACAAAAATCCCTTAAAGAATTGTAAGAAAACACAACCAAACAGGTAAAAGAATTAAACAAAATTGTCCAAGATCTAAAAATAGAAGTAGAAACCATAAAGAAATCTCAAAGAGAGACTACCCTGGAGATAGAAAACCTAGGAAAGAAATCAGGAGTCATAGATGCAAGCATCACCAACAGAATACAAGAGATAGAAGAGAGAAACTCATGTGCAGAAGATACCATGGAAAACATTGACACAACTGTCAAAGAAAATGCAAAATGCAAGTAGTTCCTAACCAAAAACATTCAGGACACAAAGTGAAGACAAATCCTGAGGATAATAGGGTTGTTGTGAAGATTCCCAACTTAAAGGGCCAGTAAACATCTTCAACAAAATTACAGAGGAAAATTCCCTAACCTAAAGAAAGATGTTCATGAACATACAAGAAGCCTACAGAACCCCAAATAGACTAGACCAGAAAAAGAAAGTCCTCCTGTCACTTAATAATCAAAACATCAAGTACAAAAAACAAATAAATAAATAAATAAATAAAAGCAAAAATAATTCAATTAAATTAAATTTAAAAAAATAATTAAATAAAAGCAGTAAGGGAAAAAGGTAAAGTAACATATAAAGGCAGACCTGTAAGAATTATGCCAGACTTCTCAACAAATACTATAAAAGCCAGAAGATCTTGAAATGATATCATACAAACCCTAAGAGAAAACAAATGCCAGCCCAGACTACTATATGCAGCAAAACTCTCAATTACCATAGAGGGAGAAAACAAAATATTCATGACAAAACCAAATTTACACAATATCTTCCCACAAACCCAGCCCTTCAAAAGATAATTGATGAAAAACTCCAACACAAGGAGGGAAAAACTACAATCTAGAAAAAACAAGAAAGTAATCTTCCAACAAACCCAAAAGAAGATATGTACACAAATATAATTCCATCTCTAATAACAAAAATAATAGGAAGCAACAATCATATTTTCTTAATATCTCTTAACATCAAGGACTCAATTCTCCAACAAAAAGACATAGACGTTTAGACTAGATACTTAAACAGGACCCAGAATTTTGCTGCACACAGGAAATGAACCTCAGTGACAAAGACAGACACTACCTCAGAGTAAAAAGATGGAAAACAATCTTCGAAGCAAATGGGCCCAAGAAACAAGCTGGAGTAGCCATTCTAATATCAAATAAAATCAACTTTCAACCAAAAGTAATCAAAAAGATAAGGAAGGACACTTCATACTTACCAAAGAAAAAAATCTACCAAGATGAACTCTCAATTCTGAACATCTATGCCCCAAATGCAAGGGCACCCACATACATTAAAAAAAAACTTTACTAAAGCTCAGAGTATACATTGCACATCACACAATAATAGTGGGGGATTTCAATACCCCACTCTCAGCAATGGACAGATCATGAAAACAGAAACTAAACAGAGACATAATGAAATAAACAGAAGTTATAAACCAAATGGATTTAACTGATATCTATAGTACATTTCATTCTAAAACAAAACAATATACCTTTTTCTCAGCACCTCATGGTACCTTTTCCAAAATAGACCATATAATTGGTCACAAAACAGGCCTCAACAGATACAAAGAGATTGAAATAATCCTTTTCATTCTATCAGATCACCACGGACTAAGGCTGGTCTTAAATAATGACAAAAACAATGGAAAGCTCACATACACATAGAAACTGAATAATGCTCTATTCAATGATGACTTGGTCAATGAAGAAATAAAAAAAGAAATTAGACTTTTTATAATTTAATAAAAATGAGGACACATCATACCAAAATTTGTGAGACTCCATGAAAGCAGTGCTAAGAGGAAAACTCATAGCTCTAAGTGCCTTCAAAAAGAAACTGGAGAGAGCATACACTAACAACTTGACAGCACACCTGAAAGCTCTAGAACAAAAAGAGGCAAATACACCCAAGAGTAGACAGCAGGAAATAATCAAACTCAGGGCTGAAATCAACCAAGTAGAAATAGAAAGAACTATACAAAATATGAACAATCCAGGAGCTGTTCTTTGAGAAAATCAACAAGATATATAAACCCTTAGGCAGCCTAACCAGAGGGCACAGAGACAGTATCCAAGTTAATAAAATCAGAACTGAAAGGGGAGACATAACAACAGAAACTGAGGAAATTCAAAAAAATCATCAGATCCTGCCACAAAAGCCTATACTCAGCAAAACTAGAAAATCTGGATGAAATGGACAACTTTCTAGACAAATACCAGGTACCAAAGTTAAATCAGGAGTAGATAAACCACCTAAACAATCCCATAACCCCCAAAGAAATAGCAGCAGTCATTAACAGTTTCCCCACCAAAAAAAAAAAAAAAAAAAAGCCCAGGGCCAGATAGTTTTAGTGCAGAATTCTATCAGACCTTCCAAGAAGACCTAGTACCAATTCTCTCCAAACTATTTCACAAAATAGAAACAGAAGGAACACTACCCAATTCATTCTATGAAGCTACAATTACACTCATACCTAAACTACACAAAGTCAGAATAAAGAAAAAAACTTCAGACCAATCTCTCTTATGAATATCGATGCAAAACTAGTCAATAAAATTCTTGAAAACCGAATCTAAGAACACATCACAACAATCACCCATCATGATCAAGTAGGATTTATCCCAGGAATGCAGCAATGGTTCAGTATTTGGAAATCCATCGACGTAATCCACTATATAAACAAACTCAAAGAAAAAAAAACCACATGATCATCTCACTAGATGCTGAGAAAGCATTTGACGAAATTCAACAATTCCTTCATGGTAAAAGTCTCCCAGAGCTCCCAGGGTCTAAACCACCAGCCTGGCAGCACATAGGGAGGGACCCATAGCTCCAGCTGTATATGTAGAGGAGGATGACTGTCAGGCATAGGTGGGTGAGGAAGTCCTTGGTCTAGTGAAGGCTGGATACCCCAGTGTCTGGGAAATTATGGGTGGGGAGGTGGGAGTGAGAGAGTGGGTGGGGGCATATCCTCATAGAAGCAATTGAATGGGGATGGAATAGGGGGTTCCTGGGTGGGTGGGGAAATGGAGAAAGAGGATTACATCTGAAATGCAAATAAAGTATACAATAAAAAAACGAATCAACAAAATCAAGAGCTGAAAAAATCAGCTCTTTTTCTTTGAGAAAATCAACAGGATAGATAAACCTTTACCCAGATTAACTAAAGGGCACAGAGATAATATCCAAGTTAACAAAATCAGGCATGAAAAGTGAGACATAACAACAGAAATTGAGGAAATTTTTAAAAATTATCATAAGGTAATACAAAAGCCTATATTCTTCAAAACTGG
Source organism: Arvicanthis niloticus (assembly GCF_011762505.2). Lineage (NCBI taxonomy): Eukaryota > Metazoa > Chordata > Mammalia > Rodentia > Muridae > Arvicanthis > Arvicanthis niloticus. The sequence continues at coordinate 15,113,066 of NC_047659.1, forward strand.
AAAGTCTAGATGAAAAGGATTAATGGTTTTCTAGACAGATACCATGTACCAAAAGTAAATCAAGTTCAGGTAAACTATCCAAACAGACTCATAACTCTTAGGGAAATAGAAATTTTAATTAAAACCTGCCCAATCCCACAGGGCAAGATGTATTTAGTACAGAATTCTACTAGACCTTCAAAGAAGAGCTAACACTAATACTTCTCAAACTATTCCACAAAATAGAAACAGAAGGAACACTACTTAATTTATTCTATGAAACCACAGTTACACTGATAGCAAAACCACACAAAGACCCAACAAAAAATGAGAACTTCAGACCAATTTCTCTTATGAATATTGATACAAAAATGCTCAATAAAATTCTGGCAAACTGAATCCAAGAACATACCAAAACCATCATTCACCATGATGAAGTATACTTCATCCCAGGGATGCAGAAATGATTCAATATAAAAAATTTATTAACATAATATACTGTGTAAAAAAAACTTAAGGGGAAAAACCCACGTGATCATCTCATTAGTTGCTAAAAAGCTTTTGACAAAATACAACAAGCCTTTAATTTAAAGTCCTGGATATATCAGGAATTCATGGTGCATTGCTAAATATAATAAAAGCAGTATATAGCAAACCAACATCAAATTAGATGGAGAGAAACTAGAAGTAATTCCACTAAAATCCTGGACAAGACAAGGTTTTCTACTCTCTCCCCATGTATTAATATAATACTCATTGTTCTAGCTTGAGAAATTAGAAGACAAAAGGATATTAAGAGGATACAAATTGGAAGGAAGAAGTCAAAGTATCACTATTTGCAAATGATATGATAGTATACACGAGCTACCCCCAAAATTCTATCAGCGACCTACTACAGCTGATAAAACTTTAGCAATGTGACAAGATATAAAATTAACTCAAACAAACCAGTAGCCTTCCTTTACATAAATGATAAAGAGGCTGAGAAAGAAATTAGGGAAAGAACACTCTTCACAATAGCCACAAATAGTATAAAATATCTTTCTGTAGCTCTTACCAAGCAAGTGAAATATCTGCACAAAAAAATCTTTAAATCCTCCAAAAAATTGAAAAAGACCTCAGAAGATGGAAAGATCTCCCATGTACATGTATTGGTAGGGTTAACATAATGAAAATGACCATCTTACCAAAAGCAATATATAGATTCAATGCAATCCCCATTAAAATTTCAACATAATTTTTCACAGAGATAGAAAGAGCAATTCTCAAATTTATACTAAAAAAAAAAAAACAAAAAACAAAAAACAAAAACCAGGATAGCCAAAAAATTTTTAACAATAAAAGAACTTCTGTTGGGGAATCACCATCCTTGACTTCAACATGTACTACAAAGCAATAGTGATCAAAACTGTGTGGTATTGATACAGACAGGAAGGTTGATCAATGGAATAAAATCAAAGACCCAGAAGTAAATCCATACACCTATAGACACTTGATCTTTGACAAAGAAGACAAAAACATACAACAGAAAAAAGAAAGCATCTTCAATAAATGGTGCTGGTCTAACTGGCAGTCTGTTTGTTTCAGAATGAATATAGATCTACATTTATTACCTTGCACAAAGCTCAAGTTCACGTGGATCAAGGACCTCCACATAAACCCAGATACACTGAATGTAGTAGAAGGGAAAGTGGGAAAGAGCCTCAAACTTATTGGCACAGGTGGAAATTTTCTGGACATAACACCAATGGCTCAGGGTCTAAGATCAACAATTGATAAATGGGACCTCATGAAACTGAAAAGCTTCTGTAAGGCAAAAGACACCATCAGTAGGACAAATCAGCAACCTATAGATTTGGGGAAAATTGTTGCTAACCCTCCATCTAACAAAGTGATAATATTCAAAATATATAAACAACTCAAGAAGTTAACCTCCCAAAACCCAAGTAACCCAGTTGAAAAACGGGGTACAAAGCAAAACAGAGAATTCACAAAACAAGAATCCTGAATGGCTGAAAAGCACTTAAAGCAAATTTAAAAATCCTTAGTCATCATAAAAATGTGAATCAAGAAGATCCTGAGATTCTACCTCATACCAACCAGAATGGTTAAGACCAAAACCTCAAGTGACAGCATGTGCTAATGAGGATGTGGAGAAAGAGGAACACTTCTCCATTGCTGGTGGGATTGCAAACTGGTAACCAATCTGGAGGTTCCTCAAAAAGTTAGGAATAGTTCTACCTGCAGACCCAGCTATACCATTCTTTGGCATATACTCAAAAACACCCCACCATACCACAAGGACATATGCTCCACCATGTTCATTGCAGCCTTAAGTATAATAGCCAGAAGCTGGAAACAACCCAGATGACCTTCAATGGAAGAATGAATACAGAAAATGTCATTATTTACACAATGGAATACTATTCAGCTATTAAAAATGAGGACATCAGAAATTTTGCAGGCAAATGGTTGGAACTAGAAAGTATCCTAAGTGAGGTAACTCAGACCCAAAAAGACATGCATGGTATGTACTTACTGATAAGTGGATATTAGCACAAAAGGTACAGAACACTTAGGATACCATTTACAGAGGTCATAAGTAAGAAGTGTAACAATGAGAAATGTCCAAGTTAGGAGGCTTCAATCCCACTTATAATGGGGAAAGGCAATCATCATGAGAGGCAGAGGGAGGGAGAGACCTGGGTGGAATAGGAGAGCGTGAAGGGAAAGGGGGAACAGGGTCAAATAAGTAGCGGTCAGGGGATGGTTGAGCAGAAGAAAATCCCAGAGGGCCAAGAAAATGAATGGAAATAAATAGCCTTGGGCAGTGGGAGGTGGCTGGGGCTCTAGAATGTACCAGAGACTTGGGAGGTGAGAGACTCTCAGGACTCATTGGGGGTGACCTCAGCCAAACTGCCCAACATTGGGAAGACTCTACCTCCAATAAATAGACACGGTCTCAAGTGAAGGGACAGGGTTACTAACTCACAGTAAAAATTCCTGACCCATAATTGTTCCTGTCTAAAAGAACTACAAGGAGTTTGGAGGTCTGTAGGCTTCTTGTATATTCATAGACATCTCTTTCTTTAGGTTAGGGAAGTTTTCCTCTATAATTTTGTTGAAGATATTTTGTTGAAGATATTCTTATTAAGTTGGGAATCTTCACCCTCATCTATACCTATTATTCTTAGGTTTGGCCTTCTCATTGTGTTCTGGATTTCCTGGATGTATTGGGTTAGAAGCTTTTTGCATTTTGCATTTTATTTGACAGTTGTGTCAGTGTTTTCCATCTATCTTCTGCACCTGAGGTTCTCTCTTCTATCTCTTGTATTCTGTTGGTGATGCTTGCGTCTATGACTCCTGATTTCTTTTCTTGGTTTTCTATCTCCAGGGTAGTCTTCCTTTGAGATTTCTTTATTGTTTCTATTTCCATTTTTAGATCCTGGATGGTTTTGTTTAATTTCTTCACCTGCTTGGTTGTGTCTTCTTGCAATTCTTTAAGGGATTTTTGTGTTTTCTCTTTAAGGGCTTCTACCTGCTTACCTGTGTTCTCCTGTACTTCTCTAGAGGAGTTATTTATGTCCTTCTTAAAGTCCTCTATCATCATGAGAAGTGATTTTAATTCCGAATCCTGCTTTTCCAGTGTGATGTGGTGTTCAGGGCTTGCTACAGTGGGAGAACTGGGTTCTGATGATGCCAAGTAACTTTGGTTTCTGTTGCTTATGTTCTTGTACTTGCCTTTCACCATCTGATTAACTCTAGTGTGGGGAAGAAATCTCTCGGGTGGGGGGAGAGAGTCCGGCATCAGGGTCCCGGGCGGGCTTCCAGCGCTGCCAGCGGAGGATCCCACATTCACGCAGCTGTCGGTGGGCGGGCCAGCGGCTGCATCGGCAAGGTTCCAGGGTTCCAAAAGCTGGGAATCAGGCGGAGAGACCATGGACACGTGGAGTCCAGTTTTCCAAAGCTTTATTGTTCATGACACGGTAAATGGATGCAGGTGGTACGCGCTTCCCTCGCCAAAGGCCAGGGGACTCTCATTTTATAGGGAAGGAAAAAGGGGAGGGAATAACTTAATTAGCTACACCCCTGGCCTTTTGATAATTCATTAATATTTAAATCTCTGGAGGTAGAGACTTGTTAATCATGCCCTCTACCTGTGCCCTACGTGACTGAAGGTAACAGGTTAAATGGAGTTACCTCGTCCAAGGCCCAACACTCTAGTGCTCCCTGCACTCACTGCGTCTGACTGGAGCCTGTCTTTCTAGTTATCTTGCTTGTGTTAGAACTTCTCAGAGTCCAGATGTCTCTGTGATCCTGTGATTCTGAGCTCCTGGGTGGAAGAACTGATGGGACTCAGGCCGCCTTTGGGATCCTGAAATCCTGCTGCTCTGAGTGCAGTGGTTCCTTCACTGCTCTGAGTGCACTGGTTCCTCTAGGATAGCTCAGGATATGGTGTCTTCATGGGAGCAGACCAGCTTAGGTGTCTGCCCCAGCCAAAAGGACCAAGCAAAGGGCTTGTTGATTCTTTGTATAATTCTCTTTTGTTCTAAGTAGTCAATTTCAGCCCTGAGTTTAACCTTTTCCTGCTGTCTGCTTGAGTGTGTTTGCTTCTTTTTGTTCTAGAGCTCTTAGGTGTGCTGTTAAGTTACTTGTACAGTATCTCTCTAATTTCTTTATGAATGCACTTAGTGCTGTGAATTTCCCTCTTAGCACTGCTTTCCTTGTCTCCCATAAATTTGGGTATGCTGTGTCTTCATTTTCATTGAATTCCATCAAGTCTTCGATTTCTTTCTTTTTTAAATGCATTCACATATATTTTTATTTTTGCTAGAACTATCCTTTCCTTATAACCTCCATTCTTTCTTACTTTTTTGAAGGACTTTTTTCCTAATATTTATTTATTTATTCATTCATTCATTCATTCATTTTATATGAGTACACTGTAGTTCTCTTCAGACATGCCAGAAGAAAGTGATGGATTCCATTACAGATGTCTGTGAGCCACTATGTGGTTGCTGGGACTTGAATTCAGGACCTCTGAAAGAGCAGTCAGTGTTTTAAATGCTTATTTAAATGCTTAATTAAAGCATCCTTATTTCTTTATATATAATGTCCAGGAAACATAGTTGGCCTAATTTAAGCCCAGTAAGGTTGAGGACAAACGGTTTGATCTGGATAAGAGTTTTTTTTCTTTATTTCTTCCCTGAACAAGTTATCATTGAGCAGAAAGTTGTTCAAGTTTTCATAGGTATTTGGGTCTTCTGCTGTTTTGTTGTTGTTATTATTGAAATCTAGCCTCAGTCCACTGTGATCTGATAAAATGCCTGGATTTTCAATTTTCTTTTATCTGCTGAGGCTTGCTTTGTGACCGACTATATGGTCAATTTTGAAGAAGGTTCCATGAGGTAATGAGAAGAAGGTATATTCTCTTTTGGGGGGTAAGATGTTCTGTAGCTGTCTGTTAAATCCATTTGGTTCATACCTTGTATTAGTTTCACTGTATCTCTGTATAGTTTCTGTTTCCATCACCTGTCCATTAGAGAAAGCGGGGTGTTGAAGTCTCCCATTATTATTGTGTGAGGTTCAATGTGTGTTTTGAGCTTTAGTAAGTTTCTGTTACAAATGTGGGTGCCATTTCATTTAGGGACTAGATTTTCAATATTAAGACTTTCTCTTGGAGGATTTTTTCCTTTGATGAGTATGAAGGGTCCTTCCCCATTTCATTTGACAACTTTTGGTTGAAAATCTATTTTATTGGACATTAGAATGGCAACTCCAATGGCTTGTTTCCTGGGACCATTTGCTTAGAAACTTTTTTCCAGCCTTTTACTCTAAGGTAGTGTCTGTCTTTGTCATTGTGTGTTTCTGGAATGCAGCAAAATGCTGGATCCTGTTTAAGAATCCAGTGTGTTAGCCTGTATCTTTTTATTTGGGAATTGAGGTATTCGTGTTCTCTTAGTGTCTGCATGACATCTGTCAAGGATCTTCTGGCTTTTAAAGTCTCTGTTGAGAAGGCTGGTGTAATTCTGATAGGTCTGTCTTCAAATGTTACTTGGACATTTTCCCTTCCAAATTTTAATATTCTTTCTTTGTTCTATGCATTTCATGTTTTGATTATTATGTGACAAGAGGATTTTCATTTCTGGTTCGATCTATTTGGTGGTCTGTAGGCTTCTTATACATTTATGGCCAGCTTTTTCTTTAGGTTAGGAAAGTTTTTTTATGATTTAGTTGTAGATGTTTGAGCTAGGATTCTTCACTCTCTTTTATTCCTATTATTCTTAGGTTTGAGATTTTCATTATTTCCTGGATTTCCTGGATATTTTGTGTTTACTTTGACTGATTTAATCAATATTTTTATGGAACCTTCTACACCTGAAATTTGTTCCGCGTGCCTCTCGTGTCCCCTTCGCCCACGAAAAAGGACATGGAGGCAGTGATCAGGTATTACTACAAACGAGGCTTTACTTGTAACAGCAGAAGCAGAAAGACGAAAAGACAGGAAGAGGCACAGCTTAAATACTCTCTAGAGTGACGTGTTCACTTCTGATTGGCTGTTCACTCATCACCCCATATCACGCCCTGGGATGGGCAGTGACTTTGGCGCACTTTCTGCCTTTTGCACCTGCGCAGTCCATTGTTTACTAGTGGGAGGACAAGATGCCCGCGCCATCTTGGAATGGCGAATGCTGACATGCTCACTGCGGCTCCCAACATCTCCCCCTATCTATATATTTAAGATGGAACAGCCTATTGCCTATCAAGCGTGGCACCAACTCAGTGAGGGAAAGCAGAGGCCTGATCCCCTGTGCAAAATGAGATATTGTAATGGGTTTACTTCCCATACCCATCTCGATGCCTTTTGACGGGGAAAGGGAGCCTCCACCCTGGGGCACCACCAGGGGAGGTTTCTTGGCATCAAACCTTTGTGCAATCAGGCATACTTTCGGGAAATCTATCTATACTCGTGGAACATTCCCTGTCGAGTACCCACTCGCAAACACCTCTAAATATTCAGGTACCAGTTATTCAGGCAAGGACTGGCTGGACTTAGACCTCTCATCGACCCAGTGCAATGGACTGAACCCTTGGGGTGCATCAACTGAAGGTCTCAGTCATCAGCTACTTTCTTGGCCTAGATAGCCAAATTTCAGGGGGAGATGCTTGCTCCAAGGCTACGAGTGCTTGGGCGATGGTGACCTTGTCACGTTTTTGTTGGGCTCTGAGCTTACAGACCAACCATCATGAACACTAATCCACAACATAGGTCTGTACCAAACAGTCCTATCCCCACCATTTAAGAAAGAAGGAAAAGGCAGAAGAAATTCAAGAAGTAAAATCGCCAAGGGAAACAGGGTCCATCTGCGTTCCATCAAGGCTCAAGATCCGGATTTGCAATTGCTGCTGTACCTGGTCCAACTCCCTAGTCCACTTCCCTTTTAAATAAGCAGAAAGATTATGTCTTTGAATAAATGTATCATTCACAAATCTCAGAGGTATAATACCTGGATTTGGGGTTGCTGACACGCAGCTTATTTGAACCACATCTGTGAGCTGCTCCACATGGGCTTGGAGCAAATCAACTCTCTGATTGACCAACAGGATGCCTGATATGCATCCACTTTCTGTAAAATGGTCAAAGGCTTAGAGGTCTTTTCTGAAATTTGATTAACAACAGTAGCTGCTGTAACTTGATTAACCAAGGCTAGGTCTAGTGATCCATTCCAGCATTGTGCCAAAAGGCATGTAACATTCTTACAATCCAAGATATCAGAATTATTCTGAAAGTTGGATAACATAAAGAAAAATGGAGGGTCCACACACACCGACACCGGTTGGGTTGTGCAGATGCATTCCTAAACACCTTATTAATTTTAATGTTATTCAAATGGCTAGAGATATTAGATCTTGTAGCTGAAACATTTTGTACTTCATGAAATATACCATTCAACAAGACAAAGGCAGATACACCTTTTTTTAACATTCTAAACAGTGGCTACAACACATAATTTAATTGTGTTGAAGCAGGGTAAATTCAAGAAAATACGCATATGATTTAATTTAGGACTTGCATCCCTTTGAAAATATCAAACAGAGGTTTAAATCCTCCTATGGTAAGCTTAAGATGAGGTTTTAGCCAATTAATATCTCTTAACAACTTTTAAAAATCACTAAGAGCAAATCAAGATTAAAAGTAAACCATTTTCTTTTTGTATGTACATTCACAAGCCAGAAGATGGCGTTAGATCCCCACCACAAATGGTTGTGAGCCACCATGTGGTTGCTGGGAGTTCAGTCTTTATATTTTAAAAGTCTAGCCTTTAACGGCTGAGCCATCTCTCTAGCCCCATCTGATTAGGATATAACTGAGGTCTCAAATATTGAAAGACACTGTCTTTGAATCCTTTTTTGGAGTAACAAGTACTCTAAAAATTTTTAAAGCTCGTTATATTGGAGCAATGGCTTGCAGAAAAAACTTCTTTAGAGAACTCCACTAATAAAGTATCACACAATGAATAATATACACTAAAAGATTTAACCTCTTAATTTTTTGTATTAAAGCAGCAACAATATTTGTATATATAAAATGTAAAACAATTAACCATTTTCTGAAGCAATTATTTTTAACAAATATCGCTTCATGGGCTCTTAAAAATTATGAATAAATTTACTAACTGTAAATCTCTTACCTTTACCAGAAACGTAAAGGGAAGGTATAAAACATCTTTTATATAAGCATTTACTGAAATGGCAGCTGGAGTAGGCAAGTTAGGCTGTATAAATCTTAAATTTGAACTTTATTTTGGATTAATTTAATAACCAATCTTTTTTAGTCCAATGAATATATCGGATAAAAGCCAACCTTATTCTCTAATAGTTGTTACATATATTAGACAAATCCAAAGTATCTCATTTTTAACAACTTTGAATATAAAGGAATTAGAACAATTTGAACCATATTTTATCAGCAGGTACAGTTATACTCATGGAGGGAAGTAGGCATAATTTTAATGCCTCCAGCATAATCATAACTTTTAGCCTTCAGACTGTTGTAAAGTCTTTGAGTCTTAGATTTATCCCTCTTCTCACAAGAAACAATGAAGACAAGAGACAAATTCAGGTAAGCACATTTCTAAGATCTGGTTGTAAAGACCCAGGACAAAAGGAGCTTTTAGCACCTGAGCTTCTGCAGCTCAGTCTGCATTGTCTTAATTCAAATGTAAATGTAACCTCCCTCAGGCCTGTTCTCTGAGGCTTGGCTAGTCCTGAACTGTGTGATTTTGACCTTAACTTTAAACCTTAAATTTAAACTGTAAACCTTAAAAGACACGTGTTGTATCTTTTCTCTATAAACATAGGCAAATCAAAAAACCAATCTTTAACGATGTAAGCAATCTATTTTTTCTCAAATCAACACCAAGTAGATTACCTTTATGCTATAAAGTTTTGCTGCCACAAAACAAAGTGTAAAATTTAATGGAAAACTTGTAGCATTGTATAACTCAGGCTGCTGGCCTGTGTGCCCTGAGGACAGGGCAACCAAGTAACACTCAATAGCTGTAAACAATGGCGGTACTGCAGCATTTGAATGTACTGGCAAGGGAACAGGCCAAGATCTAACTATGTCCCACAGTGGTATACTTATCCCCAAATCGAACATCAGTGTCAGGAGAATCAGGGTCGTCATCTTGCAATCTGGCTTCCTTCTTCACAATCTGTACCGGCCGCGTAGGGACCCAAATTGAATTGTTTTCACCTGTGGAATAAGCACAAACATCTCCCTTCCCGGCCATGGCTCGGGCCTATCTTGTCCCTGACCTTGGAGAAGGACAGCAGCCCTCTGTAAATTAGCTGCCACTGGTCCTGCGTTAGTAAGGGTGTCTCCCAAACCACATTCAGCTGTGGCATTTTCAAAGATCATCTGTTCAATTAATGTCATTGCTTGCTCTAAGCTCATGGGGCACTCCCCATGTGCCTGTCGGGAAGCCGATTCCCAGGGCAGACTGTCTCCCTCCTCTGCCTGTCTTTCCCGCCACACTCCCTTGCTCTCGCTCTGCCAGGCTGCAAGCCGCCACAGGTAGCAGAGCGCAGATGCTTCCCCAAAGATTCTGTCATAAAGGAGGGTCCTTTTGTCCTCCACGCTCTCTCCACCCACCGGTGAAGGGTCCATAAGCTTAATGAGCTCTACAGTAGCCCTTGTTCCTTTTGAGTACTCTGTCTCCCCAGGCTCTTTGGCCTGACTCCCAGGCCCTTTGGCCTGATCCCCAGGCTCTTTGGCCTGATGCCGGCTAACACGCTCTGGTTCTGATAGCCTGGAGCGGACCTCTCTTGAAACCTCTTGACTTGCCCTAATAGCTGTGCTGCTGGCTGAATCCTCACAACACAAATAAGCTAACAGCGAAAACACAAACAAGAGGCCAACTACTGCAGCGGAGGCAATGGGTGAATATCTACCCGCAACGAAAGCTTCCACCCCAGGCATAACTTCCAGAGGTGTACCTCGATCCTGTAGTCTTTTAACCCACCCCGAGTCTCGGGGGGCCTTCCTTGAAATTCCCGAGTTTTGATGCCAGATGTTCCGCGCGCCTCTCGTGTCCCCTTCGCCCGCGAAAAAGGACACGAAGGTAGTGATCGGGTATTACTACAAACAAGGCTTTACTTGTAACAGCAGAAGTGGGAAGACGAAAAGACAGGAAGAGGCACAGCTTAAACACACCCTAGAGTGACGTGTTCACTTCTGATTGGCTGTTCACTCGTCACCCCATATTACGCCCCGGGATGGGCTGTGACTTTGGCGCGCTTTCTGCCTTTTGCACCTGCGCAGTCCATTGTTTACTAGTGGGAGGACAAGATGCCTGCGCCATCTTGGAATGGCGAATGCTGACATGCTCACTGTGGCTCCCAACAGAAATTCTCTTTTCTATCTCTTATATTCTGTTGCTGATGCTGGCATCTATAGCTCGGGATCTCTTTCCTAAGTTGTCCATTTCCAGGGTTGCCTCCCTTTGTGTATTTATTATTCTTTCTATTTCCATTTTTAGTTCTTGGATCATTTTGTTTAATTTTTCACCTATTTGATTGTATTTTTTCTGTATTTATTTAAGGGATTTATTTGTTTCTTCTTTAAGGGCTTTTACCTGTTTGCATGTGCTTTTCTGTATTTAAGGGAGTTCTTTATATCCTCCTTAAAGTTCTCTTGTTTTCCATGCATGTTAGTGTAGCCAGGGCTTACTGTGGTGGGATAGCTGGGTTCTACTGGTGCCAAATTGCATTTGATTCTGTCACTTATGATCTTGTGCTTGCTGTTGGTCATCTGGTTTTCTCTAGTATTACCTGGTCTGACTGTCTCAAACTAGAACTGGACTCCTTGGAGGAAGGTAGAGAGCTCTGTGACTTGAGTTAGAACTGTTCTCCTTGGAGGCAGGCAGTGCTATCTATGGTTCATGTAGGTCTCCTGTGTCTCTGGTTAGAGGTTACCTCCTGTGTCCCTAATTACTGTGGACATCCTGTGCCCCTGGTTACTGCAGACTTCATGGGAGACTCGCAGGCAGCAGAGTTTGGGTGGGCATTGGGCCGCTAGTCTGGCCCAAGTGGGGAAATAAGCTGGAAGGAAGGTGGAGCTCAGGGGAGGAAAGGTAACAGCTAGGTCCCATGTTAGCTTGGCTGTGTGGGTGTCCCACATGGTATTGATATTTGGGGAAGATTTTGACCTGTATCCTTGGTCACTGAGGACCTCCTGGGACACAGACAGGCTGGAGTGTTTGGACAGGTATCAGCTGGGCTGTTGGTGACATAATCTTTTAATTAGATTATTTTATTTCTTATTTTGGTTTTGGTTTTGTCTATCTTTTATTTTAAAAGTGTGCAACATCAAAAACTTACTGAAATTGGTCCTGTTAAATCAAATCAATTGAGTTAATGAAACTATTACAAATTATGTGTATATTGGGTTTTCTGCCACCAACATCTCAGAGAAAACAGGATAGACATCGAAGGTGGATGAGGGGGGACTGGACAGGACTGGACAGAGGGATAAAAACAAGAGGTATTAGATACCTAGGGCAATGTAAACTTCTAAGAATTAATGAGGGTGACCTTAGCTAAGACTCCTAGCAATGGGATATACAGAACTATAATCAGCCATCTCCTGTAACCAGGCAAGATTTCCAGAGAAGGTATTGGAACACCAACCCAGCCACAAAACCTTAGACCTACAAAGTATCCTGAATATGAGATGTGCTGGAGTACAGAAATTGGGGGAGTGAACATCAAATAACTGGTCCAGCTTGAGACTCATGCCATGAGAGAGTACCCACACTTGACACTAACTGCAGGGCCAGGCACCATAGGTTAGATAGCCCAGAGTTCTAGGCTAAAACCAAACATGGCTGGGGAAAATGTCAATGAAATGATTCCTAACAATACTCTGCTATATTCATAGATTGGCATCTAGCCCAATTGTCATCAGAAAGGTTTCACCAAGCAACTAATGAAAACAGATATAGAGACCCACAGTCAAACATTATGCAAAGCATGGGGTATCTCGTGGAAGCAGAGGAGGATTGTAGGAGCCAGAGGGGTCAAGAACACTACAAGAAAACCCATAGAATCTATTAACTTGGGCCCATAGGGGCTCATAGAGACTGAACCACCAACCAGGGAGCCTGCATGGTACTGACCTTAGCCCTCTACACATATGTTATACTTGTATAGCTTGGTTTTTCTGTAGGACTCCTAACAGTGGAAGTGGGGGCTATCTCTGTCTCTGTTACCTGTCTTTGGGACACTTTCCTTCTAATGGGTTCCCTTGTTCAGTGTTAATAGATGAGGAGGTTCCTAGTCTTATTACAAGGTGATATGCCATAGTTGGTAGATAACCATAGGAGGCCTCCCTTTTCTGAAAAGGATCATCAAAGGAGAAGTGGATAGAAAAGGGAAGAAGGGAAGTGGAGAAATGGGACTAGGAGGACTGGAGGAGAAATGCAATCAGAATGTAAAATGAATATATTTATGCTAATACCACCATGGCAATAGATGCATAAAGGTGTAATAAGCAGTTCCCACACATTGGTGTCAATCAACAGCTCTCTAATTGGACTTAAGGCCCACTCAACAGAAGGGAAGTCATACCTGGTACTGGAAACATTCCTGGGGTTATCAAGATCATGGATCTTACAAAGAAATCTACTACCACCACTTTGACAGACCAGCATAATTCCTCACTACATTTTAAATCTTATCCTTAAACCTACAGGTAAGTGGAACTACTACCCCTTATCAGAGAAGCCACTCTTCACAACAAATGGAGACTATCACAGAAACTACAAGTGGACCCAATGCAGAAATCAACAGAGCATGGGAACTCTGCCCCAGTGGAGACATCTAAATCACATCCAGTGTATCACAGCCATAAGATAAGAGATCATCACAGAAGAGAAGGCATAAATATTTTAAGAGCCAGAATACCAAGAAGTCTGATAGACATGGTCTATCCTGGAAATGTTTGCATTAAAAAGACAAGAGGAACAAATTACAGCATCCTACCTGTAGACAAAGAACTACCTGTAGCTAGTGACTTCTGAGATAACAAGTAGCCTCTCCCAGTGATGAGTGTCCTTATTGACTGTCCAATAAAGAGTAATCCTGAAGTCATATACAATATATATATATATATATGCTAGGCTCCTGTCTGCAAGAATAACAGAGTGTCATTAATAGTGTCACTGATTGGTTCTTTCCCATGGAATGGATCTCAAGTTGGGCCAGTCATTGGTTGGCCATTTCCTCAGTTTCTGTGTCATCTTTGTCAATACAGCTCCTATAGACAGGAAAACTTTGGGGTCAAAGGTTTTGGGTGGATTGGTATCTTTATTCTTCCACTGAGAGTCCTGCCTAGAGATGGCAACTTCAGGTAAAATAAATTTTAGTTTTTTAAAAAGGAAAAGGCAATCCTAAGTCCCATAAAGGACCACACAACAGACCTTGAATATATGAAACATCTTGAGCAAAAAATACAGCCGAAGACACCAAATCTCTGGCTTTGATGTATGTCTTACTCTTGTCCTCAGAAGAGACACTGTAGTACCTGAATAAAGACACAAACACATATCTGGATGGGACAATAAGGAATGCATCCATATATTTACATCAATTAATCTTCAAAAAGTTATTAAAAAACACATTAGAGAAATGATAGTCTCATCATAAAGGCATTGGGAAAATTAATTTCCTAGTTAGGAGAGTGAAGAAGCTGAAATGCTTACCTCAGTATAAGAGCTAACACCATAAAATTAATAGATGAAAACAGGAGAAAGCTTCATGATGGAAGACTGGGTAATGAGGTTTTTCTTATATAAACCTCAAATCACAAGACATCATCAAAGTACATTATATTTTATATATAACTATAAATTAATATAGAATTAAATTATTAAATATATAATTATATATGTTAAACACTAATATGTTAAATCATTAAATATATAATTACATGCTGATTAATATAGAATTAAATTATTAAATATGTAATTATGTATTTATATTTAATTAAATGAGTATAAAGATAATCTATAGACTAGAAAAATATTTGCAAACTATACCAGATAAGAAACTACATGGAGTACTCAAACTACATGGTATCAAACTACATGGAGTACTCAAAATCAGTAATAAAATAAACTGACTTTAAAGTGGATGGTGTCTGAGCAGGCATTGTTGGTTAAGACTTCCAAGGATGATAACATTGGTATAAATAAAAGACTGATGTTACTAGAGGACATCTGATAGTGAGGAAGAGAATGGCTCAGATTCAAGTTACTTTTGGAAGTCACAGGAAAAGTTAGTGCTGTTATATATAGAGAAATAACATGACTGAATCATTTGTGTCCTATGAAAGGCAGAAGGTCTGACCAATGCAATGAGATATCTTTCTAGAAAAGCTTCCTAAATATTGAAGGTGTTGAGAATCAAAACCAGGTTCTATGTAAGAAAAGTAAGTTCTTCTAACCACTAAGTTATTTCTCAAGCTCTTTGATGATATTTAGAATAGGATTCTGGACTTAAGACTTTAGAATTTATCCTGGAATGAGTTAAAACATTGGGACTATTGAGATGGAATACATGAGAGAAGGACATGACTTTGGGGACAAAGAGAAGAACAGAATGCCATGGTCTAGGTGCTCATATCCTACACTCCCCTTGATTTTTGTGTTGGTGGTTTGAGGTTGAGCTGTTAGATTATGAGTGTGGAGACTTGTGAACAAGATTCATGTCCTTACAAAAGTATTCCAAGAGAGTTCACAATATAGGGACAAAGACTGAATGTGCAGGTGCATTGTTAACCATCAGAAAGCAGGTCACCAGGTATAGACTCTGCCGACAACTTGATCTTTGATAGCTCCAGCTCCAAGTAAATAAGAAATAAGCTTCTAGTGCCCATCAGTTACCCAGTGTTGGCTTTTGTTTTAGCAGTGTGAACAGTACAATCAGGTTAGATCCTTGCTGTGAGAAATATTTTTAAATGTCCAACATTTCTTTCTGCAAGACACTTATGTCAATGATACTTCAATAAGTAATTGCCTAAGTAAATAGCTAAGATTAACTTTTCTCCAAATCATGCTATAAATACTTACTGTTTCTACTTTTAAAGTTTGAAACTTCATTTTCCCTCCTCTTTTTATTTAATTTTTTCATACACTGTATTTTTATTATATTATTCTCTTTCCATCAATTCCTCCAAGGTTCCACTTACCTACCTACCAACCCAACTTCACATCCCCCTCTCAAAAATAAGAAAGAAAAGAAAATCAAAAATCAAAACAAGCAAAGTACTAAAAAGTTAAAAAAAAAATACTAAAACAAAAAACAAAATGAAACAAAAAGTATACACACACACACACACACACACATACACAGAGATAGACACACACTCATGCACACACACTAAACCCCTTGCAGTAAACTCCCAGGCCAAATACTCCTGGGAATGGGGCCTACCCTATATTATGATTGACACTCCGAAAACTAATTATATATACCCTTTTCCAACAGTTGTCAACTGCAAATAGATTCTTGATAAGGAGTACAACTTTGTACCCACTGCCCTCTCAGTGTTGGAATTTTGTATGATTTCAGCCTGTGCAGGTCTTGTACATATTGACATACTTTCATATGAGTACCAGTCATGTTGTGTCTGGGAGACACTGTCTTAGAGTCATCCAGCCATCTCCAGCTCTCACAATCTTTCCACTGTCTCTACCACATAGATCCCTGTGCATAATGCCCAGCACAGCACTAGACCTGTAGAAAACAAAACACTTCTCCACACGTCTCCTCATGGAGTTGTAAGCTGAGTATTAACATCTTTAATGGTACATTATACATGCTATGAAAGTATACATTCTGTTTTATTCATTACACCATCAACTGAACCTATCACATAGCTAAGTAGAAATAAATGCAGAAACTAGTAAGTGAATGAATGATTTCTACTGGAAATGTTGACCTTTGCAAAAGCTCAGGGTCAAAAAGACTCTTTCCTGCACCATCTTGATCCCACTGCTCTTTACCATGATTCGTCTCAAGTCAAGGCACTCAGGTCATTGTTACATCAGAATTTACAGGAAACAAATACAGGGAAATTCCCCCCACCAGATCTGAGTTTAAATTTAACTAACTCATTTCACATGATATTTTAACAAATTTATTGGGCAGATCCTATTTAAGCACAGTGCTTAAGAATTAATGACGCCCATGTAGAATAGGTCCTAAATAAATGGTATTTAAAGCTAAGGTTGTATTTGGGTATAGTAGTGTGTATTTGTAATCCTAACACTTGAGACATGGAGGAAGGGAGATGAGTTTCAAAGTCATCCTCAGCTACAAGTTGAAGGCCAGGTGGGTTATAGAAATGTATCTATATGTTTATCAAGTATAGTTGTGCAGCATATTGTCAACAGAACTACCTAAAAAAGAATATTCATTGTAGCAGTATTTTAATAGTGAGCAAAACATCAATAAGACAAATGAGAAAACAGTTATTATTTCTACAAAATAATATTCTATGAAATATCTTAAAAGTAATAAACTCAGTCTGCTTTTGCCATAGGATGTTCACAATTTAATTATGAAAAAAGAAAGACTCATAAATAAGATTTCTTATAAAATATTTATTTTCACATGTATCTGTGTATACTGGAGTTTATTCATGTGTACTAAGTGTTTGTGGAAGCAATGAAGTCATACAAAAAATCAGATTTCCTAGAAACGAAGTTACAGATGGTTATGAGCCACCATGTGTATTCTGGAAAACAAACTTGGGTACTCTGAAAAAGCAGAAAATGCTGTAACTACTGAACTATTTCTCTGGTCCCAATATCTCATTTTTATATAATTGCACATGTTCACCTATGCATTGGGAAGTATCTAAAGTGCTACCTGTCAGACTTGAGCAGTGACTGATTTCCCCTGGAATGAATATACAGAATAAAAAGAGATTAACTTTTTCTTGGTGCATGTTTTACTGTTAAATATATTTATGATTGTAAAATAAGTTGGTTACTTAGGTGAAAGCAAAACAAGAGGCTGCATCTTAAAGAATTCAGGGAAGGGAGACACCCACCTCTGCCCAGACCATATCTGAGTTTCTGTGAGCTTCCTCTTCAGGTCTCCTGGGACAAAGCCACCACCACAGTAATATTACAAACACTGCCTTTTTGGTCCCACTCTCCAGAGAAAGCAACAGGTATGGACAGTGGCACACTTGGGACTCCCCACTAGTGAGAACCAGGGGATCCATGCTGAGACATATGATGAAAACCCCTGCTACCAGAACACCCCTGTCCTGATCTCCTCATCTAACAAGTCTAGTATGACACCCATGGAGCCACTAACACTTCAACTCCTGCCAGATACTTTTCTTTTCTTCTTTCTCTCCTTTGTCTTCCCTAGTAGAGGCTTTGTGTGTCAAAACAAGTCACAATGACACATATACCAAGGAGAGATGGAAATGCCTAATCCAGCACACTCTAGTCTAGCTGAAAGTTCTAAGTGGTGCAGACTCAACATTTTTTGACATACTGGGCAACTTTTATGCCAGGCTCTTTGCAAAGGCTCTTTGAAAATTGACCATTTGGACAATAATGTAAGTATTATGAAGTTTTGTTTTTTAATCTGTCATCTGTTGTTGTCATCTGTTTTCTCCCTTTTTTGGTCTGTCTTTTCTCCATTATCCTCAGCTATGCTATTGTCTTCATGCACTAGCCTCCTCTCATTCAAACCCACTCACAAAAAGCATAGATGATTTCCATAGCTAAGATTTTCAAGAAAAAAATAGCTTTAAAAAACAAAAAGAATCAGTAATTTGAGGAAACATCTACCTGTGAACAGGACTGGGCAAGGCAGAAATAATGCTTACATGTGTCTGTCCACATTGCCTTCTCTTTAACAATCAGCCTCTTTCAGCCCCTGAAACTTAATAATGAAAGGGTAGCTCAGAGAGCAGGTTTCACTAAATTATATTAATGCCTCTTCTATTTGCAAAGCACAGTTTGTGGCTGAAGTAGCTGAAGGAGAAGGATCAGCTTTGTGACAGGAAGGCCAAGTTTCCACAGAATTATATAGATAGGTGCATATTGCTTCCTTGAACTTGTAAGGAGCCTCCACACTGTAGAGTACATAAAGCTTTTGTAATGCATGCAGATATTACCCTTATTTTCAAAATTAGAAAAAAGGTGGGTTTTTCCCTAAGGTCTCAGAACTCTTTCCTGGCAGACATGGGACCAAACCCACATGTCCTATTTCCTGGATCCACACCCATTAGCCAGTTTGCTCTGTTTATCTACATCCCCATTTAGAATTGAGGTTCTTGGCTTCCTACCTCCTTAGCCACACCACTCTCCTCTCCTGCCTGTCTCCACCGCTATTCATTGTGACCTTGGAGAACTTTACTCAGCACTCTCATCCTCAATAGCATGACTTTAAAAGCAGAAACAAGAATGTATAGTTTTAGCTTTATAATGAGCCTTAAAAACACATACATATGCATATGTGCATACATACTTACATTTGTGTGTGTGAAAGAGAGAGGGGGGAATAGGCACTTTTCTAGCTAATGTATAAGGCAGCACAATTTAAAAGCAAACTGAGAAGAATAAATAGGAATTAATAAGGAAGGCTTCTAAAGAGAAGGGGGATAATCAGTAGTAATTAGAAGTCTAGGCTTTGAGATCAGATGCAACTAAACTTAAATTCTAGCTTCACCACTTACTAATCTGGGTCTTTGAACTCTGTGAGCTTCAGCATCTTCACTTATACATTTAGGATAATGCTTTCACCACAGAGTTGCTGTGACCATCACAGTTTGAATGAAAGAACAAGATCACCATTAAAAGCTCTGTTTAAACATGTGCTTTCATTCTTTCCTATACACAGTTTATCTCATTATAATTACTTTTGAGTAGAAATCATTATAATTATCTACCTTACTTTCTACACTATAGAATGCAGAATTAAAGTCAGTTTAGCTTCTTGTGACCATAAAATTTTGTTAGAAGTAATCAGAAGAAATTAATCTGAATCGAAATATTGTAGAGATTATTAGTAACAAATTATATATTATTAGTTTCAACTATATTGAATCATCAATTTTTATCTATTCTTGATCTACACAAACATTAATTTTATATAGTAACAAAACGTGAAATTTTAAATAATAAGCAGATATAGTTGTCCATTGGTTCCAGGTTTTATGGGACATGAAAATCTTTAGACATAAAAAGGAATAGTATTTGCACAGATATTAAATTGCACACATTAAATTGTCTCAAGATTGCTTACAATAGCTAATTCATCACCTATGCATCGTCTCATTTGTGTGGATTTATAGTGTTCCTCATGCAACAAAATTTCACTTTTTCCTATTTGGTAAAATTTTTTCAAGTATCCATTGTTGGTTAAATCAACTATAGACATGAATAACAAGTTGTAAGAAACATATAGACCAAGACATCTAATGGGACGATGTTGTTTTATCAACCTGTCTATGTATACAAAAATAAGTATTATTTATTGTTAGAGTGCATGTGTAAAGTTAGCATCAGTCTTATTACTGTTTGTCTTTCTGTTGTTAGCTATGAGATAGGATTAAGCATAAAACCAGTTGAAGATAAGAGCCAATTAAGGAAGTGTATGGAAATTATGAAGATGAAAATTCATTCTTATAAAAAAATTGTACTATCTGAGAGATCTTGGGCACCAGCAAGGATGCTGCTATATATAACCTCTACAGTGAGAACTGATGAACCATATTAACTCTGACATTATCTTCTGCAGGCAGGTTGCTTGGATGTGCATCCCATCCATAAGTCTACTGTCACAAATAAGGTAGCTTGGCTTAATTTTAGAGAGTCATGTCATAAAGTGTTTAACAGCATAACCTTTGGATCCCGGTAAACATGATATAAATAGAAATGTACCTTTTAAGAGTTTCAACTGTGTATGTCTTCTAACTTGTAAAATACATAATAATAGTGATGTTTCATAAAGTAATTGTAATATTTAAATACGATAATGTGCCAGGCGGTGGTGGCGCATGCCTTTAATCCCAGCACTTGGGAGGCAGAGGCAGGAGGGTTTCTAAGTTCAAGGCCAGCCTGGTCTACAGAGTGAGTTCCAGGACAGCCAGAACTACACAGAGAAACCCTGTCTCAAAAAATAAATAAATAAATAAATAAATAAATAAATAAATAAATAAATACGATAATGTGCCAAAGTCCCCAACTGAAGGAAGATGCTCTGTAAATGTTATATGTGAAAACAGTGATAATGTTAAAAATGATAAAAAAATAATTAAGTACTCAATCCTTTTGTCAGCATCATGTGTATTTCATACTGGAACACAGCAGTGAGGGTTTCTAAACAGCCTGCTCATATTTCCCAGGATTGAAAATAATTTTTTCTGTTCTTATGGTGACAGATGGACAACAGCAGCTGGACCAGTGTGTCTTACTTTGTTCTCCTGGGCATCTCTACTAACCCAATTGAGCAGATTCCTCTCTTCCTTCTCTTTCTACTCATGTATATCATCAGCATTTCTGGCAATATTTTTATCATCATACTTATCATCTCTGCTCCTCATCTGCATACTCCAATGTACATCTTCCTCAGTAACCTGGCCTTGGCAGACATCTGCTTCACCTCTACCACAGTTCCCAAGATGTTACAAAACATTTTTTCTTCTACAAAGGCCATTTCCTATGTAGGTTGCTTAGCCCAAACATATTTCTTCATTTGCTTTGCAGCCATGGAAAATTTCCTTCTGGCTGTGATGGCCTATGACAGGTACATTGCCATCTGTCACCCTCTCCATTACAACTCAATACTGACTGGAATGCTGTGTGCACAGATGGTGGCTCTATGCCATGTCCTGTCTCACCTTCATGCCCTGCTGCACACCTTACTCATGAGCAAACTGATCTTTTGTGCAGATAACAGGATACCTCATTTCTTCTGTGACCTCTATCCTCTAATGAAGATTTCCTGTACCAGCACCCAACTCAACACCTTAATGATTCATATAGAAGGAGTGATAGTCATCAATGGAGCTCTGGTCTTCATCATTGCCTCCTATGCCTTCATCATCTCAGCAGTCCTCCAGATCCCCTCTGCCAATGGGAAATGGAGATTATTTTCTACCTGTGGTTCCCACCTCACTGTGGTAGCCATATTCTATGGCACCCTCACATGGGTCTATTTCAGGCCTCTTTCCAGCTACTCAGTGGCCAAGGGACGCATTGTGACAGTCATGTACACAGTGGTGACTCCTATGTTAAACCCCTTTATCTACAGCCTGAGGAACAGAGATGTGAAAGAAGCCTGCAGGAAATGGGTGAGAAGACTATAACCCTTTTGTATAGCTCAACCTTAAACAACATGCCACATCTTAAATATTACACTAAGAAAATCATTTGCCCATCACTAATCTGCTTCCTTTATAATAATCCAGAAAGACTGAGTCAAAAGGATTGTAGGTTCAAGCCATGCCTGGACTAGAGAATACAAGACTATGCTGAGCACCTTAATTAGACCATATCAAAATGAGTAGAAGAGAGGCTAAGAATACAAGTCATTAGGATACTTCTTTAGTGTGCACAAAATCCAAACTTCAACTTCTAGAACCGAAAGAAATAAATGAACAAATAAATGCTCTAGAAATATCTAAATTGAATACATAGCGGGGGTTTTCTCATTAGATATTGTTATAAAGTGTTGATTAAGCGCAAGGTATAAAAATCAAAGGGAACCATCATGGACTTAGTGTAAAATATCATCATGGTTTCACTGAAATTAAAGATAATCCGCAGGCCCATAGTTAAAGAGAGAATTGTGGATTCTCAGTGTTCATAAAATGTGAGTATGGATGATTTGTGGTAGAAACTAGTTTCTAAACATGCTATATAGAGCTTATAAATTTTCAAGGTCTGGGTGTCAGATTCTAAAATGAATAAGAATAGGAAATATCATTATTAACCACAGAAAAATAGCCTAAAATGAGACTTCTGAGAACATTGCTGTAATCTCCAAACTGTCAAGTGAGAAGAGTTCTACTGCACTAGCACCAGCAGCAGTGGTCACTAGGCACAATCCCAAAGATCTGAAAACTAGATATTGTCAGATCTGTTTATGTATGCCTTGTACTACTACCTCTAATTCAAAATATTATGGTCCATCTAATTAGCCAAGAATTGTTCTTTTTCACAATTTCAAAGTGCCAGGGATACCATGAGGGAAATTTTGGTGCTTGAATCTTTTGGAATTTTTGTGAGACAAATAAAATAGGTTAACTAATCCAACATGGAAAAGATATAACATTTATGGGAATCAGAATCTACTGGATACCCAGAACTA
Organism: Arvicanthis niloticus; assembly: GCF_011762505.2. Classification (NCBI taxonomy): domain Eukaryota; kingdom Metazoa; phylum Chordata; class Mammalia; order Rodentia; family Muridae; genus Arvicanthis; species Arvicanthis niloticus. Next base: position 15,135,953 of record NC_047659.1, read on the forward strand.
AGTACACCACTCTTTTTCACTTCCATTCTCAAGACATTCCATTCATAGAGATGAAGCTCTCATTGTCCCAGCTGATGAATTAACAAAAGGGATTTTTCTAACGCTGGGTGATTGTTGAATGGTTTTGCTGAGCATAAGGAATGAATTCCAAAGTCAGATCTGCTAAAACATCAAATTTTTAATCTCATCAGTATAGAATTAGAAGAATATTAGGGTAGCCTCCCAGGAGACATGCCAGATAATATAGTCATGGCTGGCTAATATATCTGTCTACATAAAACATCATCTATTATATATAATCAGTTAGGACCTGAGATGAAAAGGAGCTAAACTTGCAAAGATTTAGTGTAATATTATAGAAGGCTTTCTTGTAGCATTAATATAATTCTTAATCAAAAATTTTGGCACTGAGAAGCTCACTACATTCATGAAGTTGTTGGCTCTTCCTGAGTTCTTCCCAGACATAGGAGACCTTGTCATGTATAAATTGAAAAAAAACAAATAAAACAAGCCAGCTACCCTCATATCTATTATTATGGTCTTTTCATTTTCATTTCGGTTTGTGGGGTATCAAATCCAGGCCACTGCACTTGTCAGGCAAGTGCTGTACCACTGAGCTACATTCTAGTGACACCAACTTTTGATCAGTTAACTCTGGTGCTAGGATGACTTTCCCTTAGACTGTATGAAGGTATGCCCTCTGTATTTTCAATTGTTGATTGCTGTAGCACCAGAGAGCTAAGTGCTGGTAGGATTTTGGTACTGTCATTTCTAAAGCCCAGTACCAGTTTTCTATTTGTAAATTCTTGTCCTTTCTCACTTGCCCAAAAGATGAAGGTAAGGCAACCCTCAATGCCTAAAAGCCACCTAAGAGATGGACCAGACATTGTCTTGCTCTAACTGGTTAAAACTGGAAAGTAGCTTTTCTATATAATAAAGAGCTAATGGTCTGAGCTGAGGAAGTAAAAGGATAGGACTTCCAGGCAGGCAGGAGATGAAAGTAGAGGCAGAGAGACACAGCAGACCAGAGAACAGAGGTAGAAGGCATACAGGAGGGAGACTGATGAAACTGTAAGTAGGCAGTGAGAACCACATGGAGACACAGAATGGTAGATAAATCAGGTTAAGTTAGTATCTAGCCAACAACCTGCCCCAGCAAAAAGCAAACAACTTTAAAACTATAGATAAGTCTGTATGTCTTAATTAAACTACAAACTGGATCTGCAAAACCTCATAATACTCTGGTTCCTCACCTTTCTTAGAAAACACCTTACACAACATGCAGTTTCTGTCTAGATCTCCTTACTTTCTTTTAATATCTCCTGCCTCCTTGGTCTTCTCCTTTTAGCACTATTTCTTTTTTTCCAATTTTTGTTGAATATTTTATTTATTTACATTTCAAATGTTGTCCCCTTTCCCAGTTTCCCCTTGTACAAAGTTCAAGTCCAAGTGAATCAAGAACCTCCACATAAAACCGGATACACTGAAACTAATAGAAGAGAAAGTGGGGAAGAGCCTCAACCACATGGGCACAGGGGAAACATTCCTGAACAGAACACCAATGGCTTATGCTCTAAGATCAAGAATTGACAAATGGGACCTCATAAAATCGCAAAGCATCTGTAAGGCAAAGGACACTGTCAATAAGATAAAACAGCAAGCAACACATTAGGAAAAGACCTTTACCAACCCTACATCAGCACTAGTTCTCATCCCTTTCTTCCTTGCTGTGTATTCAGAGTCACTGCTTAGCCTTTTCTAAAACTCCCCCTTAAGTTGAAGAGAGAGTAAACAGATGCAGTATATCCTGTCCTTACCCACAGTGTCACTTCCTACTGTTTCATGCACTCATACTCAATTGTGTTCTAAAATTATTAAGTGGAAAATTCTAGAAATAGATACCTACAAAGTTTATAATTAAAACTGTTCTAAATAGTGTAATGAAATTTCAGTGTCCTGTTACATCTTGCTTGGAACATGAATCATCCATCTATCTACTATATTGGTTAATTACCTCTCTGTTCACTATAGTCATACTTGACAACATTGCTGAGTGTTCAGTATTCACTTGACAGCCATCTTGATATCAAATTGAAATTACACACACACACACACAATCTTGGTGTCTTATATATCACCTGAGTTTGTGAATATAACCTCTTTGAATAAAAGGGTCCTACTTTACTTTGTCTTTCAGAGCAACTAGATAATTACATTTTCAAAGTTGTACCTGAGACCAGGCATAGTGGTCTATGTCTTTAATTCCAGTACTCAAGAAGCAGAGGCAGAAGAAGTCTGTGAATTCAAAGCCAATCAGTAAAACCTTATTTAAAAAGAAAAGAAAAAATATACTTAGATAATATCATTACTCTTCTAAGACTTCATCTCCCAGAATAAATACATACAATGGGTGACTCTTATATGTATAACTATACATATACCCTATAATATGCTATTATTTATTAGTATGAAAATTAGAAACAATCTTCATATTTACTAATGGGAACTTGAAAAGTTGTGTGCTTTTGGTAGGTATTATTTGTACAGAATTGCTCCCTTATTTCCTGTTCTTGACATGGCAAAATATGTTCATCTCTATCCCACTCAATGACTTTGAACTAAACTTTAGACAGCACTTCATAAATAAGCATAGCAAATGCTTTTCCCAGCTGAAAGTGTTGAATAGGTTTGGGTCAGCTGTTTTTGCACTTTTGATATTTAGTCTTTGTCATGAGACTAGCTCTACTCATGTGGCTATCTCCCTTTGTCTCCTTCTATGGAAAACACAGTTGCATGTGACCCCATGTAACTTTCAACTGGCAGACTTGTGAGAAATTTCTGTTGTTAGAAAACACCAGTATGTCGAATTATTTCTTATGTGATACATTGGAGGTTAAATATCTAGCTCTTTACCTAGAATGTCTTTGCTTTCTCCACATTATTTTATCATTATACTATTAATAAAATTATTATTGATATTAAAATATATGCATTGAATTTACTATGAGTCACATTTATCTTGTTCATCAAATATTTACAGAAATTCTGAATTGCAGTTACCATTTCTCCCTTCTTTAGGAGAAACTGAGTCAGGAAGTAATTGAATAATTATTTGAGATAATACACCAAGTAATGGGAAAGTTTGGAATCTAAGTTTGATTCCAAATACCACCCCTTATCATACCCTACAATATAGTCAATAGTTTCTCATTTTCCTTTTGGATCCTGAACTCTATTTTATTCAAATATCCTTAAAGTGAATAATTTCCAAGAATTCAGAGGATCACATTAGAGATATCACTCTTCTTGTGTTAATCTCATTATTAATTCTATATTTTCCTAAAATGTATTAGTTTCAATGATAAATTTTAGTTGCAAGACGAAAAAGCTATTTGCATCAGTACTTCAGGATAATCAAAAGTACTTTCCCTGTATCTCATAACTTACCCTATGAATCTCTTTATTTCATTACTCTACTTTTTGATAAGCTCTCAGAATATATGCTTCAAATACTAAGCACAAATTGTGAACAATTACTCATTTGTAAACAAATGAGTATAAAAATTAAAAAATAAATGAAAAGCCCTACTGTTGATAAAATGGTGACTTCAAACCACATTAACAATACAGTATGAGCATTTCTATTTCCTAATAACCACAATACACTGAAGTTTTATTTAAGGCCAGATGATTCACCTTGCATTGGGCAATCCTTGTGTACCCACAAAAACACAAAGTCAAATGTTAGCTTTTGGATATGTTTACTATTGGAACTGATACTTTGACTTAAGTCTTGGTTGTTTTCATCAGGGGTTGACCATCATGTCATTCCATCTCTGAACAATGAGCACTAAACTATTGTTTTTACCTTTCAAATTATATTAAACACAATTGATTTTCCCACCCAAACTTTCATCTGCCTGTCATTCTGCCACTACCCTTACAGACATGTTGTTGATGTTTTATTTGTTTGTTGTTCCATAGTTTTTATTTATGACACAGGGTCACACAATTTTATAGCTCTTGCTGTCCTGGAACTCATTATGTAGACAGAAAGTGACCTCAGACTTAGAGAGATCTAGCTGCTTCTGATTCTGCAGTGCTGAGATTAAAGGTGTGCACTACCGCTACTGGATATTAAAATTTTATGAAGTCTTGTATCGAACCTTGAAGTTGTAATATTTTATGGGCATAGCAGATGGTTATAGGTCAGATGGAGTCAATTAAGAAAACTTTGTAGACAGATAAACATATTAGTATATTGTATGGATCATGGCACCAGTCAACTCAGGGCAGGGCAAATAAGCTATTCCACCTTCTGCTCAAATAGGAGTAGGTATCTCCAGAGATATAACTGCCATCTGAAGCAACATGGACTACACTTCAATGACAACAGGGGAGAAAAGCAAGTTCACACTTTTGCCACATTATTAGATAGTAAAGAAAGATAGAGGAATGTAAGCCTAACTTTAACTCATTACACATTTCTTCTCAGATGAAATAAAACATTCTGGGAATGGAGAGATACATAGTTCAGTGAGAATAGTGTTTATTGTTCAAATTGCCAGCACCAACATAAAAAATAAGCATGAGAGTACACACTTATAACCTTAGCACTGGAGGTGGGGAAACAAACTGAGAAGAAGAAGGAGAAGGAAGAGAAAGAGGAGGAGGAGGGGCAGGGGGAGGGGGAGAAGGAGGAGGAGGAGGAGGAGGAGGAGGAGGAGGAGGAGGAGGAGGAGGAGGAAGGAGAAGAAGGAGGAGAAGGAGGAGGAGGAAGAGGAGGAGGAGGAGGAGGAGGAGGAGGAGAAGAAGAAGAAGAAGAAGAAGAAGAAGAAGAAGAAGAAGAAGAAGAAGAAGAAGAAGAAGAAGAAGAAGAAGAAGAAGAAGAGAAGAAGAAGAAAGATGGAGGTATATCCAGGTTTGACTCTGGCCCTACTCATACATATGTGCATGCACACACACACACACACACACACGCACACGCACACGCACACGCACACACACACACACACACTACTATAGGCACACAAATGAAATAGGACATCCTAATAGGTGCTTCATATTTAGAGTAATACTTTCCAGACACTAATCTCGTCACTTATTAAAGTGCAGATCTGAAATCAGTTGATCTAGAAGGAGGCACAGAAATCACAATTATTCATTTTTTACAAAGTTCTCAGTTTCTTCCTGTCTAACACACTATGAGTATTGTGGTCTAAATGGAACTTGTGGGAAAAAAAATATTAGTGGAGCCAGGTAATACACTGTTGCAGCCTGAGCTGCCCCACATTTGGGGGCCAAAATGTCTTGGACCATTCTGTCAATGTTTGACCTGCGCTGCCAAAAGCCTTGGGGGGCTAAATTGTTAGAGCTCACACTGCCCCAAGCTGCTCCAGTCCATGGGTCAGGGTTCAGCAAGAGAGAGTGTGAGGATGGATGTGAAGAATGGAGACCAGACAGAGTGTGATTCAATCCCGTTTATTCTTCAGTCTCTCTTCCTAGTCCAAGTCCCAAGTCTTGAGTTCCTAGTCCCTAGTCCCTAGTTCCTAGTCCCTAGTGCCTCCAAGTTCCAAGTTCTTTCTCCAAGTGCTAAGTGCCTACTACCTAATAATAATTTCCTGTCTTAAATCTCAAGTGCCTACTCCAAGTTGTACTCTCTAACCTAATTCCTAGTTCCAAGTTGTACTCCAAGCTGTACTGCAAGGTGTACTGAATTCTTCTGTCTGCCTCTTGCCTTTTATATGTCTCACTTCTAGGCCACGCCTCTAAGTCATGCCTTAATCATGTCCTTAGGTCTTGTCTCTAAATCTGATCTCTAAGTCATGCCCTTAAGTCACACACCTTTAAGTCTCACACACCCAAGGGAAAATCCTGGGTATCTGAAGCAAGATGTTATCAGAGTGTGCTCAGCTGTTGTAGGCTAATGCAATCAAGTCTCTGGTCAGGGTATATGGCTCAAGATGGCTGCAAGGATGACAGCCGCCTTCTGTCAGCTCCCCACAGGTCCCCCTTTTTAAATTTTTTTTCAAAATAGAAAGCTGGGAAAACTTATGGAAACCGTGCCTGTCTTAGGTTGGAACAAATGACCCCAGCCTCCCTTTCCTGTCTTTGGATAACTCAACAGCCATTGGTTGAGCTCCTGTCTTAGGATGGTGAGGCCTCCCTTTTCAGGGGCAAGGGTCTTGAAGGGTTCTCTTACACATCATTGACTAACCAGCTTAGCACGTAAGTTGGGGGATATCGTTAGTCTCTATGACAGAGGTTTTACAATCCCCTTCTTCCAGCCTGTGATAACGGAACTATGTGGGTTTTGTATAAAAGCCATCAGTTTGTTGAACAGCCTGGACCCAAGAGACAAGAGACTTAACAATGCCTGAACAGACAGTATAACAGCAACACTCTTTTTTAAGGGCAACACATAATTCTCTTCTATTCTGTCTACAAATGTGTTATAGCAGAATCTAAATCTATAGAAATACAGAAGTGATCATAGCATTGATCTTAACAAAACAAGTAAGGAAATCCCTGTTTCTGCTCTAGTCAATCTCAATCCCAAAAAACAACTATAGTAACTGTTGTAGTGGGTTTTCTCCTAGGTCTAAATAATGTTCTTCACTAAATCATAAGTTGCGAAACTAAGAGTCCAATAGAGCCACCCTGGAGGTACGGATGGTGATGTCTCCTTTCACACTGGGGACTTCTCAAGTCAGGTTTGCTGGTTTATCTTTTCAGTTTGAATGCAATTGAGAAGCATCTTCATGTTTCCTGTGAAGAAAAAATACGCTTCTCAGGGAATTTATTCCTCCCTGGATTTGTTATTGTTGTCTATCTGTTTAATCAGTCTCTCTGGCAGCCAGCGTGTGGCATCTGCAGTTTGGGAATATATGCAGACAGAACCTCTTCCCCAGATAAGCACTGGATCTGGCCCATTCCAGGTTCCAGTTAATAGGTCTTTCCAGAGGACTGTTGCAAAATTCTTTTTGGTATCAGGATGCCAGAATCTATCTGCAGTGGATTTTCCTTCAGAATCCAAAGTTAAAAAATTTAAAATAAAGAGCATGTGATGAAGGATATTTCTGTGGAATCCCTTGGTAGGGTACCATTCCCCCTTTTTAATTTTTTCAAATTGACATTTAATGGTTCGATGTGCTCTTTCTACCAAACCTTGGCCCAGTGGATTATACGGAATACCCATTTTATGTAGTATTCCCAATTTTTCAGAGAATTTGCGGAAACTGAAGCTTGTATAACCTGGGTCATTGTCAGTCTTTATCTGTTTAGGCACACCCAATACAGCAATTGTAGCAAGCATATGACTGATCACATGCTTGCTTTTTTCTCCAGATTGTAATGTCACATAAATGAAACCACTGTATGTATCTACACATACATGTATGTATTTTTGATTGCCAAATTCATTATAATGAGTAACATCCATGTGCCAGATACTGTTTGGTATCAGTCCCTTTGGATTTACGCCCAAATGAGGAACTGGTAAAAGTTTAACACATGATTGACATTGTTTAACAATTTATTTAGCTTGTTCTCTGGTCATTTTAAACATAATTTTTAAAGTTTTAGAATTAAGGTGATGTAACTCATGAGCCTTTATGGCCTGATCCAAGTTAGATGGCGGATCTGTTAAAGTCACTGCAGTTACTCGAGTAGCTAGATCTGTCTTGGTGTTTCCCTCAGAGAAAGGACCTGGTAGACCAGTGTGGGCTCTCAGGTCCTACAAAAAATTTACACTTTCTCCTCAAAATTAATTGTTGGCATTGTAAAAACAAATTGGCTGCTTCTGAGGAATGCTTTATTTGAGCAGCAGTTTCTAGCATGGGAATAGATTGAGCTATATATGAGCTATCTGTATAAATGTTAATGGTTTGATTTGGAAATGCTTGAAACACAGCAATAACAGCATGTAATTCAACCAATTGAGCTGACACGGATGATGTAGCAAAGGAGACTACTTGGTCTTGAAAGGCATAAGCAGCTGTTCCTGATGAGGAACCATCAGTAAAAACTAGCAATGCTTCCTCAATAGGTGCATGTGCAGTATGAGATGGAAAAACAAATTCATGGCGATTACAAAACTGAATCAATTTATCTGATGGATAATGATTATCTATCTGACCAGAAAATGAGGCACATGCAATAGGTCAGACTTCAGAACTCTGCATAAACCAGTCAACCTGATGACTTGTATAGGGTTGTACTATTACATCAGGATCCTTTCCAAAATATTTTTGACTATTATCTCTGTCTAACATAATCATATCAGCTATAGCAACATAGTATGGATAAAGAACATTCTTAGGGGATGAGGGAAGATGGACCCATAATATGGGTGCAGTTTGCCAAAAAACTGCAGAAGGAGTTAGTTTAGTGTTAAAAATAAGAAAATATAAAGGCTTAGAATTATCAATATGAGTTACAAATCGAGATGAAATAGCATTCTCAACCTTCTGTAAGGCTTTTCTACCCTCCTCTGTTAGAGCCTTGTGAGACTTAGGGTCAGGACCTCCTTTGAGAACCTCAAACAGAGGCTTCAATTCTCCTGTTGTGAGTTTCAAATATTGTCGTAGCCAATTAATGTCTCCCAATAATTTTTGAAAATCATTAAGTGTCTTAAGGGAATCAGTCCTCAAGGTGGCCTTACTATTAATACTATGTGGACCATTAATCTGAAATCCTAAATAAGTATATGGATCTTGTAATTGTACCTTTTCTGGTGCTATTTGTAATCCTGCAGCCTGTAAAGCTGTTCTAAGATCATCAAAGCACTGGAGTACCTGTTTTCCATCTTTCCCTGCTATTAAAATATCATCCATGAAATGAATCATATAAATTTGCTTCCACATGGTTCTATCACCCTCTATGGCAGAAACCACAAACCTTTGGCACAAGGTAGGACTGTTAGCCATACCCTGAAGCAAGACCTTCCATTGATATTTCTTCATAGGTTCTCTAAAATTTATAGCAGGAACACTGAAAGCAAAGCACTTTCTGCCATTAGGATGCAATTGGGATAGTTAAAAAAAAACAGTCTTTTAAATCTATAACTATTTTACAATAACCTAAAGGTATGGCCACCGGTGTGGGCAGCCCAGGTTGTAAGGCTCCCATCCTAACCATGGTTGCATTAACAGCCCTCAGGTCTTGCAACAGTCTCCACTTTCCTGACTTTTTCCTAATGACAAATATCTCGGTATTCCAGGGAGAGTTACTCTCCTCTAAATGTCCTGCCTGTAATTGCTCCTGCACTAGCAATTGAGCAGCTTATAATTTTTCGGTGTTTAGAGACCACTGATCCACCCAGACAGGAGAGTCCCCCTTCCAGGTGATGGGATCAGCACAACGCCCTAGGGGTGCAGCTGAATCAGTAGCACCCAAGCCTCTTCCTCTAGTGTTACCATAAACCTCAATAGGATAAGTAATCCCATTTTCACTTTTTCCTAATCCTTTCCCTGGGGAAAGCTCAGAGTTTACCATTTGAGCTGTGATTACTTCATTAGGGCTGCACATAATCAAACCCAACTGGGATAACAGATCTCTGCCCCAGAGATTAATAGGGAGGTCTGGGATGACATAGGGTTGTATATTCCCTGTATTACCTTCTTTATCTTTCCACGTCAGCACCTTAGAGCTTTGTTGTGAATTTTGACTTTGGCCAATACCCCTTAGATTGGTTAAGGTTCAGGTCAGAGGCCAGGTGGCAGGCCAATCGCTTTGTTTTAGGATAGTCATATCAGCTCCTGTGTCAACCAAGCCTTGGAATGCCTTTCCATTCAGCCATAGTGTCATCATAGGTTTTTGTTTAACTATAGTCTGTACCCAATATGTATCAGAGGAACCGAAGCCTTGATCCCCTCTTTTAGGATTCTTATATTTGTGATTTGTAGGGTACAATGGAAGTAAAAATAGTTGAGCTATCCTCCTTCCTGTAGGAATGGTGACTATATTCTGAATTGCCTGTGCCATTACCTTAATCTTGCCTTAATAATCATTGTCTATTACTCCAGGAAAAATTTGTAGTCCCCGCATAGTAGTACTGCTTCTTCCCACTATCAGGCCAAACACATTTGGATAGAGTGGTCCAAACACTACAGTGGGTAAGGCCTGAGGTCCCGTTTCTGGGGTTAATACTATATGGGTAGCAGAAATGAGGTCTAGTCCCGCACTTCCTGGTGTTGCTCGACTAAGTTTAGACAAGGATTGTTGTTTGTTTGTATAAAACTGACTGCTCCATAAGCCTGTTTTGGCTTGTGTTGGTTCGGGGTCTGGAGCTGTCCCCTGTTCCCGTTTCCCTGATTATGGAAAAGGGTGTTTCCTTGTGCAACTCTTTTGGACCTACATTCACTAGCCCAATGCCTTCCACATTTGCAAAATGGGCAGAGCCCAGGCTGTTTTCTGGGCTGTCTCTGGGTTAACTCATTTTCTGCCTTGCAATCTCTTGCAAAATGTCTAGGCTTGCAACTTTTAAAACTGGCCTTTTGGTTTCTACTAGCCAAAAAATCTCTTACTGATTGTCCTTGCATGGCAGCCGCCATAGCTAAGCCCTGTTGGTAGGAGGTACCTATATCAGACCAAAATCTGATATACCCTGTAAAGTCTGTTTTTTCCTATAGGGTCTAATGGCTGCTTGGCAGGTAGGATTGGCATTTTCATATGCAAGTTGTTTCACATAATCTACACCTGCCTCTGCATTACCAAAAATCCTCCCTGCCGTTGTCATTAATTGATGAACAAAATCAGAAAATCGTTCACCAGGTCCTTGTCTGACTGTTGTTAAGGACGCACTAGGGTCCCCTTTTGCTGGGAGTTTATGCCAAGCCTTCATTGTTGCATTTTGAATTTGAGTGACTAAGCCTGGGTCATATTGCATCTGGTTATCATTAGAAGCAAATTGCCCTTCTCCTACTAAGGCATCAAAGGACCAACCATTGCCTGCCCAAATGTTTCTCCTAACTGTTTCTTTACAATTCTCATGATACTTTGATTTCCAAATAAGATAGTCACCACCGCTATTCTTAGTGTTCTTACTGCTCTCACTAATGTATTCCAATCACTAGGAGTCAGCCACACTTCTGTGGCAGACTCTAAAATTGCAAGGGTAAAGGGAGCAGTGGCAGCATATTGTGATACTGCATTTTTTAATTCCTTAATAATTTGAAAATTAAATCCTGTGTGATGTCACCAAGCAACCCCTTGATTATCTCTGGTCTCTGATACAGGGAAAGCCTCATTGTTTCCCTTCTCTGGATGATCTGTGGCTAATCTTAAGCTAGGTGATAGGGGCTGCCTTTGGATTCCTGGTTGAGGAAAACAGGGAGCCAGGGCATTTTTGCAGTTTACCTATTGAGACATCTTCCCTCTCTTTAATTTGTGTAGCTGATTAATTAAGTCCTGATACTCTTTTTCTAACTCTATTTGTTGTTTAAGAACAGATATTTTTTATTGTAACTCCCATCTGGGATCTATAACCACCATCTCCATTGAGGGAGCACTTGGAGGTGGAGGTGCATAGGGAGAGGGGCTTTGGGAAGAGGGCCATTCAGGGCCGTAATATTCGGCTTCCTCTTCCTCTAGGTCAGCACAATCTGGCTCTGACAAATCATCATCAACCTTTGGTTGTATTTTAGATTCTAATTTCGGATAACTAAGTTTCTTTTTATTTTCAACATGAAAGACAGCATTCAAACAATGAAACAAAAGCAGACAATTAACACATGTGAGAAGCAAACAGCAAAATAAAAACAGAGAGTTGAGTTCAGGCTGACTTATTTCTTGCCCCATTTTCATTAACATGACTTACCTTTCTCGATGCAACATATTCCCATGGTGATCACCTTCGTTTCACTTCTGAATTTTTGGTGGATCCTTCTTTCAGTAACATCCCTCACTGGATCTCTCGTTCTTGTTGCCCCACATTGGGCACCAAAATTGTTGTGGCCCGAGCTACCCCACGTTTGGGGGCCAAAATGTCCCGGACCTCTCTGTCAATGTTTGACCCGCACTGCCAAAAGCCTTGGAGGCTAAAATGTTAGAGCTCACACTGCCCCAAGCTGTTCCAGTCCACGGGTCAGGGTTCAGCAAGAGAGAGAGTGAGGATGGATGTGAAGAATGGAGACCAGACAGAGTGTGATTCAATCCCGTTTATTCTTCAGTCTCTCTTCCTAGTCCAAGTCCCAAGTCTTAAGTTCCTAGTCCCTAGTTCCTAGTTCCTAGTTCCTAGTCCCTAGTGCCTCCAAGTTCCAAGTTCTTTCTCCAAGTGCTAAGTGCCTACTACCTAATAATAATTGCCTGTCTTGAGTCTCAAGTGCCTACTCCAAGTTGTACTCCAAGTTGTACTCTCTAACCTAATTCCTAGTTCCAAGTTGTACTCCAAGCTGTACTGCAAGTTGTATTGAATTCTTCTGTCTGCCTTTTATATGTCTCACTTCTAGGCCATGCCTCTAAGTCATGCCTTAATCGTGTCCTTAGGTCTTGTCTCTAAATCTGATCTCTAAGTCATGCCCTTAAGTCACACACCTTTAAGTCTCACACACCCAAGGGAAAATCCTGGGTATCTGAAGCAAGATGTTATCAGAGTGTGCTCAGCTGTTGTAGGCTAATGCAATCAAGTCTCTGGTCAGGGTATATGGCTCAAGATGGCTGCAAGGATGATAGCCACCTTCTGTCGGCTCCCCACAATATACATTAAGATCTCTGTGTATTCTATTATATATATATATATATATATATATATATATATATATATATATACTTTTTTCTTAAACAACAACAAAAGATACTTTGTATAAAAAATGGTTAAGCCAGTAAAGAATGTTACAAATGTGAGGACTTGGCTTCAATCTCCATAACCCACAAAAAATGTGCAATTTGGCTCGACTCTATACAAGGATCTACAAGCAACTAAATAAAGCTAGAAGCTGGAGAGGTAGCCCTCCCAAGGAAGAACACACTAATTGGTTGTTCAATGCCAAGTGCTCAATCCTGAAAAAAAAAAAAAAAAATATATATATATATATATATATATATATATATATATATATGGACTAAACAGGTTATAGTTGACAATATATTGTGTACAAATACATACATTCATACAATAACAATTGATAAAAATGAAGGCATAAATTTGAATAACAGGGATGAGTATATAGAAGAGTTTGAAAAGGTAAGGCAAGGAAGAAATATTATAGTTAAAATACAATCTCAAAAGTAAAACAACAGCAAAAACCCAACTGTGGTGGAACATTATGGTTAACTCGGTGATGGTGATGTAAAGGGCAGAAACATGGCAATACCAAAAGCTCACTAGCAAGTGAGCTCTACCTCACCTACTTGTGAAAAGTTATCCTCACTTACTTGTGAGAAGTACAGACCAATGAAAGACCTTGTCTCAAACAAACAATGGTAGGTCTGAGTAATGAGTAATGATTCCTAAGGTTGTCGTCTAGCCTCTACATATACACATATACACTTTCTACTCCCAACATACATACAGAGAGAGAGAAGAAAGAGAGAGAGAGAGAGAGAGAGAGAGAGAGAGAGAGAGAGAGAGAGAAACAGATTTAAATCTGGAAATGTAGCTCTGTGGTTAGAAGAATCACCTAGTATGTACAAGGCAAAACACACACACATACAAACACACATACACATATAAACACACACAAATACACACATAAAAATTGTACAGATTTGTTTAATATAATTTGATGAGTGTGAACACATATAAGCATAAAACCATCATCACCAAATCTATATAATCTAGTTTTCTTATATTTTTCCCAACCATTTTTTGGTGAAGACATTTAACATGTTTTCTACTTTCTAAACAAATACCCATCACCAATAATATTGTATTGCACAATTAAAAACTTATCAAAGTGATAGGTACCATGTTAAATACCATGACCAAAACAAAGACATATACAGAAGAATACTGCAGTTGCTTAGAGAGAGAACATGAGCACAAGATTTGAATGGCTGATCTTAATGCTGAGCAGGCTAAATTATACTCTAGCAGGTCTCACTCATTACACCTCTGAAATTAACTGGGAGAGAGGTTCTAGGAACTAAATGTTTAAACAGGGAAAGCTTAAAAAGAGTGAGAGAAAAAAGAAGGTAAATTAACAAAACTAAAGATGTATCAAGAAACATGAAACCTCACTAGTGTTGGTTTTTATGAAATATAAAAGAAATTATAACCAAAACCTGGCAATGGAACAGAAATACCATGCTCAGGCAAACAACCCTGCTCCTGAACATGGGTTATTAAATAAAAACCTCAGTGTAGGAACAGAGTATTCCCCTCTGGGTTATTGGTCAATGGTGTCCCAGAGGCATCCAAATCAACATAGGCTATTGCCATTGCTCTCAATTGTCTAGCATAAATATTGCTGAAGATACAATTCACTTTGCATGTAGAACATAGATGAATCAATAGCAAACTGACCCAGAAATTCTCCCTGCTAGGCACCTTTCATAATGGTAGAAGGTGTTATCTATCAGGAGCCATCATAGGACAAGCTAATAACTAGCAGGTGATCTTTCAGAGATGGCCACCTTAGATTAAAATATACATGGAACTACAGTGGGAAAGGCCCGGGAGAGAATTATTTTAGAAAAGATTCCTGCTATTACTATACTTTTTGTTATTATTACATATATAACTATCACTAGTTATTAGCTCACCCTTTTGAGCAGATCTCTGCAGATCTACAAAGATGTACCCTCTTATAGTGATATATATAGACAGATAACTTCTCAATTATTTATGATGATCCTATAAGAATTCATAAAATTATATCAGTATTTAAGCTCTTGTATAGTGGGACTGCTGTTATATCTCTTAGAATATTCAAAACTGCAATGAGAACTCTGTTAGTCTCCCATGTGACACCAGTTAATTGTTTCTGATAGCAAGCAGACTTTCTACTACTCAGAGCACATTCCAAGAGGTTGTAAAACCATTAACCAAGGGTCATAAAAAGGGAACTAACAATTTATTATAGGTGCTAAGACAGAAGATAAAATTTTGACTGGGCTTATCTATGTAAAACGTCACTAATTACTTAGTTATGGTTTTTAACTCTCAATGAACCTGTGACAGGTGATGAATGTTTAGCTAATTACTCCTAATGAATACGCATGTAAACGTTCTCTGTGTAAACTTCTATTTCAACTTATGATTTGAATTTATATGTAAACTTGTGATGAAATTTTTACCACATAATCATGTATTCTGAAAGATGTATGAGTGCTGAGGACAAAGAGAGGAGCATGTATTTTCTTTGTTCCACTTAGGATCTCTCTGCTTTTCCCCCTTTTCTTAGAGAGCTTTCATAGGAAACTTTTTAAAACTTAAAAATAAACACTAATTCACTTTTTCTTCCTGCAACTTCAACTAGCTAGCAGAAAGTTAGAGCCCTGCAGTTCCTGATAAGATAGAATAAAGGCTATATTACTTAATATCCTACTGTTAGGCTACAAGTGTTAATTGCCTAAGCATTTAATCCACAGAAAGAGCAAGAAAAACTTTATAACTTTTTAGAAGTTATTATCAGCATTTCAATATTATTAGATAGACTGTCCAGAAACCATCAGTCTTTAAAGCCACAACAGAGTCCTACACTGTGTCTCATTGCAACCTGCTCCAGCCTGGGAGACTCCTGGCAGTTATCCTGCCTGCTGGGGGAAAAAAAGACATAAATGATTTTATCTCACTCTTCCCTGCATGTTACAAACCAACCCACCAAGCATTATGTATTTGCTGATGTAATCATGGCAAAATTGTATAAGTGATACATAGGTTGTGGGGTGGTTCAATAAACCATCTCTTGATTAGACCTGAGGCCTGTTTCACAGTAGAAAATTCATCACTGATATTGTAAACATGATCAAACCATGGCTAGAGAAATCACAGGCCAAGGGAGGAACCTTTTGATGTAGTATTGATAAATAACTGTATTGTCAAACTACCTTCTACATGTTTCTGTATGTATCAATAGCTTTACTGTGCTCTCCAGTTTAGTCAGAGAAGCTTCTAATTGCAGTAGGTGGTGGCTAATGTAGACTCATAACTATTCAAACATTATGAAAAAGCAACTCTGAAGGTTCAGTAATTTTTGCTTTGTCTTCAAGTTCTTTAAAACTTTCTTTCCCTACACCCCATCCATATCAGCTCTTGGCTTATATTTCTTCTGTTTTCTATACTCACTTCATTCACCCCACAGTTTTGAGTATCATCTATGTTTTGATGCCTCTGATATTTCTAGTTCTAAATAGTATTTTTGTCACCTCAAAAAATTATGGCCGGGCAGTGGTGGCACATGCCTTTAATTCCAGCACTTGGGAGGCAGAGGCAGGTGGATTTCTGAGTTCAAGGGCAGCCTGGTCTACACAGTAAGTTCCAGGATAGCCAGAGCTACACAGAGAAACCCTGTCTTAAAAAAACAAAAAAAACTGTAATTAATTGTCTGTGAAATATCACTTTATGATTACCTAATGCATATCACAAAGTTAATATGACCATGACATGACAGCTGGAGGTAAAATGAAATAATTTAAACTATTAACATTGAGCTTATTATTGTAACTTAAAATATTGTTGAATTGAGAGACTATGAATATATATGATTTAGTAAGGATTAATTCATTCCACCCATGACTTATTTAAATTTTAATTTACTGTACAATAGTGTTGTATGTCAGTTTTACTTGACTCTGGAAGATAGTATAAGACACATGACTATGAAAAAGATTGATTTATGTAAGACGTTTTTTTTTTTGGTTTTTCAAGACAGGGTTTCTCTGTGTAGCTCTGGCTGTCCTGGAACTCACTCTGTAGACCAGGCTAGCCTCGAACTCAGAAATCCGCCTGCCTCTGCCTCCCAAGTGCTGGGATTAAAGGTGTGCGCCACTACCACCCAGCTTATGTAAGCCATTTTAATTTACTACCATATTGATGACTCATTCTCTGAGGTTAACATTATATACTCAAAGTTCAGTGAATTGAAAGTATATTCTGGCTTACACTGTGAGGATATTTTATGCAAAGGGTCCAAGAAACATTTATTGATAATTCTATTGTAATCAGGAGTAGATATCAAAGATTATTTCACAAGAATATGATTAATACACATTAATAAGAGATCACATCAGCTATTTGAGATGATCTTAGCTTAAACATTGGACCTCATATTTGTCATTGTTTGTCTCAGCCAACCTGGAAGCTCTCTGAGATACAGAGTTTCCTAAGAAGCCTCCTGAGAGCTCCTTTAACTTCCTGGTTCCTGAGGCTATAGATTAATGGATTTAGCATAGGGGTGACCAATGTGTAGAAGATGGCAACCTGTTGATCCTGGTCTAAATCATAGGTAGATGATGGCTTGAGGTACATACGAATTACAGAACCATACAGGAGCAGTACAACCAGAATGTGGGAGCCACAGGTAGACAGAGCTTTGCTCAGGGCAGCAGTTGAATGCATGTGGGCTATAGCAAAACCTATGCGAACATAGGAACCCAAAATAAAGATGAAGGGGCTGACAACCACAGCTACACCCTCAGTGAAGATTAACATTTCATTGACCACTGGTCGAGTACAGGAGAGCTTCAGCAGAGGGGTGATGTCACAGAAAAAGTGGGTGACCTGGTTACCACAGAAGGTTAAACGAGTAACCAACACACTGTACAGGAGACTATTAAGGCTGACTACCACCCATGAGGTCAATGTTATTCGCAAACAAAGGCTATGGTTGACAATGGCAGAGTATCTTAGAGGAGCACAAATGGCAACATAGCGGTCATATGCCATGGCAGCCAGTAAGTGGCCTTCCATGCTGCCCACTGCCATAAAGAAAAATAATTGTGTCATGCAACAGTTATAGGAAATGCTTCGAATCACGGAGAGTGTGTGCACCAGCATCTGAGGAACAGTGATGGTTGTTAGAGATATGTCAATCAAGGAAAGCTGACTGAGAAGGAAGTACATGGGGGTCTGAAGCCTGGGGTCTGAGCAAGCAACTAGTACTAGTAGAGTATTGCCCAAAACTGCTGTCAGGTACATGACAAGGACAACTCCAAAAATAACTGGCTGTATCTCTGGCCTACTGGACAATCCCAACAACACAAATTCAGTCACTTCTGTCTTGTTTTTAGTGGCCATAAGTCATTGTCTATATCACCTGCAAAGAGGGAAGATCAGAGTTGGAAAACAAAACAAAAAAGATGCCAAGACTCAAACAAATTTATTCTTTTAATTATGCTGTTCTTTAAGTTAACTGAATTTGCCCAAGGTGAGGGTAGAAGTGATTGATATAATCCTACATCCACTCACACAAATACCTACTTACACACATGTAAACCACACAAAATAATAATAGCATATAACCATGCTGCCATATGTAATAAAAAGGATGGTCATTGTCCTAAACTTACTTACCTCCATGTATCAATTCAGGTTTTGGATGGTCCTTACTTCTATGTCTTTGATTATGATAATACACACGTGTTTGCATGTTACCATGATATCTTTGCCTTTTTACCAAAAAAAAAAAAAATATGAAATTCCTTCTTCTTCACAGTGCCTCACCCATTTTTCTTTTTTTTTCCAAGTTTCAATGTTTTCTGTAGTTCCTGGTTTTCATAAACTTTTCTGTGTGTAGTCAATAATTACCAAATAATATAATTAGATACAGTAGTCATTCTCAGACTTTGCAAGTCAAGATTATTTTTGTTTTATGTCTACATATATCTGATAGCTGAAAACATTTTTATTTTTCATCTTAAATGAGAAAATTACTGTCTGTACTGCCTGTGTGACTCCCTTTCCTGTCCTGGTAATGACTTTCTGACAACTTATTTTACAGTTTTTATGCCTGCAATAGCTACAATTTATAAATATGCTGCTTTACCTACTGTTTTCACTAATTATTTGAAGAATGAATACAAGAATTTGGAATGGGGGTTGGTTTCAAGGCAGTGTCTCACTATGCAGCTCTAGCTGTCCTGAAACTCACTCTGTAAACCCACTCTGTAAATCCACCTGCCTCTGCCTCCCACTTGCTGGGATTAAAGATGTATACCACCACACCCAGCTTGGAGTTTTTAATATGAAGACTGTGGTTTATTTGTGACATTCCTTAAAGTTATTTGAACTCAGGAGTAGGGAGATGAGAAGTCATTGCTTTATTAGCATATAGATCTGAATTCTTTCTCAGAACTCAAATAAAAGCTAGGTGTCATGGTACACATTTTTCTACCTATCATTTTCCCCCAAAATACTATGAATTGGACATTAATTTTTAATTAATCTCTACTATATTAAGTTTTCTGTCTTACTTTCTAGTTTGTAGACTGCAATCACAGTACTTCACAACTCATGTTTATTTTATTCTTGCAACCATGTTATTGTTCTTTGAGATTTTTACTGTACTACTTCAATATAATGCTTTACTTTGTGTGTATGTGCAAATGCTTTATACTACCTCTTATATAATGAATGCAGTTTTCTTCAGCATGTTATTTGGTTGTGTGTGTGTGTGAGTGTGTGTGTGTTGTGTGTGTGTGATGTATGTCATATATGTTTGTGTGCCTCCATGTTCCTTGTTCTAAATAGTTGGTATCAATTGCTCATGCAAGTATGAATACACACAACTCTCTCCCAAGAATATGAAAGTTTACTGTCTGACAATATAGAAAAGCATATTTTTATGCTACTCATTAAAAAATAAAACCAGGGTTTTTTCTGAGACATGAAAATAAAATTAATAGCTGTAACTTGCCCTTTTTAGATAATATTTTTCAAATTTTCACTGTGTTAAAAAATGGCCTGAGCTTCAAGATAAAGAGAAGGATGTATGTAGAATAGCTTGTACAGTCCTCATGTTAAAAGATATTAACTTCACTTTATCTAAACCTTCCACTCTTTTTTCCTTCATCTTTGTCCTGAATTGATTACCACTGGTATGCCATCTCAAGAAGACTATTGTTCATCTCCACTGCAGTTTTTCCTGGTAGCATAAGATGTGGTGATCTTGTTACTTTGTCTCTTAAAATTTTACTAAAATGTCACACTTGCTAATGATCTTACATTCTCAATACAGTTTTCCCTTTGTTATCACCTTAATGGTATTTCTAGAGAGAGAGAGGAACTATATGCAACATCAATGCCACCTCAGTTTGCTGATTCATTAAGGGGACTGTCTTTATTATAGGCAGACAGTCACAAAAAGATTAGTTATTCAAAACTATTACTCATGGCATTTATTGTTTAACACTTTTAAAACTGTCCCTTAGAATCTCAGATAGAAGATGAATGCTTGGACTGTACTTACTACAAAGGTTTTGTTTCATTGGGCTGTAGCTTTTCTCTGCACTTGTCACATCTTCCAGAAGCACATCCCTATTCATTTGGCTGGACTTAACTTTCCCACATCTTCTCATTCACATGCTGTCAGACCACCTTTAGTTAATGAATGAAATCCACAAATCAGGAAAGAGCTGCAAAGATAGAGAAGATTTACAATTTCCAATGTTTATTCATTTGCCTTCATTTTTCCCAGAATCTGTACATGTCAGTATACTCAGCTAAACATTTTTGTATGTAGTATGTTATTACTTCATTAATGTCCAGCCAAATTCAGATGTCAACATACATGTAGAAGTGAATGTGAAAGAGAAGAAGTGGACATGAAGAAAGATAGAGTAAGTTCCTGTCTTTGTGAAAGACAATAGTATCCAAGAAATGGAGAAGTCATAACCATAATAATATAATAATGCAACCCATTTTCTTTCAAGTAAACCAAAATTGTGCTTTGCAATCATTCATATTCAAGAAGAGTAGAGAAAATAGTTGTGTTTTGTTGGGTGTTTCAAAAATCCATATATGTTCCTTTTCTCTTCTTCCATCTCAATTATGCTCCCATCAGAGCGTGAGTGCTGTCAACCTGTTCAAACTACATGTAGCTATCAAGATTGCTGAAGCAAAGAAAGTAAAAACAGGTTTGTCTTTAGAAGAGATGAGATAATACCAAAACAGACAGTGCAGAAACTCTTCAAATCATTTAATTGAATAAATTTAACTGAAATCCAGGAGAGGTAAAATACGCCTGAAAACAAATATATGACCACCTCTAGTCTCTCAGCTCCTGGTTGGTGTTTCAGGGATATTGTGAGACATGGAGGAGTGAGAACTGGCCTTTCCAGCCAAGCCCTGATTATTCCTCACTTTCCTGTTCTAGAAAAGCTCCAGATGGCATGCTACTCTTCTTTATTATTTTATCAATATCTAAATATTAAACATAGAACTTCCATAGGGACTTACTGATATAAATTCTGTTGTCAGTCCACTCACAGTCTCAAAATGAAGAATAAAAAATGCTGATTCTCTGGTATTATAAATAGGATTCCTTTTTATATCATGTCAAAATCTCACAAAATAAATTAGATGCTCTGCCACACGTTTCAGGATCTTAGATCTTCAGCACATTTCTTCATACCCTCCTGAACTATTATTCCGTGTCTTTGCTTCATCTTAGCACTTATGTTCACTCAAAAATCTGTTTTTATTATAATTAGCAATTTTCCATGCTATTCCTTCTATTGACAATAATATTTCATCTTGGTTTTCAACTTAGATCTTCTTAGTGTCAATGTCACTATTTTTCTATTTTCTTTCCCCTTTCAGTTTGCCTTGGCACAGGACATAATGCTCATCTCATATCATTTTGAGAGTACACAGAGTTAGGTCTGTGGGCAAAGTCACCCTATCTCTTGTTCATTAAGATCCCTCTCTTATCATTTTCCATAAAAGCATTACAACGAGGAGGCAGACTTGTATCTATGCACTCACTCTGGGACTCTCCTAACCCCAGGAGGCTCCAGTTGTGTTCAGGAAAACACTAATTAGAATGGGTTAAGCTTTTGCACCTTCAATATACAATAGGGCTTTAACTCACAAGCATTCTCTTTCTCTCTTCTTGTGCTTAGATTCTACCACTTGACAGAGTAAAACCCATAAAACTTTTGAAACAATGAGCCTTCAGAGAAAGTCTACCCTTTGGGGGACACCATCTTTGTTTTGTAAACTATCAACAGTCAGGCAAGGAAGAACCCAAGGGGAAGTTGATATTCTATTTATAATCTCAAGAAGCCTTTTTTATAATATACCTTTTCTGTAATAATTTTATTGATACAAATAATTTAACTCAGATAAATTAGGTGCTAGACATGATATTTGTGATAGAGCAACAGGACAACTCTGACAATTACTACATCTTCACGGACTGCCATTTCCTATTCTCTCCAAATTCCAAACCTTTTCTTGGTTAAGCCATTTATATTAGTTTGTTTATTTAGTTTTTTGGTGATATCATCCTCAATAAGAAAGGAATTCCAACACTGTGCTGTCTTAATCCTTCTTCCCTTCTTCATCTGGTCATTCTGTCCACTTTAGGGTGTTAACCTTATTCAGGGTAGATCTCACCACCTTGAGTCACTGTCCATTGCCAGTCTGGAGACACCCTGACACAGAGAGATGTACTTCAACAGTCCTAGGAATCTCTCACTCCAATCAAGCTGTCCACTAAGATTAACCATCTCACCTTCCTGTACCCAACGTGAGTTCATGTCAATTCCTCCAGGGCTCCCATGTCTGTCTGGAGGTACCAGTGTTTCAACTGTCTCCCCAGTTTTTGGCTTGTCAAACTAAAAAAGGCTTATTCCATTTAATAAGAAACAACTCCCATAATCAGTAAAGGCAGAGACAAAAACCAATAGATGTAAACTACTAGTAAAGTTCTTTGGATCATAATGTAGCATACAAAAAGTGACTTTAAATTTATGTAGAAAATAGGTTACATGGCCCACTAAATGTCTCCTTGGAGCTCCATTGCAAAAGTTAGGGCTGGTGTCTTCTTCCCAGAAACATACTCCCAGAAATGAGTCAGACTCAAACTATTTCTATAAATACCTTGTCCATATAGCTAGGCTCTACTCTGGCTAGTGTTGTGGGTTTTGTCTAATACTGCTTGTTAATCTAGGCCTCCAAAATTGCACAAAAATATGTATGTCTGCATGTAAAACACTGAGGGAACCCCCAATTAGTTTTGATTGGTAAATAAAGTTGCTGGCAGACAATGGCTGGGCAGGGAGACAGAGGTCAGACTTTTAGGATTCCCAGGCAAGGTATTGAAGAAGGAGAGAAAGGAGAGATCTCTTATGCCAGGAGGAGAACCGAGACACCATGCCTGACAGGTGCAGGACAAAGAACATAGCCATCATGTAGGAGCCAGGGAAATAAAGCTTCAGGGGACTGCATGACTGTGTCTAGGGCAGCAAAGGTAGAATATAGATTTTAGTATGTAATAACTCAAGAATATCACAGGGGGTGGATTAGCCATGTAGAAGTTAGGAAGTGGCCTAGCCAGCAAGCTTTTTTAAGCATATCAAAATATAAAGTGTTGTGTATGTGTCTTTCATTCAGAAACCCAGAACACTGGGGTGGGTAGTAAGAAATGCCACCACTGCTGGGATCTTTTGAGTAGCATTAATTGAGTACAGCTAAAGACTAGATCAAATCTTAGATAATCCAATTATTTTAACATACATTCTGCCACATAGATGATTCCCTGTGCTCATGTATTATATATCTTGTTCCTCACATTTTCCCAAGATGATCTCTCACCTGGCTCTATTCTGGAATTCTTTCTCTTTCCTGGTATTCCACCTCCCATTTCCTGCCAAAGTCATAGGCTGTAGGCTTTTTAATTGACATATGATTCATCCATACAATACACAAGATATTCTCTCCACAGGCCATTGTCCAGCCATCTTTCTGCTCATTTTCACCTCACCTGCAGATCCAGTACCATACAAGTTAGATCCTTTCCCTCTGCCCATTTCCCTCCCCTCCAAGTCTTCTGGGGCATGCCAAGCTTTACTGAGCTGTGTTCTGTTCCCCTGAAGCTCCAGTGTTCAGGGAACTGGTCATTAGCCTTCTTGAGTCCTGCAGAACAAGGAAAATACAGGTTAGATCTCTTAACCTCTCCAACCCCAATCCCCTTCCCTCCAGGTTGCCAAGGGCACACCCAACTGAGTTCTCCCTGAGTTCTATTGTCCAGCCCAAAGCAGCCTACCAGAGGTCTTCTACACCAGGTACATCTAGGTTATGTCTACTTTCCCATCTAGACATAACATCTAGGTTATGTCTACTATATAAGGAACATCTAGGGACAACCAGATTGCTAAAGGCCAGCATTAGAACACAATCAATAAAAGCCAGAGCAATATAGCAACTTCAGAGCACAGCTATCCTACTACAGCAAGGCTTGGACATCCTAACACAACCAAATGCACAAAAAAAAAAAGACCTTGCATCCAATCATATAACAATGATAGAGTCCTTTAAAAGGTAATGAATAATTTTCTTAAATAAATACAGAAAAATACAATCAAACAGTTGGAGGCCTTTAAAAAGGAATCAAATAAATCCCTTAAAGAAATAGACGGAAATACAATTAAACAGGTGAAGGAAATAAATAAAACAGAGAGATCTGAGAATGAAAATAGAAACAATAAATAAAACACAAACAGGGAATCCTGGAGAGGAAAGGGAGAATCTCAGGCATAGAAGATAAAATAGAAAAAAAATGATACTCAAAAAAATGTCTAAATCTAAAAAAAAAACTTCCTAAGAAAATCCAGGAAATCTAGGATAACATGAAAGACCCAATCTAAGAATAATAGGAATAGAAAAATATGAAGAATTACAGCTCTAAGGACATGAAAATATTTTCAACAAAATCATAAAAGAAAAATTTTCTGACCTAAAGGAAGAGATGCCTATACGTATACAAAAAGAGTATATAACATGTGTTAAACTGGACCTGTCAGGAGCCATCTTGGATAGGCTAATGGCATGCAAGCAATTTTCCAGGAGATAGGCCATCATTTTTGCATGGTTGCTATGGGTAAGCTCTGAATTTCAGGGCTTATAGAGATCTCATCTCAGGATTGATTCTTAATGTTGATATGCCTTTCCTGTAATTATTACAATTATTATAATGACTCCTGTGCATTAACCTAACCTATTGGGCAGATTTCCTGCAGATCAACAAAGATGTACTCTCTTGTAGCTATGCTGTGTAGACAAACTGGTAATTTCATAATTCCTAATAATGGTTCTATTGAATTCCTAAATTTATACTAGTTATTTGAGCCCTATATAGTATGAAACATGCTATTCAGGCTCTGTAAACCTTCATGTGCCACGGGCTAATTGCACTAGGATAGAAAGCAGGGTTGGAAGGCAGCTATGCTCACCACTATACCACCAATGCAGTACTGTACATATAGCTAATAAAAAGTGTGTTTACTGTATTAATAGACAGCTCATTTAATGAAAAGACAATATATATAATTAGGTTACATGTTTACTCTCTTGAGTTTCCCCTCTGCTTCAGTACAAATAATTGAATTACATGCTGTAGCCACTATTTAAAATGCAAAAAAATAGGCTTTTAATTGGGATACTCATAGCCAGGATATAGCTCATGGTTTATAATTTCTTAAAATTGCTTCTTTTTTAGATATTGCTAACTATCAAATTTTATAAAAACAGCTCAATTAAAAAAAACCTGTATCATGTAAGAGCTCATACTGGATTGCCTGGACCCCAGAAAAATGCCATAACAAATTTGTATATCAGATAGATTACAAACCCTACAAAAACAATTGGCCATACAATTTTATTCTTTACATTTGGGGTTACTATATAACAAGAGTTTGTCTATCTAGATTGCTGTGCCACTGTAGCTGATCTGACTTTTGTGATCCCTGAGACCAGAAGCTGCAGTATTTTGGCACTTAACATCTCATTCTACAAACAGCCAGAGATTAAGTAAACAGCTTTTGTTTTGTCTCAGCAAAAACTGTTGGGCTCTAACTTATGCCTACAAGTCTGAGGCCACTTAAAAAAGTTATTAAAGAGTTCATTATTAGGTGTAAAAAATGTTTTCTTAAAAAGCTATCTAAGGAAAAAAGTACAAAGAAAACTTCTATTTTATTTGAGAAAAAGAGAAAAGTTCTATTTCATATGCTGTCCTAAATGGGGAAAGACAAAGAGCTCTGCTTTGTCTCTCCATTATATTTGCCCTCTTATCCTTTTGTCCTCAGCATTCATATATGTTTTAAAATATATGATCACATGTTACAAAATTTGTTACAAGTTTATACCAAAAATTAAATTGAAATAAAGGCTTATAATGAAGAATGTTTTATATGCATATTTGTTAGAAGTGATTGTGTGGCTAAACATCCATCACCTGCCTGGTTCCACAGGTTCACTGAAGGTTTAAAACTATAACTGGGTTATCAGTGAAGATTTGTGTAGATATGACCAGACAATATTTTATTTTCCATCCTAACACCTATGATAAATTGTTGGTCCCTTTTTATTAATCTTTGGCAAATTGTTTTATAAACTTAGAATGTGTTCCGAGTGAAAAAAGTTTGGTTATTATCTAAAAACAATTAATTGATGTTATTTGAGAGACTGACAAAATTCTTATTACAGTTTTGACTATCAGAAAAAGGCCTAGTAACAGTCTCATTATAAAAGAGCTTAATAATCATAGATATAATTTTTTAAAAATTATATAAGATCATTATTAAGACTTAAAAGGTCATCTATTTGTCTATATAACATCACCACAAGATAGCAAATTTTTATAGATCTATGTTTAATAATAATAGCTTGAGACACCAATTTGATATAAAAATATCAATTATACCCTAAAAAGAGAGTATATAAGTCAAATTACAAAACTTGTTTTTAGTGTCCTCAATTTTTTCATAACAACGGTAATACTTGAGGACTTATACCTAGACAATTATGACAAGTAGATGTCATTCATTTTTGATTTTAGAAAATTAAAATATGTATATGTGATTTAACACCTTTTTAAGATTTCTAGTTACAATTACTTTAACAAGAAAAACAGTCAAAAGTACAGCTAGTTATTGCCTATGTTATCTTTTTATACTTGGTGTTTCATATCATATTAAAATAACCAAAACTGACTGTTACAATCAGACATTGGAGATGTTTTGTTGACAATTTGGTATTGCCCATGTTACTAAAATCCCTGGTAATCTTCAAGAACAAGGTGTTATAAAACAGATATTGTGAGATTTTGAAATAGTGTCTTCATGACTCTCTGAGTGTGGGAGAAGCTGATGTTTCTGCCCTGGTTTTACTAAAAACTCTTAAAAATTGGCTTTTAAAAACAAAAGATGGGGAGCTATACTCCCAGAAGGAGTCTCCCAGAAATACTCTCCATCATGTCTTGTTCATTCTCAATTTTCTAAATCTGGATGCTCATGGCAAATATGCTGCTGATTGCCTTTGGCATGCTGAGACCAATAAAAACTATGCCACAGTTATATGAAAGGACCATCTTACCCTTAAATAGAATGGCCTGGACCCAGTTCTAATGTGGGGCCAAGGATTGATATGCCTGTTTGATACCTAAGAAGGCACAGCTAAATGGCTGCCAAAAAGATTAATGAAATTAAATGGATACCCCCACAAAGACAGGCCCAATTATGAATATGATAAATAACAATTGATATCCAGGGGAGAGAAATCTCCCTAAGAATTCCCTTCTTTTTCCTTTCCAGGTAAAAATAAATTACCTGTGATGCTTGCTGTTGGAAGTTCTAATCCTAATGCTGGCCTCCGGACTTACACTATTCAGACCTTCGATGGGCCATTGACAAGGACATCAACAGCTAGAGATTGACATCACTAATCTAGAGAAATTCCTCATTTTGCTGTCTGAAGTGATCTCCAAAAATTGCAAAGGACTTTATTGGACTTGATCTACTCTTTTACAATAGAAAACACTGTGTACAGCTCTAGCCTGTGTATAGCCCTTAAAGAAGAATGTTGCTCTTACATAGACAAGACAGGGATGGTTAAAGAGAACATGAAAAGGGTCAGAGAAGGCCTTGAGAAAAGAGAGAGAGAGAGTGAAGAGAGAAGAGAGATGAGAGATGAGAGAAGAGAGTAGAGTGAAGAGAGAAGAGAGAAGAGAGATGAGAGATGAGAGATGAGAGATGAGAGATTGTTGCAGCCCTCTCCATTCCACACTTGGTGGCCACTGTTTCCCAGCCCAAGCTGCCGCTCAGGTCTGCGGGTCAGGGTCTAGTGAGAGAGAGTGGGGATAAAGGAGAAGAGACACGAAGAATGAAGACAAGATAGAGGTTCTGATCAAGTCTCAAGTCTCGTTTATTGAAGGGAAATCTGGGGTATTTATATGCTTTTGCCACGTGCCTTGTAGGCATGTGGATACCAGGTGCCTTGCAGGTGTTGATATGATGTAAGCCTTACAGGCATGGATACCACGTGCACCTTATAGGCATGTATGGCATGGATAGCATGTGGATAGCACATGAACCGCATGCCTTGCAGGCATGGCTACCACATGTGCCTTGCAGCTGGGGGCAGTAAACAGCAAAACAAAATATGAGGGATATCAGAGTGTGCTTCAGCTGTTGTAGGCTGTTGAAAAACAAGTCTCACGTCAGGGTATATGGCTCAAGATGGCTGCAAAGCTGATAGCCGCTTTCTGCTAAAAGTCAGCTCCCAACGTGTCCCGCTTTTTAAATTTTTTTTCAAAAGGGAAGGCTGGGAAAACTTACAGAAACCATGCCTGTCCTAGGTTGGAACAAAGGACCCCAGCCTCCCTTTCCGATCCTTGGATACGCAACAGCCATTGGTTGAGCTCCTGTCTTAGGATGGTGAGGCCTCCCTTCTTTTAGGGGCAAGGGTCTCGGTATGCTCTCTTACCCATCATTGACTATCCGGCCTAGTGTGTAAGTTAGGGGTTAATCCTCATCAGTCTTGATAACAGAGGTTTCAGAGTTTCCTACTTCCAGCCTGTAATAATGGACCTGTATGGTTTCATTTGAATAGCATCTATCTGTTGTCATACAAAAGCCATCAGTCAGTTGAACCGCATCAACCCAAGAGACAAGAAACTTAACAATGCCTGAATATTCAGTATAAAAGCAACACTCTTTTTAAGGGTAACACACAAAAATACAGAACTGATCATAGCTTTGATTTTAACAAAACAAGTAAGGAAATCCCTGTCCCTGTTCAATCAATCTCAAACCCCCCCAAAAAAAACAACTATAATAACTGTGGTAGTGGGTTTAAACAATATACCCCACTAAATCATAAGTCAGGGAATCAAGAGTCCAATAAAGCCACCCTGGAAATTCAGGTGGTCATGGCTCCTTCAGCACTGAGAACTTTCCAAGTCAGGTTTACTCATTCATCTGTTCCAGTTTGAAGGCAATTGTGAAGCATCTTCATGTTTCCTTCACATTTCCTGCAAAGAAAAAATACACTTCTCAGGGGGTTTCTCCTCCCTGGATTTGTTATTGTTGTCTATTTGTTTAATCAGTCTCTCTGGCAGCCAACGTGCAGCATCTGCAGTTTGGGAATATATGCAAACAGAACCTCTTCCCCAGATAAGCACTGGATCTGGCCCATTCCAGGTTCCAGTTAATGGGTCTTTCCAGAGGACTGTTGCAAAATTCTTTTTGGTATCAGGATGCCAGAATCTATCTGCAGCAGATTTTCCTTCAGAATCCCAAGTTAGAAAATTTTAAATTTCTGGGGGATCCCTTGGTAGGGTACATTCCCCTTTTTTAATTTTTTTCAAATTGATTTTTCACTAGCAACTGAGCAGCTTGTAATTTTTCAGTGAGGCTGTACCCAATATGCATCAGAGAAACCAAAGCCTTGATCCCCTCTTTTAGGATTCTTATATTTGTGATTAGTAGGGTACAATGGAAGTAACAATAGTTGAGCTATCCTCTTTCTTGTAGAAATAGTGACTATATTCTGAATTGCCTGTGCCATTACCTTAATCTCACCCTGATAATCATTATCTATAATTCCAGGAAAAATTTGTAGTCCCTGCATAGTAGCACTGCTTCTTCCCACTATCACGCCAAACACATTTGGATAGAGCGGTCCAAACACTCCAGTGGGTAAGGCCTGAGGTCCCATTTCTGGGGTTAATACTGTGTGGGTGGCAGAACTGAGGTCCAGTCCTGTGCTTCCTGGTGTTGCTTGACTAAGTTCAGAAAGGGATTGGTGTTTGCTGGTAGGACACTGACTGCTCCATAAGCCTGTTTTGGCTTGCATCGGTTCGGGGCCTGGAGCTGTCCCCTGTTCCCGTTTCCCTGATTATGGGAAAGGGTGTTACCTTGTGCGTCTCTTTTAGACATACAATCACTAGCCCAATGCCATCCACGTTTGCAACGTGGGCAGAGCACAGGCTGTTTTCTGGGCTGTCTCTGGCTTAACTCATTTTCTACCTTGCAATCTCTTGCAAAGTGTCCAGGCTTACCACATTTAAAACATGCCTTTCTGTCTCTATTTACCAAAAAAAATCTCTTACAGATTGTCCTTGCATAGCAGCTGCCATAGCTAAGCCCTGTTGGTAAGAGGGACCTATGTCAGAACAAAGTCTGGTATACCCTGTAAGGTCTGTCTTTTTCCTGTAGGGTCTAATGGCCGCTTGGCAGGCAGGATTAGCATTTTCATATGCAAGTTGTTTCACATAATCTACACCTGCCTCTGCATTAGCAAAAATCCTCCCTGCTGTTGTCGTTAATTGATGAACAAAGTCAGAAAATTGTTCATCAGGCCCTTGCCTGACTGCTGTTAAAGATGCACCAGGGTCTCCCTTTACCGGAAGTTTACGCCAAGCCTTCATGGCTGCATTTTGAATTTGAGCATATAAACCTGGGTCATATTGCATTTGGTTATCACTAGAAGCAAATTGCCCTTCTCCTACTAAGGCATCAAAGGACCAACCATTGCCTGCCTGAATGTTTCTCCTAGCTGTCTCTTTACAATTCTCATGATACTCTGATTTCCAAATAAGATAGTCTCCACCACTAAAACTGCTCTCACTAACGTATTCCAATCACTAGGAGTCAGCCACTCCTCTGCAGCAAACTCTAAAATTGCAAGAGTAAAAGGAGCAGTGGCACCATATTGAGATACTGCATTTTTAATTCCTTAATAATTTGAAAATTAAACCCTGTGTGATGTCTCCAAGCAACCCCTTGAGCGTCTCTGGTCTCTGATACAGGGAAAGCCTTAGCGTCTCCCTCCTCTGGCTGATCTGTAGCTGAACTAAAGCTAGAGGATAGGGACTGCCTTTGGACACCAGGTTGAAGAACGTGAAAATCGGGGGATTTTCAGTTTACCTCTCAAGACCTCTTCCCTGTCCTTAATTTTTATAGCTGATTAATTAAGTCCTGATACTCTTTTTCTAACTCTATTTGTTGTTTAAGAAAAGAAATTTTATCCTGTAACTCCTTTCTGGGATCTACAACCAATGGGAGCCTCTGGAAGTGGAGGTGCACTGGGAGAGGGCCTTTCAGAGTCATAATATTTAACTGCCTCTTCCTCTGGGTCAGCACAATCTGGCTCTGACAAACTGTCATCAACCTTTGGTTGTATTTTGGATTCTAACTTATGCTTCTTTTTATTTTGAACAAAAAAGACAGCATTCAAGAACAAAAGCAGAAAATTAACACATGTGAGCAGCAAACAACAAAACCAAAACAGAGAGTTGAATTCAAGCTGACTAATTTCTTGTCCCATTTTCATTACCTTTCTCGAAGCAAACCAAAACAGAGATTTGGATTCAGGTTGACTAATTTCTTGTCCCATTTTTCTTACCTTTCTCAATGCGGCAGATTCCTGCGACAATCAACAGATCCTTCTTCCAGTAACGTCCCTCACTGGATCTCTCGTTCTCTCTGCCTCTCATTGAGTGCCAAAAATGTTGTGGCCCTCTCCATTCCATGCTTGGTGGCCACTGTTTCCCGGCCCAAGCTGCTGCTCCGGTCTGCAGGTCAGGGTCTAGCGAGAGAGAGAGAGTGGGGAAAAAGGGGGAGAGACGCAAAGAATGGAGACAAGACAGAGGTTCTGATCAAGTCTCAAGTCTCGTTTATTGAAGGGAAATCTGGAGTATCTATATGCTTTTGCCACGTGCCTTGCAGGTGTTGACATGACGTAAGCTTTACAGGCGTGGATACCACGTGCACCTTATAGGCATGTATGGCATGGATAGCACATGGACAGCACGTGAACTGCATGCCTTGCAGGTGTGGCTACCATGTGTGCCTCACAGGAATGTATGGCGTGGATAGCACATGAACCGCATGCCTTGCAGCTGGGGGCAGTAAACAGCAAAACAAAATATGAGGGATATCAGAGTGTGCTTCAGCTGTTGTAGGCTGTGGAAAAACAAGTCTCATGTCAGGATATATGGTTCAAGATGGCTGCAAAGCTGATAGCCGCTTTCTGCTAAAAGTAGGCTCCCAAAAAGAGATGAGAGATGAGAGATGAGAGCTGCTACAAGAATTGTTTTTCAACCTCTCCATGGTTGTCAACACTATTTCCTTCCATTTTGGAACCATTAGTTGAGTTACTTCTGCTTCTTTGTTGTCATCCCTGGGCCTTAAATAGGCTTACTAAATTTGTAAAACAACAGACAGCTGATCTGATTTGGTATTACCCATGTTACTAAAATTCCTAGTAATCTTCAAGGACAAGGTGTTATAAAACAGATATTATGAGACTTTGTAATAGTGTCTTCATGACTCTCTGAGTGTAAGAAAAGCAGCTGTTGATGCTTCTGCCCTGGTTTTACTAAGAACTCTAAAAAATTGGCTTTTAAAAACAAAAGAGGAGAAGCTATACTAACTTATGATAATGTATCTGAATATGTTTTGCTATTCAGATACATTATCATAAGTTAGTTTTGAAGGACCATGAGACTCAAGATGAGGTTGTTACTGTATCCAGGGTGTTTCCAGAACACATCTCCACTCAAACTAAAAGAGGGGACTCCTGCCCCTAGACCAAGCAAAAAGGAGCCACCCAGAACCCCCCTCTGACTGATGATATAAATTCTTGCTTAGGCTGCGAGGCTAAGCACTACAAGGAAATATAAAATTTAAAATATTTTTCTGGGCCCTTCCACCCCTGGCCTGGATACTGGTGGGTGGAGAAGTTTCCCAGCCAATCTGCTCCCCTCTGGAAACTGAGTTCGGAGGCACCCTAGGGAGGTCACAGACCCAGAGCAGCAGGTAGGAGAACCCCGCACACCGACCTAGGCCTTAGAAGCGCAACTAGCAATAGGGAGCCCCCAGAGGGCACCTGGCATCCAGACCCTGCCACTGCAGAGAGCCACTCCCCTTCCACCCCTAGCCTGGATACCGGTGGCTGGAGCAGTCTCCCAACCCATCTGCTCCACTCTGGAAACTGAGTCCGGAGGCACCCCAGGGAGGTCACGGACTGCAGAGCTGCAGAGGTACCCAAGAGAGGTCAAGGATCACAGAGCTACAGGCATCCTAGAGAGGACATGGCCCACAGAGCTGCAGAGCAGGGGACACCATATCCTGAAGCATCCTAGAGGAGCAAAAACATTCAGAGCAGCAAACACCTAGCTGGTCTACTACCATGGAGACACAATATCCTGAAAAAGCCTAGAGGAGCCACTGTATGCAGAGCAGCTGGCACTCAGGATCATAGAGTCATCCGGACCCCGAGGAGTTCTGACACAACCAAGATAACTGGAAAGGCAGACTCCAGTCAGAACCAGTGAGTGAGAGTAGCACTACAGCTGACCAAATGGTGAAAGGCAAGCTTAAGAATGTAAACAACAGAAACCAGTTACTTGGCATCACCAGAACCCAGTTCCCCCATCATAGCGAGTCCTGAACACCACATAACACCAGAAAGGCAGGGCTCAGAATTAAAATCACTTCTCAGGATAATGATATGGACTTTAAAAAAGAACATAAATAACACTCTGAAAAGAATTTGAAGAGAACGCAGGTAAACAGGTAGAAGCCCTTAAAGAAATGCAAGAAAACACAACAAAACAGGTGAAGGAATTACACAAAACTGTCCAGGATCTAAAAATTGAAGTAGAAACAATGAAGAAATCTCAAAGGGAGACTACTCTGGAGATAGAAAACCTCGGAAAAATATCAGGAGTCATAGACGCAAGCATCACCAACAAAATACAAGAGAAGGAAGACAGAATTTCATGCACAGAAGATACCATGGAAAACATAAACACAACAGTCAAATAAAATATGAAATGTAAAAAGCTCCTAACCCAAAACATCCAGGAAATCCAGGACACAATGAGAAGACCAAACCTAAGGATAATAGATATAGATGAAGGTGAAGACTCCGAACTTGAAGGGCCAGTAAATATCTTCAACAAAATTATAGAGGAAAACTTCCCTAACCTAAAGAAAGAGATGTCCTTAAATATACAAGAAGCCTACAGAACCCCAAATAGACTAGACCAAAAAAGAAACACCTCCAGTCACATACTAATCAAAACATCAAATATACAAAACAAAGAGAAGATACTAAAAGCAGTAAGGGAAAAAGGTAAAGGAACATATAAAGGCAGACCTATAAGAATAATACCAGACTTCTCACCAGAGACTATAAAAGCCAGAAGATCCTGGACTGATATCATACAGACCCTAAGAGAACACAAATGCCAGCCCAGACTACTATACCCAGCAAAACTCTCAATCAATATTGATAAAGAAACCAAAATATTCTATGACAAATCCAAATTTACACAATATCTTACCACAAATCCAGCCCTTCAAAGAATGATTGATGGAAAACTCCAACACAAGGAGGGAAAATACAACCTAGAAAAAGCAAGAAAGTAATCTTCCAACAACCCTAAACGAAGATACCTATACAAACATAACTCCACTGCCAATAACAAAAACAACAGGAAACAACATTCATTTTTCCTTAATATCTCTTAATATCAATGGACTCAATTCTCCAATAAAAAGACATAGACTATCAGATTGGATACATAAACAAGACCCAATATTTTGCTGCATAGAGGAAGCACACCTTTGTGAAAAGACAGACACTACCTCAGAGTAAAAGGTTGGAAAACAATATTCCAAGCAAATGGCCCCCCAAAAAAGCTAGAGTAGCGATTCTAATATCAAATAAAATCCTTTTCAACCAAAAGTAATCAAAAAAGATAAAGAAGGACACTTCATATTCATCAAAGGAAAAATGTACCAAGAGGAACTTGCAATTCTCAACCAGAATTGCTCTGTGCTCCAAATTCAAGGGCACCCACATACATAAAAGAAACTTTACTAAAGCTTAAAGCATGCATTGCACCTCACACAATAATAGTGGGAGATTTCAACACCCCACTCTCAGCTATGGACAGATTATGGAAACAGAAACAAAATTGAGACACAATGAAACTAACAAAAGTTATGAACCAATTGGACTTAACTGACATCTATAGAACATTTCATCCTAAAACAAAAGAATGTACCTTTTTCTCAGCACCTCATGGTACCTTCTCCAAAATAGACTATATACTTGTTGAGACACAATGAAACTAACAAAAGTTATGAACCAATTGGACTTAACTGACATCTATAGAACATTTCATCCTAAAACAAAAGAATGTACCTTTTTCTCAGCACCTCATGGTACCTTCTCCAAAATAGACTATATACTTGTTCAAAAAACAGGCCTCAACAGATACAAAAAGATTGAAATAATCCCTTGTACCCTATCAGACCACCACAGACTAAAACTCGT
This sequence comes from Arvicanthis niloticus, assembly GCF_011762505.2. Lineage (NCBI taxonomy): Eukaryota > Metazoa > Chordata > Mammalia > Rodentia > Muridae > Arvicanthis > Arvicanthis niloticus. The sequence continues at coordinate 15,171,684 of NC_047659.1, forward strand.
CTCTGACATGGACAAAAACAACAGAAAGCCCACATACACGTGGAAACTGAACAATGCTCTACTCAATGATAACTTGGTCAAGGAAGAAATAAAGAAAAAAATTAAAGACTATTTAGATTTAAATGAAAATGAGGACACATCATATCAAAATTTGTGGGACTCCATGAAAGTAGTAATAAGAGGAAAAATCATAGCTCTAAGTGCCCACAGAAAGAAAATGGAAAGAGAATACATTAATAACTGGACAGCACATCTGAAAGTGTTACAACAAAAAGAAGCTAATATACCCAAGAGAAGTAGACAGCAGGAAATAATCAAACTCAGGGCTGAAATCAACCAAGTTGAAACAGAAAGAACTATACAAAATATCAACAAAACCAGGAGCTGGTTCTTTGAGAAAATCAACAAGAGAGACAAACCCTTAGCCAGACTACCCAAAGAGTGCAGAAACAGTACTCAAATTAATAAAATTAGAACTAAAAGGGAGACATAACCACAGAAACAGAGGAAATTAAAAAATTGTCAGATCCTACTATAAAGGCAAATACTCAACAAAATTGGAAACTCAGGATGAAATGGATAATTTTCTAGATAGATACCAGGTACCAAAGTTCAACAAGGAACAGATAAACCATCTAAACAGTCACATAAGCCCTAAAGAAATAGAGGCAGTCATTAAACATCTCCCCACCAAAAAAAAGAGTCCGGGGCCAGATGGTTTTAGCACAGAATTCTTTAAGACCTTCCAGGAAGACCTAATACCAATTCTCTTCAAACTATTCCACAGAATGGAAACAGAAGGAACTCTACCCAATTTGTTCTATGAAGCTACAATTACACTCATACCTAAACCTCACAAAGACCCAACAAAGAAAGAGAACTACAGACCAATCTCACTTATGAATATTGATGCAAAAATACTCAATAAAATTCTCACAAACAGAATCCAAGAACACATCAAAACAATCATCCATCATGATCAAGTAGGCTTTATCCCAGGAATGCAGGGATGGTTCAATATTTGGAAATCCATCAATGTAATCCACTACATAAATAAACTCAAAGAAAAAACCACATTATCATCTCACTAGATGCCAAGAAAGCATTTGACAAAATTCAACAACCCTTCATGTTAAAAGTCTTGGAAAGATCAGGAATTCAAGGCCCCTCTCCTAAACATAGTAAAACCAATATACAGCAAGCCCATAGCCAACATCAAACTAAATGGAGAGAACCTTGAAGCAATCCCACTAAGATCAGGGACTAGACAAGGCTGCCCACTCTTACCCTGCCTATTCAATAAAATACTGGAAGTCCTAGCCAGAGCAATTAGACAACAAAAGGAAGTCAAAGGGATACAAATAGGAAAGGAAGAAGTCAAAATTTCACTATTTGCAGATGATATGATAGCATACTTAAGTGACCCTAAAATTTCCACCAGAGAACTCCTAAACCTGATAAACAAATTAGCAAAGTGGATGGATATAAAATCAACTCAAACAAATTAGTAGCCTTCCTATACTCAAAAGATAAACAGGATGAAAAAGGAATTAGGGGAATGACACCCTTTATAATAGTCACAAAAAATATAAAATATCTTGGAGTGAATCTAACTAAGCAAGTGAAAGATCTGTATGACAAGAACTTCAAGTCTCTGAAGAAAGAAAAAGAAGAAGATCTCAGAAAATGGAAAGATCTCCCATGCTCCTGGATTGTTAGGATTAACTTAGTAAAAATGGCCATCTTGCCAAAAGCAATCTACAGGTTCAAATCAATCCCCATCAAAATTCCAAATCAATTCTTCATAGAGATAGAAAGGGCAATTTGCAAATTCACTTGGAATAACAAAAAACCCAAGTTAGTGAGAACCATTCTCAACAATAAAAGAACTTCTGGTGGAATCACCATCTCTGACCTTAAACAGTACTGCAGAGCAGTAGTGATAAAAACTGCATGGTATTGGAACAGAGACAGGCAGGAAGATCAATAGAATAGAATTGAAGATCCAGAAATGAATCCACAAACATATGTTCACTTGATCTTTGACAAAGGAGCTAAAACCATCCAGTTGGAAAAGGACAGCATTTTCAACAAATGGTGCAGGATCAACTGGAGGTCACCATGTAGAAGATGCACATCAATCCATTCTTATCCCCTTGTACAAAGCTCAAGTACAAGTGGATAAATTGCCTTCACATAAAACCAGATACACTGAAACTAATAGAAGAGAAGGTGGGGAAGAGCCTCGAATACCTAGGCACAGGGTAAAAGTTCCTGAACAGAACACCAATGGCTTATGCTCTAAGATCAAGAATTGACAAATGGGACCTCATAAAATTGCAAAGCTTCTGTAAGGCAAAAGACACTGTCAATAGGACAAAACAGCAACCAACAGATTGCAAAAAGATCATTGCCAATCCTAGATCTGATAGATAGCTAATATCCAATATATACAAATAACTCAAGAAATTAGACTCTAGACAATCAAATAACCATATTAAAAAATGGGGTACAGAGCTAAACAAAGAATTATCAACTGAGGAAATTTGAATAGCCGAGAAGCACCTTAAGAAATGTTCAACATTCTTAGTCACCAGGGAAATGCAAATCAAAACAACCCTGAGATACCACCTCATACCATTCTGAATGGCTAAGATAAAAATTCAAGTTATGGTAGATGCTGGCAAGGATGTGGAGAAAGAGCAACACTCCTCCATTGTTTGTGAGAATGCAAGCTGGTACAACCACTCTGGAAATCAGTCTGGCGGTTCCTCAGAAAATTGGACATAGCACTACCTGAGGACCCAGCTATACCACTCCTGGGCATATACCCAGAAGATGCTCCAACATATAAAAGAACATATGCTCCACTATGTTCATAGCAGCCTTATTTATAATAGCCAGAACCTGGAAAGAACCAAGATGTCCTTCAACAGAGGAATGGATACAAAAATGTGGTACATTTACACAATGGAGTATTACTCAGCTATTAAAAATAATGAATTCAAGAAATTCTTAGGTAAATGGATGGAACTATAAAATATCATCCTGAGTGACGTAACACAATCACAAAAGAACACACATGGTATTTACTCACTGATATGCGGATATTAGCCCAAAAGCTTGAAATAGCCAAGATTCAACTAACTTACCACATGAAGCTCATGAAGAAGGAAGACCAAGTGTGGATGCCTCGGTCCTTCTTGGAAGGAGTGACAGAATGTTCAAGAGAGCAAATAAGGTGACAAAGTGTGGGACAGAAAGCCAAGGAGGGGCCATCAGGAGACCACTCTATTTTGGTTTCTGTCCCATATGCAGTCACCAAAAATAGACACCAATATGGATGTCAAGAAGTAAATGCTGACAGGAGCCTGATGTAGCTGTCTCCTCGGAGGTCTGCCAGAGTCTGACATATCCAGAGGTGGATGCTGGCATCTACCCATTGATCTGATCAAGAGTTCCCAATGGAAAAGTTAGAGGACTGAAGGAGTTGAAAGGGTTGGTGGCCCCAAGAGGAGAGCAACAGTGCCAACCAACCAGAGCTCCCCAGGGTCAAAACCACCAGCCTGGGAGCACAAAGGGAGGCACCCATGACTTCAGCTGTATACCTAGGGGAGGATGGCCTTGTCGGGCATGGGCAGGAGAGGAAATCCTTGGTCCCGTGAAGGCTGAATACCAAGCTGGGAGGAATTTGAGGGTGGGGAAGGGGAGTGGTGGGTAGGTGGGGGTACATCCTTGTGGAGGCAGGAAGGGGTGGCATAGGGGGTTCCTGAGTGGTGGGGGAAATGGGGTGACGGGATAAAATCTGAAATGTAAACATAATATCCAATAAAAATCATGAAAAAAAAAGAAGAAGCCCCAGGGACTCATGACAAATCAAATCAATCTGGTACAAGGTTCCATGGACACTAAATTTTACCTATGGACCACCAAGGGATATGTGAATTTGTGTAAAAACACTGTTACCCTTTCTTTCTTAGTGATTCTTGAATGCCCTTAAACCTTACTGGGGAGGGATCTCCTGACAAAAAATGGGGGGAGCACACATTCATTTCTTCCCAGAAGGCAGATTCAACCTTGGTGTATATTCTCTTGTTAGAAAGTGAATATCAAAACTGCTTAAGACCAGCAGGTTGAGGAGCAAATCTCCCATCACTCATCCTAAAAGAACTCATAAACCAGATACCTCAGGAATGGCCTGAAAATAATATTCCATGTTTGGCCTCTCACTTGCCTCCTGTTGTAGATTTGAAAGCCATTGCTATCCCTGTCAGTGTGAGGCAATACTCATTGTCACCAGAGGCCCTCTAAGGTATCAGACCCTATATCAACTGCTTCCATGACTATAGGATCTTGGTTCCATGTTCTGCTCCCTGGAACATACCTGTATTGTTGGTTAAAAAGTCCATAGGGAATGGTTATAGACTGATGCAAGACTTAATGGAGGTAAATAAAAAAGTGAAAGATACCCACCCAACAGTTCCAAATCTTTATACTCTTGAGTTCCCTACCACCTGACAAATTTATACAGTCTTGGACTTGAAAGGTGCCTTCTTTAGCTTTCTCCTAGATACAAGCAGCCAAAGAACTTCAAATCAAAATGACTCTGAGATTACATCTTACATCCACCAGAATGGCTGAGATTAAAAAAAAAAAAAAAAAAAAAACTCAAGAGACAGCTCATTCAGGCAAGGCTATGAAGCAAAGAAAACACTCCTTCATTGCTGATAGGAGTGCAAACTTGTACAACAACTCTGGAAATCAATTTAGCAGTAACTCAGAAAACTGGGAATCATTCTACCTCATGATTGAGCTATACTGTTATATACTGTTATATACTGTTATATATAGTTATATACCCAAAAGATGTTTCACCATACCACAAAGACACTTGCTCAACTATGTTCATAGCACCTTTATTTGTAATGGCCAGAATCTGGAACAAACTAGACCTCTACTAAAGAATGGATAAAAAACATATGACACATCTATACTATGGAATACTGTGATAGATTTGGTTTATTAATTATAATGTGTTAATTGGATTCCCAAATTACACAAGAATTCATGTGTCTGCATGTGAGAGTCTGATGATCCTTGCCCCTAGCTGGTTCTAATAGGTTAATAAAGATGAAATATATATTTGAGTAAGTAATAATTCCAGAATCTCAGAGGGGATGCATTACCAACATATAAGTTTATGAGTGGCCCAGCCATTGAACTGCTTAAAGCATATTAAAAAATAAGGCTGCATGTGTGTGACTTTCATTCTTGAATCCAAAACATTTGGGTAGATATCAGGGAGTGTGCACACACCCACTGGAGAGTTAAGAGGGGATTAACAAATTACCTCTTCAGAATACTAAAAAAACTTCATGAAAATTTTAGTCAAATGGATAGAACTAAAAATATCAACCTGAGTGAGGTAAAGCAGACATAGAAAGACAAACATGGTATATTCTCACTTATAAGTGAATGTTAGTCATAAAGTACAGAATGACCGTACTATAATCCACAGATCCAAAGAAGTTAAGTAACAAGAAGATCTCACTGATACTGAACTGACAACAGAGAGCATACTTGGGATAGACATTGCCCTTCTACACATATGAAATAGATGTGAAGCGTACTCTCCATGTTAGACCTCTAACAGCAGGAGCAGGAGCTGTCTCTAATTTCTGCTGCCTGCCATTGGATCACTTTCCCCTAACTGGGGATTCCCTTGCCACACCTGAAGAAAATGTTCCTAGTCACACTTCAATTTATATGCCAAGGTGGTTTGATATCTATAGGAGGCCTCCCCTTCTCTGAGGAGAAAGGGATGGGAGGATGAGGGAAAAGTAAGAAGGAGGGGCTGGGAGAAGAGGAGGAAACGTTAATCTGGATGTTAAAAAAATAAATTAATTAAAAGAAAAAAGAAAACTTACTTTTAAAACATAATAATTAAAACAAAAAATAAAAGCTAACACACAATCTTTGTCAGATTGTGAAGAGCAATTAATAGTTTTGGCAACAATGTGTGTTTTTTGTGGATTCCCATTGGGAACTTTGGCCAACAAGGCAATTAGATGTAACCCTCACCTGGCACTGGAAGTCTTATTTGGTGAAAAGAGAGGGCCAGTTGGGACTGTATCCCCTTTTTATTTTATGATTTTATTTAAATTACCCTTCTATATGACTATAATAATATATACATTATATATAGTCATATTAATATAAATCATATATTATAATAATATAAATTATATATAATTTTATATATTATATAATTTATATTATGAACTTGTAAAATATATATTGTAATTTATATTACATGTATAATATAATATGCAATTTAAATTATAAACATGTATAAATTATATATTAAAATATATTATAAATTATACATTATCATAATTGTCTATGCAATATATATATATATATATATATATATATATATATATATATATATATATATATATATCTTCCCTTATTCTCTCACACAACCCCCTCTCTGTGCTTCTAACTTGATCTTCCCATCCAATACTGCCCCAAACCACCCATAACAGTCCTAGTCTCCTTTTCCTAATGAGATTTGTTTCTTTTATAACACTAAGGATATCAATTATGCCAGGGCAGATTTCATGTTCAGGAATTGTTGACCAACAAATAATGGACTCCACATTTTTTTGTTTGGTGCTTTTCTTTGGTTACAGATTTTTTAAAAATTATTTTTAGGTGTTGTATGTTTTTTCTAGTTTTTTGTTGTGCTTTTTTTTGTTTGTTTTATGTCTTTAAAGAACTTAAAGTTGGGTGGGTAAAAGTGGGGAAAGGGCATAGAAGGACTTGAGGGAGAAGACAAATATGGTCAAAATATATTTAAATTTAAAAATTATTTAAAATAATTAAAAGTTAATGATAAAAATAATTTTAAAAGTAGATTCTATATAGATAACTATGCACATCAGTTTATCTTTTGGTTTATTCTAAATGTAGCTAAATGATAACCAAGGTTGAACTACAGGATATTTTTACACAGTATGAATTATTTTAACCATTTTGTTAAAATGCTAAAAATATTATTTTGCTTTTTTAAAAAATAAGTAATATGGTAATTCTATCTATTGATGAATGCTTGCTCTATTTTTAACAACATAAAGTTCCCCCCCCAAAAAAAGAAACCCATAATACTAAGCAAACAAATAACCCTTCAAAAAATATAACATATATTATTATTCCCTTAGTATGAAAAGTTGAAAACAAATAGGCCATTGATTTCCTAGAGCAAGGAGATAAAAAGATGAGAAGTAATACTTAAAAGTGCACAGATTTGCTTTTAAAATTCTGGTATTGTCCTAACATAGATTGTGATGATTATATGAAAATGTAAATATGCTAAGATATTGACTTCTATATTATATGGGAATAAATTGTATATAAATTTTATTTTTGTTTGCTTTTTATTCTTTATCCTCCCCATCTCCAACCAGATGCAATCCTTTTCACTTCCTTACATACCACAACATATTTTCTTTTTCTTTCCCTTAGAAAACAAGAAAAACAAAAAGAAAAACAAAACATTACAATAAAAACAAAGTAAAAAAAAAAGAAAGTAAGTAAACAAGATAAAGAAACACTAACATGAAACAAAACAAAATTTATGGAGTCTTTTCTGGGCTTGTGACCTGCACTGGAGTGTGGATGATACATGCCCAATCACATTCTGCTGAAGAAAGATGATTTTCCCTTTCCTAGCAGATATCAATTGCAAATAGCTTCTTAGATAGGGGCGGGACTTACTCCTATGTCAACTCCCTTCTTACTGCTGAGGTTTTGTCTGATTATAACTGTTTAGGTCTTGTGTGTGCTGTCATAGATTGTGAGTTCAAATGTGTACTGTTGTGTCAGGAAAACAATGTTTGCTTAGATTCATCTACCACCTCTAGCTCTTACAGTCTGTCCAACTCTTCTTCTGCATAGATAAAGGCATCTTATTAAGGGCTGATTACTACAGAGACTCTCACTGTACAGGGTCTAGCTCTGGATCTCTTTGCTAATTAACATATACTACAATAAACTTCCTTGATGAGGGCTGTGCAATTCTCTTCTCTGAGTCCCAGGCTACTGTGTAGATTCTATTTCACTAAAGCTTTGGGAAAAAGCAGAATAGTAGTTTTATTATAAACTCATCATTAATATTGTAACAGTTCTGACTGAAACTTTCTTCTTTCTATTGTTTTAAAATATTTTAATTGGAACATAATAAATATAATAATAAAATGAATCTTTCATGACTCTATCATCTATCTATCTACTTATCTATGATCATTATCTAGGTCTATACAATATCTAAAAATGCAACCTCAATGCCAATGAAAATTTTAATGACAATCGTTTTATGGCTTTAAAAATATTTGTCCGGATCTGAGGCCTGGCACAGACCCCAGCCTGGGCTGCTCCTGTGTGGACACCAGATCCCTCCCAAGACATCCTAGAGGGTCCACTGGACCCAGAGTGGTAGACAAGCTTTAGAACAAAAAGAAACAAATATACCCAAGAGGAGTAGATGGCAGGAAATAATCAAACTCAGGGATGAAATCAACAAAGTCGAAACAGAAAAAACTATACAAAATATCAACAAAACCAGGAGCTGGTTCTTTGAGAAAATCAACAAGATAGACAAAACCTTAGCCAGACTAACCAAAGGGCGCAGAGACAGTACTCAAATTACTAAAATCAGAACGGAAAAGGGAGACATAACAACGGAAATTGAGGAAATTAAAAAAATCATCAGATCTTACTACAAAGGCCTATACTCAACAAAATTGGAAAATCTGGATGAAATGGACAATTTTCTAGATAGATATCAGGTACCAAAGTTAAACGAGGAGCAGATAAACCATCTAAAATCGCATAATCCCTAAAGAAATAGAAGCAGTTATTAAAAATCTCCCCATCAAAAAAAAGTCCTGGGCTAGATGGTTTTAGTGCAGAATTCTTTAAGACCTTCCAGGAAGACCTAATACCAATTCTCTTCAAACTATTCCACAGAATAGAAACAGAAGAAACAATACCCAATTCGTTCTATGAAGCTACAATTGCGATGATACCTAAATCTCACAAAGACCAAACAAAGAAAAAGAACTACAGACCAATCTCACTTATGAATATCGATGCAAAAATACTCAATGAAATTCTCACAAACAGAATCCAAGAACACATCGAAGCAATCATTCATCATGATCAAGTAGGCTTTATCCCAGGAATGCAGGGATGGTTCAGTATTCAAAAATCCTTCAACGTAATCCACTACATAAATAAACTCAAAGAAAAAAACACATGATCATCTCACTAGATGCTGAGAAAGCATTTGACAAAATTCAACAACCCTTCATGTTAAAAGTCTTGGAAAGATCAGGAATTCAAGGCCCCTCTCCTAAACATAGTAAAAGCAATATACAGCAAGCCCATAGCCAACATCAAACTAAATGGAGAGAACCTTGAAGCAATCCCATTAAGATCAGGAACTAGACAAGGCTGCACACTCTCACCCTACCTATTCAATAGAGTACTGGAAGTCCTAGCCAGAGCAATTAGACAACAAAAGAAAGTCAAAGGGATACAAATAGGAAAGGAAGGAGTCAAATTTCACTATTTGCAGATGATATGACAGTATACTTAAGTGACCCTAAAACTTCCACCAGAGAACTCCTAAACCTGATAAACAACTTTAGCAAAGTGGATGGATATAAAATCAACTCAAACAAATCGGTAACCTTCCTATACTCAAAAGATAAACAGGCTGAAAAAGAAATTAGGGAAATGATACCCTTCACAATATTTATAAATAATATAAAATACATAAGAATAAATCTAGCCAAGCAAGTGAAAGATCTCTATGACAAGAACTTCGAGTCTCTGAAGAAAGAAATCAAAGAAGATCTCAGAAGATGGAAAGATCTCCCATGCTCCTGGATTGGCAGGATTAACTTAGTAAAAATGGCCACTTTGCCAAAAGCAATCTACAGGTTCAAATCAATCCCCATCAAAATTCCAAATCAATTCTTCATAGAGATAGAAAGAGCAGCTTGCAAATTCACTTGGAATAACAAAAAAACCAGGATAGCGAGAGCCATTCTCAACAATAAAAGAACTTCTAAGGGGAATCACCATCCCTGACCTCAAACAGTACTACAGAACAGTAGTGGTTAAAAACTACATGGTATTGGTACAGAGACAGGCAGGAAGATCAACAGAATAGAATTGAAGATCCAGAAATGAACCTACACACATATGGTCACTTGATCTTTGACAAAGGAGCTAGAACCATCCAGTTGGAAAAAAAACAGCATTTTCAACAAATGGTGCTGATTCAACTGGAGGTCACCATGTAGAAGAATACACATCAGTCCATTCTTATCTTCTTGTACAAAGCTCAAGTCCAAGTGGATAAAAGACATTCACATAAAACCAGATACACTGAAACTAATAGAAGAGAAGGTGGGGAAGACCCTCAAATACCTAGGCACAGGGGAAAAGTTCCTGAACAGAACACCAATGGCTTATGCTCTAAGATCAAGAATCGACAAATGGGACCTCATAATATTACAAAGCTTCTGTAAGGCAAAGGATATTGTCAATAAGACAAAATGGCAACCAACAGATTGGGAAAAGATCTTAACCAATCCTACATCTGATAGAGGGCTAATATCCAAGATATACAAAGAACTCAAGAAACTATACTCTAGACAACCATATAACCCTATTAAAATTGGGGTACAGAGCTAAACAAAGAATTCTCAACAGAGGAAACTTGAATGGCTGAAAAGCACCTTAAGAAATGCTCAACATCTTTAGTCATCAGGGAAATGCAAATCAAAACAACCCTGAGATACTACATCACACCAATCAGAATGGCTAAGATCAAAAACTCATATGATAGTAGATGCTTGTGAGGATGTGGAGAAAAAGGAACACTCCTCCATTGTTGGTGTGATTGCAAGCTGGTACAACCACTCTGGAAATCAGTCTGGCGGTTCCTCAGAAAACTGGACATAGCATTACCTGAGAATCCAGGTATACCACTCCTGGGCATATACTGAGAAGATGCTCCAACATATAATAAGGACATGTGCTCCACTATGTTCAGAGCAGCCTTATTTATAATAGCTAGAAGCTAGAAAGAACTCAGATGTCCTTCAATAGAGGAATGGATACAAAAATGTGGTACACTTACACATTGGAATATTACTCAGCTATTAAAAATAATGAATTCAAGAAATACTTAGGTAAATGGATGGTACTAGAAATTATCATCCTGAGTGAGTTAACCAAATCACAAAAGAACACACATGGTATTTACTCACTGTTAAATGGATGTTAGCCCAAAAGCTTGGAATAGTGGAGACTCAACCCACAGACGACATGAAGCACTTGAAGAAAAAAGACCAAGAAGGGATGCCTCAGTCCTACTTAGAAGGAGTAACAAAAATACTCAAGGGAGCAAATATAGAAACAAAACATGGGGCAGAAGCTGAAGGTGGAGCCATCAGGAGACCATTCCACCTGGGTATCCATCCCATGTACAGTCACCTAAGCTAGACACTGATGTGGATGGCTGGAAGTGCATGCTGTCAAGAATACGACTACTTAGAGGTCTGCCAAAGACTAACATTCAGAGGACGATGCTCACAGTTAACCAATGATATGATCAAGGGTTTCCCAATGGAGAACTTAGAGAGAAAACTGAAGGAGCAGAAAGAGTTTGTGACCCCAGGAGGAAAGCAACAATACCAAACAACCAGAGCCCCCCTCTAGGGTCTAAACCACCAGCCTGGGAACACATAGGGAGGGACACATGACTCCAGCTGTATATGTAGGGGAGGATGGCCTTGTCGGGCATAGGTGGGAGAGGAGATTCTTGGTCCCATAAAACACAAACACAGAATGGGTGGAAGTGAGGGTGGGGAGGGGGTAGTGAGGGAGGGTTAGGTACAGGCACTGCCTCATAGAAGCATGAGGAAGGGGGATTGGATAGGAGGTTTCTGGGTGGTGGGAGGAAGTAGGGTAAGGGGATAAAATCTGAATGGTATGCTCCTGGATTGGCAGGATTAATTTAGTAAAAATGGCTATCCTGCCAAAAGCAATCTACAGATTCAATGCAATACCCATCAAAATTCCAAATCAATTCTTCATAGAGATAGAAAGAACAATTTACAAATTCATTTGGAATAACAAAAAACCTAGGATAGCGAGAACTATTCTCAACAATAAAAGAACCTCTGGGGGAATCACCATTCCGGACCTCAAACTGTACTACAGAGCAGTAGTGATAAAAACTGCTTGGTATTGGTACAGAGACAGAAAGGACGATCAATGGAACAGAATTGAAGACCCAGAAATGAACCCGCATACCTATGGTCACTTGATATTTGACAAGGGAGCTAAATTCATCCAGTGGAAAAAGGACAGCATTTTCAACAAGTGGTGCTGGCTCAACTGGAGGTCAACATGTAGAAGAATGCAAATTAATCCATTCTTATCTCCTTGCACAAAGCTCAACTCCAAGTGGATAAAGGACCTTCACATAAAGCCAGGTACACTGAAAATATTAGAAGAGAAGTTGGGGAAGACCCTCGAATACCTAGGCACAGGGGAAAAGTTCCTGAACAGAACACCAATGGCTTATGCTCTAAGATCAAGAATCGACAAATGGGACCTCATCAAATTGCAAAGCTTCTGTAAGGCAAAGGACACTGTCAACAAGACAAAATGGCAACCAACAGATTGGGAAAAGATCATTACCAATCCTACATCTGATAGGGGGCTAATATCTAATATTTACAAAGAACTCAAGAAATTAGACGCCAAACAACAAAATAACCCCATTAAAAAATGGGGTACAGAGCTAAACAAAGAATTCTCAACTGAGGAAACTCGAATGGCCGAGAAGCACCTTAAGAAATGCTCAACATCCTTAGTCATCAGGGAAATGCAAATCAAAACAACACTGAGATACCACCTCACACCAGTCAGAATGGCTAAGATCAAAAACTCAGGTGATAGTAGATGCTGTCGAGGATGTGAAGAAAGAGGAACACTCCTGCATTGTTGGTGGGGTTGCAAGCTGGTACAACCACTTTGGAAGTCAGTCTGGCGGTTCCTCAGAAAATTGGACATAGCACTACCTGAGGACCCAGCTATACCACTTCTGGGTATATACCCAGAAAATGCCTCAACAAATAACAAGGACATATGCTCCACTATGTTCATAGCAGCCCTATTTATAATAGCCAGAAGCTGGAAAGAACCCAGATGCCCTTCAACAGAGGAATGGATACAAAAAATGTGGTACATTTACACAATGGAATATTACTCAGCTATTAAAAATAATGAATTCGAGAAATTCTTAGGTAAATGGATGGATCTAGAAAATATCATCCTGAGTGAGGTAACCCAATCACAAAAGAACACACATGGTATTTACTCACTGATAAGCGGGGATTAGCCCAAAAGTTTGAAACAACAAAGATTCAACTACCAGACGACACGAAGCTCATGAAGAAGAAAGAACAAGTGAGGATGCCTAGGTCTTTCTTAGAAGGAGTAACTAAATAACCAAGGGAACAAATATGGAGACAAAGTGTGGGTCAGAATCTGAAGGGGGGGTTGTAGGGAAACCATTGTGTCTGGGTATTCATTCCATAGGCAGTCACCAAAAATAGACGCTGATAGGGATGTCAGGATGGGAAAGCTGACAGCAGCCTGATAAGGCTGTCTCCTTAGAGGTCTCTCAGAGTCGGACATACCCAGAGACAGATACCCACAGCTATCCATTAATCTGATCAAAGTTCCCAATGGAGGAGTTAGAGAGTAAATTGAAGGAACCATGAACCATAAGGGCTGGTGGCCCTGTGAGGAGAGCAAGAATACCAACCAGCCAGAGCTCCCCAGGGTCTAAACCACCAGCCCAGGTGCACATAGGGAGAGACACATGACTCCAGCTGTATATGTAGGGGAGGATGGCCCTGTTGGGCATAGGTGGGAGACAAGATCATTGGTACCCTGAAGGCTGAGCACTGAGGGGGGGGGGAATCTGAGGGTGGGGAGGGAGGCTGGGGGTAGGTGGGTAAACACCTTCATAGAGGCAGGAGGAGGGGGGATGGGATAAGGGGTTCCTGGGTGGTGGGGGAAATATGGTAAGGGGATAAAATTTGAAATGTAAATATTATATCCAATAAAAGAGGGGAAAAATAGAAAAGCGGTTAGAACCAACATTCTTAATAAAATGTCAGCCCTCTTTAAAAAAAAAACTATCTTGATACTAAAATTTGTTTTGAGAATTGTATATTGCAGAATGATCAGCCTTGGTGTATCTACTGAACAAGCAAGCTGGGCAGACCTGCCCAAACCTCTGAGGTCCGTGAATTCCATCTGGAGGCAGCGAAGACACAGCATCAGAGGATTATCAACTTGCTCTCCCCCCCCCCACTCCTCTTCTAATAGCTCAACGCCCATAATCAGCTTGAAGAAGCTAATGATGAGTCAGCGCCCCTATTCCCTGGGCATGGGGACTAAGGTGGTAAATGTTGGGCTGTCTCCCTAGGGAAAAGTAGTGGTTTTGTCAGAATAGAGAGGATTAGCTAGGGTTTATTGCATAACCATAACCTATTAGTAGAAATCTGTATAATTAATATCAAGATGAAGACATAAATTCTTAAATGGCACCAATTTACTTTGTTTACAAATTTTAAGGTTTTCATTGGCATGAGCTTCTTAGTGATATAAGAATGAGATGAATATTGTTACTCTCATAGGCATTGTACCAGTATAACACACTTAGGAATACAAAGCTTAGACCCAGTCCTTCTTTAACTTTTTTAACTGATTTGAGATGGTCAGCCTGTGAGTTAAGGGACTATAGCAAATTCATGACTTGGAGTTTATTATAAGGGTGTTCTCTATGTTTTATTTAGAAATAGCTGAGTGGAGTTAACAGGCAACAGTCCAGATTACCTTACATGGATAGCTGGTTTTCAAAACATCAGAAATCCTTAGAATTGACATGACAAACATTTCAGTATTAATGTTCATTTTCATTAGAGACCTGTCTGCTCCGGACAGCTTCCTATGTTAAATTCTAAGAAGAAATTGAGCATCCTTGGAGTTACTCCAGTTGTGGTGAGACAGCCACTAGGCAAGAATTGCCACTTTCCTTCTACAGACAAATTACTGTCCAGAAAAGGACACACTTGCAGAATAGTCGACTGATTATATCTGCCTAGACAGAGTAATCAGCCCTTAATAATTCTGCAGCACTAAGGTCTGTCAGATGATCCTGGGCCAGAAGGCAGAAGAACAGATGCTCCAACGTTTTGAAGTAGAGCGAGTGTCCAGGTGTTCAGAGGTCTCTATAAATTGGCTAAGTTTTAGAAGCTATGCTTTGTGCTTCCCACAATTATAGTCAACTCAGTCATTCTGGATTTCTGATGGGGTTGAAAACTTATAGCTATTTACTTTGAGAGAAAAGATCTGAGTGTAAGGTCATCAGCTGACATTCATCCTAAAGACAAGGAAAAAGCCAGGTTCAGAACTAAGTGTTTTAGTTAGGATAGATGACAGAGGTGCTGGTTAGTCAACAAAAGGATGGACTGGGTATTAGGACTATCTTGTACCTCACTGGTACAAATAGGCATAATTATGTTCTAATTGTATTTTGAGAGAAAAGTTTCCTTTTAACAGGAAGGGTGATGTGTAGGAGGAGCTAAGGTGGGAGGAGTACTGAGAGGAAGAAAAGGAGTAAGAAGAGGAGAAGAAGAAGGAGAGGAGAAGCTAGGTGATGAAAGAGAGATAGAGGGGGGAGACAGGGAAGCAGATGTTCATGTATCTCCACCAGTCAAAGATAGTTGATATATCTAGGTTGGGTAGTGGGTTACACCTCTGATTGAACAATACCAAACTTATAAAGCCTATGATTAACATTTCTTAAAAAATGTATAAA
The DNA here is from genome assembly GCF_011762505.2 of Arvicanthis niloticus. NCBI lineage: Eukaryota > Metazoa > Chordata > Mammalia > Rodentia > Muridae > Arvicanthis > Arvicanthis niloticus. The sequence continues at coordinate 15,187,663 of NC_047659.1, forward strand.
TGCAAAAAGGAAAAGGGGGCATGGGATAGGGGTTTTCTAAGGGGGGGGGAATGGGGAAACGGGATGGTATCTGAAGTGTAAATGAAAGATCTAATAAAAAAAATCTGAATGGTAAATATAATACCCAATTTAACAAAAAAATGATAAAAAGGAAAAAAGGGAAAAAAGATAAAAAAGAAAGAAAAAATACGAGATTTAATGACACAAATGGAAGGATTTAGAAATTTAGGAGGCAGTTTATGTTAATGGAAACAGCATCATAGAAACTGGAAAATCACACCCTCATAGAAACACAAGGTGGAGGGGATGGGATAAGGGGCACCTGGGTGGTGAAGGGAATGGGATAAGGGGATAGAATTTGAAACATAAATATTATAACCAATTAAAAAGGGAAAAAAAGAAAAGTTGTTAGAACCAACATCTTTAGACAAATGTCAGCCCTCTAGGAAAAAAAATTTCTTGATGCTAAAACTTGTTCTGAGAATTGTATATTGCAGAATACACAGCCTTGGTGTATCTACTCATCAGTCAAATTGAGCAGTCCTGCTCAAACCTCCGATGTCCTGGAATTCCACCTGGATGCAGTGAAGACACAGTGTCAGAGGCTTATCAATTTATTCTTCCCCCCACCCCACTTCTAATATCTCAACACCCGTAATCAGCTTGAAGAAGTTAATGAAGAGTCAGCACCCCTATGCCCTGGGCTTGGGGACTAAGGTGGTTAATATTGGACTGTCTTTCTAGGGAAAAGTAGAGGTATTGTTGGAACAGTGAGTATTAGCTAGGATTTATTGCATAGTCACAACCTACTGATAGAACTCTGTATAATTAGTATCAAGATGAAGTTATAATCTCTTAAATGGTACAAAATTTACTTTGATTTCAAATTTAAGGTTTTCATTGGTACAAGCTTCGTATTGATATAAAAATGAGATGAATATTGGTACTCTCATGGGCATTGTGCCTGTATAACACATTTAGGAATACAAGGCTTAGACCCAGTTCTTCTTTAACTTTTTTAACATATTTGAGATGGTTAGCCTGTGAGTTAATGGACTATAGCAAATTCACAGCTTGGAGTTTATTGTTAGGGTGTTATCTATGTTTTATTTAGAAATAGCTGAGAGGAGTTAACAGACAACAGTCCAGGTTACGTTAAATGGATAGTTGGTTTTCAAAACGTCAGAAGTCCATAGAATTGACATTACAAACATTTCTATATTAATGTTCATTTTGATTAGAGACCTGTCTGCACCTGACAGTTTCCTGTCTTGGATTCTAAGAAGAAATTGAGCATCCTTGGAGTTACTCCAATTGTGCAGAAACAGCCACAAGGCAAGAATTGCCTCTTTCCATCTACAGACAAATTACTGTCCAGAAAAGGACACACTTGCCGAATAGTCGACTGATTATATCTGCCTAGACAGAGTAATCAGCCCTTAATAACTCTGCATCACTAAGGTCTGTCAGATGATTCTGGGCCAGAAGGCTGAAGATTTGATGCTCCAACATTCTGTAGTATAGGGCTGTCCAGGTGTTTAGCAGTCCCTATAAATTGGCTAAGTTTTAGAAGCTATGCTTTGTGCTTCCCATAATTTCAGTTAACTCAGTCATTCTAGATTTCAGACGGGGTTGAAGACCTATAGTCTCATAGCCAATCCTTGCTATTTACTTTGAGAGAAAAGATCTGAGTGGAAGGTTTTCAGCTGATATATATTCTAAGCCAAGAAAAAAGCCAGGTTCAAAACTAAGTGTTTTAGTTAGGAGAGAGTACAGAGGTTCTGGTTAGTCAACAAAATGATGGACTGGGTATTAGTATTATCTTGTACCTCACTGGTACAATTAGGAATAATTATGCTCTAATTGTATTTTGAGAGAAAAGTGTTATTTTAATAGGAAGGGTGATATGTAAGAGGAGCTACGGGGGAACAGTACTGAGAGGAAGAGATGGAGTAAGGAGAGGAGAAGATGAAGGAGAGGAAAAGCAAGGTGATGAGTGAGAGAAAGAGAGAGAATGAGAGGTGGGGCATGGAGGCAGATGTCCACGTGTCTCCACCAGTCAAAGAAAGTTTATATATCTAGGTTGGGTATTGGGTTACACTTCTGATTGAGCATTACCAAACGTATAAAGCCTTTGACTAACACTTAAAAATTGTATAAAAACAAAAAGAAAAAGGGGGCATGGGATAGGGGTTTTCTAAGGAGGGGAAATGAAGAAAGGGGATGGCATCTGAAATGTAAATAAAATATAAAAAATGAAAAAATAATAGAAGCAGTTATTAAAGTCTCCCCACCAAAAAAGAAAGTCCAGGAACAGAAGGTTTTAGTGCAGAATTATATCAGACTTTCAAGGAAGACCTAATACCAATTCTCTTCAAACTATTCCACAGAATAGAAACAGAAGGAACAATACCCAATTCATTCTATGAAGCTACAATTACAATGATACCTGAACCTCACAAAGACCCAACAAAGAAAAAGAACTACAGACCAATCTCACTTATGAATTCTCACAAACAGAATCCAAGAACACATCGAAGCAATCATTCATCATGATCAAGTAGGCTTTATCCCAGGAATGCAGGGATGGTTCACTATTCAAAAATCCTTCAACGTAATCCACTACATAAATAAACTCAAAGAAAAAAACACATGATCATCTCACTAGATGCTGAGAAAGCATTTGACAAAATTCAACAACCCTTCATGTTAAAAGTCTTGGAAAGATCAGGAATTCAAGGCCCCTCTCCTAAACATAGTAAAAGCAATATACAGCAAGCCCATAGCCAACATCAAACTAAATGGAGAGAACCTTGAAGCAATCCCATTAAGATCAGGAACTAGACAAGGCTGCACACTCTCACCCTACCTATTCAATAGAGTACTGGAAGTCCTAGCCAGAGCAATTAGACAACAAAAGAAAGTCAAAGGGATACAAATAGGAAAGGAAGGAGTCAAATTTCACTATTTGCAGATGATATGACAGTATACTTAAGTGACCCTAAAACTTCCACCAGAGAACTCCTAAACCTGATAAACAACTTCAGTAAAGTTGCTGGATAAAAAATCAACTCAAACAAATCGGTAACCTTCCTATACTCAAAAGATAAACAGGCTGAAAAAGAAATTAGGGAAATGACATCCTTCACAATATTTATAAATAATATAAAATACATTAGAATGAATCTAACCAAGCAAGTGAAAGATCTCTATGACAAGAACTTCGAGTCTCTGAAGAAAGAAATCAAAGAAGATCTCAGAAGATGGAAAGATCTCCCATGCTCCTGGATTGGCAGGATTAATTTAGTAAAAATGGCCATCTTGCCAAAAGTAATCTACAGATTCAAATCAATCCCCATCAAAATTCCAAATCAATTCTTCAAAGAGATAGAAAGAGCAATTTGCAAATTCATTTGGAATAACAAAATTCCAGGATAGCAAGAATTATTCTCAACAATAAAAGAACTTCTGGGGGAATCACCGTCCCTGATCTCAAACAGTACTACAGGGCAATAGTAATAAAATCTGCCTGGTATTGGTACAGAGACAGACAGGAAGATCAATGGAATAGAATTGAAGATCCAGAAATAAACCCACACACCTATGATCACTTGATCTTTGACAAAGGAGCTAAAACCATCCAGTGGAAAAAAAGACAGCATTTGCAGCAAATGGTGCTGATTCAACTGGAGGTCAACATGTAGAAGGATGCACATCAATCCATTCTTATCTTCTTGTACAAAGCTCAAGTCCAAGTGGATAAAAGACATTCACATAAAACCAGATACACTGAAAATATTAGAAGAGAAGGTGGGGAAGACCATCAAATACCTAGGCACAGGAGAAAAGTTCCTGAACAGAACACCAATGGCTTATGCTCTAAGATCAAGATTAATTAACAAATGGGACCTCATAAAATTGCAAAGCTTCTGTAAGACAAAGAACATTGTCAATAAGACAAAATGGCAACCAACAGATTGGGAAAAGATCTTAACCAATCCTACATCTGATAGAGGGCTAATATCCAAGATATACAAAGAACTCAAGAAATTATACTCCAGACAACCATATGACCCTATTAAAAATGGGGTACAGAGCTAAACAAAGAATTCTCAACAGAGGAAACTTGAATGGCTGAAAAGCACCTTAAGAAATGCTCAACATCTTTAGTCATCAGGGAAATGCAAATCAAAACAACCCTGAGATTCTACATCACACCAATCAGAATGGCTAAGATCAAAAACTCATATGATAGTAGATGCTTGTGAGGATGTGGAGAAAAAGGAACACTCCTCCATTGTTGGTGTGATTGCAAGCTGGTACAACCACTCTGGAAATCAGTCTGGCGGTTCCTCAGAAAACTGGACATAGCATTACCTGAGAATCCAGGTATACCACTCCTGGGCATATACTGAGAAGATGCTCCAACATATAATAAGGACATGTGCTCCACTATGTTCAGAGCAGCCTTATTTATAATAGCTAGAAGCTAGAAAGAACCCAGATGTCCTTCAATAGAGGAATGGATACAAAAATGTGGTACACTTACACATTGGAATATTACTCAGCTATTAAAAATAATGAATTCAAGAAATACTTAGGTAAATGGATGGTACTAGAAATTATCATCCTGAGTGAGTTAACCAAATCACAAAAGAACACACATGGTTTTACTCACTGATAAGCGGATGTTAGCCCAAAAGCTTGGAATAGCGTAGGCTCCACTCACAGACCACATGAAGCTCATGAAGAAAGAAGACCAAGAAGGGATGCCTCAGTCCTACTTAGAAGGAGTAACAAAAATACTCAAGGTAGCAAATATGGAAACAAAATGTGGGAGAGAAACTGAAGGAGGGGCCATCAAGAGACCATTCCTCCTGGGTATCCATCCCATGTACAGTCACCTAAGCTAGCCACTGATGTAGATGGCTGGAAGTGCATGCTGACAAGAACCTGATATAGCTGTCTCCTTAGAGGTCTGCCAGAGACTGACACATTCAGAGGACGATGCTCACAGCTAACCACTGATCTGATCAAGTGTTTCCCAATGGAGAAGTTAGAGAGCAGACTGAATGACCAGAAAGGGTTTGTAACTCCATGAGAAGAGAAACTATACCAACCAACCAGAGCTCCCCAGGGTCTAAACCACCAGCCTGGAAGAACATAGGGAGGGACCCATGGCTTTAGCTGTATATGTAGGGGAGGATGGCCTTGTCATGCATAGGTGGGAGAGGAGATTCTTGGTCCCATAAAGGACAAACACTGAGAGGGGGAGAATATGAGGGTGGTGATGTGGCAGTAGGGGGGTAGGAGGGGGCACAGCCTCATAGAAACATGAGTAGGGGGGATGGGATAGGAGGTTTCTGGGTGGTGGGGGGAAGTGGGGTAAAGGGATAAAATCTGAGATGTAAATGTCATACCCAATTTAAAAAGAATATAATAAAATAATTTATCCACAAAAAATATTTGTATTAATTCTTTGAAAAATTCATACAGTGTATTTTGAATATATCTCTCTTCTGACTCCTCTGCTTAGAAATCTTCCAACCTTCCCACCATCACTACCCAACTTTGATGATATTTCTTTTTTTCCTGTTAAACCCAGTTTGTGTTGCCAGCTAGTCTTCGGACTAGAGCTTGCCCTGGTGTGTGCTCAGCCTTCCATGGGTCATATCATTTTAAAGATGAGTCTGCCCATGCCAGAAGCTGTCAAATGCTAATAGATTACATGTCCTCTTTCCTTTCACTAGAGTAGGATTTTGTCTGTCTGGAGCTTGTGCATATCATGTACACACTGCCACATCTCAATCTCTATAATTTCAAATGTGCAAATGCCTTGTTGCATCTAGAAAACACTTTCCTTAAGGTTATGTAATACTTCTGATTGTTACAGTCTTTCTACCCTCTGCAAAGACTCCCCACGCTCAGCCTTGGGTGGAGGGGTACAATGTGAATGTCCAACTTAAGGCTGAGCAGTATAGTCTTTGGTTCTCTGCATGTTGATGAGTTACAGGTCTCTGTGTTAATTGCTCTCTATTACAAGAAGTTTTTCTGATGAGGGTTGAGATGTGTTCTCATCTCACAGAGGTTGATTACAGCACTATACATTTACCTGAAATTTTCATAATTTCATTTTTCTGAAGTGCTGAATAGTATTCCATTGTGTAAATGTACAGCATTGTTGTTATCAGATCATCAGTTTGTAGACCTGTTTACTATTCTACTAATATACGGTTCTATTACTATTAACTGGCTATTGTGAATTGTGAATAAAGAAGTATTGAATATGGGTGCTCAGGTTTCTCACAGCACTATATAACATCCTTAAATGATTTGACCAAGAGTACTTTATCTAGATCATGTGGTAGATATGTTTTCAGCACTTTAAGGAACCTTCATGATAACTTCCATATTACGAAATGCCAGGTCAGTTATTAAATGTCCAATTTTCTTATAAATACAATGGAAACATGTGCTTAAACATCAGAATTCTTCAACAAACCTGAACTCATTGGGGATCACTGAGGCTGAACCAACAATCATGGAGCCTGCATGGGTCTAACCTAGGCCTTCTGTATGTTATAATTGCTTAGCTTGATGTTTTTGTGGGACTCCTAACAGAGGAAGCAGAAGCTGTTTTTGACACCTCTGTCTGCCTTTGGGACCCTTTCCTCATACTAGGGTGCCTCATCCAGCCTTAATACAATGGGATAGGACTAATCTTAGTCCAACTTGATATGCCAAGTCTGGTAGCTATCCCTGAGAAGCCTGCTCTTTTCTGAAGGGAAATGGAAAAGAAATAGATGGGAAGGGAGAGATGGGAGGGGTGAAAATTGAAGAGGTGCGAGTGGAAGGGTGGAGGAGAAACTGTGGTCAGGATGTAATATGTTTTACATCCTAAGAATAAATTAATGTTTAAAAGATGATAAACAAAAATGCTGTGAAAAAAATCACCAAAAATATCTTGAGGAAGAAGACCTTTTTTGACTTTTTGAGGACAATTTGAGGAAGAATTTTTTTTCTGTAAAACACCTTACTCTGGACTTATCTAACTTTGGCACTGAATTTCAGCAAATGTTCATTTTTACTTTATGCATTTTAAAAATTATTTTTATAATGTATCTTTCCTTGATTTTAAATTATATTTTTATATATTCTGTGAAAAGTTCATACAAGATTCCAGTGTGTCCTATCATAGTCACACCCCTTATGCTTCTCCAACACATCTCCCTCTCTGCATGCTTTTTTATTGTTCTTTTAATATCTCCCATGGAGTCTAATTAATGCTGATTTCATGTACATGGCTATCAGAACTTCCTGTGAGGTGGACGTTTGGTTAAATGGACATTTAATTTTTAGAAGAAGATGAGTTACAGTGACTTCTTTTCTATTGAGTTAGTAAGAGACATGATGTCTGATTACATCACGTTTCTGGTGAAGTTAGAACTGTTTGTATGTGTACAGGTAGGTTTATTAGAGGAGAAACCAAAAGCCACTCATAGGTGTGGGCAGGGTGTGGCAGGATGGAGAAATAGCCTGCCTTTAGGATTTCAATTCCAGCAACCCTGGTGAAGAAAATCACTTTAATATTTCACCTGACCATAATTGGGGCCTCTTGGGGTGAATAGAGTCCCACAGTGAGTATGTGCCACACGAGCCTGCTTCCTCACAATGAGCTGCCTGTGGAAAGGTTTTTATGGAAAGTGTTTTTAAAGAGAGTATTTAATGACCAAAAGGAAATGCAGTGTTATCTAGACTTCTAACTCAGTGTGGGATGTTAGGCATAGAGAAAAATGAATTTAATACTATACCTTTTGTAAAGTAAATACAGAGAAGACAGGAAATAATACATTGTATTCATTTTATAGAAAATAACATCCATACCAAGAAGACAAAAAAGAATAAAGCAAAAAAAATCTAGAATTAAGAGAAGATATGTCAATTAGAAAAAATACAGCGTTTGAGTGAAAATGAATGTTGATCTGCAGTACATGCTGATCTTCAGTATTCAGTCATGAAATAAATAAGGGTGAAGGAGGATGCATAGACACATTCCATGGCTCTTCCATCCCAGGATTTGGGAGACGTTAATTCATTTTATGAGTATTTGGAAAGTCTATATTTTAGGACAGTAAAAACAAAAATTTGGTTATACATATCAGAATCAGCTTTTGTGATTCACTAAAAAAAGGGTGAGTAGACTATAAATCAAATTCAGATAAATAAAAATTTAAAAGATTCTTATTTATATACTAGCAATGCAGTACAGAGATGCAATATGCCCATTGGTCCTTTAGTCAGAGCAGAGAGAAGGATAAAAAAGTTAACACAAGAACATTTCCTCCTCCACAGCCCCAGTTACTTTCAAAGTATCAACTAGGAACAAGAAACCAGATACTATGTGTCTGTTTTCAGAGATTGTTTTTCTCTTCTTCAAGGTTCATGTAATTCTTTGACTTAAAAGGCTCTGGTGCTCTTTATACAGATTTCATTATATCACTCCTCAACATCCCTCTTTTCCTGTCTCTTCCATCCTCTCTCTTCCTCACCACCCCCCTCCAGCATCCTGGAATTCATCCACAGAGCTCAGGATCTGAGAACAATGTTGAAACTGAAAATGTAAGAACAGTACAGGATGAATCCTTGACATCAGCCAAGAAAAGTACCACCACTGCATGTTACTAATTCTGACCGTGAGTAGTAGACTGTCATTATGCTTTTAAGGTACAGTTTAGCTTGCCTGAAATAAATTGAACTTATTGTCACTATGTTCTTCTTTTAATTAGTGTTAAATAGTAGCCTATTTTGTAAGATAGCTTATAGTAAGTAACCTAAGTCTTAAAGACCATGGCTATTCATCCTATCTTCATTAGGAAGTTAGTTCATATCTCCTTTCTTGCCCTCTCTCTTCTATGTTCATCTCCACCTCCATGTTGATATCTTTACTCTTCTCCCTTAAAAAAGTAATTGTATCATGATACAACTATCTGAGATACATTCACTGAGATACAAAGATACTGGAGTAAATGACAATAAAAGAATTAACACTGGAAAATATAAGGTTTAAAACGTCTTTATAGCTTCTTATTTATAGATGTGTACTGTTAACTAAAGATAGTCTAAAGCAGTGGTTCTTATCCTGGGAGTCAAGACCCCTTTGAGGAGATGTCAAATCACCCTTTTACAAGGGTCTTCTAACCATTGGATGACCCAGAGATTTACATTGCAATTCAGAACAGTAACAAAATTACAGTTACAAAGTATCAACAGAAATAATCCTGTTGCTGGAGTGGGGTCAACACAGCATGAGTAATTGTATTAAAGGATCAGAGTTTGAGAACCAGTGATCTAAAGTGTTTAACTGAGCTGATTGAGGAAAAACAAAAGTCCAGACAAATATATGGAAGTGTGTGTCAGAGAATATGACAGGTACTGAAGAAAACTGCAGCTCTGAGAAGTGATACTGCTATGTGAACATTTACAAGGCAACACATTTTTAATGCATTGGAAGAAACACCCATGAGTTATGGACTTGAAAATCTTATTCTGTGTGTCACTAACTTCAAGGTGAGAGACAAACATTTTAAAAAATCAGAGCCATACCTGACTATGTCCCTAGTGTACTGTACTTATCTTGTGCTTTAGTTATTCTGCATCAAAAAGGGGGAAGTGTGTAAACAGTAAGTGGGGAAAAAAGGGAAAAACACTAGCAAATGTTTCATTTAAGTGGAATTTTAAGAGATGAAGAAAGTAGGAATGAGAGTCTCCTCCCCCACTTAGAACACTAGAAAAGGGCTGCAGTGGAGGAGACTGCTTACCTTGCTGGAATGAACCCCACACCAGAGGTAATCAGTTGATTACAAAGATGAAAGAAACAGAGAATAGGAAAGGGAGTAGAGCATTGTTGTGCTAGCCAAGATGAAATTAGTCCTTCAGTGCAAATACACCAACCATTCCACATGCAACCTTTATTTCAGTCCACCTGAAACTCCAACTATATCTTAGCATTCCATTCCAATGAAAACTCTTCTCACAATGAGAAAGAGCTTGGCTGAGATATTCAATTGTGTATCAAAAAAAGTTGACACTTTTACTTTGGAAAAGTAGGATACAAGGAAGCATTTCATAGGATATGATAACAAGCATGTCTATTGCTAAGACAGAGTAGTGTGAACTCATAAATGAAATGCATAGCATGAGAAATGGGGACTAGTGACCTTGAACCAGCAATATGAAGGCAATAAAATGGCAAAGCATAAACATCGAAGTCAAAAGATATATGCTTGCCTTTCTGAAATGAATCCTACTTTTACACTTTACCATCCAATCATCCACTGACAGACATCTGGGCCAGATCCATGTCCTTGGTGCTGTGGATAATGCAGCAAAAACATTGATGTGTAGGTAGGATATAGAGTACTTTGGGTGCATACTCATGAATTTCATAGCTAGATATGGTAATGAAACCTAATGTATTTTCTAATTAAAATCCTAAAATTAAAAATTAAAATATAGAAACTTTCAGGAGTGCACTCACACTAAACTAGCATGAGCAGTAAAGAAAATAGTATGAGATGATGAGACAACATATGATTTTTAAGAACAAAGTAAATATCAACTGTGAATTAAAAGAATATAATTTAGGACACAGAGATGAAAGACAGTTAGGTAGCAAATTTGAGGAACAAAAATATTAAATAAAAAGGGTTAAGGGCCATCTATAAGAGCTTAAGAATAATTAGTCTAAGGAGAAAGTTTTAAAAATGTTTGTGAGAATGTTTCTCAAAATTAAACAGAAATACACATCTTCAGATTAAAACTTCACAAATTTATTCTTCACATGCTTACTGAAAACATCTATAATTTAAAAATAAGTAGTATTGACATGAAAACTATTCAAATAAATTAAAACACCAAGAGACAGATATCTGGCTAAAAGCAAATTTCTTTTTAAAAATAATTTTTCAGTTTTCAAGATGATAATATTATTTTTTACTTCCCTCTTCTCCCTTGGGACTCATGTGTCCCTTGCTCTCTTTCAGGTTTACAGCTTCTTTTACTTTTTTAAGATTTGTTTTATATGAGTACACTGAATCTGTCTTATGATACACCAGAAGACGGCATCAGATCCCATTACAGATGGTTGTGAGCCATCGTGTGGTTGCTGGGAATTGAACTCAGAACCTCTGGAAGAGCAGTCAGTGCTCTTAACTTAACTACTGAGCCATCTTTCCAGCCCTCTTCTTGTCCTTTAAATATAAATAAATGTGTAATACGAGTGTAAATATATATTCCTAAATACATAAATCCAACATGCTCAGTCAACATAATGTTACTTGTATGTATGTTTTCAGGGCTGACAATTTAGCAGTGGAAAACCACTTGGTGTGCTCTTTCTGGGGACGACTGTTTCTCTTGATTTCAGCATTCTTTAATTGTTTGTAGTTTTAAATTTTTACTTTAAAATGATATCACATAAGAAATGATTTTAAAATGTGTTCTGTGAAGAATACCATAGAGATTTTTATTTGGATTTCAGTGAATCTGTAAATTGCGTCTTGCAAAATCATCAATTTAAGTGATGATTTTCACAATATTAATGCTGCCAACCTATGAATATGGGAGATCTCATCCCCTTGAGGGTTTTCCTCAATCTTTTTCTTTGTGAATTTAAATTTTCATGGTAAACCTTAAGTATGTTTATTCCTAGATATTTTAATTTTTGAGGGTATTGTTAATAAGCAGTGTGTCCATGAACTCTTTCTCAGTGTGTTTGTTATTGGTGCATAGAATGGCTACTGATTTTTGTAATCTGACTTGTATTCATTATTAAAATGGTTGGCAATTTCTAGAAGTAGTCTGGTGGAATTTTTGAGATCTCTTATGTATAGTACTATCTGCACATAAGGATAACTTGACTTCTTTTTTTCCTATTTATAACCACTTAGTTTTCTTCACTTGTCTTATTGCTTTAGCTGATGCTTCAAGCAATATTTTGAAAAGGAGTGGAGATATTGGAAATGCTGTTTTCTTCCTGATTTTAATGGGATTGCTTCAAGTGTTTTTACTATTATAACAATGATGGTTGTCATCTGTAGCCTTTATTGTGGTTTTGAAATACATAGCCTTTATTATGGAGGGCTATGGTCTTTTCAGTCCTATTTTCTCTAGGACTTTTCCCATGAAGGCATTTTAGATTTTGACAAAGGCCTTTTGCATATTTAGATGATCACATAATTTTGTTTTTGAATCCAACTATAGGATTTATTACACTTATTGATTCATGTAAGACCATCCCTGCACCACTAGAATAAAGTCAACCTGATCACAGCAGATGAACATTTAAAAGTAATTTTTTAGTCACCAGATATGAATTTATATAAGATGAAAATGTTCCTGAAATACAAAGTTCAAGAAAATTTGCTATCATTATTATTCAACTGAACATTTCAAGACTATAAATGGAAAAAAGTCAGTGTAAACCATGTCTCAAAGAAATAAAAAAAGAGGGGGGGAAGAGTAATGCCTCAGCAGTTAGGAATAGTAGATGCTCTTCCAGAGGACCCAGGTTCAATTCCTAGCACCCACATTGCAGATAACACTTGTATATAACTCCAGTTATAGGGGATCTGATAGCCTTATACATACATATGTGTAGGCAAAACATCAATGCATGTGAACTAAAATAATTTTTAAAAGAACTAAAATAATTATCAAAAGTAGAAAAAATGAAAATAAGAAGATTCTAATAAGACTACTATTTAATCCCAAGGGATTACTTGTAGTAGTAGGCCAGAAGATATCTTTAATTAATAATTTAACACAAATACATGTATAAACTCACAACATATTGTTCAGATGCATAGTAGGGCAGACCTTAGAAAGGTTGAGATTAAACATGGAGGTAGGCAAGCATATGGTAAGGACATCTTTAATTATATGTTCTACCAGTTATATTAATTCTACCATTAATTTTTAGCCATATTGAGATATATTAGTTCAACAAAATGTCTTTATTTGTACAGAACCACCAAAAGTCAACATGCTAGTGTTACTTATAGTTCTACTTAGAGTGAAAACCTGACTTTTAAAAATATGTGATAATTCCATGCTCTGGAGATTATACTTTCATGAAAATATAGCTATTAGTGAGTACAGAAATATTGCAGGTACTTTTAACTCTCAAACCTGGTTAGAATGGTTGTCTTGACAGAACACTATTACAAAAAGAACAAACTAACTTCTTTAATGCTGAAGGTTAAGGACAGATCCCTGTTCCAATGACTGACTCACTTAAGATGAAGAGTCTGAGATGTGCTTGAGCCTTGGCATTGTTCTGTTTTCCAACTCTGATCTTTCCTCTCTACAGGTGATGTGAACTGTAACTTATGGCCACTAAAAACAAGACAGAAGTGACTGAATTTGTGTTGTTGGGATTGTCCAGTAGGCCAGAGATGCAGCCAGTTATTTTTGCGGTTGTCCTTGTCATGTACCTGACAGCAGTTTTGGGCAATACCCTACTAGTACTAGTTGCTTGCTCAGACCCCAAGCTTCAGACCCCCATGTACTTCCTTCTCAGCCATCTTTCCTTGATTGACATATCTCTACCAACCATCATTGTTCCTCAGATGCTGGTGCACATACTCTCTGTGGATCGAAGCATTTCCTATAACTGTTGCATGACACAACTATTTTTCTTTATGGCAGTGGGCAGCATGGAAGTCTACTTGCTGGCTGCCATGGCATATGACCGCTATGTTGCCATCTGTGACCCTTTAAGATACTCTGCTATTGTCAGCCATAGCCTCTGTTTGAGAATAACACTGACCTCATGGATACTAGTCAGCCTTAACAGTCTCCTGTACAGTGTGTTGGTCACTCGTCTAACCTTCTGTGGAAACCAGGTCACGCACTTCTTCTGTGACATCACTCCTCTGCTGAAGCTCTCCTGTACTCGACCAGTGGTCAATGAAATGTTAATCTTCACTGAGGGTGTAGCTGTGGTGGGCAGTCCCTTCTTCTTCATTTGGGGTACTTATGTTCGAATAGGTATCGCCATAGCCCACATGCACTCCTTTGCTGCCCTGAAAAAAGCTCTGTCCACATGCAGCTCCCACATTCTGGTTGTGCTGCTCTTTTTTGGCTCTTTGGCCAGAATGTACCTTAAGCCCTCGTCCAGCTATGACTTAGACCAGGATCGCCAGATTGCTGTCTTCTACACTCTCGTCTCCCCTATGTTAAATCCACTAATCTACAGCCTTAGGAACCAAGATGTTAAAGGAGCACTATGGCGGCTTTTTAGGAAACTCCATACTTCAGACTGGCTCTCAGATAAACAAAGAATGAGAAGCAAATTCATGAGAACCAAGGGTTAATCTGAGACCACTTCAAAGAGCTAAGGTGTACTCTCAATAAAGGATATTAATCATGTCTCTGCAGAATAATCTTTGCTGTCAGCTTTCACATGGTTGGATTAGGAATGAAATGACTTTATAAATACATTATTCTGGGCCTTTTGCTTATTGGAATTGTCAAGATATTTTAAGATCACTAAACCTTAATGCCTTTTGTGTATAGCATATGAACCAGGTAATAAGCAAAGTCATAGCATGACAGGTTGGATTACAGATATTTGATTATTATAGGGATATTGGGTCATATACTGCCTGATAGAAACAAGTCAATGTGACTTTCAAACTATTATTCATAATAATGGATTTTAAAGACATCACAAAATTAAACCCCTAAAACTTCTAGTATATTTATAATCTCCAATTTCAATAATCTCTCAACTCCTAAGAATAATTGCAATGCATATTTTGACTGAGTTGTTCCATTTTTATCTTTCTGTTTTACCATCCAATGAGTCACTAACAGAGATTGAATAATTAGCTTACCATAGATCCAACAGTAAGAGGAGTGGTCAGGTTTGGGTTTTGTGATCAGTAAAACTTGCCATAAATAAATTTAAAATTTTTTAAAAATTTAATTGGTGCTGGCTGACAGTTCAGAGGTTGAGTCTGTTATTGTCATAGATGGAAGCATGGCAACATGAAGGCAGACATGGTACTGAAGAGACAGCTGAGAGTTTACATCTGGATCCATAAGCAGCAGGAAATGACTGTGACACATTGACCAGGCCTGAATTTCTGAGACCTCAACACTTTCCCCCTAGTGAAACCTCCTACAACAAAGACACAGCTACTCTAAGACCATACCTCCTAATAGAGCCATTTCTTATTATCCTATGAGGGCTATTTTTATTCAAACCATCACATTCCACTCCCTGGCCCCCATAGGCTTGTAGCCATATCATAATGCAAAATGCATTTAGTCCGACTTCAACAGTCTTCATAGTCTAGAACAGTTTCAAACTTCTCTTAAAGTCCATAGTTCAAAGTGTCTTCTAAGATTCACCTATAGGGGTCTCTCTTAACTATAACCACTGTAAAATCAAAATGAAAAAAGCAGATCACATAATTCCAACATATAGAGATACAGGATAGACATTACCAATCCAAAAGGGAGAAAAGGGAATGTAGTAAAGAAATACTAGACCAAAGTAAGACCAAAATCTAGCAGGGCAAACTCAGACTCTGCAGCTCTATGTCTGATGTCAAAATGTCCTTCAGATCTTCAACTCCTTTCCTTTCCTTTCCTTTCCTTTCCTTTCCTTTCCTTTCCTTTCCTTTCCTTTCCTTTCCTTTCCTTTTCTTTCCTTTCCTTTTCTTTTCTATTGAATGTTCTATTTATTTACATCCCAAATGTTGCCCCTCAAGTCCATCCTCCCAGAGTTCTTCCACCTATTGCACCTCCCTTTTGCCTCTGAGAAGGTGCCCCACCCCTGAATATCACCCTACCCTGGGACATCAAGTCTCTACAGGATTAAGAATATCCTCTCCCACTGAGGCCAGACATGACAGCCCTCTGCTACATATGTACTGGGAGTCTTGGATCAATCTATGTATGCTTTTTGTTGGTGGTTCAGCCTCTGGGAACTCCCAGGGGTCCAGGTTAGCTGACATTGTTGGTTTTCTTATGTGGTTGCCATCCCCTTCATTTCCTTTAAATCCTTCCCCTAATTCTTCCATAGGGGTCCCCAACCTCGTTCCCAGGCTTGGTTCTGAATATCTGCATCTGTTTCAATCAGCTATTGGGTAGATCCTCTCAAAGGACAAGCATGCTAGGCTCCTGTCTACATTTAGTAAAAGTATCAGAGACTGTTGTCTGCCCATGGGATAGACCCCAATTTGGACAGGTCACTGATCAGCTATTCCTTCTGAATCTGCTCCATCTTTGTATCTGCATTTCTTTTAGTTAGGAGCAATTTGGGATCAAAAGTTTTGTAGGGGCACTGATGTCACCATCCCTCCACTGGGGGAACTGTATGACTACTGTAGGTAGTCTCTTCAGGTTCTGTATCCCACTGTTGGGCATTTTGCCTAAGGTCATCCACATTGAGTCTTGGGACCCTCCCTCATTGCAAGTCTCTAGGATTTCCTAGAGGTTCTCCCCATACCCCAACCCTGGTAGCTACATATTTCTGTTCATTCTCCTGGCAGTCTGGGCCTCTCTCCTGTCTCTTCCCATACCTGATCCTGCCCCCTCTCCCACCTGAGACCCTCCCTCTCTCTGCCTCTCATTTCTATTTTAGTCCCCCATCTTACAGGGATTGAAGCATCCTTACTTAGGCCTTCCTTTTTGTTTAATTCCTTATAGTTTGTGGGTTATTTCATGGGTATTCTGTACTTTTTAGCCAATATCCACTTATAGGTGAGAATGTCCCTTTGAGTCTGTTACTTCACTCAGTATTTTCTAGTTCCATCCATTTGCCCACAAAATTCATGATATATGTATTTTTAATAGCTGAATACCATTCTATTGTGTAAATGAACCACATTTTCTGTATCCATTCTTTGGCTAAGGGATATTTAGGTTGCTTCCAGTTTCTGGCTAATAATAATAATATAATAATAATAATCATCATCATCATCATCATCATCATCATCACATAGTGAAACACTTGTCCTTGTGATATGGTGGAGCATTGTTTAGGTATATACCCAGAAATGGTATAGCTGGGTCTTCAGTTACAACTGTTACTAATTTTCTGAGAAAACACCAGATTAATTTCAGGAATGGTTTTACAAGTTTAAAGACCCACTAGCAATGAGTTTTCCCCTTTCTCACCTACATTTGCTGGATATATACTGTCTGTCAGATGTAGGGTTAATGAAGATCTTTTACCAATCTGTAGGCTGCCATTTTGTCTTATAGACAGTGTCTTTGCCTTACAAAAGCTTTTCAGTATGAAGAGGTCCCATTTATCAATTGTATATCTTATAATCTGAGCCATTGGTATTCTGTTCTGGAAATTTTCTCCTGTGTCAATACATTCAGGGTTATTTCCCCACTTTCTCTTCTATTAGAATCACTATATCAAGTTTTAGGTTGCAGTCCTTGATCCACTTGGACTTGAGCTTTGTGCAGGGTGCTACATATAGATCAATTTGCCTACATGAAGACTGTCAGTGAGATCATAATCATTTGTTAAGGATGTTTTCTTTTTTCCATTGTATAGATTTGACTACTTTGTCAAAAACAAATATCCATAAGTATGTGGGCTTATTTCTGGGTCTTCCATTCTACCTATCTGTTTCTGTACCAATGCCATGCAGATTTTACCACTATTGCTCTGTTGTTCAAATTGGGGTCACAGAGAGTGATTCCTCTAGAAGCTCTTTGTTCAAAATTGTTTTGGATATGCTGGGTATTTTGCTTTTCCATATGAAGTTGAGAATTGCTTTATTAATATCTGTAAAATATTGTGTTGGAATATCGATGGTAATTGCTTTGACTCTGCAGATTGCTTTTGTCAAGATGGCCATTTTCACTCTCTTAATTCTACCTATCCATGAGCATGGAGATCATTCCATCTACAGAAGTTGTCTTGGACTTCTTTCTTCAGGATCTTGACATTCTTGTCATACAGATCTTTAACTTATTTGGTTATAGCTAAACCAATATATTTTATATTATTTGTGACTATTGTGACAGTGTTTGTTTTCTTTTCTTTTCTTTTTTTCTTTTTTTTTTTTTTTTTTTTTTTTTGGTTTTTTGAGACAGGGTTTCTCTGTATAGCCTTGGCTGTCCTGAAACTCACTTGGTAGACCAGGCTGGCCTCGAACTCAGAAATCTGCCTGCCTCTTCCTCCCAAGTGCTGGGATTAAAGGCATGCGCCACCACCGCCCGGCAGTGTTTGTTTTCTTATTTTCTTTCTCAGCACATTTATCATTGTATAAAGGAGGGCTACTGATCGATTTCTTTGAGTTAATTTTATATCCAGCCACTTTGCTGAAGTTGTATATCAGCTATAGGAATTCTTTGGTGAAATTTTCTCTTTGGTGGAATAGTTTGCAGTGTACTGGTATTAGCTCTTCTTTGAAAGTCTGGTACAATTCTAAGCTAAAACATTCTGATCCTGGGCTTTTGTGGGGGTGGTAGACTTTTAATGAGCACCTCTATTTCCTTAGAGGTCATGGGTTTATTCAAATTGTTTATCCAATATTCATTTAACTTTGATAACTTGCAATTATCAAGAAAAGCATTCATTTCGTTTAGATTTTCTAATTTTGTGACATACAGGTTTTTCAAGTAATTTCTAATGATTGTTTACATTTTCTCAGTTATTATGTCCCCCCTTTTAATTTCTGATTTTGTTAATCTTTATATTATCTCCCTCTGTCTTTTAGTTAGTTTGGTTAAGGATTTATCTATCTTGTTGATTTTCTTTAAAAAAAAATTAACCTCTTGGTTTTATTGATTCTTTTGTATTGTTCTCTTTGTATCTAATTTATTGATTTCAGCCCTGAGTTTGATTATTTCTGTTTTCTTTATTGTTTCTATTTCCATTTTTAGGTCATGAACAGTTTTGTTCATTTCTTCCTGTTTAATTTTTATATATATATTTCTTTAGGGGAATTTATTAATTTCCTCTTTAAATTCCTCTATCATCTATATAAGATTGGATTCAGCTGTGTTGGAATATGTAGGGCTTGCTCTAATGAGAAAGTTGGGCTCTGGTTATGGCATAGTACCCTGGCTGTTTTGGTTTTGTTTTTTCTTCTCTCTTGGGTGTGTATGCTTCTTTTTGTTCTAGAGCTTTCAGGTGTGCTGTTAAGTTGCTAGTTTTAAACCTCTCTGATTACTGCCTATATAGAGAAAGAGTCATATTTCCTGTGTTCTTGGATGTAGATGTTCTCCTTGGGCTGAATTTTTTCTTCTAGTATTTTCTGTAGAGCTGTATTTATGTATCGATAGTGTTTGAATTTCGGTTTTTTATTGGAACACCTTGTATTCTTCATCTATGGTGATTGAGAGGCTTGCTGGGTATAGAAGTCTAGGTTGGCATCTGTAGTTGCTTAGAAGCTAAAAAAAAATCTGTCTAGGACCTTCTAGCTTTTATAGTCTCTGTTGAGAAATCATGTGTAATTCTGATAGGTCTAGATTTCTATGTTTCTTGGGATTTTTCCCTTGCAGGTTTTAATATTCTTTCTTTGTTCTGTAGTACTAGTGTTTTGATTATTATGTTGTGAAATGTTTTTTTTCTGATCCAGTATAGTTGGTATTCTATAACCATGTTATACATTTATAGGTTGAAGAAGTTTTCTTCTATGACTTTGTTGAAAAGGTTTTCTGGACCTTTGATGTTGGAATCTTCTCATCATTCTTGGGTTTGGCCTTTTCATAGTATCTTAGATTTCCTGTATGTTTTGTGTCAGGAACTTTTTAGATTTAACATTTTCTTTGACCAACATATTGATGTCTTTTATAGTATCTTTTATAGTATCTTCTACACCAGAGATTCTCTCTTTCATCTATTGTATTCTGTTGTTGAGGCCTGTATGTACAGTTTCTCTTTTCTTACCTAGCTTTTACATCTCACAGACACTCTCAAGTTCTGTTTTCTTTATTGTTTCTATTTCCATCTTTAGGTCATGAACAGTTTTGTACATTTCTTCCTGTTTAATTATATATATTATATATATATTATATATATGGGAATTTATTAATTTCCTCTTTAAATTCCTCTATCATCTTTATAAGATTGGATTCAAGGTCATTTTCTTGTGCTTCAGCTGTGTTGGAATATGTAGGGCTTGCTCTAATGAGAAAGTTGGGCTCTGGTTGTGGCATAGTACCCTGGCTGTTGTTGGTTTTGTTTTTACACTGGCCTTTAGCCATCTGGATTTTGCAGTTATTATAGATTTAGAGGCTGATTTCTGAGTTTATCTTGATTAGATGGGTATTTTGGGATGTTTTCCCCTTGGTTTCTGTTTCCTTTGAGTACTGGCCTGAGTGTCCTGGAGTTCTGGTGACTAGCTAGTCTTCAGGTCCAGTAGGCTATCTCCCTTGGGCTTTTTGTGCCTCTGAGGCCTCTAGGTATTTGAGGGCTAACCTTGCCTCTGGGATCTTTAGTACTAGCATCACCTGGAGTCCCTCATGCCAGTAAGCTTCTGGGGAAGCAGGCTAGGTGTTGGCTGAAAATGGAGTCCAAGGTGTCGAATTCAGTTGTGTTTTAGAATATGGTGGACAAGGTCTTGGGGCAGGTTCTTAAATATTTTTTCTAGTGCTGGCAAGAATTAAGTAATGCCGGCAGAATTGTAGGGCATAAAATGGAGCATAGGGGATGGGAACAAATTACTTCTCTTTGGGTTTACTTTCAGGGGTGTTAATGGGCAATGGCTTGGAGGAGGGGGTCTTACTTGGTGTCTCTAGTACCAACAGGCCTTTGGAAAACGGGAGAGTGTGGGGCATGAAATGAAAGACAGAGCATGAGGTACAGTTTACTGCTGTTGCCCTGTCTGTATTCTAATGAGAGACAGAAAGGGGGTGTATCTAAGTGGGAGAGGAGGTGGAGAGCAACTGGGAGGAGTAGGGAGAGGGAAAATGTAATCAGCATAAGTTTTGTGAGAAAAAAATTGATTTCAATAAAAGAGAAAAAATACGGATAAATTGACTTCGATCCCTATTTATATCCTTTTTATTTCTTTCTCTTATATTACTGTTGTTGTTGTTGATCTTAGTAAGAACTCTTGAGTTTTTCTCCATTTCATGTGATATTGGCTACAAATTTTCCATACATAACTTTTATTATGCTGAAGCAATCACCCCTACATTTTTCATGACTTTTATCCTAAGGAGAAGTTGGATTTTGTTGAACACTTTTTCTAAGTTTAATGAGATGATCATGTAATTTCATCATTTGAGTCTATTTATGTGATGGATGACATTTATTGATTTACATTCAATGATCCATCCATGTGTTTTAGGAATAAAATGAACTTGGTTGTAATGATGAATTTTCATTCATTTATTTGAAATACTTTTTGAGAATGTAATATATGAGTACTATATTATATGAGTATATAATATATAAGTACTATTTACATCATTTCCTCATCTCTCTTTTCCTCCCTCCACCCAGTCGTGTTTTTTTACTGCCTCTCAAATTCATGACCTTTATCTTACTCAATTATTATAGTTTAAATATATTCATTTATACACACATACACACACTCATATCCCCAACTGAGTCCATTTAGTTGCTTATATGAAATACATACTTAGATATAATTATATGCACATATATTTAGGGGTAAACACTTGGGATGGATAAACTATAAAGGAACTCATTCATGAACAAAATTTATTCCCCTCTTTATATCTCTTCATATACACCTGGAGCCTTATGACACTTCCCTTATATTTACTCACATTTGACATTGACATTTTGGATGGTAATGTTTTTATACCAGACTTGTTTACAAAAGCTTTATTGTTAAGGTTTCATGGTACAATTTTCCTGTCATGTTGAGAAGATATTATCTCCTGGTCCTCTAGAACTTAAAATCTTTTCACCTCCTCTTCTGTGATTCTCCCTGAGCCTAAAGTATAGGGATTCTGTTGTAGATGTATTGGTTGGGGTAGCCCATAGTCACATGCTCACTGCATGTTTATATTACGGCTCTCTGGTATCAGTGATCTATATTAAGCTCTATAGAACAACTAATAAATAAATAAGGAAAACTTGATTCACTATAGGCATTAGAATGAGAGGACAGGTTCTAAAAATAATATTGTTAAAATATTCAGAAACTACTCCCTATTCCATAATTTATCCAAAATTCACTAATATGAATAACAGATTTATAATTCACATCTGTTTCTCTCTGAAAAGCATATTTAAATAACCATCACAAAAACAATGGCAGTTCTTTATATCACACTGATTTGATACCAGTTAACTTTTTTCCTCTAGGTTACAGGATTCACAAGAAAAAGGAGATCTTTGGGTTTAGTGATTCTAAACAATATTCTCAATTCCAATGAGATGATATTGAGTCACCATTAGTCAAAAGAGTCCAGAAACATATATTAACTCACTCATTCCTAATCCATCCAACAGAGTGTTGATAACAAAAATTATTCCATAGGAATATGATTCATAGACATTATTAAGAGACCACTTTACCTATCTGTAGTGTTTTCAGATTAACCTTTGCTTCTCAGGAGATTCACTGGGATTCTTTGCCAGAAATCCAGGCTGGAAGCTGCCTAAGATGCAGTTTCCTTAAAAGTCTTCTGAGAGCTCCTTTAACTTCCTGGTTCCTGAGGCTGTAGATTAGTGGATTTAACATAGGGGAGATGAGCGTGTAAAAGATGGCAACCTGGCGATCTTGTTCTAGATTGTAGCTGGATGATGGCTTGAGGTACATGTGAACCAAAGAACCAAAGAGAAACATCACAACCAGAATATGAGAGCTACAAGTGGACAGAGCTTTCTGCAGGGCAGCTACTGAGTGCATGTGGGCTATAGCAATACCTATGCGAACATAGGAGCCAAAAATAAAGAAAAAGGGGCTTACCACCACAGCTACACCCTCAGTGAAGATTAACATTTCATTGATCACTGGTCGAGTACAGGAGAGCTTCAGCAGAGGAGTGATGTCACAGAAGAAGTGCGTGACCTGGTTTCCACAGAAGGTTAAACGAGTGACCAACACACTGTACAGGAGACTGTTAAGGCTGACTACTACCAATGAGGTCAGTGTTATTCGCAGACAGAGGCTATGGCTGACAATGGCAGAGTATCTTAAAGGGTCACAAATGGCAACATAGCGGTCATATGCCATTGCACCAAGCAAGTGAACTTCCATGCTGCCCACTGTCATAAAGGAAAAGAGCTGTGTCATGCAGCAGTTATAGGAAATGGTTCTGTTTACAGAGAGTGTGTGCACCAGCATCTGGGGCACAATGATAGTTGTTAGAGATATGTCAATCAAGGAAAGCTGGCTGAGAAGGAAGTACATGGGTGTCTGAAGCTTGGGGTCTGAGCAAGCAACTAGTACTAGTAGGGTATTGCCCAAAACTGCCATTAGGTACATGATAAGGACAACTCCAAAAATAACTGGCTGCATCTCTGGCCTACTGGACAATCCCAACAACACAAATTCAGTCACTTCTGTCCTGTTTTCAGTAGCCATAAATCATGTTCTACATCACCTGTAAAGAAAGAAGATCAGAGTTGGGAAAGCCCAGCCATATCACAGGTATCTGCATACCACCTGGGGTAACTGGGTAACTTGTGAAACCTGTGCTTTTTAATTTAAAAATCTTTATAGACATTTAAAAAGACAAAATGTGACTTTCAAAACAATGTCTCTACATCTCAGATAAGCAACTCTGGACTGAAGATCTTATTCTAACTTTGAGCATCAAGAAACTCAGTTTTGTTCTTCTGTTAACTGTGTTGCATTAAATAAACTAAACTTACTCAGGGTCTAAGTAGATTGAGTAAGATAAGTTCTGACTTTATTAGAGGCTATTTTCCCCATAGTATTTGATTCTCATATCTTTTCAAGTCAAATTTTCAGGAAAAAAAATGGGTCAAGAGGTATACCAATCTTTTCATGTGGCTATACAAATAAAGACATTTTGAAATGCAATATGTTTATAACTACTTAGCCTTAGCTTCTCAGTGGTCTGTAATTTTATGCCTCTGAACAATATGCTGCCATCTTATACACACACATTTGACATTTGTGTCTAATCAACTTAAAATCCCTTTTAGCCTTCTAAAAAGGTTTTTAAAAATATCTTTTTAGAGTATTTTACTCTTCCCTTTCCTCAATTTTTAATAATAATTTTAGCTTTCTGATGTTTTATATATTTCATTCACAAAACTTGAAATAATATAACAATGGTAACAGACATTCTCAGTCTTTGAATGTCAAGAATATTGTCAGGTTACAAGAATTACTACCTGACAGATAAAGTATAACTTTTTATTTCTTATCTAAAATCAGTTTTAATAAATTTTCTTCTAGTCAGCCTTCCATTTCTTTCCTAAGTTTCTTCCTGGTATTATTTTTAGAATGTTTATCCTATGCATCTTGGAATTCTATAACACTGCTTCATGTAGTAGTAGTCCTGTGATGAGTCAATATGAGAATATTTTAATCTAAATTTAATTATCAATTCTGAAAAAGTTTCTCATAAAAGTTTCTTAATTTTCTCCTTATAATGTGTTCAAAAAACCTTGCCAATTGGGTCTTATGACTCTTTGACTTATATTTCTGTCTTAATTTTTTCAGATATGCCTAAGATTATATTCCTAAAATTGACACTTATTTTGGTCCTGAAATCCTATTTTTTTTTCTCATGAGCTCATTGTTCTACGTCTTTTGTTGTTCCATAATATTTTAGTATGGAAACAGTTCTGGAAGTACACATTTTTTAAGTTTTAAATTTTATTTAAATTTTTTATTAGTGAGCACACTTTCGGTTTCATTATGGTCTCAGCTATACATCCAAAATATTCTAAATCCTACCACAGAGGTTCCTGCACATCCATTCTTCTTGCTGCTCTATACACAGTAGCAAATAAATGGAAAAAGTTTTAATATCCATAAAAAACTGATGATTAGTAAAAAATGCCACATGCATTCACAGTTGAATTTTATTTAGCTATAAAGAAAGGTGAAATTGAGAATACATATCTTGTATTAACCTATATTGTTTGAATGATTGGTTTCTTCTTGTGTCAGTTACATAGTTTTTAAAATATTGAGCGTTTTCTTTTATGCTGCTGGTTTGTCATTTTCATGCTTTCATTTTGCTTGTTCTAGATAGCTATTGTCCATTTATCATGATACACACACATACACACACACACACATACACACACACACACACACACAGCCATGCTAATCTGTCTCAGGAATGAGAAAGTTTGCTACATGAACACATAGAAATCTTGTCTATATTCTACTTATCCCAACTAAAGTTGAGGGCTTTCTCTTATATATTACACCCAAATTAATAGCCATAACTTTCTCACTTTAGAGAAAATGTTCAAACTTCCATTGGAATAAGGTGATAAGCTATCAAGATTTGAGCTTTAAAGTAGAGAGAAGAGAAAAGTGCACATACAATGCCTGATGGGTTTGTACTGTAGGGACACATCAACTTTAGTCAGCATGCATATTCACAGCTTTTTCCCCATTCTCCCTTTTACACACCTTCCTCCTGGCCTGGCTACTTCCAGCATAGAGTCTTTCCTGTAAGGTAACCTCTTCCACTGCAATCCTTTGACTGCATGCTAAACATGTGGTTATATTATTAATACTTTATCTCTTAAAAATCCACTGTCACATTTGATAATGATTTTACCTGGTGTTGTATATTTTGCCCTCTGTTTCATTGATATCTCTAAAGAGACAGAGGAACAAAAACAGATAAAAATGCAGCACCAAATCCATCTGAATTATAGCTGATTCATTGAGCTGACTGTCTCTACCATAAAAATGAATCAGTCACAAAAAAAATATATGTGCAATCCATTAGTCAGGGATATTTGTTTTAAATATCTTAAAAATTAACTTGCCTTTTAAACTCTTAGATATCAGGAAAATCTTACACTGTATTTTATCACAAAAATATTCATCTCAGTGCACTGAAGCTTTTTTAGCATCTCACATTTTTTTAAGTTCATCCCCATTTGCTTGTTTCAACTTTGGTTTTCCTATATCTTCTGATTCATACATTCAGACCATCTTTAATTAATAGAAATTATCTATACAATAGAAGTTGGAATGTTCAAGAAAACTTACATTTTATGTTTACTCTCTTGTCTTCATTTTGTCCTTTATCTTTCCATGTTAGTGAATGTAGCTCAAATTATAAGTTATCGTGGTACAATCACTCTTTCAAAATAGAGCCACACAAATGTCAATGTGGAAGTGTAGATGGGAATGAAAGAAAGTACAAGAAGAAAAAGATATAAATTCACTTCCTCCATGAGGACAGGGTAAATGATCAGTCTCCAAGAAAAAAAAAAGCTACCAAAACTGTTGTCTCTTATTAACATTAAAAATGTAATGACAAAGTATTCATTTTATTTTAAACAGAGCAAAACTATTTTTAAAAGTATGATCCTGTTATAGTGCTCACTCATATCACTAAGAATAAGAATCAGTAATGCTGTTCTTGTGAGCCAATTTCATAGATTCATCTTGATACTATCTCTACTTTTCAGCCTCATCATCATGTCCAATAGGTTCCACTCAGAAAACCTGGAGAGAGAGAAGAAGGATGAGCGAGGGAGACAGATGGATGGATGGATGGATGGATGGATGGATGGACAAATGGATGGATGGACAGACAGGCAGCCAGAGCCACATACACAGCATTGGAACATTTCAAGTCAATAAACTAAACAAACATGAGAAGAAAAAAAGAGACTCCCTGAAACCACACTTAAGAATATCTGATCTCAGCACCAATCCCTAACACTATTAATGATACTCTGTTGTGCTTGCAGACAGGAGCCTAGCATAATTGTCCTTTGAGAAGGTCTGCCCAGCAGCCATCTAAGCAGATACCCATAGCCAAACATTGAACAGAGGTTGAGACTCTTATGGAAGAGTTGGTAGAAGGATTGAAGGCCCTGAGGGTGATAGGAACTCCAGAGGAAGACCAACAGAGTCATGTAACCTTGTCCCTTAGCAGCACTCAGAGACCAAGCCACCAACCAAAGAGCATACATGAGCAATTGTATTATATGCCAGGGGCCTCAGTCCAAACAAACAAACAAAAATATCTAATCTTTCAATACATATCCAGTACTTTGAGAATAGCTAGAGTCAGAGGAGGGACAGTGGGAGGGTCTCCATCTAACTCAATTGTCTTCTGCTCTCATTTTATGAAAGCATCATTAGACATAATATATTATTTCTACAGTTCTGTTGGTATCTGAACATTATGCAAGGGATCTCTTTGGGACCTTGTTGGTCAGAATTCTATTTTCAGTCCACTCACTTTCTTTTGCTGAAGATTCACAATGACTGATTCTGTGATGTGAAACTAAGATCTTCTTTGGTTATTGTCTCAAAAATAGACACTCCAAATGCTCACAAAATGAATTACAACTTCTGTCACATACTTCTGAGATGCAAGGATAATGAAAGGTTTCTCTATATATACTCTACTTGATTCCATCATTACTTACTTCATAACTTCACTCTACACTCCAAAGCACATTGCTGGTATGACTGATAATTCCTTCATTTTATCTCTTGACTCTAATATTGTACCTCATTCTGCTTTCTTCAGTCTTCTTGGTACAAATATCAAGCTATTTTCTATAAAATTGATATAATTTATTTCTGGCTGACTCCTTCCCATTTACTTTAAGACAGGGCACACATTTTTTCCTCTATATTTAACATCGTATGCTAACATAAAGTTCTAGACAGACATATATTCCTCCCATAAAACCCCATTTTTATCACTTTCCATAAAAGCTTTTCCGAAGGGGTAGGTCATTGCAATGAAGCAAGCTTATGTGGCATATACTCACTCTGGGATTCTCCTAACCCCAGGAGGCTCAAATTGTGGTCAGATGAAAAAGTAGTGTGATTAATTTCAAATGAATCACTCTAAATAACACTCCTAGAATTTAGAAAATTTCTTCTCCCTCCAATTCACATCATACCCTGCCCACAGCTCTGAGTTGACTTGATTTCTGTTGAATCAAACTGCTGTAATGTACACAAATAGCTGCTAAAGTCACAAGAAAAGTGATAGCTACCCATCTCATGGCTTGCTGAGACAACCACAGATCTACTCTTGGCCTATCTTATTAGAAAGACTACATATTAGTCTAACATAATTTTCACCTAACAGAAAATACATAGTACAAATTAATACACTATGTTGAAATGTAAGGATAAAAGACAAATCAAGAATAGAAAATTATCAAAAAAAAAAAAAAAAAAAACACTGTTCTTTCCACAAATAAATTTCAATAGATTGTCGTTTGGAGAAAAGATAAAGGTGGAAGAAAAAGCTGAATGTTATAAGAAACCAATCTCAGCGAATGAAACTTAATAGAATTCCTGATTTTTTTAACTGCTAAAAAATTCTTCACTGACCCCACATCTGATAGAGGGCTAATATCTAAAATATATAAAGAACTCAAGAAGCTAACCACCAAAAAACCAAACAACCCAATCAAAAATGGGTATAGAACTAAGCAGAGTATTCATAACAGAGAACACTCGAATGGCTGAAAAGCACTTAAAGAAATGTTAAAACTCCTTACTGATCAGGGAAATGCAAATCAACACAACCCTGAGATTCCACCTTATACCAATCAGAATTCCTAAGATCAAAAACTCAGGTGACAGCACGTGTTAGTGAGAATGTGGAGAAAACTGGATACTCCTCCATTGCTACTGGGATTGCAAACTAGCATAACAACTCTGGAAATCAATCTGGAGATTCCTCAGAAAATTGGAAATAGATCTACCTGAAGATCCAGCTATATCACTTGTGGACATATACCCAATAGATGCCCTACCATACCACAGGGGCATATGTTCCACAAAGTTCATACCAGCCTTATTTGTGATAGCCAGAAGCTGGAAACAACCTGGATGTCCCACAACAGAAGAATGGATACAGAAAATGTGGTTCGTTTACACAATGGAATACTACTCAGCTATTAAGAATGAGAACATCCCAAGTTTTACAGGCAAATGGATGGAACTAGAAAATATCATTCTGAGTGAGATAACTCAGACCCAAAAGGACATGCATAGTATGTACTCACTAATAAGTGGATATTGGCCAAAAATATACAGAATACCCAGGATATAATCCATAGAACTCAAGAAGGTTAACAAGCCGAAGGACCCAAGTGAGGATGTCTCAATTCCATTTGGGAGGGAGAAGAAAGCAATCACATAGGGGAAGAGGGAAGGAGGGACCTGGGTGGGAAAAGGGATGGGGAATGGAAAGGGGGAACATGATCAGGTATTATGGGGAAGGCCACTAGAAAGAATGGAAACAGGCAACCTCAGGAAGTAGGAGGTGGAGGGACCCTCTAGAATATACCAGAGACCTGGGAGGTGAGAGATTCTCAGGACTCAAAGGGAGGAACTTTAGATGAAATGCACTACAGTGGGGAGAGGGAACTTGTAGATTCCACCTCCAATAGAAAGACAGGACATCAAGTGTTGGTATGGGTTTGCCATTCCACAGTCAAAAACTCTGACCCAGAATTCTTCCTGTCTGAAAGAATTTCGGGGACAAAAATAGAGAAGAGCCTGAAGATAAGGAGGTCCAGTGACAGACCAAATTGGGATCCAGCTAAAGGGGACATCCCAAGTCCTCACATTATTACTGATGCTATGGTGTACTTACAAACAAGAGACTATCATGACTGCCCTCCAAGAGGCCCAACAAGCAGCTGAATGAGTCAGATGCAAATACTTACACCCAACCAGTTGACAGAAGCTGGGGACCCCTGTGGTAAAATTAGGCTGAAAGACGCCAAGGAGAAGGGCAGCCCCATAGGAAGACCAGCAGTGTCAACTAACCTGAACACTTGAGATCTCTCATACACTGTTTTACCAACCAGGCATCATACACCAGCTGATATGAGGCTCCCAACATATATACAGCAGAGGACTACCTGGTCTCAGTGAGAGAAGATGCACCTAACCCTCAAGAGACTTGAGACCCCAGAAAATGGGGAGGTCTGGTGGGGTGCAGGTGATGGAGGTGGGGACATACTCTTGGGGAAAAGTTTGGGTGGAGTAGGTATGGGATGAGGAACAGTCAGAGGGCAGATAAGGAGGGGATTAACAACTGGACTGTAGAAAAATAAGACTAAAGGGTAAAAAAAATCTAGTAGTGAAAAAAGTAAAAAAAAAAATCTATTTTTAAAAAATATGGCATGCACCAAATAACAAGAGTTTCTTAGATTATTTTGGGTTTTTTAAAAACTACTGATCACAGCCAGGCATAGCAACACAGACCTTTAACCGCAGCATTTGGGAAGCTGAAGCAAATGGATCCTTGTGAGTTTGAGGCCAGGGTCTACACAGTAAGTTCCAAGACAGCCAGAGCTACATAGTATGACCTTGGGTCTAAAACAAACAAATAAAACAGAACAAAAGAAACTACCAATTAAACATTCAGATAAAAAAATTACTCTGAAAAGAACTCAACAGTGGTTAATAGCACTAATAATCAGAGAAATACAAGTTAATATCGCAATAAAATCTGTCCCAGCTGTGAGAATGATTGAGAACTGGTTAATGAGTTTGTGGAGAAAAACAAATTTTATACATAAGTTGGTAGAAATATAAAAAAGAAGATAGCATAGAAATTATAAAAAATAGCAAGGATGCTCTTCAAAAAAATTAAAGATAGAATGACAATCTAGCTTTCATTTGTATTAGGAGTGAACAGAGAATAGGAAGAGCATAGATGATGCTTACTAACACAAAGTGGCTCTGAGTGATGTTGCCATCGTTAATATATGTCTTTATACATTTGTCTCACTTCAGCAAGTGTACAGGAATGACCATAATGTGGATTTTAGAATTTCAT
Source organism: Arvicanthis niloticus (assembly GCF_011762505.2). NCBI lineage: Eukaryota > Metazoa > Chordata > Mammalia > Rodentia > Muridae > Arvicanthis > Arvicanthis niloticus. The sequence continues at coordinate 15,218,626 of NC_047659.1, forward strand.
GTGTCATTAAGTGCTTTTTACAGAATGATAACATTTTCTTTATGATTGAGAATTTAATATCTATATACACTGAAATATGTCTATTACCTACTTCCCGTTCCAATTTTCCTTATGTCTCACTCAACACATACCCTCTTATCTTGACGTCTTTCATTTTTCTATAACCCACTAAGTCCAGTGAAGACTGCCCAAATGTACATCAATGTGATGACACCCTCTGGTGTATAGGAATCTTACTAGTGACCTCATCCTCAAAACAGTTTCTCTCCCAAACTCTTCCAGCAACTATTAATAGCCAATCTGTTGATTCAGCCAATCTATGCAAAATGTTGACTGGGTTGATCTTGTACAGGTCTTGCACAGTATCTGTAGCTGTTGTGAGTTTATAAGTACAGTAACTTCCCCATGTCTAGAAGACAGCATTTTACAGCATTTTTTACCATTTTTCTGCTCTTACATTTTTCTTTCTGCTACTGTTTCTGCTTTTTCTTCTTCTTCCTCCTCCTCTTCTTCTTCTATATCTTCTTTTTCTATAATATTACCTGAATCATGAAGGGATGTCTCTCTCTCTCTGTCTGTCTCTCTCTCTCTCTCTCTCTCTCTCTCTGTCTCTCTCTGCGTGTGTGTGTGTGTGTGTGTGTGTGTGTGTGTGTGTGTGTGTGTGTGTCCTGTTTAGAGTTGAGCACATTCAATTATGAAGAACATGTAAATTTGGTGTCTGGAATTGATAGCCAAAAGGGATATGAATATGTAAGAAGAAAGCATCTATAGGAATTCTACACTTTCTGCTCAATTTTGCTGCATGATCAAAGCTATTCTAAAGTATTACATTTTAAAATAAATAACTACATATGTACATAAAAACTGAGTACAGGGGACAATAAAAGATCATGATGAACAAAACAGTATATGGTTAGTTATTCAAAAACATCTTCCTAGTTTTTAGTAAAATACAAAATTCCATACAATTTTGAAGCATAAATTACTTAAATAAATGTAAAGTCGTAACCTTCTTAATATCAAGACAAAATACTATAAAATTTGATTGGTAAAAAGTATATGAGAAGACAAGATCAAGATAAAGATGCTGGCAATAGTCTATTGAGGACCCATGTGTTGACTGCAGGTGGTTTATTTTCAATGTATTCATGCATGGTAGAAAGCAGAGGGAGAGTATTCAATCACTTTTTGCCTTTAAACCCATTCATGAAAGTTTTAAGTTTATGACCTAGTTATCTTCCTAAATTTTCACCTCCTAATACCATCACTTGAGGGCAGAGGATTTCAATATATAAATTATTGGGTGACACTCCAGTCTATCACAGAGGATATTTTTGAAGGAAAGGCCATCCAGTGACCAGCTCAACTTGGGATCCATATCATATGCAGGCACGGAACCCTGACACTCTTACTAATGCCATGTTGTGCTTGCAGACAGGAACCTAGCTTGGCTGTCCTCTGAGAAGCTCTACCAGCAACTGACTGAGACAGATGCAGATACTTACAGCCAACCATTCGACTGATGTCAGGAGCCCCTTTGGAAGAGTTAGGGGAAGGACTGAAGGAGCTGAAGGAAATGAAAACCCCATAGGAAGAAAAACAGTATCAATTAGCCCAGACTCCTCAGATCTCCCAGAGACTAAGCCACCAACCAAAGAGCATACGTGGGCTGGTTTGTGGCCCCCAGGATATATGCAGCAGAGGACTGCCTTATCGGGCCTCAGAGAGAGGGCAAATAAAATACACTAGAATTATGCTGCAGAGTGTGTGATACACTGGCCTGTAGCATTATTACCAAGAAGAAGATGTTATAAATGAGCTTTACCTAGTACTTCTGGTGCACAAGACTTAGGGATTTGTCAGAATCCAGGGAATGGAAGGTAGAAGAAGAAGAAGAGAAAACAAGAGGTGTAAGAATTATCCATGATTCAGGGGCAAGATTCAAGAGACAACATACAATTTGTGGGAGATAAAAAGAATAACTTTGTACTTACTGCTTTACAAATTTTCAAGTATAACAATATTCTTGCTGTTGATGAGTGCTTAGAAATACATATGTCTGGTTTGTGACCAGTTGCCATTGTAAATATTTCATAAATATATAATACAGTCTTCAGTTGTCAAAGCAATAAAATTCAATTTCAAAAATGTTTCAATGCACTTGAGAAAAACCACACCAATGTTACATCTTAATATTTTACAATAAAGTCATGTACATGGTGGTGGATTCATAATAAACATGTAAGAAAGGTAGAACACCAAGTCTCAGGGATGCAAAAAAAAAAAAAACTCAAATGAAACGACAATAAGGAAATTATAGAATTATTCAGGGTTAATTACAGGCTTGAAGACTCAAAATCCAAAAGCTACGGGTGCGTGTGTGCTGGTTTGCACAACATGCTCCATTGGATCAACACTGTGGACTATGGTACAGATTGGAGCTCAGATAGCCTGTTAGTGATTTGCATGGGATGTAATGATGTTCTAGACTTAGATGCAGTTTAAGAGAAATAAGAACTGAGTTTCATTTGGAGAGGCAATATAGTATCCAAGTGAACAGGGAATTCCCAGACTGACAACAACTGCCTTCAGGTAGTCAATTATTTTCTCTCTGTACTTCATGTGAAGTGGGAGATGAGTAAAAAAAAAAATCTATCATCCAGGCATGATGGCTCATACCTGTAACCTTAGCCCAGAGAAGACTGAGGCAGGCAGAACAGAGGTGTTCAAGGCTAGCCTGGGCTGAACAGGAAGTGCCAGGCCACCCTAGGCTGCAAAGTAAGACCTTTTCTAAAAGACTAAACCAAATAAATATTATTATCAACTGTCTTATAGGATTTGGAAATGAAGGACTGGGTTGGTCTGGGAGAGAACTAAAAGCAATAACTGACAAATGCTGAGTACTGCATGTGTTAGCCATTACTATTCAAATGGAAGAAATTTGTGGGAGGACTTTTTAGGAAAAATTCAGTAAATGTCAAAAGACATAAAGTCAAGTCCAATCACCTTAACTGTAGCTACATGATAGAATTATTTGGAAAATCTTTTTGAAAAACCTAAGCTTTACATCATGCCAATCAAATACAAGTGTCTAGGTTTGGGGCCGAGGCAATATCATTTTTTTTTTGTTTGTTGAAAGTAAATATGAACCCTACTTTATTACCTTAAAAAACAGCTCCAAGTTCAGGAACAGAATCAAGAGAAAGTGATTGTGGTTGGGTCAGGATCAGGATAGGCAGGCAAACTAGCAACAATTCCTTCCTCATTTTCTCCATCTGAATTTCTAGATATTTCTGGTGCAGCCTCCTTCTCCTCCTCCTCCTCCTCCTCCTCCTCCTCCTCCTCCTCCTCCTCCTCCTCTTCCTCCTCCTCCTTCTTCTTCCTCTCTCTCTCTCTCTCTCTCTCTCTCTCTCTCTCTCTCTCTCTCTCTCTTTCTCTCTCTCTCTCTGTTGGGGATGCGCATTTGTGTGCATCCATGTTTGATAGAGCACATGCATGCACGAACTTGTAGAAGCCCAAGATTGATGTCAGATGTCTACTTTTCCAACTTACTCCATCCCATGGGCAGGAAACAGAATTTTTAAGATTCATCACATGACTGTAATACAGAGTAAACCAGAAAGCACCAGCACAGACAAAAAGAAGAAACCAATGTTATTAGAACTTCACACTATTGGTGCTTATGTAAATAAGTAGAGCTTATATAGTGAACATATTGTGATGGCCCATTTCCCTAGATTGTCCCTGAAATGTGATAATAACTTAGCAGACTTGAAAATCCATGTGATATTTGATAGTGGACAAGTTATCTGAGAAAATGAGGTAATATAGTCAAGTTGGTAAAGACTCAAAGTGAGAGAAGAACGGTGATGAAGAGAAGTTGGTGTGCATGAGCATGAGATGTGCCATTTCATAGAAACCAAACGTATAAGTGAAGTGGTTGCTTCCAACAAACTGTGTAAAAAAATGCTGAAAGTAGATGAATATTTGAGTAGTAAGAAGATATCTCATAAGTAAATAGGAGAAATGTGGAGATTAAACTTGAATTGCAAAGATCTTGGACTTGACAATGTGTCCTGAGATGGACAGGACACCTACAAAAGAGTATCAGTGTCAGAAAACTCAGTAAGTAAGGGAAGCAGAGATGAAGCCTTGCCTAAGCAGTGATGCTGAATGTGCCTAAGATCATTCTATCTCTTTAGGTGTGTCTATGGTTCTTCTCATAAACTAAAAACATGAGTGTCCTTTGAATACTCAGTAAAGCTGAAAGGTTAACATTGGTGCATGAATATGGAGTCTAACCATCAACATGAACATGTAAGTCTATTAAAAGATGCCAAAGCTTATGCCAATTTATAGCTACCACAAAACTAAGCCAAATCATGTTTCTTCATTATTGAGAGATAGGGAATTTTCTACAATGAAGTACTTATGTTATGTTATTCTTGTCTATTCTTTGTTTATAAAGTAAATATTGAACATAATTTAAAATATGTAAAGTGGAAATTCAGTATATGTTCACATTAAAGTGACCTATGAACATTGGGGCAGACATGAAATAGAATTGTAATTATCATTCTAGACTCATTACTGGGCATTTGCTTGTTCATTAACTAGAATAAGTAGTGAATTTGCCAATTTATCATTGTCACTTCCTTTCTATGTGCACCAACACATGCTGTATGAAAGCATGGCACATTAAGTGTCACTATGAGTAATTCTACTGTGCTTTATTTGACTTGTGTTTTCAAAATCTTATCTTCACATTCTTTAAAAACTCTGAAATCAAAGCAACCCAGCTGTAATGACTGAGATATTGTATATATGATGAAGATACATGAGGGAGATAAAAGTAAAGGAGGTCTTGTCATATGTGGGAGCTAATGTAGAATATTATTATCACAATGAATGTTCACAATCATAGCACAATATTGACATGAGCCAAATTAGGAGAAGCTTCATTTCTGTAAGCTATTGCTTCCTCTCATCATCCCTAAAATGATCAAAATCAGCCCAAGCCTGCTCTCTTCTAACTAATATCTAAATTCATTCTACTCAGGAGTCCACTCTCCCCTGTCTCAGTAGTCTGTGGAGGGCACCTTTCACATCCTTATTACGGAGACTATAAACAAATGGGTTAGCCAATGGAGTAATGGCAGTGTACATTACTGAAGCCACCATGTCTTGATTCTGGGAGTTCTGTGAGGGAGGCTGGAAATAAACCCAAATGATTGTGCCATAGAGGAAGCCAACCATGGTGAGGTGGGATCCACAGGTGGAGACTGCTCTGCGGCGACCAGCAGCTGAGGGCAATCTTAAGATAGTGGCCCCAATTCGGGCATAGGAAAGTATAATAAGGGAACAAGGGCCCAGCATGAGAAAGCCACCCTCCAAAAATATGGCCAGCTCATTGGAATGTGTGTCAGAGCAAGAGGCTCTCAGGAGTGGTCGGTGATCACAAAAGAAGTGAGGAAGTTTAACATTGCCCCCAGCATCTCCAACCCAACACAATGGCAGGATGAGTCCCACATGCAGTATGGTGTGTACTATGGATACTGCCCAGCTCAAGGCCAGTAAGCGGGCACAGATTTGTCGATTCATCACCAAAGCATAGTGCAAAGGGTCACAGATGGCCACATAGCGATCCAGAGCCATGACAGCAATGACAAGTGTATCTGTGACTCCAAATGCATAAAAGAAAAAGAACTGAGTCAAACAGCGGGCAGCAGGAATGGCTGGAGAATCAGATGCCAGATGAACTAACAGCTGTGGCAGAGTAACTGAAGATAGTCCCAAGTCTATCATGGAGAGTCCACGCAGCAGATAATACATAGGTGAGTGGAGCCTGGAGTCCCAGGAGATGAGCAGTACCAAAGTCACATTCCCCAATATGGTGGTCAAGAAAATAAATAGGAACAATAGAAAGAGGAAGCTGTGGGGCACACCAGCCCTGGAGAACCCAAGGAGCAAGAAGATTGGAGAATGTGATGCATTAGGAGCACAGTTCATGATTAGTAACCTTTGCCTGAAACAGATGTTAGGTCAAAACCTAAGTCAGATATCAAAGGTTAAGGATCAAATCATTTCAATGTAACTCAATAATGTCATTTAAGATCCTTAGATATTTAGTTTCAACTCTATATATACTTCCTCCTGTAAGTAAATTTCTTACTTTTTATAGCTATTTCTCCTCTTATGTCTATTTTTCTAACCCATTCTAGAAGCTCATTTCGTCTAATCTACACACCTATAAGTCTTTATAGGCTCCTATAATGATAAACTCTTCATTCTTTCTCCTATTTTCATGCAAACTGGTTTATCTCCTAACAATGGCAGTCACCATGAGATAATTACCTGTATCCACTGCTTTCAGCTCTTTGTGTTCCATCCACACCTTATCTCACTGTCAACTTCATAATTTCCTTTCTCTGTGCCTGTAGAGAGAACCTTTATGAAACATAACATAGAAAGAAACAGATCCTTCCAACTATCTAACTTTTTAGAATGAAAGTTCTTGAATTGTCTTGAGATTACCTAGTTTTCCTCTTTTTTTCCTTGGATCTTAGTTTTGCCATCATTAGCCTTATATACAAACCAACACCTGAAGGAATTCCTGCCTCATCTCCCCAGATCTGGTCAATCTCTAGATTCTGTGTTTTTCCATATATCTATCCTTTGCCTTTAATCGCTTCCCACAGTTTAGTTTTCAGAATCTTTGAACAGTACTAATTTCCACTGGCTCATTCCTGGTGTCTCTGCATAGCTGTTCTGATAGATTTTCTACAGTGATTCTAGAGTAACCTTTAGACACGTGACTCCATGATTAAATAGGCAGGAGCTTCAGAATCAAATCCAAGCAATCTGATCTCTCTTTCACACAACTTTCATTATCAGTTCTCATTATCTCTTTCCATATCACATCTACCAAGCATACACTTTACTCTCATCTGTGAGCATCATGACCTCTCACACCTTGTCTATCTCTCTAGTTCATTATCATTCTCTCTTTCTCTCTCTTTCTCTCTCTTTCTCTCTTCTTCTTCTTCTTCTTCTTCTTCTTCTTCTTCTTCTTCTTCTTCTTCTTCTTCTTCTTCTTCCTTCAACCTCCCCTCTCTCTATCCAGAAACTAATTTGGAAAGAAATATTGTGAATATCATTCTTTTAAGAATGCAATGAATCTAAAAGGGTCTATAATAAATGGTAGATGACAATGAATTTGAATTTTGAATAATAACATTCCATGTGGTTTAGAGTATAAGCTCTTTGACCTGTGTGGTGCAGGAAATAGAAGCTACCAAATGAATTGCAGACATTCTATAGGCTAAACTTTCAGTGGCAGTGGTACACAACAGAGACTCAGTGCAGATAGATGCTGATATAGACTTAGTTTTATGTGCTATAAATATCAGTATTCGATGTGAGAAACCACATGGAAACTTTAGCCTCTTAGCCTTTACTATATGGGTTAGAAATTTTCCATAAGAATTCATTGGTAAATCTATGCCATGCATAAAGTGGCTAATGCTAATCTACAAAGTATACCAATTTGTCAGACTAAACAATTAAAAAGAAAAACATTCAGATGGGTAAACACATTGGAGTACCTCAGAGAAGCAAATGGAACACTTCTTGGGAACTTGCAGACTTTAAACTGCACAAAAAGACCAAAAGTAAAATCTACCAGTTTTCAAATTAGAAAATATACCCCAAATCTATTCATTATGATTAGTTAAAAATGAACAAATGACAGGATTAGTCTCTTGTTATAAATTATGTTCAACATCTTCAAAAACAAAAAAGAAAAAAATCAGCATTATGAGCATGAAGGGTAAATGGGAAATAGGGAAATGAGGGGTCAGAGGAAGGGCGTACCAAAATGAGGGTTGTAGAAAAAATCTTTATGAAAACCATTATCTTGCAACCCAAGTAAAAGATGTAACTTAAGGGGATAGCAGAACATATGTGATATAAAATAGCACGGCACCAATACTAGGGTTTAAGTGGGGTGGGGGCAAGGGAATGATAGGAAGAAGGAAGTGAGGGCAAATTGACCAAAACTAAGGATGTGCATAGAAGTCTTGAAAATATACTAATGTGCAAGTTATAAGCAATATAGTTTTAAAGTAGTTTAAACAGAGGTAGCCTGCATAGATGAAGACGTGGTTTATTAGATGAAAATATCAGTATCAAGCATGGGTTACCTCCCTATAAGTTGTTGGTCAAGAAGACCCAAGAAATACACAAAACAAATAGGGTATTACTATATTCTTGGTTACCCATCCTAACTAGATGGTAAGACTCTATTACTGAAGACATGACAGACTTAGATGGCAGGACATAAACAAATCAGTCATAAATTTATCTGACAACTATATGCTAGCTAGCTTTCATAATGCTGGAGGGTTTTCCCTTTTGTCTTATATTCACTTCCTTTTCTAGTCCCTTGAACTAGGGCCTCCACAAAAGCAACCTACAATATCCTGTCTAATCCTAAATCCTCACAGATGAACTTACTGCTAACTAATAGAAATACAGAAGTCCACATTCCCAGGAAAACCAACTGTTACAGCAAACGGCTGATGGTTTCTGCCCTTTCTTAAGGAAAGTGTGATGTGCAACAAAGCTAAGAGTTGTATATACTGGAAAGTTAGAAATACAGGAACCAGGAAGGGTAAAGGGAATTAGAGAGCAGATTACAGAGGTTATTCATATGAACACCACAAAGAATAGAGTTATAATCAAGCAGATGCTCATACAGTACAACTTTTATTTTATGTAGTACTTGGAAAATAGAATCCATGCTTCTCAGTTACTTAAGAGGAATGAGAAAAGAAAAATGAGAGGTTTTAGGGGGATGGTTTTTAAATAATATTTCTAAGAATTCCATATCCCTAAATGAAAAATGAGATATTAGAGAAGTACTTTGACTATCTAAATTTTTATATGAATGCCAGAAATAGTTTTTACTAAATTAGTACAACAGTAAGTCACATACATGGAAGCTACTTACTTACTTATCCATTCATTTATTGATTGATTCATCTCTTCTACCATTATTGATTACTAACTTGTAATAAGACATGGAGACAACTCAACAAAAAGGCCACAAATAAGCCATGGCATGAAAAGAATAGAAAATAAATATTAGATTAAAATAATATAATGTGTAATAACATAAATATGAGCAAAAGACAGTGGGTCTTACTTGCAGCTGGTCTCAATTCAGCCTTGGATGGAGTCATAGAGGAACTAAGGTCATGGAAAGATTACTAAGAAGGTAGTAAAATCCCAAGGCCTGACATATCAAGACACTTTCAAGTGAAAAGAAAACAGCCTTTTATTTTACTCAAACAGCAGCTAGCATTCCAAGTGGATGATGTATGGATGTAACTGAGTGAGCATGCATATGTCCCTCTCTGTAACATTAGATGTAACTTAGTGGGTATGCATATGTACCTGTTTGTGTTTACAGGGGAAATACTTTATGCAAAGGATAAATTAAAAATAATTACTGAAATGCAAAGTTTACTCTTAATTGGTACATTCTCTTAAACATTCTTTTGAAAATCCCATGCTTCTAAAAAGCCTATGTGAGCTTTCTATTTGAGAAATGACTAAAAGGCATGTGAGTGTCAGCAACAGGCATGAAGACATGAAGAGAAGAACTAACAAGAACAGAAAACAAAGAATGCAAGATGGTAAATGAGAATGGAAATGGGAGATGTAAGAAGAGTGTAGATGGAATAGACACATTAAAGAAACAGAAGAACTCATAGTAGCAGAGAAGATCAAGAGAACAATGATGCACTAATCAAAACATCGTATTGTAATTTCAAAAATTAGGAAAATAATTTAAAAGTTTCAAAATGATAGAAACGTTCAGTTAAATAGTAAACATAAGTTCAAGGAATCTATTGTACAACATGGTGACTAAATTAATAATAATATATAACATTCTTTAAAATAATTTAAGGGGATGGAGATGTTGCAGAGGGGAAACCGGGAAAAAAAACAATATTTGAAATGTAAATAAATAAGATAACTAATAAAAATAATTTAAGGTGTATTTAGTGTCTTTATTAGAAATAAGCATTTGAAATAATGTTTATATTAATTCACTTGATTAAACCATTTCACAATGCTTGTAAACACAATGTTGAATATGATAACTACATATAAATTTTATTTTTCAACTTAAAAGTTTTTTAATAAATAAAATAAGAGAAAAAATTTTTGAAATAATGAGAGGCAGAAATAGAATTAAGGTTGTGGCTGGAGAGGTGGCTCAGTGGTTAAGAACCCTGACTGCTCTTCCAGAAGGTCCTGAGGTCAATTCTCAGTAACCACATGGTGGGTCACAACCATCTGTAATGAGATCTGAGGCCCTCTTCTGTTGTGTCTGAAGACAGTGAGAATGAGCTCATAATACATAAAATAAATAAATCTTTTAAAAAATAATGTTGAGAACTTTAAGGAAATGACTAGGGCAAAAAACAATGATAATTTTGAGGGAACAAGAAGGACATGTAGACATCAAGTCACAGACTGGAAATGTGGACAGGATAAAGGGAGAAGAGATGAAGGAAGGCTCACAAAGGGGATGAAGGAGAAGAGAAAGCGAGAATAATAAATGAGGCAAGATGAATGTAAAAACAAGAAAAGTTGTCCAATGGCAGAAAGGTAACCAAGAGAGAGAGAAGAAATGGGCATGAGAACATAAAAAAGACGGTGTTAAGCATAGATGGATACGGCACGACTGACAGGTTATCAATAAAGATGAGAGCCAGTGGGATAAATGAGATGAAGAACAATGGTTACCTCCTCATAGTACATCTACCTGGTAAGACATTTCTCTGACTGTGGACTCTGAGCATTAGTCTGCTGGTTGGCTGTCGGGATGTGTCCATTGTGCTGAAGGCAGGTCTGTATTAGAGCAGAGGGTGAGGGCTAATGAAACCAGGTGAAATTTAGCAGTTGTGTAATCCAGGGGATCTTCTCTCTAGCGCTATTAAAGGATGTTAGATACAATGTTTGCCAACTCATAAGTTAAGATGGATGTGCTCTCAGGGGAGGGCTCAAAGAACCTCAAGTCTCTCCTAATAATATTATGCCACTGACTCTAATAGGATAGAGGAGACTATTCCATCATTTCCCAGGAATATACCATGTATAATTACCTTAATAAATAACACAATTATCACCTTTCTGACTTCTTATGCCAGACATGTAATGCAAGAGTTCAAAGTAGTTTTGGGTCCACCTATAATTGAGTGTCATTCTGGAATACAGCACCCACAAGCTCTGTGATGTTGGTGATTAGTTAACATCTCAAATCTAGCCTTGTACAGAGTGTAAACAATACCTGATTTTTATGCATATACTATGAAGACTATCCTATTATATATTGAGTATGTATGTAGAAACTGGCACACAGTAAAAGGTTCAAACAATAGTAGTTCATGATTCTTCCTCTGCTGCTAAATACAGTTATTAAAAACATTATCTAACCAAAGTGAATTCAGAATTTAGTGGTTAAGGTTCACAGTGTATGTTTTGGTTCCTATATTGGATTATGCTTCTAGATGAAAGCTTCTCTGATAAATTCTCCTCTGTATCCCGTATTGAGCCCAGTTTCTGGCACAAAGCAATCTCTCAAGAGTAGGTAACTAACTGGACAGTGAGGAATAATTCTTCATTAACCAGAATACCCTGACAAAAGGAAATGACCTAACTTTCTAAACATTCTTCAACATATTGTTTAAGGAGAATAAATATTTTTTAAATGAATGGTATTTTAATCTTTATTTTCTTTGCTTTCTTCCATCTCCGGAATGACTATTCCAATCCATTCATGCCATCATCATTTCAAAGCTATATTATGAAATTTTCAGTTCTCAAAGTTAAGTTTCAAACTTAAAGTGTTCACCAGTCATGTTATAAAGGGTCTTAGATGATTATTTTATGTTTGCTTTAGGTCTGATTTGATGGTAGGTAGTGTTCCCTAACATTAACATTTGGTGAGCTCATTTTTATGGTTTTTTGTTTCAGTTGCCATGGTAAATAAAGTATATGGATGATTATGTTGTAATTTTATTACTGGACTTCTGAACAACTGTTACCAGAGTCATAAATACAATTTTTGCTGCCAAGGGAGATGGCATATGTATCTGAATGCCTGCCTTGACCACCTGTGAGTCTCCGTGTTAATCACCAGGTACTGCAGAACAGAAGCTTCTCTGATGAGGTTTGAGAGATGCACTAATCTATGAGCATAACAATATTTTTATCTCAAACGTTCAATTTTACCAATAAAGACTTAGGAGTCAGATGCTGGGGTGAGAGCCTGCCAGCTCAGTGAAGCAGAGAAAGAAACCACCTGACCTTCCTCCTCAGCTGAAAAGCAACCTCTCCTCTTTCCCCATTGTCTCCAAAACTCTTCAAACTGAATTTCCCTCCATTTAACTTGTTCTGTGTCTCTCTACCATCCTCTTGACTTCTTACTCTCTATGGGTTTTTTCCTATGTTCATCCCCTGTCAATAGGTTGCTTGCTCCACCTCTTGACCTATGGTTGCCTTTATTTAATCCTGTTTACAATAAACAGAAAGCTCTTGAATTAAACATGAGTGCTAGGGCAGAGCCACATCACACCTAGAAACATATTTTTCCAGTAAACCACATAATCACAGAGTTCACAATGTGAGCAAATATCCTCAACATAACAATTAATCCTCTAAGTCAATTTAATACTATGTCCATTTAGCAGAATAATGGCAGTAAGTTCCCCCCTAGAGCCTATCACTCTGTCTAATCACAGGTTCTTGCTCCTGATAATGGGTCTAGCTATTGATTTTATCTTGTAGAGCAGGTCTTAAATCCAGACTGGAAGTGGTTATTTACTCACATTATGTTCATAGCAATGGTGCACCAATGGGCATGTCTTACCAGCAGGCATTCTTGTACCTCACTGTGTTCACAGTAGGGTAAATTGATGATCATTTTTCTTATGTAGCATGTATAACAACTTCCAGCACTTTGAAAACTAGATAGTAGAGATGAAGCTTCCAGGTCAATACTAGCTTGATTTCTCTAAATTCTATGATTAATTGTGTAGTATTTTCAATACTAGGTCTTAGGACCAAGTTCTGGAGGTAACCAGGAACATTGGTAATAGCCTGTAATTTCATGGTGCTTATTGGACCTCACTAGCCAATGATTTTAAACAGGCTCCTGTCTGTAAGCACACCATAACATCAATAATAGTGTCAGGCCTTGGAGCCTCTCCTTGAGACAGATCTTAAGTTGGGACTGCCACTGGACTTGCTTTCCCTCAGACTCTTCTTCACTTTTGTTCCTGCAGTATTTTTAGACAGGAACACTGGCTCAGTGTTTTTGACTGTGGGATATCAACCTCATTCCTCCACCTGATGCTTTGTCTTTGTACTGGAGGTAGACTTAACAAGTTTCTTCTCCCCACTGTTGGTCATTTCACCTAAGGTCAAAGTATACGACATTTTTAATCGGGTTATTTGGTTTGTTGATGTCAGGTTTCTTGAATTCTTTATATATTTTGATTTCAGCCCTCTGTCACATGTGAGGTTGGTAAAAATCTTTTCCCATCCTGTAGGCTTAGATTTTGTCCTAATGGTTGTGTCCTTAGCCTTGCAGAACATTTTTTCATTTATAAATTATTCATATAAGTGCATTAGCTGTTGATGATCTGTTCAAGAAATTGTCTCCTTTGCCAATGTGTGAAAGGCTATTTCCCATTTTCGTTTCTATCAGGTTCAGTGTGTCTAGTTTAATGCTGAAAACTACTTGAACTTAAATTTAGTGCATGGGGGTGACAGATGTAATTCTATATGCATTCTTGTACATACAGACATTCAGTTAGACCAGCAGTATTTGTTGAAAATTTTTTCTTCTTTCCATTGTATAGTTCTGACTTCTTTGAAAAAAAAAACAAGCAGCCAAAGGTATATAGATTTACTTCTGGGTCTTTGAATAAATTCCATCGATCAATCTGTTTTCATACCAGTATCATGCAGTTATTATTACTATTGCTCTGTAGTACAGCTTGAAATCAGGGATGGTGATGCCTCCAGAAGTTCTTTTATTGAACAGAATTGCTTTACCTATCCCAGATTTTTTGTTTTTCCATATGAAGTTGACTATAGTTCTTTCAAGATCTATAAGAAATTGTGTTGGAATTTTGGTGGGAATTGCATTGAATCTATAAATTGCTTTTGGTCATTTTTTACTATGTAGATCCTAGCAATATAGGACCACTTTCCTTCTTCTGATATCTTCTTCAATTTCTTTCCTCAATGATTTGAAGTTCTTGTCATGTAGGTCTTTCACTTGCTTGGTTAAAATTATACCAAGTTACTTCATATTACTTATGGCTATTGTAAAGTGTGTTGTTTCCTTAATTTTATTTATATAGAAAGGCTACTGATATTTTTAGTTAATTTTTCATTCAGCCATATTGCTGAAGGTGTTTATAAGCTCTAGGAGATCTCTGGTAGAGTTTGGGGGTCACTTATGTATACTATCATATCATCTGCAAATAGGAATACTTTCACTTTTTTCTTTCCAATTTGTATTCCCTTGATCTCCTTTAGTTGTACTATTTCTCTTGCTAGAACTTCAAGTACTATATTGAAGAGATACAGAGAGAGTAGATAGCCTTGTCTTGTCCCTGATTTTAGTGAATCTGCTTTAAGTTTTTCTCCATGTTGGCTATTGGCTTGTATATATTGCCTTTATAGTGTTTAGGTATGCACTTGTATCCATGATCTCTCTAAGGCTTTTAACATGAATTGGTGTTGGATTATTTCAAAGGACTTTTCAGCCTTTAATGAGATTATCATGTGTTTTTTTTCTTTCAGTTTGTTTATATGGTAAATTACATTGACAGATTTTCATATGTTGAACCATCCTTGCATTCCTGGAGTGGAGCTTACTTGATCATGGTAGATGATGTTTTTAATGTGTTCTTAGATTTGCTTTTCAAGTATTTTACTGAATATTGTTGTGTTGAGAACTGCACCGCCCCACACTTTGTGGCTAAGTGCTCTGGTCCCAGGGGATCAGCCAAAAGGATCTAGCAAGAGAGAGAGTGGGGATGGAAGGAAGAGATACTAAGAGTGGAGACAAGACAGAGGGTCTGATCAAGTCTCAAGTCTCCTGTCTCCTTTATTGAAAGGAAATCCTGGGTGTTTATACAATTTGCCATGTGCCTTGTAGACGTGGATACCATGTGCACCTTGCAGCTGGGGGCACTAAACAGCAAAACAAGATATATGGGATAAACAAGATTTTTATCAGAGTGTGCTCAACTGTTGTAGGCTGTTGAAAAACAAGTCTCTTGTCAGGGTATATGGCTTCAGATGTTTGCAAAGATGATAGCTGCTTTCTGCTAGGAGGTGGCTCCCAACAGGTCCTTTTTTTTAAATTTTTTTTCAAAAGGGAAGGCTGGGAAAACTTACAAAAACAGTACCCGCCTTAGGTCAGAACAAAGGACCCCAGCCTCCCTTTCCTGTCTTAGGATGGTGAGGCCTCCCAGTTAGGGGCAAGGGTCTTGAGGTGTTCTCTTACCCATCATTGACTATCTGGCTTAGTATATAAGTTACAGGTTAATCCTCATCAGTCTTGATGACAGAGGTTTTAGAGTCCCCTATTTCCAGCCTGTAATAGCGGACCTGTATGGGTTTTATTTGAATAGAGTCTATCTGTTGTTGTACAAAAGCCATCAGTCTGTTAAACAGGGTGGACATGAGACACAAGAGACTTAATGCCTAAATGGTTGGTATAAAATCAATACTCTTTTTAAAGGGCAACACACAATTCCCTCTGTTGGACAAGTTAAAGGTCTAAGCCTTTTACCCACAAATTTTCAATAGAAGAAATCATACCAATGAAATCCTTGAATTTGCATCAGCTTAGTAAAAATCATACAGATTTCTATCAATAGATTATGGCTGTGTAATCAATTTTAGCTCCTCCTTCCTGTTCCAATAAAACCATTACTTTTCCCTAGAAAGACAGCCTAATATTAACCACCTCAGTCCCCAAGTCCAGGGGATTGGGGCGCCGACTCTTCATTAACTTCTTCAAGCTAATTATGGGCATTGAGATATTAGAAGGGGGATTAGGGGAATTGATAAGCCTCTGATGTCTGTCTTAACTGCATCCATCTAGAAGTCCAGGGCATCAGTGAACATGCAGGTTATAAGAAGATTCATTCACCAAGGCTGTGCATTCTGTAATATACAAATCTCAAAACAAATTTTAGTATCAAGATCATTATTTTGTTTGATTCTCTGGAATCTAGTATTCTGGAGGTCTACCTATGTCATGTTGGATTCATATAATTCTGGAAGACATAACTACTACCTTAATGACCTCTTCAGAAAACACATAGAAAAACCTTTTTTCCCAAATCTGTCTATCCTTGAACCAGTAACCAGAAAAGCCTTTATATTGACCTTTTATCCAGAGGAAAAATATAACTACACAACTCAGAATCACACCCATTTTGAAAGTTAAATCAATCTAATATAGCTGATTAACACTATCTTTCTGTTCAGCTCTCTGGCTAGAGCAACCTTCTATTTATCTATTTATCTGTTTGGCTTTCGACTCAGAGCAGCCTGCAATTTACTCCTCGAATCTTTAAAACCTTTTTATCTGTTTCTACTCACTTATTTTTTGCCCCATTTCAATACTATAACCTACTGGTCTAGCTGCAATTACCTTTGTTTCACTTCTGAATTCTCAGCAGACCCTTCTTCCAGTAATGTCCCTCACTGGGTCTCTTGTTCTTGCTATCTCTCGTTGAGCACCACTACCAAGCCAACTCTGTCAGTCCACAGGTTCTCCAGTGCAGGAGTGAGGATGGCCTCTTCCAATTCCCTCAGTGTCCTTCACTGTATCCTGCTTACTGGAGCTCCAACGTTGAGGCACCACTATGTAGAGGCCACACTGCCCGGCCTCTGTGCTACTGTGTCCTGGCCTGATATGCTGCTCCAATCCACAGGTCAGGGTCTAGCAAGAGAGAGAGTGGGGATGAAGGAAAAGAGACCTGAAGAATGGAGACAAGACAGAGGGTCTGAACAAGTCTCAAGTCTCCTGTCTCCTTTATTGAAAGGAAATCCTGGGTGTTTATATGTTTTGCCATGTGCCTTGTAGGTGTGGATACCACATGTGCCTTGCAGCTGGGGGCACTAAACAGAAAAACAAGATATGTGGGATAAACAAGATTTTTATCAGAGTGTGCTAAGCTATTGTAAGCTGTTGAAAAACAAGTCTCTTGTCAAGGTATATGGCTCGAGATGTTTGCAAAGATGATAGCTTCTTTTTGCTAGGAGTCGGCTCCCAACATTGTTACATCAATGTTCATAAGAGAGACTGGGCTGTAATTCTCTTTCTTTGTGTGGTTTAGGTATCAGGATGACAGTGGGATCATAAAAAGGAGTTTGACTGTGTTCTTAGCATTTCTATTTTGTAGAAAAGTTTGAGAATTCTTGCTGTTTGTCTTTAAATATCTGGTAGGATTCTGCACTACAACCATCTGACCCTGGATCTTTTTTGCTTAGGAGAATTTTAGTGACTGTTTCTATTTCCTTAAGGGTTGCATGCCAATTAAGATTGATTACCTAATCTTGATTTAATGTTGGTAAGAGCCATCTACCAAGAATATCATTTATTTCATTTACATTTTCCAATTTTTGTGAGTTACAGGTGTTTGAAGTAAGACCTAAGTATTTTTTGGATTTCCTAGGTGTCTCTTTTTATATTCCCATTTTTATTTTTTATTTTCTTAATTTGGATACTGTCTCCCTGCCTTTTAGGTAGCTTGGCTAAGAGTTTATATATCTTGTTGATTTTCTCAAAGACCCATCTCTTTGTCTCATTGATTCTTTGTATTGTTCTCTTTGCTTCTATTTTAGTGCTTTTAACCCTGTGTTTGATAATTTTCTGCTTACTCTTCTTGGGTGTCTTTGCTTCTTTTTGTTCCAGAGCTTTTAGATATGCTGTTAAGTCACTTGTATGAGGTCTTACTAGTTTCTTTAAGAAGATAATTAGTGCTATGAACTTTCCGCTTAATACTTTTTTCATTGTATTCCATAAGTTTGGGTATGTTCTGCCTTTATTTTCATTGAATACTCTAAAATCGTTTTCTTTCTTTATTTCTCCCCTGACACAGTGGTCATTCAGTGAAAAGTTTTTCAGTTTCCATGAATTTGTAGGCTTTCTGTTGTTTCTGTTATTATTGAAGTCCAGCTTTAATCCATGGTTATCTCATAAAATGCAAGGGGTTGTTTCATTCTTCTTGAATCTGTTGAGATTTGAGTTGTGACCAAGTATATGGTCAACTTTGGAGAAGGTTCTCTGAGTGCCGAGAAGAAGGTATATTCTTCTGTATTTGAGTGAAATGTTCTGTAGATCTGTCTGTTAGGTTGACTTGATTCATAGTATCTGTTAGTTTCATTATTTCTCTGTTTAACGTCTGTCTTGATGACCTGCCCATTGGTAAAAATGAGTTTTTGAAGTCTCCCACTATTTGTGTATGAGGTTCAATGTACTAAACAAGCTTTAAAGATGTTTCTTTTACAAATGTAGGTGCCCTTGCATTTGGGGCATAGATATTCAGAATTGAGAAGTCACCTTTGTGGGTTTTTATTAGTATGAGGTGTCCTTCTTCATCCCTTTCAATTAATTTTGGTTGAAAGTCTATTTTCTTAGATATTAGATCTACTGGAGCTGTCTGCTCCAGCTTGCTTCTTGGATTCATTTGCTTGGAAAATCTTTCTCAGCCCTTTACTCTGAGGTGATGTCTCTCTTTGATGTTGAGGTATGTTTCTTGTATGCAGGACAGTGATGCATCAATTTTGTTAGTCTTTTTATTGGAGAATTGAGTTCATTGTTGTTGAGAAATTGAAAGCTGATGAATGTTAGTTCCTGGATTATTTTTATGTTGATGGTAGGTGTGTGTGTGTGTGTGTGTGTGTGTGTGTGTGTGTGTTGTCATTCTTTTGGTTTTGCTATTCTGAAATTATTTCTTTCCTATGATTTCTTGGGTGTAGTTAACCTCCTTGGGTTAGAATGTTCCTCCTAATAGCTTCTGTAGAGCTGGATTTGTGGATAGATATTGTTTAAATTTGGTTTTGTCATAGACTACCTTGTTATCTCTATCTGTGATGATTGACAGTTTGGGGTATAATAAATTAGGATAGCATCTGTGGTTTCCTAGAGATTGTGGGACATCTGCCCAGGCCCTTCTGCCCTTTAGAGTCACTCTTGAGAAGTTGAGAAGCCTTTATATATTGCTTAGTCCTTTCCTCTTGCAGCTTTTAATATTATTTCTCTGTTCTGTCCATTTAGTGTTTTGATTAGCCTCTTAATGCTTTCCTTGTTATTGTTGGTTTTCCTGGTCTGATCCTTTGGTGCTACGCTGCTG
Organism: Arvicanthis niloticus; assembly: GCF_011762505.2. Taxonomy (NCBI): domain Eukaryota; kingdom Metazoa; phylum Chordata; class Mammalia; order Rodentia; family Muridae; genus Arvicanthis; species Arvicanthis niloticus. The sequence continues at coordinate 15,238,089 of NC_047659.1, forward strand.
ACTATTGCTGACATCTGCCTTTATTCTGTTAATGTTCACTATCAATCAGCCTGGGTTTTCTATTAATCTTTTTATTTTTTTTTTTTAAATAAAGCAAGCACTTCTATTTGTATACACAAACAGGCTGTCTTTCCCTTAAGGCAGGATTGAAGAAGTCAATGTTGGATGTGAAGAAGACAAGGTTTTTGTAGAACTCAGGGATTTGACAGACAAAATAAGTAAGGTAACAAGAGAAGAATATATCTTTTTTATCAATTTTTCCTTTAATGTTAATGAAATATCCTCTATCTTTTCTGATTATCTTTTATGCTAAGACAGAATTCTAACATTGATTTTACACCATCTAACATTGATGGTGCAAAAATATTGATATGCTTTCCTAGTCCAATCTGTTAAACTATTACTGAGGAATAATTGAGACCACTGATGCTAAAAGTTATTATTGAAATATATTTATTAATTTCAGTTATTTTATTGTGGTGGTGGTATTTTCCTATCCCTTTTGGTTACCTGTTCCAGGTTTATATATATCCTTGTGTTCTCTTGAATATGTTTAGTTTACTCTTGAGTACGTTTAATCTTCTCTTCAGACCAAAGCACTCTTTCTAGTATCCTCTGTATTACTGAGCTTATAATAAGTGCCTTAAATCTGTTTGTATCATGGTAAGGTTTTTTTTCCTTCAGTTATAACTGATAGCTTTGCTGAATGTAGTAGCTTGGGCTGGCACTTGTGATCTTTCTGAAATTGTAGAACATCAGTCCAGACCCTCCAGGCTTTCAAAGTTTCCATTTAAATGTCAAGGTGAAAACACTCACTTTTAATTCTAGAACTTGGGGGTGCAGAGTCTAACAGATTTCTGTGGGTTCAAAAACCAGCTTGTTGTACATAAAGAGGTTTAGGCCAGCCAAGGTGACATAATGAAGACCATATTTTAAAATCCAAACCAAACAACACAAAAAAGTTAAATGCTATTCCACTGTGTCTGCCTTTATATGTAATTTAATCTTTCTTGAAGCTTTCAATATATATTTTCTGTGTTTGGTATATTTAGTATTTTGGTTATTATGTGACATGGTGAGTTTCTTCCTGGTACTGTTTTGTACTCTGTGTGCCTCTTGTATCTTACTAGGAATCTTTTCCATTATGTTTGCAGTGTTTTCTTTTAGGATTTTGTGATTAGCCATCCAAATTTCTAGTAAGGATAGGCATGTTAATCCTTGCCGTAAAAGAAACTGTAACTATACATGCTTTTGTATTATATAACTCTCCCTATTTACTAGCTAATCTTTTTATTTTATTAATTATTTTATTCACTTACATTTCAAATGATATCCCACTTCCAGGTTTTCCCTCCACAAACCTTCCATCCCATCCTCCTTTTTTGTCTCTATGAGGGTGCTCCTCCACACACTCACCCACTTTCACCTCACCATTCTAGCTTCCCTCTATGCTGGTGCATCAAGCCTCCACAGGACCAAGGGCCTTCCCTCCTATTGATGCCAGATAAGACCATCCTCTGCTACATATGAAGCTGAAGCCATATATACTCTTTGATTGGTGGCTTAGTCCCTGGAAGCTCTTGTGATCTGGTTAGTTGATACTGTTCTTCCTATGGGGTTGCAATCCCATTCATCTCCTTCAGTCCTTCCCCTAGCTCTTCCACTGGGGTCCCCAGACTCGGTCCAATGATTGGTTGAATCTGCATCTTTATTGGTCAGATACTGGAAGGACCTCTCAGGGGACAGCCATACCAGGTTCCTGACAGCAAGCACTTCCTGGCATCAGCAATAATGTTAGGGTATGATGTCTGCAGATGGAATAGATCCCAAGGTGGGGGGGGGGTCTCTGTATGGCCTTTCCTTCTGTCTCTGCTCCATTTTTGTCTCTTTCTTTTATACAGGAACAATTCTGGGTTAAAAGTTTTGAGATGAGTGGGTGGCCCCATTTCTCAACTGAGAACTGTGCCTATCTACTGGAGGTAGTCTCTACAGGTCCTATCTCCCCTTTGTTGTGTATTTTAGCTAATGTCATCCCTGTTGGGTCCCCAACCTAAAAAAAGAGATGGCCATAAATGTACAAGAAGCCTATAGAAAACCAAATAGATTGGACTACAGAAGAAAATCCTCTCATTACATAATAATCAAAACACTAAATGTACAGAACAATGAAAGAATATTAAAAGCTGTAGGGAAAAGTGGCCAAGTAACATATAAAGATAGTCCTATCAGAAATACACCAGATTTCTCAACAGAGACTTTAAAAGCTAGAAGATGTTGGGCAGATGTTATACAAACCCTAAGAGAACAATATGCTAGCCCAGGCTACTATAACCAGCAAAACTCTCAATTATCAATTTTATCCCTCTCACTCATATTACTTGGATGATCCTCTAGAACATTGAGAAACCTTTGGTTTATCTATAGGAAATGTCTTGGGGGTAATATACAAAACTCTGGTATCTGCAAATCCAATGGCACTGTTTTCTACCATTTTTCCTTAAGTCCTAAAACCACAAAGAGAATCAGCCCTCATTTGCTGAGTGAGGACTTTCCCAAACTATTTCATATCCATGGAGTACTAAAGCCTTAAAAAAAAAAAAAACCTACGGATTCTATTCTCTTTGATTTCTATCTTGATTTTTTCATGTTATATTCTGATTCCAAATGTTGTCCCTAAAATGTTAAGATTTAGATGTTTTGCTTGCTTACAAAGATATACTGATGACAGTTATATAATAGATGGTAGATAGATAAATGATAGATAGATTAGATAAATAGATAGATAGATAGATAGATAGATAGATAGATAGATAGATAGATAGATGACAGACAGACAGACAGACAGACAGACAGACAGACAGACAGGTTGAATTATGCCTCCTCAAATGTATTCATTGAAATCCAAGTTTCCAATATCTCAGACTATGATTGTCTCTTAGGATAGGAATAGGATAAATTTAAGATGAGTTCTAATTCAATATTACTGGTACTGTTGAGAGTTGTCTAGGACATAGAAATGCATAAAATTACATCTGTCTACTGAAGATACAGAGAGATATGAACATATACAAGTTAAGGGAAAAGACCTCAAATGAAACCTGATCCTAGACTTTAAACCATCAGAATTTGAGATGATATATTTCTATTGTTTGCACCACTCCAATTGTAGTCCCATGCTTGCAAAATAATGCAATGTTTTGGATAACTCTGCTCATTAAAACTAAAATGTAAGTGGTAGTTAATGCCTTTAAAAAGGTACCTACAGTATTTGCCTACAAACCACCTTCCATTATGACCATCAAATCTACTTGCAAAATGTGAACATCTCTGATTCATGGATAATTTCAGATATGACATAAATCACTTCAAGCCAGAATATAAAGATAGCTGAATTCTTATCAAATAGGGTATCAAAATCAAAAATTCTTATCAAGCATAGGGTGGTGATGAAAGTCAGAGGCCCTGAAGTCAAATTAAGCACTGATTAGGTCAAGGGATCTTGGGAAATTTGCCAAACATAATCCCTTTATGTCCTACATTTTTATGATTAATTTGTTTGATACAGTTTTTAACTTATATAACTTAACTCCTTTCAACAATAGATTGGTGTGCCTTAAAAGAAAAGGCATCAATGACTATATTTAAGGTAGTTCTAGTCAACACTTCAAATAAACCCACCAACACAAAGTGCTCAAAGACATTGTTGGCTCCCTCTTTCCGGAGTTTTCCTAGAACACACATAAAACTGAAAAAGCTATGTCTTCATCAGTCTTTCTTCTTGTTCTTGATGGAAACAAATCATTTGCTGACCTTGAAGAATCTTTGAGTACTTTCAGTATCCTTAATGCTTTTGACTATGCATAAGCATATAGGGTACAGTTCTGGCATATAATTTCATACATACAATGTATAATGGTCAGATCAGAATAATTGACATACTGATTACCCGATATAAATAAATATAAATATTATTTCTTTGTATTAGAAACATTCAAATTCTCTCCTAACATTTTGAAATATTTTGTTAGTTATTATCAAACATGATCCTTCTTGCTATAAAGCATTATTGCCTATGTTGATATACATCAGATAGCCTTCTCATACTAGAATTATTGTGAAGATTAAGTGGGTTGCATGTATCAAGTCTTTACCAGTGCCTGGCCTGCAGTAAGCATCAGTCCACACTGCTGTTGGCCTTGCTGTACACAGTGCTATTTATTTGCTTTGTCCTAAGAAGATCATTTAGCATGTGTTCAGGTTGAAGCCATTTAAATATGACCACTTAGAAGCCGTACCACACACTGTAGCTTTCAGAGATCTTTGTATTAGGTATTCGAGAGCCAAAGTCCAGAAGATAATAAAATGTTTGGTTTTAGGTTACTACTGTTTCTGAGAAGGATTTTCTCAAAAGAATCATAGGAAGAGGTACCTATACCTTGAACTAGAATCCATTTGTTTCCTGGGCATAATGAAATTTAATTATTTCCAGATCCTGAATAGCTAGTGCATACTTCGTATTATATAATTTCCATAATTATATTATGGAAACATAATAGAATTATGTCAACAGGTGTACACTATATTGTTATGGCATAGGAAAGATAACTACCATGACTAATTATAACTCCCAAGTGACATCTAAAAACTATGGATAGAAAGTAAGATGTCTCAGACCAGACCTTAACCTGTTGACCATGAAGTCATCAAGAACAGCCCTGGCCTCTCCAAGAGTCCATCTTTGCTCTGTATTCCAGAAAGGTTCTGAGTCAGATAGGCTGATATTCTGATCTAGAGATAAACATTTTTATCCTAAGGGGAATATGTTTCTCTGACTAGAAAGTGGGATGTTTGTATTTGGGGAGTTCCAGGACTGTGTTGGGCTCAGCTGTGGCCAAGATTACATTGAGGTTTATGAGGCTAATTCCCAATCCTCCATCCATCAAGGGTAAACTAACACTTTCTCTTCTGGACTGTTTAATTAGGCTATCAGGAGCAACTTGAGAAGTTAATTAGCATCAAGAAAAATGTGCCTAGAGGTTCATAGGCAACTTCTCCCCAGAGCCTCATTAAAAGAGCTGAAGTTGAGGCCATCCCTCTGATGCAACTTCTGCAGTGGTGGCAGCTTAGATACTTCTCTGACACAGCTCTAAGTGGGGCCTCCTGGGTTTCTTAGTGGGTTGTTCTCAAAGGGCCATATGCTACTTTAGTTTTAGAAAAGGTACAGAGATGCTGTGTATCTCAGAGGCTTTCCCTCTTCCCATAGGAAGCTCTTCTATCAGCTCAGCCTAAGGCTGAGCAGCCTGCTTCAGAGCTACTTTTTGTGGTCCTTGCAGATCGTAGTCGCAAAAGCAAATGAGTTAATTCTTCCCATAATATTTCAACTCTAGATTTAAAAGTTTTGTAATTGGATAAATTATGATTCTCAATATCTTCTGTACCTTTGGAATCATCTGGAGATATTTTGAAAAACTCACAATGGCAAAGCCACACCCAAGATGAACCAAATTGAAATTTTTGAGCATGAAATACAGGCATAGTGCTGACAAATTTCCCAGGAGACAGTGTTGAGTAGCAAAAGCTGAGCTCTTCAGAGAACCCTGATTAGCTAGGGATATTTGTGAGAGCAACAGCTTGAATTTTATAGGCCCTTAAGTTTCCTCTTCCCTCATTTCCCAGATGTGTTTTCTTTACCTGCCTTTAATTTATGTTTTTTTTGTTTTGTTGTTCTTGTGTGTAGTACATTTATTTATTTGTTTTTAGGGTTGGTGTGTCAATATTTTATCTTGTGGGAGGACATTAAGATGACACTATGTTAAAAGTATTTCAACTCTATTTTTCTAGTCTTATATATTTCTATTTTGGGTTTTTTTTTTTACAGATATCATGAATTTGACCTAATAGTAAAATTTAAACAGAAGTCATGAACACCATAAGGTCTCCATTGATTCCTACTACAAGCTCTTCATTTATTTAAAAAAAAATTATATGTAAAAATGTGAATATTAACAACCTTGAAATCACACCATATAAATACATTTTTGCCAACTTGACTTTTCATCCAACAATATGCACTGAAGATGGTTGCAAGACACTAATTTCTACAGTCTACACTGTTTTTAACTGCTCCATAGTATTTCAGGGTTAGCTTAAAATATGAAGTTACACCAGGTGGTGATATATGCCTTTAATCCTATCACTCAGGAGGCAGAGTCAGACAAATCTCTGTTCAAAGCAGCATAGTATTAGTTCCAGGACAGCCAGAGTTACATAGAGAAACGCTGTCACATTAAAAACTAAATAATAAATAAATAAATAAAATATGAAGTTACCATAATTTAGTTAAACATTTTTTTTACTTGACAGATAGTTCCCTCTTTATAGGGAAGAATGGAAGGAGAAAGAGAGAGAGAGAGAGAGAGAGAGAGAGAGAGAGAGAGAGATTGTTCCTATGCCTGTTTTGACCATATGAGTCATTCATCTACTATATTTTGTATATGTAAAAGTGGAATTTGAATGATACCATCAAAATGGTCCCCCAAAAGGCTGTGATAGCATCTAGCTCTTTACATATTTATCTCCTGTAGCACATTTGTATGGTAGCAGCACCTTCCAAGTTTGTCAATATACTGGTCAAAATGTAATTAATAAAATTAATAAACTTAATTAATAAAAAAAACAAAGAAATGGGCATCTGTTTGCACCAAATGGGAGTTGGGGATGTAAAATTTTACATGAAATATTTAATGCCATCACTGCCTTGACCAGGACTTAGAATGCCTTATAGTCTTACGTATCCGTTAGAGTCTTCAGTGGACACTCACATTCCCTGCTCAGCCTTTTACATTCAGCTTTATTTGTGCCATCACTGGTCATATAAAACTTTTTCAGGCCTATATATCAAATTTTCCATCTCCCACCCCATTTGAACTTGGCATTTCTGTTTTGCTGAGTAAGGATTTTCTCATATTCATCCAGGATACAGGAACTTAAATTTTCCTGGTACAACAATTTAAGAAGCATCAATTGACCAGAGGTGACACAGAAATTATAACCCACTTGTCATATATGTAATAAACTCCATCAGCTTGACTATACATTTATATATGAATGCTGAGCCTTCCTAAATAATACAGCATTTTGTGTATCTTTTTGATGAGGAAGAAAAACTCACTTCCTTCTAATATTTTGTTTTTCTTTTTTTTTTTTTTTTTTTTTTTTGAAGCTGAAAGTAGGGCCTTTTATTTCACTTGGATTGTTTAAAGGAGACCAGAAGTTTGGTTTGATGTTTAAAATAGAGGGGAACACATAGAAAATCAATAACCTGAAGAAGGGATAACACACTGGACTTCTCTGGGAAGAGGAGGCTATTCCCAGGCTTGAAGCTGAAGCTACTTCAGGAGGGTGTCACAGTGCTAGGTAAAGGGTGATGGGACAGTGGTCACTGCCAAGAGCCTTGGACCGGATCTTGCTGTCACACAATGCAGGTAAAAGAGAGTGGGACAGCAAAAAGTAATCAAGGCGCCAACCGACATTCTTAGAGAGGGCATTCATCATGTAAGTCCAGAAAGTGTAAGCATAGGCAGTGTTGGGGTAGAGATGCCGGAAGCTGTCAGCCAGTGGTACAGCCTGTAGCAATTCCCCAAAGCCTTGGCGCTCCTGGGGAGTAAAGTCAGCATTCTTTTTGTTTCCTTTGGGGTTACGAAGGTCAATTTCTTCATGAGCCACATTGAGATCCCCACATAACACAAGAGGCTTTCGGGAAGCCAAGTCCTTTAGAAACTTTTGAAAGGCTTCATCCCAACGCTGTCAGTATTCCAGTCTTACCAGACCCCTGCCTGCATTGGGAACATACGCTGTTACCAAGACAAAGGACTCAAATTCAGCTATGATCACCCGGCCTTCTTGATCATGTTCTTCCTCACCAATGCCACAAGAGACTTTGAGTGGGCACTGTAAGAAAGTAGGTGGGAAAGTAGGCCCACACCACTGTACCCTTCTTTGTCTGATGGAGCTGACCAGTACTGATGAGTGAGTCCAGGCAGCTCTTGCAGTTCAGCCGGGAGTGTGTTCTCTGAGCATTTGGTCTCTTGGAGGCACAAGATGTCTGGTGCTTCTTCCTTTACCCAATCCAAGCCTTTCTTTTTAATCCAGGCTCGAAGCCCGTCCACATTCCAGGAGTATATCTTGAGTGTGGCAGATTTGCCACTGGGTGAGGTTTTCTGAGCTGGAGCGTCCTCATACAGGACAGGGCCCTCTCCTGCGGCCTCCTTCTCAATTTTCTTTGCTGCTCCCTTACTTTTCTTGGTCTCTGGCTCGGACTTGGGTTCTTCCCTGTCTTTGGCCGGTGCTCTCTTCCCCCGCTTTGGCATTGCTGTGACGAAAGCCCTTAGGCACCTGGAGCACCGAAGCAGTTTTCTGCGTTGCCTCCCAACGATGCCTGGGAGCCCCTCTCAGCACAAAGAATGGAGGCCGCCTGTTCCCACGTGGGCGATTGGTATCATATTTTGTTTTTCAAAAGGTTTCTATTCTTTTGTATATTTTCTCTTTTTAGGAGCTGGAGAGATGGATCACCAGTTAAAGGTACTAGATGCTCTGCTTTTCTAGAGGGCCTGAGTTCAATTGCTAGCAACTACATGATGGCTTACAACCATCTGTAATATGATACTATGTGACCCTGTACATCCTATACTGGTGTACAGGCATGCATCTAGATGAGGCATTCACATATATAAAATACATAAACAAATAAATCTTTATTTTTTATCTACTAGATTTTAGAATTGCTTGGATTCATTTTATAAAGACTGTCATATATATATATATATATATATATATATATATATATATATATATATTGCTTGAATGATGTCCCCCAAAAGTCTCAAGCATTTGAACACTTGATTCCTTGTTAGTGGTGCTGTTTGGGAAGGTTTAGGAGGTGCGGTTTTGCTGGAGGAAGGAGTGGGTTTTGAAGTTTCAAAAGCTGAGAAGCATTCCCAGTTAGCTTTCTCTCTCTCTCTCTCTCTCTCTCTCTCTCTCTCTCTCTCTCTCTCTCTCTCTCCTTTCTGCCTGTGTACCTCAGTGCTTTTCAGTGATGACAACAATGGATTTTTGCCCCTTTGGAACTTTAAACAAAGTAAGTCCCTCTTTGTGTAAATTGCCTTGGTCACCAAGTTTTGTCGCAGCAATGGAAACGTAAGTAAAAACATATGGGACTTGCTAGGTAGTTCAGAGTGGCCTCAAACTCGCAATCCTACCTCAGCCTAACAAGTGATGAAACTGTAGGCATGTAGCACCACATAGTTTGGAATCTTACCTTTTCTTTTCCACGCTACCCGGGGACAGGTACATACAGTGTTGTTCTTGGTTCCCATCATAACTTAAAAGGGAAACTTACACAATATCCAAGAGCCCTTGACGTCCTGCAGATGAAGGAGGAGGATGTCCTCAAATTCATTGCTGCAGGAACCCACTTATGTGGCACCAACCTTGACTTTCAGATGGAGCAGTAAGTACATCTACAAAAGGAAAAGCATAGGTATCTACATCATAGATCTGAAGAGGACCTGGGAGAAGCTGTTGCTCACAGCTCGAGCCAATGTTGCCATTGAGAACACTGCTGACGTCAGCGTCATCTCCTCCAGGAATGCTGGCCAGTGAGCTGTGCTGAAGTTTGCTGCTGCCACAGGAGCCACTCCAATTGCTGGCCGCTTCACACCTGGGACCTTCACTAACCAGATCCAAGCAGCCTTCAGGGAGCCACGGCTTCTGGTGGTGACTGATCCTAGGGCTGACCACCAGCCCCTCAAAGAAGCCTCTGATATCAACCTGCCTACCATTGCTCTGTGTAACACAGATTCTCCCCTGTGCTATGTAGACATTGCCATCCCATGCAACAACAAGGATGCTCATTCAGTGGGTCTGATGTGGCAGATGCTGGCCTGGGAAGAACTCCGCATGTGAGATACTATCTCCCAGGAGCACCCATGGGAGGTTATGCCTGATCTTTACTTCTACAGAGACCCAGAGGAGATAGAGAAGGAGGAACAGGCTGCTGCTGAGAAGGCTGTGATGTAACCAAGGAGGAATTCCAGGGTGAATGGACTGCACAAGCTCCTGAGTTCACTGCTGCTCAGCCTGAGGTGGCTGACTGGTCTGAGGGTGTGCAGGTACCCTCTGTGCCCATCCTGCAGTTCCCCACAGAAGACTGGAGTGTGTAGACAGCCACTGAAGACTGGTCAGCAGCTCCCACAGCACAGGCCACTGAGTGGGTTGGAGCCACCACTGAGTGGTCCTGAGCTGCTCTGCAGACACCTGAGCAAAGGGAAAAAAGGTGGAAGGAAAATAAAGTTCCCAAAAACTGCAAAATGAATGAATAATGAATGAATGAATGAATGAATGAATGAATGAATCTTATCTTTTGAAGACTGAATAATATTTCCATAGACATTGTAGAGCTTCTATTGAGTATATGAATTATGTGACTATTGGCCATCACAGCTACCACCAAGAAAAGCATAGTACCACGAAAGAACATGCAACCAGAAGGTAAGCTTTCTGATCTGGATCCCTACTTTGCCATTAAATATCATTGAATATCATTGTTCCCTCTTTCACAAAATGCTGACAATAATAAAAGAAAACTTACCTCATGTAATCATGAATTCTTCATGGATACTGGGGCACAGTAAGTTTTATCAATACTATCACCTGACCTCATGTGTTTCAATAAACTTGAGACTTTTCAACTCTTTTATCAATTAATGTTTGTGATTGATTTTGTTGAACATTCTGGTCATCATGCTGCTCACAGTAACTGTTTCCCCCACTTCTACTAGAGTAATTATGCTTCATTGTTTTTCTCCCCTACTAAAGGTGGGAATGATGATTTTAAAACACTGCATAATTTGTGGATTATGCTGTGCTAAGTTATTTTCTTTTACAAAGTCATTTTTAAATTATTTCATTTATTTACATTCCACCTCCGTGCTCCCTCCTACACTTCATCATCCCATTCCTCCTCCCCCTTGCCTTCAAGAGAGTGCTCTCCTCTTCACCAAGCCACCCCCTTTCCTGAGGCCTTAAGTCTATCCAGGATTAAATATATCTTCTCCAACTGAGGCCAGATCAGGCCGACCTCCAGTGTATATGTGCCAGGGGCCTCAGATGGACCTGTGTATGCTCCTGGTTGGTGGCTCAGTTTCTGAGAGCTCCCTGCAGTCTGGGTTACCTGAGACAGCTGGTCTTCCCATGGGGTCACTCTCCCTTTTAGCTTCTACAGTCTTTCTCCTAGGTCACCCATAAGGGTCCCCAACTTCAGTCTACTAACCAGTGGTTTAAGTATCTGCAACTGTCTCAGTCCTCTGTTTGGCCTCTCACATGACAGCCACACTAGGCTCCTGTCTGTAAGCACACCATAGCATCAGAAATAGGGTCAGGCCTTGGAGCCTCCCCCTGAGATAGATCAAAAGTGAGGCCCATCATTGGACTTTGTTTCCCTCAGCCTTTTCTCCAATTTTGTCCCTGCAGTCTTTTAAGACAAGAACAAATCTGGGACACTGTTTTTTACTATGGAATGGTAACCCCACCTCTTTACTTGAGGCCTTGTCTATCCACTGGAGGTAGACTTTTCAAGTTCCCTTCCCCAATGTTGGGCATTTTGGCTAAGGTCATCCCCAATGAGTCCCAAGAGTTTCTCATCTCCAGAATCTCTGGTACTTTCTAGAGGGTCTCCCACCTCCCACCCCTTGAGGCTGCTTATTTCCATTTATTCTCTTGGCCCTCTGGGATTCTCTCCTGTTCATAGACACACATACACACACACACACACACACACACACACACACACAATTTTTTAACAAAGTATGGAATTCTGACTATATAAAACTGTGTTTCTGTTGTGGCTTCAGTGAAGCTGGCTGGCATTTCATCAGGACAAATCATGTATGTCACAGGTCTTTCACTGAGTTCAGGAGATCTAATTTGTAGGTTATTAAGATTTTTGAAGTTAGACTTTAGTGGAAAACAGAATCTTCACCTCATTCTTCAGCTGCTTCAGATACAGGTTCTAGTCTCACTCATAGCTCTGTAGCAAAACACATGCTGAGACAGACCTCCCTTCCATTGTCCTTACACCCATCTCCAGTCCATCACACAGATCTTCACCTCTTAACTTCCCTGGTTTCACTCATTGCTTTATCTCAGTCCCTAAAGCCAGCAGGCACTCCCTTGGAACCAGAAGGCTACTTCAACCATGGCAGCTTGTAGGCTAACTGAAGACCTTGTCCCAGTCTCATTCCCAACTCTGTAGCAGACTTTCTGTTGTGCTCTCTCCTCACTATCAGCACCCATTCCTAGGGGGCTAAGAAAATCCTGGAGAAGCTCCTTGCTTCCCTCTTTCCTCTGGACCCCTCAGTCCATGCCAGCACAACCTCATTCCTTTTTATCAGCTACCAATAACTAGAAACACATTTTACCTAGAACCCAAAGTGCCCACACTTATCAGTATCCCAGAATCCTTAAGTAGCAACATACAGCCACCACATTCTCCTAATCACTGTAGAGGGCAAAAGAATCTAAGGATCAAAACATCTACTCAATGAACATGAGTTCAGGTATCAGCATGTAGAATTACAATTGTCCTAAGCTGGGATTCCCTAGACACCAACATAAAAACACAATTAATAACAGCCAGGACAATATGTCTCCACTAGAACCCAGAAACTCTACCAGAGCAGCCCTAACTATTGCAATATAGCTGAAGAAACAACAACAAAGACAAGGCTGCTCACTCTCATCCCATCTATGCAATACAATTGAAGTTCTATATTGTGCAATAAGACAACAAAATGAGATCAAGGAGATACAAACTAGAAAAGAAATAGACAAAGTATCAGTCTTCACAGATAATATAATAGTATACATAAGCAACCCCAAAAATTCCACTACAGGGATATTTGCTCCAGTATGATCATAGCAGCTTTATTCATATTAGTCAGAAACTGGAAACAACATAGATGTCTCTCAACTGAAGAATGGATAAAGAAAATATGGTACATATATACAGTGGAATACTTTTCAGCTATTTAAAACAAGGACATCATGAATTTTGAAAGCAAATGGATGGAACTAGAAAATATCATCCTGAATGATGATAGAAAAAGAGGGAAGGACAAAGCAAGGATGCTTGAATTTCACTTAGAAAGGAGAATAAAATAGTCATAGAAGGCAGATGATGGCAGGGAACTGGGTGAGCGAGGGGATGGGGAGAGGAATGGCAGTATGGAATCCTATATGGAAAGAGAAAGAAAAGGGGGCCAGAGGGCCAGGAGAATGAATGGAGATCTGCAGCTGGAAGGGTGGGGTTGGGGAGCACCTCAAGGATGTGCCAAAATCATGGATGGGGAGGCTCCAAGGGTTCAATGGGGTGACTTTAGCTGAGACTCATAGCAGTGGGGATATGGAACTTGAAGAGGCCACCACCTGAAACTAGGCAGGCCCCCCAGTGGAGAGATAATGACACCAACTCACCCACAAAACTTTTGACCCAAAAATTATCCTGTCTACAAGAAAGATAGGGATGAAGATGGAGCAAACTGAAGGAATGGCCAACCAATAACCAGCCCAACTTGAGATCCATTTCATGGACATGCACCAATTCCTGACATTATTAATTATACTCTGCTATGCTTGCAGACATGAATGTCCTCTAAGAGGCTCTACCCAACAGATTACTGGAACAGATGCAGAGAGCCACTGCCAAATGTACGACAGAGCTCAGAGACTCTTACAGAAGAGTTAGGGGAATAATGATTGCAGGCCCCAAAGAGGATAAGAACTCCACAGGAAGATCAATAGGGTCAACTTACCTGAATGCTTTGAGGCTTTCAGAGACTGAACAACCAACCAAAGAGCATACAAGCTGGACCTAGCACATACACACACACAAACACAAACACAAACACACACACACACAAACACACACACACACACACACACAAATTGAAAGGGGGAAGGGAACAGATGTGCAGCTTGGTCTTCATGTGAGTTTCCAAGCAACTAAAGCTGTTACCTGTCTATGAAATCCATTCTTCTGTGTGGTTTCGGTATCGGGATGAATGTGACCTCACAGAATGAGTTTAACAATGTTTTTTCTGTTTTTATTTTTGTAGAATAGGTTGAGGAATATTTGATTATTAGTCTGATAGACTTCTGTGTGAAAACAAACTTACCATGGGTCTTTTCTTTTCTTTTCTTTTCCTTTCTTTTCTTTTCTTTGGAAACTTTTAATTTCTGTTTCTATTTCCTTAGTGGATATAAAGACTACTTAAATAGTTTACCTGATCTTGATTTAACTTTTGTAAGTAATATCTATCTACAAAATCATCCATTTTGTTTAGATTTTTCCAATTTTGTATAGTGCAGGCTTTGACAAAAGACCTAATGATTCTTTGAATTTCCTCAGAGTCTGTTCTTATGTCTCCCTTTTCATTTCTGATTTTGTTTATTTGGATACTGTCTCACTGTATTTTAGCTAGTTTGACTAAAGGTTTGTCTATCTTCTTGATTTGCTTAAAGAACCAGCTCTTGTTTTCTTGTTTTTGTTGATTCTTTGTCTTGTTTTTTGTTTGTTTTTTGTTTGTTTGTTTGTTTGGTTGGTTGGTTGGTTGGTTGGTTGGTTGTCTATTGGTTGGTAGGTTTGGTTCTGATATTTGCTTTAATTTATTAATTTCAGCCCTGAGTTTAATTATTTTCTTCCTCTTTGATTATTTCCTACTCCTCTTAGGTGTGTTTGCTCCTTTTTGTCTGGAGCTTTCAGTTGTATTTCTAAATTACTAGTATTAGATCTCACCAATTTCTTTATGAAGGCATTTAGTGCTATGAACTTTCCTTTTAGCAGTGCTTTCATTGTGTCTCATAAGTTTGTGTGTGTTGTGCATGCATTTTCATTGAATTCTAAAAGGTCTTTATTTCTTCCCTGCCCCAGTTTCACTGAGTAGAGTGAAAATGGCCCACCATTTTTGCATAGTCTGCAATGAGTGAGCTCAATGGCAAGTTCCCAAAGAGACTTTATCTCAGGATTGCTACTTGCAGCAGATATGCCTTTCTTGTCATTATTAAATTAATAAAATAATATCTGGGCATTACCCTAACCTATTGATCAGATCTTCTGCAGATCAACATAAAGATGAACTTTCATGAATTGATACTGTTTAGATAAATGAATGATTCTATAGAATTTCTGATTTTATTAAAATAATTTTAGAAAGAAAGGGATTTTTTAATTTTTATTAGATGTTTTCTTTATTTACATTTTAAATGTTATCCCCTTTCCTGGTTTCCACTGTGAAAATCCTCTATTCCATTCCCCTCCCTCCTGCTTCTATGAGGGTGCTCCCCCACCCACACACCCACTCCTGCTTTCCCATTCTGGCATTCCCCTACACTGGGGCATCTAGTGGAGGAAAGGTTTTTTTGTTTTTTGGGGGGTTGTTTTCTTTTGTTTGTTTTTTTTTTTTAAGAATGTAAAGGAATTTGTTTTTTATTCTTTAATCCTTTTTTACAGTCCAGACTTCGTCCCCCTTCCAGTCTGCCTCACCATCACTTCCCATCCCATACCTCCTCTGCTACCATCTCTGAGAGAATATCCCCACTCCTTACCCCATTCCACCAGACTTCTCCACTCCCTGGGGCCTCAAGTCTCTAGAGGGTTAGGTGCATCTTCTCTCACTGAGTCCAGACCAGACAGTCCTCTGCTCTGTATGTGTTGGGGGCCTCATATCAGCTGGTGTATGCTGCCTAGTTGGTGGCTCAGTGTCTGAGAGCTCTCAGAGTTCCAGGTCAGTTGAAACTTCTGGTCTTCTCAAAGGGCTGCCCTTCTCCTCAGTTTCTTCTAGCTTTCCCCCAATTCAACCACAGGGGTCCCTGGCTTCCATCCATTGGTTGTGTGCTAGTATCTGCATCTGACTCTTTCAGCTGCTTGTTGAACCTCTCACACATGTCCATGCTAGGCTCCTGTCTGAAAGCACACCACAGCATCAGTAACAGTGTTAGGGCCCCAGGCCTCCCCTTGAGCTAGATTCCAATTTGGACCTCCTTTTCCCTCATGTTCTTCTCCATTTTTGTCCCTGCAGTTCCTTCAGACAGGAACAATTCGGGGTTAGAGCTTTTGCCTGTGGTGTGGCAACCTGTCCCTCCACTTGATGCCCTATCTTTCTGCTGGAGGTGGGCTCTACAAGTTCCCTTTCCCCACTGTAGAGCATTTCATCTAAGGTCCCTCCCTTTGAATCCTGAAAGTTCCTCACCTCCCAGGTCTCTGGTACATTCTGGAGGGTCCCCCACCTCCTACCTCCTGAGGTTGCCTGTTTCCATTCTTTCTGCTGGTCCTCAGGGCTTCAGTCCTTTTTCCCCACCCAATACCTAATCATGTTCCCCTCTTCTCCTCCCTACCTTCCTTCCCACCCAGGACCCTGCCTTCCTCCCTCCTCCTGTGATTGCTTTCTTCTCCATCCCAAGTGAGATTGTGGCATCCTCACTTGGACCCTTTGGCTTCTTAACCTTTTTTAGTTCTGTGGACTATATACTGGGTATTCTGTATTTTTTTGCTAATATCCACTTATTAGTGTCCTTTTGGGTCTGAGTTACCTCACTCAGAATGATGTTTTCTAGTTCCATCCATTTTCCTGCAAATTTCAAGATGTCCTTATTTTTATTAGTTGAGTAGTATTCCAGTGTGTTAGATGTACCACATTTTCTTTATCCATTCTTCATTGTTGTCTTCACTTTTAATAGCTATGTAGTATTCCATTGTGTAAAGAAACCACAGTTTCTGTATCTATTCTCACATTGTAGAACATCTGGGTTGTCTTCAGATTCTAGCTATCACAAACAAGATCACTATGAAGATAGTGGAACATATGCCCCTGTGGCATGGTGAGACATTTGTTGGGTATATTCCCAAGAGTGGTATAGCTGAGTCTTCAGGTAGATCTATTTTTAATTTTCTGAGGAACCACCAGATTGATTTCCAGAGTGGTTGTTCCAGTTTTCAATCCCACCAGCAATGAAAGAGTGTTCCTCTTTCTCTACATTCTCACCAGCATGTGCAAAAATAAAACAAGAAAACACACACACACACACACACATCAAACACACATCTCCAGTTTCTGGTCGGTAACATCTCTGAGCATCATTGGATGCAATTTCCTAATAAAAAGGCAAAGACTAACAAAATAGATTATAAACAGGATCCATCATTCTGCTGCATACAATAAACACAGATCAATAAAGAGTCACCTGAGTTTTTGATCTTACCCATTTTGATTGATGTAAGGTGGAATCTCAGGGTCAATTTCATTTATATTTAGGAAGAAAATTTTATCAAATGCTCTTAGTTATTTTGCTATAAAGGAATGTAATAATGTTAGAATCATGAATACAATGTGCCTACTTCTCATATAGTATGTAAAGGCTGCATAATAAGAAATACAATGAATTTTCATAATCACATTAAAATGGAAATAGACTTAGGACAAATTTGTGTTCAAAGAAAAGGATTTAGGTCCAAAGATGAAGCTACAGGTGTGCACTATGATAAGACAAGACTATGTTTTTTTTAAAAAAAAACTTTTGCTTTGAACTTATAATGAGCTTATTAGAATGAAACATGCTGCTTTGACCTTAATATCAACATCCTTCTGTAACTTCCATTTTATGTAACATTTTACCTCTGAGGTAATTTTTTAAAGAACTTTTTGTCTAAGAAGGTATAAAAAGGCCAGAGTTGGGAGGGAAAGGCCAGAGAAAAGAGATAAAGTTGTTGGTTGGATGGTTTGGTTTGGGGAGCTCTGCCCCATTTATCCATCCATCCATCCATCCATCCATCCATCCATCCATCCATCCATCCATATGGATATGTCTGTTTGTTTAGTTGTATGTGTGTAGGTTTATGTGTATATGTACACATGCCTGAATACTTTTAGAGAGTTTGATGCAGGTAGATGAGCCTAACAAAACTGTGAATGTGTCAAGTGTATATGAGAATGTGAACAAAAATGTCAATATATGTATGAATGAATATGTGTCTGTGCATATTTGCCTGTATAAGGCATCTTATTTTTTTTCTTTTCCTTCCTCTTTGATTCACAAAGAGTTAACCAGCCAAAACAGTGAAGGGCTTCTAGCTGCCCAAAAAAGTGAGCTCTAGCAATAAATCCTTTAACTGTTAGCAACAAGTGTCAATAGATCCAGAGGCCTACAGCTTCTGGGCTCAGAGTGAGTTAAAGTCAAGATAGGCATATATTATATTATTATAGAAAGCAACCTACTCTCTTGCAAGGCCGAGTCTTGCCCCTGCCGATGATCTTCCCCCTCAGCTGCTTCAGAGAGGACCTAGGCCAGGGCTAAGCTCCTGATCGTAGAGAGTTGTTAAGTTTCAATGAGTTTGTAGGCTTTCTATTGCTTCTGTTGTTGTTGACCTCCAGCTTCAATCCATTATGGTTTGCTAAGATACAAAGAGTTATTTTAATTTTCTTGTACTGTTGAGGCTTGCTTTGTGACCCAGTATATGGTCAATTTTAGAGAAAGTTCCATGAGGAGCTGAGAAGATAGCATATTCCATTCTGTTTGGGTAAAATGTTTTGTAGATTTCTGTTGGGTCCATTTGATTCATAAGATCAGTTAATTTCATTATTTCTCTGTTTAGTTTTTGTCTGGATGACCTGTCGGTTTGATGTGTGATTTAAGCTTTGTCATGTTTCTTTTACAAACGTGGGTGCCCTTACATTTGAGGACATAGATGTTCAGAATTGAAATGTCATCTTTGTGGATTTTTTTTTTTTTTGATGAGTATGAAGTGTCCTTTCTCATTTCTTTTGAATGCATTTGGTTTATATTTCATTAGACATTACAATGGCTATTCCAGCTTGTTTCTTGGGTCTGTTTGTTTGGAAAACTTTTTTCCAGACTTTTACTTTGAGGTAATGTTTATCTTTGTTATTGATCTGTATTTATTGTATGCAGCAGGATGATGGATCCTGTTTATAATCTATTCTGTTAGCCTTTGCCTTTTTATCAGGAAATTGTATCTGTTGATGCTCAGAGATGTTTCTGACCAGAAATTGGTGAGATATGGTGTGTGTGTGTGTGTGTGTGTGTGTGTGTGTGTGTGTGTGTGTGTGTTTCCTTGTTTTATTTTTTCTGGTATAGAATTATTTCCTGTGTTTTCTTGTGTGTAGTTAACATCCTTGGGTTAGAGTTGTTAGGTTAGTTGTTGGGTTAGCGCTTGATTTGTGGGTAGTGGGTAGATAAGATTTAAATTTGGGTTTGCTTTGCAATACCTTGTTTCCTCCATCTATGAAGATTGAGAGTTTTACTAGGAATAGTAGACTAGGTTAGCATCTGAGGTTTCTTAGAGGCTGCAAGACATTTGTACAGGCCATGTTAGCTTTTAGTCTCTGTTGAGAAGTCTGAAGTAATTCTGCCTTTATATGCTACTTGGCCTTTTTCCCTTGCAGCTTTTAATATTCTGTCTTTGTTCTGTACATTTAGTGTTTTGATTATTATATGACTGGAGAATTTTCTTTTCTGGTCCAATCTATCTGGTGTTCTATAATCATCTTGTGTGTATATGGACTTATCTTTCTTTAGGTTAGGGACTTACATTTCTTCTAGGATTTTTTTGAAAATATTTTCTGGACCTTGTAGCTGAGAATCTCATCCTTCTGGTTTTCTTATTCTTAAATCTGGTCTTTTCAGTGTTCCAGATTTCTTGGCTGTTTTGTGTCAGGAACTTCTTAGATTTAGGATTTTCTTTGACTGATGTGTTGATTTCTTCAATCATGTTTTCTATCTGAGAGTTTCTCTTCCATCTTGTGAGTTCTATTGGTGATGCTTTAATCTGTAGTTTTTATTCTTTCCCCTAAGCTTTCCATCTCCAGGATTGCTTCAGTTTGTGTTTTCTTGATTGCTTCTATTTCCATTTTCAGTTTGTAGACAGTTTTATTCATTTCCTCCATCTGTTTAGTTGTGTTTTCTGTATTTCTTTGAGGGATTTACTTAAATCCTCTTTAAAGACCTTTGTCATCTTTATAAGATTCGATTTAAGGTCATCTTCTTGTGCTTTGGCTGTGTAAGGATATCCAGGGAATGTTGTAACAGCTGGATTCTGATGTTGACATATTGCCCTGGATCTTAGTGATTGTATTCTTATACTGTCCTTTAGCAATCTGGTTGTCCCTGGCATTGGTTGGATGTTACTGATGCCAACAGGACTTCTGAGGGAGGCAGGCACAATCTGACAATGGATCCCAGGCAAAAAGATGCTCCTCACCTCTGCTGGCTGTGCCTCAGGTGGACCTGGCAGGCAGAGGATTGACTGGGGAGCAATCTAAGCTGGATGCTTCTTAGGTCCCCACAAGGTTCCTTGATAAGGCAGGGATAGCAATGGGTCCAAAGATGGAGGTCATGGGACAGCATGCATCTCATCTCTGCTGGATGTGTCCCAGGTTGACCCAACTGGTGGGGAATCGCTAGGGAAGGGTCTAGGCTGGATGTTTCTTCCCTCCTCTACCACCTCAGGGAATCAGGACTCTCCTGGAGTCCTGCAAGGCTCCTCCAGATGGCAAAGAGTGCTATGGGCCAGACTATGGAGGTCAGGGGACTGCATGCAATTTACATCTCTATTTTTTTAAATAAGGGGGAGTGGGGAATTATTGCCTTTGCAGCCCAGCTCCAGTTCCAAGCAACCATATGGTGTCTCACAATCCTTTGTAGCTCCAGCTCTAGGGGATCTGATTCAGACACATAAAATAAAAATAGATATCTTGAAAAACAAAATCAAACAAAACAAAATTGGATTTTGAAAAGTCAAAGTACAGCAAATGCTATGAAGCTTGCAAGGCAGATCCAGTGTAAGAACCTAGTCAGTCTGGCACCAGGAACTATACTCCCTCATGATAATACCAGTGACACATGTATCTAAGATCATGTTCTACAATGAGACAGAGAGCCTCAAAAATATCAGAGCTTAAACTTAAGTACATGCATGAGTGTTTGCATGCGCACGCGCACACACACACACATGCACACACGAATACATGCAAGCTTTTGGAGTGCATGTGTAAGCACAAATTCACTTCTAGCTTGCTACTGCACAGTACTAATTACTTTCCCCAATGTGAGAAGCTACTCTGGAGACCATGTTCCTCAAAGTGATGTTCTCCTTCCTGGGAAAATCCCAGGGGCAATTCTCTAGGGTTCTGGCATGAGACAGGACAGGCCCTTGGGTCTTTCTTTATACTACTAGTCCCTAGAGTAGGGGAAAGCCACATCTCTGAAGCTAGATTAGAAGTTCAGGAGGCCTTCTTCAGAGACTGGATGTCCATGTTACAAGTTTTAAATCATGATCTTCTCTGTCAACCTCACAGGTAAGCAGGCTGGTGGAGGTGGTCTTTGAAAACAAAACAGTAATTTCAATGTATTCTAGTGACCGTGCTCCCTATCCAAGATCCTGTTGTTGCCTCTTTCTCCCAATCTTTCTTCTTGTGCTTTTTCTTCCTTTTCTGTTTCTCTATGTCTGTCTTTACAAGTAGAGGTGTGTGTGTGTGTGTGTGTGTGTGTGTGTGTGTGTGTGTTGTGTGTTGTGTATATCTTTTTGTTCCTTGGGTCAGATATTTGAAGTACCTCCTCTGTGTGTAAAACACAATCCTAGGCACTGTCCTGCATTCTTAAAGAGTACAGTCTACATCCTTGAATTAGTGACCCATAGAATGTTCTCTTCCAGGAAATGAGAAGAGAGGCCAAGCAAACAAAAACAATGAACATGTTGCAGTGAGAAGAGCAGTTCTCTGCAGCTATACTGTCCCAGTGAGAGGCCTCCATTCATTTTTGTTACCTGTAAGATGGGTATTATAAAGATGCAATGAATCAATATATGTGAAGTTCTTATAGCAATACCGAGCACATGTAAGCATTGGGTAATTACCTACATTGTTGTGATTGAGAATGCCCACAGGATGAGGGTGCAGTGAGAGGGATGTCTTCTACTTAGGATCTGAACTAGATACAAACAACTTGGTAAAAGACAAAAGCTACTCTTTAGAAATGCTACTTTGAGCAGCTTTGATAGTCACAGTGATGCAACTGTGAATTAAAGGTATGTTTTAGTTGTTCATTATCATGGAATTTATACTTTTATAGCCAGGAATGGTTAGAAAAATGACCTGCCATCACCAACAAATGAAGCAAAATACTCATTACAGATGGGATGAAAACATGACCCTGTCATTCACCCTAATACTTTCTAGAACAGCCACAAAAAGGACCAGACATGAAGCCTTCAACTCACTATGAAAGATGGCCCTGACATCATATGCCAGATAATTTAAGGTTAGTGAGTAAAGTTCTGAGGACCTGATAGGTAAGGGAAAAAAACTTAAGAGGAAACAATGATGTCCCCAGCAGAGATATTTTTAAATAACTGGCTTCTCATTTGGGGGTTTGAATATAGTGAAGAGGTCATCATGGAGCAATGAACAAGCAGATGACCTAAGGATTTATGCTTCACCCACATGCAATGTAACACAATTGATTTAGGAAGTATCTTACTTCTAACATTCTATATAATTTGGACATTCTCTTAAACTCAGCAAATCAACTAGCCAGATGATATTATCTTCTTTGATATGAATGAAACCAAGGTTCAGATCAATTAGATAGCATTTAATTAAGACTTCTTAACAGCACAGTCAAACTCAAAAACAAGTTTTTGTGAATATAAGTCTAGCAGACTCTCTGTAACACTAGGAAGAGTCTTTTCATGAATATCCCAGAATAACTGAAGGGACTTGCAGTGTTACTTCACAGTAGAATGCACATCCCTAGAATGTGAATGAAGCTAGAATCCTCCAAATCCATTTTTAAAAATAATTGAAGAGGAAAACAGAGAAATACCAATATGGAGGTAGAATTAAGGTAATCTAAGATTATTTTGATTGAAACATATGTCCATGTTTACTATACAGGATACTAAGTGAGCAATACCTATCATAATGATTAGATGGTTTCTGAAATCAGGTACTGATTCAATCGGGTACTGGAGGCTTGTCCTCCACACCCCAACTTCTGGCCCCACAGCACATAGAGTGGACATTTTGTAACTGTTAGAATTTTAAAACATCTGCTGAATATCAGAGGTTTTGCTCACCTCATCATCCTACTTTAAGAGGAAGTCAAGCCAATATTAAGGAAACCAAAAGCCTGGTCACATCATCTAGAAACCTAAATGAGCTGCTGTCCTTAAAGGTCAGACTCACTGGATGTTAAGTGGTGAGAATGAAGCAAAAAAACAGAGCTATAAAATACCATAAACGTATGAGGACAAGCTTCACCTCATGGTGGGAAAGAGTCACTCCCAAGAAAGCAAGCTCCTCTGGATACTGTGAGCATACCAGCTCTGGAATACTGAAGGATAAAGCCTAGAGATCAAAAGCTCTGTGACTCTAAAACATGTAAAGCTTTTATGTTAGGCCTCCATGCTGAGACCCAGAAGTCACAGTCTGTAATCTATAAATTCACAGCTGCACACTGGCTGGTCACACCTAAACAAGGCAGAAAACTTCCACACAAAACCATAGAATTAATAAGAGAGATGTGGGAGTAAGGATCTTAGAAATAATGATTTCTAAAAGAATTAAAGCAGAAAAAAGTAAGAAGTGGACAGAAAAAACAGAGAACTCCCTAAAAATGGGTGGATTTGCATCAAAGGATCTGTGGTGCTTCAAAGGCTTTCAACATGAAATGAGCAGGACAGTTAGAATAATTGAAGGACAATATGCCACCTTCTCTGGAACCAAGAGACAAGAGCTGTAACTCTAATCTGGCACAGGAGTGAAAATGGGGTAGAGGCAAGAATTTCAATGCTGAAAGAGAGGAGCCCAGCCTTTACGGGACTCTGCAGAATCCTAAACTGAGTAATTTCTTAAAGAGGACTGTGCACCTGCTACTGAAGATCTGTTTGTCTTGAAGCTGTGGGTGAAAATTGAACAAATAACAAGATTTATGTTTCTAAAATCCAGGACCCAAGACAGAGCCTAAGGTCATGGGCTGAGGCTAGGAAATCTGAGAGCTATTGTCAGGACCCAAAAGAACTGAAGTTTGTTCAAGACCTCTATGGCTGTCATTTCTTTGAAAGCAAGGAAAAGAGCAACAGACAGTTTTGTAGTTATGGTGTAATCAGTGCTACAAACTATATGGAGAATTTTCCCAGACTCTATCTCAAGTGACATGTATGTTTCCAAAGGTCACAGGTAAGTGGAGTAGAAAGTTGCATGCACACACAATACTTACATGCCTGTGTATCATTATTGATAGATATGCAGACATTAAATGACTTCCACATGAAAAAATACAAGGTTAACAGATCCGGCTAAATGAAAAGAGGCTGAATCCTTGTCCCTGAGAACTTGACACCAATTCACATACTATAAGTTTAAACAGAGATGATAAAGTAGCCTATTAAGACCAGTGCAAACAATGTCCTATGTATGATGGCAAAAGAACCCAAGGGGAAGTGGAGTATGTCTAGAGAATGAAATGAGCATACTGACTAGGAGTAAGGTAGTTGTTTCAGGTTAAATGTATCTGTAATGGTTTTCAATGCTCATAAGCTCCAATATAACTCTCCATATATCATAATCTATTTGTATGTATGTGTGTATACACAGTCAGTGAAAGAAAAAAACAGCATCACAGAAAGCATATACCCCTGTACCTAATGTATTTACAGTGTTTATCAAAGAGTAAGCCTTTAAAATATGCATACAAGTCTAGTTCTGGTTCCCTATGAAGTACGATTATAGGGCAATTCCACCTATTTAATTATAAAATTATAAAGATAATGTGTTCATTATTTCTTGAAAACAAACAATATGATCTTACTACAGAAATGTGAGATCCTGAATGTTGGCTAATTCCATTCCACAGGGTATACATATTTCAAAAAATCATGTTGTGGACAATAGACATATGTTATTTTTAATATGGTTATCAAATAATAAATGAGCTATATAGAGAGTAAAATTACATACAAAAAATAGTTTTAACCCTCCTGATATCACTTTAGAAGACAACCAGAGGGCTGGGTGAGAGAGTCCCTATAAGTATCTAAGCAGCGAAGCAAATGACACAAAGAGATAAGAATGAAAACCCAGTGTAGGTTGACTATGTCAACCTGAATCAGACTTCAGGGAGCCTGATGCCAGGCAGTTCATTGTGAGCATATTTAAAACACAGTACAAACTGGAGAAATTTTTCTAGGCAATAATTCCAGGTACACAATAAAGTTTAGGGTATGAGTACATAGAAACTCTTTTTACAAAGTAAATCTGAGCATGAGGGTGGGTTCTACAGCCAAAATCAAGTGTGGTTTCTGACTGATAAGATACGGGTCAGCAGGCCATAAAGTACTTGTGACATCTCCCATAAGGAAAGGGTCTGGAATAATCATTCTGTGGAATTTGGATGAGAGCTGTCCCTTCAAGATAGCAAAAAAGTAAACAACAACAGATACTATATAAAACAACAGATACTACGGTAAACAGCTATACACTAGCCTGACCAGAAATAGTTCAAGATCTGCCCTTAGACAGCCTACACTGAAACCACAGCTCTGATGTTTGCTAAGTGTGGGTTCTGGTAAGTTATTTAAAGTTGTCAAACTGTATATTTTTAATTCATAAAAATAAGAATAATAAAATTGTTGCTTCTTATGATTGAAACAAGAAATATGATTTAAAAGCCATCTAACATACACATAATTATAGTATGTGCAATGGGTTGAATAGTGATTAAAGTGTCAGGGTACATTAGCCATTTTATTTCTTCAAACATAATCTTGAATAATAATATACTACAAATTGTTCTTTTAGTTTTTGTCACCATGTATTTATTGTACAAGTGTGATTTCTGTTATGCTTTATTTGAATTTGGCTTACTTACTTCATTTTTCCCATTATATTGGTTTTTAAATTGTATTTGCTTGAAATTGTCCCTTTCAGTCCCTGAGATTTATTTCCAGGTGTCTCTCAGATCTTCTGACCATTTTAAACTAAAATACTTTTCTCTGTTACATTTTCTAATATGAGAAGAGTATGAATATTTTCTTACCACATATGATAGCACACACCTGTAATCTCAGGAATTGAAGAGTGGAGGCAGGGAGATTATAACGTCTCAGGCAGCTTAACAGTGACCTCGGGCTCAGGCTTGGGTGTACACCAAGACCCTGTCTCAAAAAAATAGAAACAGTGTGAATCTTTTTACATTTATTTAATATCTAGACAAATTACTGAAACCTTCATAAATCTTCACATAGTCACTAGGTTACTATTTCAGTTCCTTAATTTGCATACTCAAGCTGCTTAAAAAGAATAACAATTGCATCTTTGCCAATGTTTATGCCCCTTTTTCTTAGTATTTTATTGGGATATATTGATTGTACAAAATAATGGGTTTCACTGTGACATCTTCATACATGCATGAGATCCAATTTGACCATAATCACATGCTTCGCCCTCTCATATACATGTTCCTCTTCTATTTCCCTTGCAGCCTCCATTTTCATGTATTCTTTTCCCCTCGAGTTCACATATGAGAAAACGATGCAATGCCTGGCATTCTGCACCTGGCTTATTCAGTTCTACCTAGTTTCCTACTAATAACATGATAATGTTTTTCTATAGATGTGAATAATACTACAATATGTATATACATAGCTTTCCTTTATCTAGTCATCCATTGATGGACACCTACAATGATTTTTTTATCATTTTTCATCAGCTTAACATACCAAAGTCATTTATAGTATAAGCAAAGTAGCTTAATAGTGATGATTGGGTGTCCTTGCCTTTATCATATATGTGATGTTAGTAGAAAGGGGCTCTAAGGTTCTAAATATTATTACTAAATTTTTTAGTGTAATTTTTAAATATTTAGCATGAAAAGATGAGTTTTCTAAAATAAAAAAGTAACAACTTTGAGTAATTAATTTCAGGAACAAATTCCATTCCTGTCATAATACTTCTATATTAAGAAGGACAGCTAGCTTCGAGGTTACCAATAAAAAAATTCATATTT
The DNA here is from genome assembly GCF_011762505.2 of Arvicanthis niloticus. NCBI lineage: Eukaryota > Metazoa > Chordata > Mammalia > Rodentia > Muridae > Arvicanthis > Arvicanthis niloticus. Next base: position 15,265,221 of record NC_047659.1, read on the forward strand.
TATTATTTCAATGAAAACGTTAAACATTAGTCATATTTCTTTCTGAAACACTAGGAGGTGTTTATCTCAAATGAATGTCCAGTAAGTACCACTGATTAATTGAGATGTGCATTATTGTGCTATTCGTACCATCATCACCATTTCAGAATTCTGGGGAGAAGACCTTTATGAGAAGACCTCGAGGATATAGAGGGCTTGAACAAGAGCATCCTTACTCAAAGTGGAAATCAACACTTGATCTCCAAAGCCAGTGTAAAATGGAAGCTAAGAAGTTGGTCAAGAAACAAATGGGTGCGTATAATATAAATATATATTATATGTATATAATATATACTCACAGATGGCACTGAGAACTCCAACATATTAAGCAACAGTTTCTCCTAATAAAAGGAGAGCTTTCATCTTCTAATTTAGAAAGCAGTCTAGAATTTTTCAACTTGTTGCTTCTTTGATGTTACTGTTGTTGTTTTTATTTTTAATATAATTTCTTCAACTAAACATACTTTTTAAAATCTTAATGAATGGCATTGGGATTTCACTGCAGGCCAGAGGATAGGGGAGAGATTGTCTTGATCAATTTGTCCACATCTTTCCCAAAGTCTTCCAACCATATCCAGAGACAGGAAAATGAACAGCAGCAGCACCTCAGACTTCATCTTGCTGGGTCTCTCTTCCAATCCCTGGATGCAGAAACCCCTTTTTGCCATCTTCATCATCATGTACCTGGTCACAGTAATGGGGAATGTGCTCATCATCCTGGCCATCCATTCTGACACCAGACTCCATACCCCCATGTACTTTTTCCTTAGCAACTTGTCATTCATGGATATCTGCTTCACAACAGTCATTGTGCCCAAGATGCTAGTGAACTTGCTCTCAGAGACAAAGACTATCTCCTATGTGGGATGCCTAGTTCAGATGTACTTCTTCATAGCATTAGCAAACACTGACAGCTACCTGCTAGCCTCCATGGCCATTGACCGACTGGTGGCCATATGCAACCCTTTACATTATGATGTGGTAATGAGGTCACAACACTGCCTCCTCATGCTGCTGGGATCTTGCACTATCTCCCATCTACATGCACTGTTCCGTGTCCTCCTCATGTCTCGCCTCTCATTCTGTGCCTCCCATGTCATTAAGCACTTTTTCTGTGACACTCAGCCTGTGCTGAAGCTGTCCTGCTCTGACACATCCTCCAGCCAGATTGTGGTCATGACTGAGACCCTGGCTGTCATTGTGACTCCTTTCCTATGCATTCTCTTCTCCTACCTGAGAATCATTGTCGCTGTGCTCAGGATCCCCTCTGCAGCTGGAAAGTGGAAAGCCTTCTCTACCTGTGGCTCCCACCTCACTGTAGTGGCCCTGTTCTATGGGAGTGTCATCTATGTCTACTTTAGGCCTCTGTCTATGTACTCAGTGGTGAAGGACCGGGTAGCCACTGTTATGTATACAGTAGTGACACCTATGATGAATCCTTTTATCTACAGCCTGAGAAACAAAGATATGAAGAGAGGTTTAAGGAAGTTAAGGGACAGGCTTTACACATAGAAATGTAAAATTATGAAACATATAACTGAGAGATGACCTAAGACATTTTCAGGCTATACTTCTTTTCTCTACATCTCTGTATGATACCCTATGAAGTTATGTTAACCACCAGCATCACTGATCTGGAAGTAAGAGAGTGGTCTTTAAATTATCTTGACCAGATACATGTACATGTAGACTGTGTGCTACAGTAATCCAAATTTCAGAACTTTTTCAAACTCAATACATTGGTAATTATACCTTCAATAATCATATCCATGGTCTCAGACCTGGGAATTTTAAATTGATCAGTGTTCAGAAGAATAAATTAAGTGATCTAAGTGGGAAATTGAGAAAGATATTCTGATCTTATGAGTTGACATCATTCTAAAGACAAATTGAACATGATCCCCCCCAAAAAAGAACTCAAAGGTGAGGCAATGGGCAGCACATTCAAATGGTGGAGACATCTTGTTTTAAAAAGGATGTCCGTGGGTGTCAGTTACTGTTGTGTATACAGTACTAACACCTATGATGAATCCTTTCATCTATAGCCTGAGGAACAAAGATATGAAGAGAGGTTTAAGTTAAGGGACAGGCTTTACTCATAGAAATGTAAAATTATTAAGAATAAGGAGAATAAAAGTTGGAAAGAAAGAAACTACAAAATATTCATAGGTCTCACCCAGGTTTCACCATTAATTCCATCACAAGAGCGAATTTTTAGGACACAACTTCTTTTCCATTTCTCTTAATTCTTTGTTTCACTACATGTCTTCACTAATCTTCCTTAATAAACTACACATGTCAGTCTGTCAGTGTATCAGCAGAATACAAGCAAGGTTGTACTGTACAAGTAAACAACCCAAAAGTCTTGCAAACTAAAAAACAAAGATTTAATTTGTACTTATACTACATGCCTGTTAATCCCAAAGAGGAGAGGAGGAATGACCAAATCATCATGGCCAAATTAATTTAAGCAAGATTTTTTTCATTTGAGTACACTGTTGTCTTCAGACACACCAAAAGAAAGCATTGGATCCCATTATATATGGTTATGAGCCACCATGTGGTTGCTGACAATTGAACTCAGGACCACTGAAAGAGCAGTCAGTGCTCTTAGTGAGACACCTCGCCAGCCTCAGTTTACATTTTTCAAACATACTTTAATAAGGATTCTAAAACACTTCTGTCTCCCTCTAGCCCACCAGAGGTAGGGGGAAGGAAAGGTTAATAGGAAATGGGGTTGTATAACTGTTTTAAAAAAGTTCTTTGGGGTGATTCCAATCTTCATTGTGAGGATATCAGCAGTACCAACTGGCAAATACCAAACATGAATCAGTAGTAGTGGTTTGATCAGGAAGAAACCAAAAGGCTCTAAGAAATCAGCAAATCTGGCAAAGTGTTGCAAGGCAAACCAATGTAGAGCCTCCTCTTACTGTCTGAGGGGTTATATTTATATTCTTGCTAAATATCATGTGCCCTCTCAAGCATCATCTCTATCAAAACATCATATGCTCTCTCACAAGACAGCTTTCAGCACAGCACCACATGTCTGTTCTCAGATAAACATCCTCTCATAAGACAGTTTCCATGAAAAAAAAATCACAGGATAGAACAGTCTCCAAAGAAACAAGAAACTTCCACTTCAGTCTCATATTTCCAAAAGTTCAAAGTAAAAAGAATTCTAAATACTATGGAATCATAAGTTACATATATAGGTGCTAAGAACACACAGTCTGGTTTTTCTAAGTGCTCCATTTCTTAGTAGGGTCTGGGATGTCATCACTGTCAGAACAAAAGGTCACCTCCCACAAAAGATTCTATTTACCTTCAAGAGAAGTGGGTGCAGAGAGAAATTAGTCACTGAATACTTTAGGAAGATTTTTACTAAACCAAAAATTGAATAGAAAGGTTCCTCACAGGCTTTGAGAACAAATGACAGGTCTCATTGCTGTCTTTACACTTGCTGTATATACTTTTTTTAAAAGTCTGGTTGAATACAAAGGAGAAAAATATCTGAGCCTACTTCCCTGTCCTAGCCCAAAGTCATTTTCATGCTTGAAGCCTACTTCTTTGTTCTAGCCTAAGATTTATATTCCTGCCTGAAGTTACTTCTTTGTTCTAGCCTAATGTCAGACTTCTGCCTGAAGCCCATTTCCTTGTCCTTGACCAATGTCATATTCCTGCCAAGCAACCCCAAAAGGTCTCCACATCTCCCCTCTTTTTATTTCATAAACAAGACTGGGGCCGTCTTAGGTTATTCTGAAATAAATGCCTTCCTTAACCATCGTGGAATATGCATAATCAAAAGCAATGCACTTCTGTTTTAGGTTGGTAAGGCTCTGTGCAGAATCTTACTCATCCTTGGCTTGCCAACCTGTTAAACTGATAACTCTGTCTGGGGGTCCATTTACAGTTTCAAGCCATGTATGTTTGCTGTCAACATGTTGATGTTGTTAAAATCAAGTTTTAACACAATGGGCAGAAATAAAAGTATTCCCAGGACAAGAAGAGCTAGCATGATCAAGCTATGTATGCCATTCTTGAAGCTTGACCAAAATAGAAATACTGACCTCAGGCTATGGATCATTTTGTCAGCAGTATCTGCATCATCAAAGCTCAGCAGATAAGCATTCTTTAAATTCATAATCTCACTATGCAAAGTTAAAACATTCAGAGAAGTGTCATAATTGTGCCAAATACCCTGCAAGTGTCTTTAAACTTTTTCCTAATTATAATGACTATCATTGTAAATTTTAGAAGCAACACAACTCCATTGGTATTTGGCATCAAGCTTACAGGTCAGCATCTTTCTTTGTCTCAGCATCAGCATATCTAACCAATCACTCTGGCAGCCAACATGCTCCTTCAGCATCCTACAGATAAAAGACAAACATGCCCTCTTCCTCATAAAAAATACCTGATCGGGATCATGCCATATGCCAGTAAGTGAATCCTTTCATTTCACCTAGGCATAAGTATGCCTAGTTGTAGGGTGCCAAAGACACTTAACAGAGACTTCCTTGCATCCAATTTTTTAAAAATTTAAAATAAAAAGAACACTATTTAAATAAATAATGGTGTATGGAGATATAACCTCCTTTTTATTTTATGAAGATATTGTTTTAAAGTACCATGGGCTCCTTCCAAAATACTTTGTCCTTGAGGATTAGAAGTAATCCCAGTAATATGGGTAATATTAAATTGTTGACAAAAATACTCAAATGCTCGACTGCAATAGCCATTTCCATTATGTTTTAATCTGATTTGGAACAGCTAGCATAGAAAAACAATGTAGAAAATAACTAATTACATTTTTAGTTGCTTCTCCTGTTAAAGCAGTTGCAACTAGGAAGCCTGAGAGGGGGTCAATAGTCACATGTACATATTTTAATTGTCCAAAATCAGAAATATGAGTAACAACCATTTGCTATAATCGATTAGGTATAAGTGCTTGAAGATTAACACCATTATGTGGTATAAGTAGAAATTGAGGACATTCAGGACAAGTCTTTACAATTTGACATGCACATTCTATAGAAATACCAAATTGTTGTCTCAAGCTATTAGAATTTTGATGATTTAAAGAATGAGATTGTTTGGCTAACTGTTCCTGTGTAAGGCCTATAATCTGCCTGGTATACAAATCTGCTGTGGCATTGCCCTAAGGGGTCCAAGCAATCTAGTATGGGCTCTTAAATGTACAATAAAGTTAAGGAACAGTATGTTCTCTTAAATTAAGTTGTATTTTCATAAGTAACTGAAAAATTGGAGAATTAGCAGTATCTGAAAAATGAACAATTTCAAGTAATTGTAAACCATGAACAATATATTGGCTATCAATATACAAATTAGAATCTTGAATTTTCAGCATTTTTTAAAATTGGATATTTTATTTATTTGCATTTCAGATGTTATCCCCTTTCCCAATTCCCCACCACCACCAGAATCCCATCCAGCAATCCCCCAGCTTCTATGAGAGAGTGGCCCCACCCACCCAATCCAACATCCCTGCCCTAGCATTACCCCACACTGGAGCATTCAGCTTATACAGGACCAAGGACCTCCTCTCCCACCAAAGCCCAACAAGGCCTTCCTCACCTATATGTATGGCTGGAATCATGGGTCTCTCTATGTGTGTTTCCAGGCTGGCTGTTTAGACTCTACAAGCTCTGGTTGGTTGGTATTATTGCTCTCCCCATGGAGACACAAACCACTTCAGCTCCTTCAGTTCTCTCTCTAACTCCTCCATTGAGGAGGCTGACTGAGAGCATCCATTTCTGTATATGTCAGACTCTGGCAGAGCCTCTCAGGAAACAGCTATATCAGGCTCCTGTCAGCATTCACTTCCTGGCATCCAAAGCAGTGTCTCTGTTTGGTGACTGCACATGGGCTGGATCCCCATGTGGGGCAGTCTCTGGATGGCCACTCCACCAGTCTGTTCCACACTTTGTCTCTGAATATGCTCCTGTGAGTATTTTGTTACCCTTTACAAGGACCAAAGCACCCACACTTTTGTTTTCCTTCTTCTTCTGCTTCATATGGCCTGAGAGTTGGAACTTGGGTATTTTGAACTTTTGGGCTAGTACACACTTATCAGTGAGTGCATACCATGTGTGTTCTTTTGTGATTAGGTTACTGCACTCAGGATGATATTTTCTGATTTCATCCATTTGCCTAAGAATTCCATGAATTCACTGTTTTTAATCCCTCCATTGTGTAGCTGTACCACATTTTCTGTATCCATTACTCTGTTGAAGGACATCTGGGTTCTTTCCAGCTTTTGGCTATTATAAATAAGTCTGCTATGAACATAGTGGAGTATGTGT